>NC_060121.1:266325302-267530290 GCF_021461395.2 Schistocerca americana | reverse complement strand
TTAAGATTTGAGTTAGTTTGAACGTGGTGTTATAATCGGCGTACGTGCGATGGAACACAGCATCTCAACGTAGCGAAGAAGTGGGGATTTTCCCGTACGACCATTTCACGAGTGTACCGTGAACATCAGGAAACCGGTAAAATCAAATCTACGACATCCGAGAGGTCGGGAAAAGACGCTGCAAGAACGGGACCAACGACGACTGAAGAGAATCGTTCAGCATGACGGAAGTGCAACCCATCCGCTACCTGCTGCAGATTTCAGTGCTGCGCCACCGACAAGTGTCAGCGTGCCAACCATTCAACGAGACATAATCAATATGGGCTTTCGGAGCCGAAGACCCACTCATGTACCCTTGAGGACTGCACGACACAAAGCTTTACGCCTCGTCTGGGCCCGTCAACGCCGCACGGGATTAGCCGAGCGTTCTAAGGCTCTGCAGTCATGGACCGTGCGGTTGGTACCGGCGGAGGTTCGAGTCCTCCCTCGGGCATGGGTGTGTGTGTGTTTGTCCTTAGGATAATTTAAGTTAAGCAGTGTGTAAGCTTAGGGACTGATGATCTTAATACACTCCTGGAAATGGAAAAAAGAACACATTGACATCGGTGTGTCAGACCCACCATACTTGCTCCGGACACTGCGAGAGGGCTGTACAAGCAATGATCACACGCACGGCACAGCGGACACACCAGGAACCGCGGTGTTGGCCGTCGAATGGCGCTAGCTGCGCAGCATTTGTGCACCGCCGCCGTCAGTGTCAGCCAGTTTGCCGTGGCATACGGAGCTCCATCGCAGTCTTTAACACTTGGTAGCATGCCGCGACAGCGTGGACGTGAACCGTATGTGCAGTTGACGGACTTTGAGCGAGGGCGTATAGTGGGCATGCGGGAGGCCGGGTGGTCGTACCGCCGAATTGCTCAACACGTGGGGCGTGAGGTCTCCACAGTACATCGATGTTGTCGCCAGTGGTCGGCGGAAGGTGCACGTGCCCGTCGACCTGGGACCGGACCGCAGCGACGCACGGATGCACGCCAAGACCGTAGGATCCTCCGCAGTGCCGTAGGGGACCGCACCGCCACTTCCCAGCAAATTAGGGACACTGTTGCTCCTGGGGTATCGGCGAGGACCATTCGCAACCGTCTCCATGAAGCTGGGCTACGGTCCCGCACACCGTTAGGCCGTCTTCCGCTCACGCCCCAACATCGTGCAGCCCGCCTCCAGTGGTGTCGCGACAGGCGTGAATGGAGGGACGAATGGAGACGTGTCGTCTTCAGCGATGAGAGTCGCTTCTGCCTTGGTGCCAATGATGGTCGTATGCGTGTTTGGCGCCGTGCAGGTGAGCGCCACAATCAGGACTGCATACGACCGAGGCACACAGGGCCAACACCCGGCATCATGGTGTGGGGAGCGATCTCCTACACTGGCCGTACACCACTGGTGATCGTCGAGGGGACACTGAATAGTGCACGGTACATCCAAACCGTCATCGAACCCATCGTTCTACCATTCCTAGACCGGCAAGGGAACTTGCTGTTGCAACAGGACAATGCACGTCCGCATGTATCCCGTGCCACCCAACGTGCTCTAGAAGGTGTACGTCAACTACCCTGGCCAGCAAGATCTCCGGATCTGTCCCCCATTGAGCATGTTTGGGACTGGATGAAGCGTCGTCTCACGCGGTCTGCACGTCCAGCACGAACGCTGGTCCAACTGAGGCGCCAGGTGGAAATGGCATGGCAAGCCGTTCCACAGGACTACATCCAGCATCTCTACGATCGTCTCCATGGGAGAATAGCAGCCTGCATTGCTGCGAAAGGTGGATATACACTGTACTAGTGCCGACATTGTGCATGCTCTGTTGCCTGTGTCTATGTGCCTGTGGTTCTGTCAGTGTGATCATGTGATGTATCTGACCCCAGGAATGTGTCAATAAAGTTTCCCCTTCCTGGGACAATGAACTCACGGTGTTCTTATTTCAATTTCCAGGAGTGTAGTTAAATCCCATAAGATTTCACACACATTTAAACATTTTTGGCGCGTCAACACTGACAATGGACTGTTGACGACTGGAAACATATTGCCTGATCAGAGTGTCTCGTTTCAAATTGCACCAAGTGGGTGGACGTGTACGGGTATGGAGACAACCTCATGAATCCATGGACCCGGCGTGTCAGCAGAGGACTGTTCAAGCTAGTGGAGGCTCTGTAATGGTGTGGAGCGTGAGCAGTTGGAGTGACGTGGGACCTCTGATACGTGTAGATACGACTACGACATGTGACACGTATGTTAGCATCCTGTGTGATCAACTGCTTCCATTCATGTGCATTGTGCATTCCGACGGGCCTGGGCAATTCCAGTAGGACAATACGACACCCCAGTCGTCCAGAATTGCTATACAATGGCTCCAGGAATACTGACAAGGAAACCTCGCCATCGCATCCCCCTTAGTTGGCGCAGTGGATAGGCCTTGAAAAACTGAACACAGATCAATCGAGAAAACAGGAAGAAGTTGTGTGAACTATGAAAAAAATAAGCAAAATATACAAACTGAGTAGTCCATGCGCAAGATAGGCAACATCAAGGATAAGGTGAGCTCAGGAGCGCCGTGATCACGTGGTTAGCGTGAGCAGCTGCGGAACGAGAGGTCCTTGGTTCAAGTCTTTCCTCGAGTGAAAAGTTTACTTTTTCTTATTTTCGCAAAGTTATGATCTGCCCGTTCGTTCAATGACGCCTCTGTTCACTGTAATAAGTTTAGTGTCTGTGTTTTGCGACTGCACCGCAAAACCGTGCGATTAGTAGACGATAGGACGTGCCTCTCCAATGGGAACCGAAAACGTTTGATCGCGAGGTCATAGGTCAACCAGTTCCTCCACAGGAAAACATGTCTGATATATTTTATACGACATTCGTGACGGCATGTGCGTCACATGACAGGAATATGTAGTCGACCCACCTAACTTGTACACTTGGCGAATGCGTAAAAAGATTCTTCTACCTTGCCCGATTTAGGTTTTCTTGTGGATGTGATAATCACTCCCAAAAAGTGATGAAAACATAAGAGTTTGTCACATAAACTGCAACAAATGAATGCAACAGAGTCGCACAGTTTTCCCTGTGCTCTGTCAAAACATATGTTTTTAACGTTTTCAAATTTTTCCGTTTAGGTGTAGCGTCCCCATACTACTTCGCACTTACCTCGCATCGGACAGACGGACGGACAGATAATAATTGTCTGAAAATAAAAAATTAAACTTTTCACTGGAGGGAAGACTTGAACCAAGGACCTCTCGTCCCGCAGCTGCTCACGCTAACCACGTGATCACGGCGCTCCTGAGCTCACACTGTCCTTGATACTGCCTATCTTGCGCATGGACTACTCAGTTTGTATATTTTGTTTATTTTTTTCATAGTTCCACACAACTTCTTCCTGTTTTCTCGATTGATCTGTGTTCAGTTTTTCAAGGCCTATCCACTGCGCCAACTTATAACTAAATCTGAGGGGGGTGCGATGGAGAGGTTCCCTTGTGAGTTTAAACACTTCCGCTGGCCACCAAATCCTCAGACGTGAACATTATTGAGCGTATCTGGGATGCCTTGCAACGTGCTGTTCAGATGAGATCTCCACCCCTCGTAATCTTACGGATTTATGGATAGCCCTGCAGGATTCGTGGTGTCAGTTCCCTTCAGATATTAGTCGAGTACATGCCACGTCTTGTTGCGGCATTTCTCCGTGTTCGCCGGGGCCCTACCCGATATTAGGCAGATGTACCAGTTTCTTTGGCTCTGCAGTGTATAAGGGTCACACCCGATATTCGGGATCCAAACACATCAAGAAAGAAAGCCGGACAAGTAATTGGAAATGGACTAATTGTTGTGGACAGTTTGGCATCGGCGAACGGTCTACTCCTGACGCTGAGAACTGATTGGAGGATACTAGTTACAACGCGTGAAGTGTCAACTATGAAGTAATTTCAATAGAACTATAGTAACAGTTTATCCTCAGACGACGCAGCGAAAGACTGCGCGCGCATATAAACCGTGTCGGCGTCTAGAGGCGTCGGCGCGTGAGATGTAACGGGAGCTGGAACAGCTGGTATCGGTGACGCAGCTGCGTGGGCGAGTGACACGGTCCGGCGCCGCAGCGTATGCAGATCACGGCGAACCGCGACGAGCAGTGACGTGACCGCTCGGCCGAGATAAGGCCCCTCTGTCTGCGGCTGCGCTCGCTAGCGGGGCCCCGTCCGGGCCGGGCTGCGTTTATGGGTCGAGCAGGAACAACACCTTTACTGCCCGGCGCCAGACTACAATGGGCCGTAACCGGCACGACCGCAGCGTCGGGACACGCTGTGTCCGACAACCACTCACCCAAACCTCCACACACTCAGATCGGTACCAAACGTTATATGTCGATAGAGTATCAACCAAAACACCGATTCAGTTCGTGCTGCCGTCCAGTAGAACATGTTTAAATGGCAATTAAAAATAACACCAGAACTATGGAGAAAAGCAAAAGCGCCACGGGCGCCAACCTTGTGTGAATCCTATGAAAAAGCTAGTTATTTGCATATCACAGCATCTTCTTCCTGTCGGTTAAATTTCACGTCTGTAGCACGTCATCTTCGTGGTATAGCAATTTTAATGGCCAGTAGTGTATTTAATTACCGTTTGAGCAGAGCAAGAATACTTCTGAAAATTGTCTTGGAATATTGAGTAATACGTTCAGGATTCTCCTTCACAAAATGGAGCTACCTGTTGAAACTGCAGAGAAAAATCACGTTGTCTACTTGTATGCTACATAATTTTTTACTGGACACATGTGGGAAGAATTATGTTGGACAACTGGACGCGAAAGAGGACACAAATCACTATCATCATTCTAAGAGAATGACTACAAAGTAATCTGATGAGGATAGGAAGATTAGGTCAACACAAGTCAGCCAAAGAAGCAAGGAAAGTGAGGGACACTCTTCAGGAATATTTCAGCGCTACTGGGTATGTACAGTGGCAGTGGGAATCTGTACAAAAATTTCAGTACTGATACAGTGCCAAATATTGACTACGACTAAGAAGTTAATATGGTATGCAGGAGACTGTATGACATTTATAAATTAACTTAGTTGGTAATAGCAATAATTTTTTAAATTTTAGTTTGCTATAATTACACTCCACATTCAAGATAAAGCATTGTATTCAACTTGTATTTTATAGATATTGAGCAATTACATTTTAATGAAAATAAAAAGATAAACAGACTTGTTACTCAAAGAAATAAACAGTCTTCTTACTCAGAGAAATAAGCAGTTTTGTTACTCAAAATAAACAAATGAAACGTCTTGTTACTCATTATTGTCCAGGTCTTCCTCTTGTACAGCACAAAGTATATTAAATATCTCTCTCTTTCATCAACAGAGCTCTACTTTTTGTTAGCTGTAGAGGAGCAGCTACATATGAAACAAATACTCAACATCACTTCGAGCATTTTGGGGTTAATTTAAGCTGATCAGTATATTGTCAGCTGTTTTCAAAATAGCATTTTATTCTCGACTGTGAGCACTCTTCCTTTCTTCCGTTGCCTCTCGTATTTTATGGACCTTTCTCTAAGCCCCTGTTTTTAGCTGTCTATAACTAAGAAATCTTCACTAAATAAATGGGAGCCTCTGGGATCCGACAAGACAGTCTTCCTGAGAAGACACTGGTCAAGATAATGGGCCACGAACTCAGCTTCACAACGTATTTTAATTTTAAGTTACAAATGAAAAAAAAATAATGATATTAGTGTGGTTCAAAACCACAATCTTCGAACTGTAAACTAAACGCATCAGCCAAGTGAGCTATTCATATGCATTGCATATTTGATAGTATAATGTATCTTGTGAAGTTCGCCGAGACAAACCAGTTATCAGTTAATTTTCATTTCCTTGCAATCTTAAAATACAACACAATTTTTTAATACTCGTCCGCAGATCCCATACCAATCTTTATAGAAACTTTTATTTTATTAGGCTCTGAGGCAAACGTTGTGCATAAACTTCTCTATAATTTCAGCATGAGACGAAAACCTAACCTTATTCAATGAATCAACTATTATGTCGCGTGAGTATTTCCTGGCGTGTTTGTTATGGTATGTGGATGATATTGTGTCATAAAGACATGTTTCGTGTCTCTATGGTTCAATAAGAATTTCTGAAGCTTCGTTAGACCACTCCGTTATCACAAAGTGCACTACTGACAGTAAAAACAAACAGACGTACGCGCTCAAATGGCATCAATATGGCGCGGATTATAGCTTCGTTCGGTTGCGTGCCATTCACTAGCAAAGCGATGGCACGCCACCAGATGGCACGGAAAGTAACTGTTCACTAGAAAGCCTGTATAGGGAGAGAGTGGCCATAGGTGAAGTTGGCCGTGATTGGTTGATTAGCTTTGGCAGTAAAATGGCGCCAAACGTCTCTCGCGCTTCCTATGTTCGCCGTGCTTTTGAGCTGAATTGAAGTTCAGAGGACTTTCGGAAACGATTAAAAGGTATTTGAATTATTGAGAGATTTGTTATGCGTTGTGTATGCATGTTCGATTTACTTCTATATCGTTTTTAGTACGTAATTAGCGCTTGCGATCTTAAATACGAGTTGAAATAATGAAGCGTTTTGTGATGAAGTCGGTAGGCCTACATGTTTGAAGTAAACACGTTAGTAATTGTACAGTATTGTTTTTGACATCTGTAATTCCTTCTGCAGAAGTTCGTATACGATGCCACGTTGTGTTGCATTTGGTTGTTCCAATAGAGGCGAAGGTGGATTTCGCATGTTAGCATTTCCACGCAATGAAGAAAGACGAAAACAGTGGGCAGTCGCAGTCAACAGGGCTGACATAAATCAAACAGGAGCCTTGTGGAAACCAACCATGTACTCTTGCCTATGCGAAGTAAGTCGTTTTTGCTTTTTACTACATATGAAACAACTGGCAATATACATAGTTAAATTTGAAAACAGACTGTAAATTGGCTGTGTTAAAATTATTATAACACATTATTCTTATAAAGAAAGGCATTTAACGAATGATTTCGCCATATTGTCTTGTGCTTTTGATTCGGTGAGTGTGTACTCCACTACTGGCCATTCAAAAGTCTCGCCCGCAGTTTGGCAGAAAAATGGCCGCCGTATCGTCCGGTTGGCCACACTCTCCCCATACAGACTCTCTACTGTTCACACGAAGCAATTTACTCGCTACGCTAGTCATGGCGCAAGAAATGTCTACGTTTGTACAGGGCTTTAACGCCAAGACGTGGCGCATACGCAGACATAGAGCTACACTACAGACCATTCGTCTCTTGTCGCGGGAGTTTGCTGCTGGTAACAAGAGCATATTGGTCGATGCTGCTGCTTTTAGCTGGAAAGTTGCGCATCCAGACGTGCGCTGTCGCTTGCTTCTGTCACTCACGTGGGACGCGTTCTTAGTGGCAGCACATGGTACTCTTGCGGAGGAACCGGTTACGGCAGTTTTATTCTCTCATTATTTTACGATACTAAACGTGTTCTACTTGTGGCATCTCAAATTACATAGAAGGTTTCATTTTTATTTTTACATCTGAAGATGTCCGTGTAGACAGTCAAAATCGGTCACCTATAAAGATAACTGATTATTTTGAAACATTAAAAAAAGAGAGAAACATTTTAGTTTTCAAACAAACACTGTCCTCACGAGACGATAAAAATAACTCAGTACTTCCTAAAACGTAGGTTAATGCTAGCCTGGTCCTTTAATATGCCACAGTTGCTTACTTTCAGCATCTAACTTCTGCTGAACTGGGTCTCTGACGCTGGTGATCTTGACGTCGATTGAACTTTAAGGCCTTAACTTACGTACTTTCCTTGAATTCATCTGATTTAACGTCTAAATTCGTCTCTGTAAGATTCGGACAATATAGCGTCATGCTTAGTGGGCACCGAGCACGGCTTCATTCAGTCCACGTTCACACACACACACACACACACACACACACACACACACACACACACACACACACGCGCGCGCGGGAACAGAATGTTTGAGCAGGCTCACAAAGCGCTTTCTCAATACTGGTAAGCCGTGGCGCCGGCAGTGTTGGACCTAGATAAGGCAGTGCTAGCAAGTAGGCCGATAATAGCGCTGAGGTCACCCTGGAAGGACACGGTGCGCTCCACCGTCACATACAGCTTACAAATACGAGGAAAATGACGAGACTCTGAAACTCCGCTGCGTGTCTCCCTGTGGCAACAAAAAACTCGTAAAGTACACACCTTCCAGGCAGCGGATTAGCTATGTTCTCTGAGACGAACCGTCGGTAATCAAGGGGGCTTGTGTTTGAAGCAGGTACCATGAAACTGTATGTTGTCTTCAGGTACGTTAGTGATTAAGTAGTCGACGAGGACATACAGCATTCGAATCACATCAGCAGGCATCTGGTAGCGATATCATCAGTAACTTCACCACACCATAATCATATACGATTAGAGCTGTAAAACTACTATAGGCTATCGTTGACTATCATAAGAAACCGTAGACACTAGTAGTTATCCTTGTTGCTTTGGTCAGTTAAAATCGTAACCGCACTACCCGCAAGTTCGGTGTGTTGCATACCTATTGGGCGTTACCTTATTTCGATCGCGTTGTTTGCCTTGCAAACGGCGTTTTACTGGGTTGCGATTGTCACGCATTCATTCCTGTCGGATGAGGATGTTCAGCAGGCAGTTACGGACTACTTCACGAAGCAGGGCACGGTGTTTTATCAAACGAGTATCCTCAACCTGGTGCGTTGGTGGGATGAGCACATCAATGCTCAAGGTGATTTTGGTGATTGGCATATCGATTCTGGACTGTGCGGCCTTCGGATGGAAACCTTTTGATCGTCCCTCATAATCTGCAATAGTTGTGCAGAGATGGAGACGTTAGCACAGGACATCCTAGCGTGGAGAGCTGCATCTATCCAGTCTTCCCACTGGAGGAGGAGGAGGAGGAGCAGGAGGAGGAGGAAGAAGACGACGACGATGACTAGATGAGGAAGACGACTACCACTGCAAATAATAAACTGAAGCCGAATGTGACCTGTTTTGAAACTCCCTGCCAGATTAAAACTACGCGTGCTTTGTTTTACTGGAAAGGTCTGTCCGCAAAGGAAAGGTATCAGGTTCAAGTCTCGGAGCGGTACACACAATTTTAATCTACCAGGTAGTGTCAATAAGTCATTCTGTGACACACAAATTAGTTAAATCTCATGTGTTAAAAGTTTTATTTTAGGGCAATGATTTATGGTCCATTGTCTAGCCAGAAGACTCGAAAATATTACCCTGAGTTGGCAGTGTGCTAACGTAACATGTTACAGGTAGAAATATCTTGCAAATTTCTGCTTTCCTTTAGGAAATTTCTGTTTTTCCTTTAGGAAAACAGAAACTCATATGGAGCCACAACGATATCATTTGAAAGAGACATACGAATTTGCGCAGATATTGTTTTATTGAACCTTTCACGACTTTTACGGGTCTAATTTTTTTATTGTGTACAATATCTACCTGATGATGATCATGCTTCTAACCCTCAGGTGCTGCCGTATTAATTTATTCATCGTAATTTGAGCGTTAGTACTTCATCTCCTGCAAGTTCGTAGACATACACAGTTCTACAGTCTGGTAGCAAACGTGAGAGAGGAGGGGGGCGGAAATATAAAATCAGATAACAGGTACATTGTATTACACGTTGCATTTTAGTTTATATGTAGCTATGTGTAGAAGAACCACTAGAACAGCTATATTTCAAGAACTAAGCAGTGCAAGTTTGAGAAAAGCATCAAGTGCAAACAAATTTGAAGCACAAATGCGGGAAGTTAAGATTAGAAACTAAGCCTGAAAATCAAGTATGTTTATTACCCCGGTTTGAAATTTACAACTGAAGCGGTATTTTCAACCTCTACTATACTACTCAGTTGCGGATGTTCTTCCAACAGGATTGTTGGTAGTAAAATGCCACGCGCAGCAATTGTAACATATTAACAATTTCTGAAGCTTGCACAGGATAAAGTAGCATGGAGAGCTGCATCAAACCAGTCTCAGGACTGAAGACCACAACAACAACATTCACAAAAAAAAAAAAAAAAAAAAAAAAAAAAAAAAAAAAAAAAAAAAAAAAAAAAAAAAAGATGTCTTAAATAAGAAAGCCTATGTAACGCATCTTAAATTATCTAAGGAGCTGACCCATTTTATACTTATTTTTGACGACACATATGCGTATATTATGTAGTTCATTGATTGTCTAAGTGGTAAGCCGGCCGAAGTGGCCGTGCGGTTAAAGGCGCTGCAGTCTGGAACCGCAAGACCGCTACGGTCGCAGGTTCGAATCCTGCCTCGGGCATGGATGTTTGTGATGTCCTTAGGTTAGTTAGGTTTAACTAGTTCTAAGTTCTAGGGGACTAATGACCTCAGCAGTTGAGTCCCATAGTGCTCAGAGCCATTTGAACCATTTTTTCTAAGTGGTAATATTACTAGTTCTCATGTCAGGAAGCTGGAAAGATTAGGTGTGAGATTTGACTCTGCTTTAGAAGTAGCTCCTAAATGTAATTTTATTTTTTACCATACGGTTGAAAACCAAACTAGCATCGTTCTTAATCACGAGGAAATGTGTTTTCTAAATAAAGGGCTAGCCCATAGTCTCCGATCCACATTTAATA
Organism: Schistocerca americana; assembly: GCF_021461395.2. NCBI lineage: Eukaryota > Metazoa > Arthropoda > Insecta > Orthoptera > Acrididae > Schistocerca > Schistocerca americana. Next base: position 267,519,594 of record NC_060121.1, on the reverse strand, counting down.
AAAATACGGCCTCTTCGTCGATGGCCCATACTATCGTTGCCCTAGAGCAGGCTAAATCAGATAATCCCACAAAAAATCTCCGTCTGTCAAAAACTGAATGAAGCCACTGCGCTAGAACTTGGCACATAAAGCATAAAAATCAGAAACACTGGGATCCCCACAAGAAGTATGTCCACGTACGGGACCAATCCATTTGCGCGACATTAACAGGAAGCTGCAGGAGAACCAAGCCATCATTGTGCGGGCCGGCAAAGGCCACACATCAGTAGTTTTATACGAGGCCGATTACGTACGAAAAGCACAGGATTTCCTCTCCAGCCCTCTGTTCAAAACATACTCATTTAACTCCACAGCTAAGCTCGTTTCGGAAAGTAAGAAGGCACTTAAAGAAACATGCGTTATTCGCCCCATTTCTTAAAAAAACTTTAATACCGATTAATCCAAGAACGCCCACTTTCAGCGTCGTCGTGAAACTTCATAAGCCACAGGATCCTTTAAGGCCAATTATCAACGCTATCAGCCCGCATCTCGTGGTCGTGCGGTAGCGTTCTCGCTTCCCACGCCCGGGTTCCCGGGTTCGATTCCCGGCGGGGTCAGGGATTTTCTCTGCCTCGTGATGGCTGGGTGTTGTGTGCTGTCCTTAGGTTAGTTAGGTTTAAGTCGTTCTAAGTTCTAGGGGACTTATGACCACAGCAGTTGAGTCCCATAGTGCTCAGAGCCATTTGAACCATCAACGCTACTAATGCCCCAGATTACTTATTGGCTAAGGAATTCCGAAGTTTCCTCAGTAAGCATTATATTTTTCCATTATAATCATGCCATCAGGAACAGAGAGGACTTAATTACATACCTCAAACATGTAACTGTAACCAGTGATATGAATCTATCAAGTCTCGACATCGTAAGCATGTACACGAATATCCCCATTACAGTCCGCCCCATTAGCTGAATGGTCACTTGATATCCAAAGCCAATTCAACATATACATCAACTCAGTACCAAAGGAGTATTATCAATAGAAAGTTTCAATTAATTTGTTGTTGTTGCTGTTGTTGTGGTCTTCAGTCCTGAGACTGGTTTGATGCAGCTCTCCATGCCACTGTATCCCGTGCAAGCTTCTTCATCTCCCAGTGCCTACTGCAGCCCACATCCTTCTGAATCTACTTAGTGTATTCATCTCTTGGTCTCCCTCTACGATTTTTACCCTCTACGCTGCCGTCCAATACTAAATTGGTGATCCCTCGATGTCTCAGAACATGTCCTACCAACCGATCCCTTCTTCTAGTCAAGTTGTGCCACATGCTCCTCTTCTCCCCAATTCCATTCAATACCTCCTCATTAGTTATGTGATCTACCCATCTAATCTTCAGCATTCTTTTGTAGCACCACATTTCGAACGCTTCTATTCTCTTCTTGTCTAAACTATTTATCGTCCACGTTTCACTTCCATACATGGCTACACTCCGTACAAATACTTTCAGAAACGACTTCCTGACACTTAAATCTATACTCGATGTTAACAAATTTCTCTTCAGAAACGCTTTCCTTGCCATTGCCAGTCTACATTTTATATCCTCTCTACTTCGACCATCATCAGTTATTTTGCTCCCCAAATAGCAAAACTCCTTTACTACTTTAAGTGTCTCATTTCCTAATCCAATTCCCTCAGCATCACCCGACTTAATTCGACTACATTCCATTATCCTCGTTTTGCTTTGGTTCATGTTAATCTTACACCCTCCCTTCAAGACACTAACCATTCCGTTCAACTGCTCTTCCAAGTCCTTTGCTGTCTCTGACAGAATTACAATGTCATCGGCGAACCTCAAAGTTTTTATTTCTTCTCCAAGGATTTTAATACCTACTCCGAACTTTTCTTTTGTTTCCTTCACTGCTTGCTCAATATACAGATTGGATAGCATCGGGGAGGGGCTACAACCCTGTCTCATTCCCTTCCCAACCACTGCTTCCCTTTCATGTCCCTCGACTCTTGTAACTGCCATCTGGTTTCTGTACAAACTGCAAATAGCCTTTCGCTCCCTGTATTTTACCGCTACCACCTTCAGAATTTGAAAGAGAGAATTCCAGTCAACATTGTCAAAAGATTTCTTTAAGTCTACAAATGCTAGAAACGTAGGTTTGCCTTTCCTTAATCTATTTTCTAAGATAAGTCGTTGGGTCAGTATTGCCTCACGTGTTCCAACATTTCTACGGAATCCATAAAAAAAAACATTCTTTTGGCATACCGAAATGTGCATTGGACTTACTATTTCGAAAAATGCTTTATCTTTTTAATTAACTTGAAGGACGTGTTGGTAACGGTTAAGCTTTGTATCAACATTTGTACAACGTTTTCGCTCATTGTATTTCAGCAAATTTTTACGACAACAACAAAACTGTACATGAGCAAGGAAGTTCTTTGCAGGATTCCAGGAGTAAGACGGTGTTTGGAGATGTCTAGGCGAGGCCTTTACCCACTAGCGAATGAAAAATAGCTCTTGACGACTTAGAGTATCAGCAGAAAAATAAAGTATTGCTTGTTATGTCTCGCTTGTAACATTTCCAGGTCGCTTCTTGTAGAAAGGATATAGCAACTACAGGCAGCCGGATGGCCGGAACATGACTCCCCAACTCTAGCGGCGCCTTTCAGACGGACCAGGAGGGAATCCGTTCTGTGCAGTGAAAGGGCCGGATGCGAGGGAAGTCGAGGAACAAAAGAATGGACGGATACGGCAACGGCCGGGGCTACTGTACTCGCTATACTGTATACTGGAGACGGGTCGCTATCGCTCATGCTCCCGTCCTTCCATAATGTGCTCGCGCACCCGACGTCGCACAGCCGGCTGGGAAGGGGCAGTTTATTTTACGGCACTCTTTATTATCCCCCGAAGGACGTAACAGGCTGCCTTTATTATAAGGATTTCCGGTGCTTACAGGCAACCTCGGAGGAAGGAGTGTTGGTTGTATGCGGTCAAGAAGGAATCCATCGATTAAATTTCGAATGTTGTTCAGGAATGAATACAACGTTATTTAACATTAGCAATACCAACGTATTTTTCATAAAGTATACTACCAACTGCAGAGTATTTATGCCCACCAAAAAAATTTAAAAAACAAATTTTGTTAACTGTTTTTAGCTTTCACTAACATCATCTTTTTTAAATAGGTACTGGTGTTTAAGTGACCAGAACCTGAAAATATCTTAGCATACTCTGAGAAGTACCAACACATTCTCCGCAGAATGAACAAAGAGATGAGGGGGTCCTGTATGACCACCGCAAACAGTTTTTTAAAAATACAGATATTGTTAATTATCGTCAAGTTTTATTTACACGTACTTATATATATTACTTTCGATTATCCCCTTCTAAGAGAGCGATTGAACTTGAGTAGTCATGATTTCTTCTTCTTTCTTCGTTCTTTCCAAATTATCTTCATACATTCACTGTGTTCTCTCTTGCGTTCTTCCGACCTTCTTTTTCCCGTTCTGTTCTCCGTGTGTTCTTGTTTAAATGTGTATTTCTTTATGATGTTTCTAAACTGTTCTCTATTGTTTATGTTGTCTTGTGTGATCCCCAGTTCTTTAATGTCTTGTTCTGTTTCAGTGATCCACTTTGTCTTCTTTTTGCTCTTGTTTACCATCTCAAAGATTCACCTTGTGATCCTGCTTTTATTCGTCCTGCTGATATGACCATAAAATTTCATCCTTCTCTTTCTAATGGTGTCTGTTATTGTTTCTCTGTCTTTGTAAATCTCTCTAGTCGGCCTCTTCATCCAAATTCCTTCCCGAAACACTGGTCCATATATTTTCCTCAGAATTTTTCTTTCCTGCTTTTCAATCTCTCTGATCTTCGTATGACCATGAATCTCCAGCATAAAGTGCTGCTGGTACGACCACTGTGTTGTAATGCCTTAGTTTCGCATTGGCAGAAATAGATTTCTTATTATAGTGATTCCAAGTGAGCTAATACGTTTTTTGCAATCTAGAGATTCCGTCTTTATTGGCTATTTAGTCCTGATGCTTGGATTATCTCTCCAATACATCTTAAGTCGGCAACTTGCGCCACTTTCCCGTATTTGGTAGTAATGGGGAGAGATTATCTACAGGTTTGTTTTCCATATACTGTGTTTTCTCGCAGGAGACTTGTAGCCCAGTTTTCTTTGAGATTGCATGTAGTTTTTCCAATGCAAGTTTGGCTTCCTCTCTCTTGTTCGTCAGAATGGCAAGATCGTCCGCGAAAGCCAGACACTTCACCCTGATTCTCTGCTCTTTTTTAAACCCAAGCTGAATTCCTCTTATTTCCTTTTCCCATGTCCTCACAATTTTTTCCAGAACCGTGTTAAATAGAAAGGGGGACATTCCATATCCTTGGGGAACACCAGTATGGATATGAAATGCTTCTGATGTTTCCCCCATGAATATAACTTTGGAGGTTGTATCTATTAATGCCTATTGAATAATTGATCTTGTTTGCCTGTCAATCCTGAACTCCTGTAAAGTGTGGAATAATGTTTGTCTATCTATTGAATCATAAGCCTTTATTTATTATTTAAGGAAATATAATTATGAGCTCTCGATATATCGAGAAAATGTAAAGTACATCGACGGATAAATATCGACGTACCGGCCCATAAAAATGTAAATCTACTGCCGGTTTTAGAGATGTATATTTAAGTGTTGATTTCTTATTCGATATTCTGTACATCAGCATACTAGCAGACTGCATACAGCATACAGTAACATCTGAAAGGAAAACTACGCACGTTCACACTCGCGATAACCACTTTCCTAACAATGGTAACAGCATGTAAGTGATATAATAAAAGGTGTCTGATGGGTCTGTCGTTCTGTTTCGTCACTTGTCGGATCTGTCCAGAACACTTCATGTCGACCTCCCTCTTTTTTCATTATTGCCAACCCCAGAGACCTACCTAGCAGTTGTAATGTCAAAACTCAGAATTTTGTTTGTTTTTGAAGAATGTCGATGGGAAGAAATAGCACGCTAGTTGCGTTAAAATGTTTTTTAAGCAACTGGTGTGCTATTTTTCGCATCGCAAATATTGCTATTCCAATCATCCCCCCCCCCCCCTCCAACACCCCCCCCCTACCGTCACCACTGCAATCGGACTACTACTTTTGTGCCACATATACTTACTTCACACAGTCAAAAGGGAAAGAAAGCTCAAAAAGTAGTAAGATCCCTTCACACAATGATTTATCTTCTATTACAGTTTCAAAGGAATAATTTCAAATATGTATCGAAAACTGTGAAAAAATATAACATAAAATAAAAATGTCAGCACTTTATACTTTCATTTTGATACCGATGAATACCAACATTATTGGGAAAAATATCGATATACTGATATTTTAACAACAGCTCTACTTGAAAGTATGAATACGACATTTGTTCCAAAAAGTCACATTTATTACTAAGACTTAAGTTTTTGGGTTACGTTTCGCTGCAAATTTAAAATAATTCCGCAACCTACTACAACAAGTCATTAAAAACAACAACTATATTTTTTCAAACTGTTAAAATATAAAGTACATAACTAGATTATAACATTTTCAGAAGGTGGGCAAAAACGGAGGGTTACTAACCACACAAAGCAGAAGTTGACTCGCAGACCAGACACAACAAAAAGATTGGTATACATTTAAGCTTTCGGCCAAAAGACTGAATAACACAACTACACAAACACATACTCACGCGAACGCAACTCACACAACAAGACCACAGTCTCTGGCCTCTGAGGTCGTGTGTGAGTGTGTGAGTGTGTGAGTGTGTGTGTGTGTGTGAGTGTGTGTGTGTGTGTGTCGTGCGCGTGCGCGCGCGCTACTTTAGAAGAAGCCCTTTTGCCCTAAACCTTAAATGTATAGCAGTCTTTATGTTGTGTCTGTCCGCAAGTCAACGTCTCCTCTATATGGTGAGTAGCACTCTATCATTTTGATAATATTATCGTTATACCATCCTTGAATATCCATTGTTGAATGTTGTTCACGGATATTTTCAAAGTATTTTTTTAATACCGACAGTTTTGGTACGAGGAACGCGTGGTCTCTGGTGCCTTATTCACTAGAGTGTTTATTTTTAAGCAGTCTGTACTTCGGTATGCATCTCGTTATCGCTACACTGCTCTTCCTCTTGTTATCAAAGATTTTTAATTGGAAGATTGTATTTTTCGCGAGATCGGGAGCCCATTAGCAAGTAAGAAATTGGGATGAATGAAAACATTCCCGTCGTCGAGTGGCTGTCAGTGATTTACAGTTATCTGTCAGCTGTCAGCTATATAAACGTTATCACCTCAGAAGTCTTGCCCCGATTGCTGTTTCAGCACACTGCTGTCTCCCCGCCACATTTCGAAATGCTTTGAAGTTGAGGAGTGTCTCATTATTAGTAACGATAATTTCACTCCGATAGAACTGACTTCCGTACATTGTCCGCAAGCAACGTGATCTATTGACATCTGCTGTGTGTAAAATAACAGTACCTGAATGGCAGTAGAGCCGATTATCACCATAGTTTGCCATGAGGTGCAAATTTTAGGTTTAATGATGAGTAGGATGGGTTGTGCTACAGAGGAAGTATACTTTAGTTCATTGTTTCATTCTATTTGTAATTAGGATCGCAATTATACACTGAGGATTAGCGATAAGTGCATATACAGATGGCGGTAGTATCGCGAACACTAGGTATAAAAAATGGCTCTGAGCACTACGGGACTTAACTTCTGAGGTCATCAATCCCCTAGAACTTAGAACTACTTAAACCTAACGAACCTAAGGACATCACACACATCCATGCCCGAGGCAGGATTCGAACCTGCGACCGTAGCTGTCGCGCGGTTCCAGACTGCAGCGCCTAGAACCGCTCGGCCACGCAGTGGTCGACGGCCTTCACTTAACGACCGAGAGCAGCGGCGCTTACGTAGAGTTGCCAATCCTAAGAAACAAGCAACACTGCATGAAATTAGAAATATGACGAATGTATCCGTTAGGACCGTGCGGCGAAATTTGGCGTTAATGGGCTATGGCAGCAAACAACCGACGCTAGTACCTCTGCTAACTGCACGACATAAGCTGCAGCACCTCTCCTGGGCTTTCGACCATGTTGGTTGGACGCCATACGACTGGAAAACCGTGGCCTGATCGGGTGAGTCCCGATTTAAGTTGGTAAGAGTTGGTAGAGTTCGAGTGTGGCGCAGACCCCACGAAGCCTTGGATTCAAGTTGTCAACAATGCACTGTGCAAGCCGGTAGTAGCTCCACAATTGTGTGGTCTGTGTTTACCTGGAATAGGCTGGGTCCTCTGGTCCAACTGATAATTGACTGGAAACGGTTATTTTCGGCTACTTGGAATCAATTTGCAGCCATTCATGGATTTCATGTTCCCAAACAATGATGTCATGTCACCGGGTCACAATTGTTCACGATTGGTTTGAAGAACATTCTGGACAATTCGAGCGAATGATTTGGCCATCCAGATCGCCCGACATGAATCTCATCGAATATTCATGGGACATAATCTAGAGCTCGGTTCGTGCACGAAATCCTGCACCGGCAACACTTTCGCAGTTACAGATGGCTATAGAGGCGGCAGGGCTCAATATTGCTGCAGACTTCCAGTGACTTGTTGAGTCCATGCGGCGTCCAGTTGCTGCACTATGCTGGACAAAAGGAGGTCCGGCACGATATGATTTTGTCACCTCATTGTGTATGTCTATAAAGAGTGCACCAAAGTCCGTCGACATAATTTCGGCAGTCGTTCAAAGTTATTTTCTGAGCATCTTGGCATAAGGGACTCATGGCCTCTGGTGGCTCGTTACAGATAACTTGTATTTTTAAATTCCTGTCAGATTAAAACTGTTTGGAAGACAGAGACTCGGACTGAGGATCTTTACAAATGTCGCAAGTTCCAGTCTCGGTCATCCACATAGTTTTAATCTGCCAGAAAGCTTCATATCAGCGCACACTCTGCTGCACAGTGTAAATTTCATTCTGGGACCTTTTATTTGTCTACGTTGCAGGCTGTGTGTCCCGATCTGGAAACAAAACTTCTTTCCATTCGCACCCAGTATCTAGTGTTGACAAGAGTAAAACCTACTTTACTCTTCGTCATCAAGATTTGATTGACCACAGCTTGGTTCTGCCTCGGGTTTATTTGTGGTAGTGTTAGTTGTGCTTTAACAGTGATATACAGCAGCATGGGTAGGTTTATTGATAAATAGGTGTGGCCGACGTGTTCCTCGTGTATGACTGCAATGGAAGATCGTCACAACGACGCTACGTTGAGCTGTCCCCGCGGCGACGGCCGGCACATCGCAATACTTTAGCGCCTACGAGAAACCTGATCCTTCTGTGTTATCGTGATTTAGTAATATAGCCTTCTTCACTGTTGTTAAATTACTTTCACAGAAAAAAGTAACTCGGATAACAAAACGAATAAATCACAGTCAAGAATTTTTAGCATGTTGCATAAAGTGCCAACGTAGTTGCCGCTGACAACCGACCGCGTGGTGGAGAGATGCCGGGGCTGGACTTCAGTTAAGTAGTTTTAATTCGATATGGTACCACGGTACTACAGGTTTTAATTTTAATGTTGACTGTGCCTTAGTCTGGCATGATATAGTAATTTTATGCTTCTGAAGAAGGCTAGATTAATTTAGCCAAAACCTGGTAAAGACCAAAATATTTGATCAACTGAGGCTGATTCTTCAAAATTTCAAAATATAAATCACAGTCACATTAACTGTTTACTGAACGTTTGAACCGGTCGCCGGTATCAGAGGCTGTTATCTAACTGCTTCTAGGGGCAACAAAAATTCGATTTTCTATACTTCATAAAAGTCTGAAATGCTGTCATAATCCCCACAATAAGAAGAATAATCTTACGTGGAAGGTTTAACAAAATAAGACACGTATTAAAGGTAAAAATGTATGCATGTTGATATAAATTCGTTCGACAAGGCGAAGACAACAATGCGCCACAGAGTAGAAATACATCACATAGAGAAAACAGCACAAATGATTATAAACCAGATAACACACAAAAGCCTATGAATGACTCCCTGAAACCGACACCCACAACCTGGCTTCACTGTCACCCAATATCGAACCACCAAATATCAGATGCAAAGCGGCAGTAGCACAACAGGAGAAGAACACATCAAAGTCATTGCCATCTCCCAATTAATCGTCATTTACACAGAAGGGGTCGACTGAAGTCAAGGACGCCAGTCTGGAAAACCATCTAAAGATCAAAAGATTTTGCGGAAGAAAGGGATTGGCAGGAACAATAGCGAAGGAACACCCCACAAAATGGATCTCTTACTGCTAACGCGACCAAACAGTTACCTGCTTTGATCTTCCACGAAGACTCTGGATACGATTAAACAGAATTAGGACTGGAACGGGTCGCTGTAAAAGCATAATGACAAAGTGGGATCTTGCGAATTATCCTTTCTATCAGTGCAGTGAACTTCGAGCTATGAACCACCAGGAATTAAAGAGATCCACAATATCTCGGAAGAAGCCGTCCAGTGCATGAATAATCTTCAGTGTACCATTTGACTGTAGTGTGTATAGCGTGTATCTTACCTCATTCACGTCTTGAGGCAGTGCAACTCATGGCGCACAAATTACCCAGACTATATTCATCCATTATTTAAAAATGGGAACACTTAGCAATGTCGAACAAACTTGAAACATAATAATTTCAAAGTATTCTGTAATTCCTTTTTCCTGGCACCCCCCCCCCTCCCCTCTACTTCGACAAAATAATAAAAGTATAAATGCTATCCCTGATTGCATTTTCGAAACTTCATGTAGTAAAACTTCATCAGGTATTACGTTTTAATGTATTACTTATTTACTAGTGACTCGATTTGCAATACATTTGCTCTTTAAAAAGTCGAGTGTAGTCGTGCAATGGTTACTCTATAAAGAGCCACCGAAGATCACGGGGCCTTTGTATTCAAATACTCAGAAAACATCCCTGAACAACATCGATTTCTGTCGATGGAATTCTGGTTGCCCTGTGCCCTGTGAAGGGCGAACAGGAGTGGATAACTGGTTCCGAACAGGTAATAATTCACATTGTTAGCAAACTAACTAGCCTAATGCCTGCCCGGTTAGCTGAGCGGTCTAACGCAGGGCTTTCCAGAGCGGGAAGGAGCGCCTGGTCCCCGTCACGAATCCGCCCGGCGGACTTGTGTCGAGGTCCGGTGAGCCGGCCGCTTTGTGGATGGTTTTTAGGCGGTTTTCCATCTGCCTCGGCGAATGCGGGCTGGTTCCCCTTATTCCGCCTCAGCTACACTACGTCGGCGACTGCTGCGCAAACAAGTTCTCCACGTATGCGTACACCACCGTTACTCTACCACGCAAACACAGGGGTTACACTCGTCTGGTGTGAGACGTTGCATGGGGGGGTCCACCGGGGTCCGAACCGCACAAAAACCCTGGGTCCGGTGCGGGGCGGCGGAGGGGTGAAGTGGACTGAGGTAGTCGTCGTGGGGTTGTGGACCACTGCGGCGGCGGCGGGGACGGAGCCTCTCCGTCGTTTCCAGGTCCCCGGTTAACATACAACATACAACTATCCTAATAATAATGAAAAGACAAGAGCTTAAGTAATGACTGTCAAAGAAATGGCAACAAATCCGAGACAGTACCAGTGCACGAATAAGAGTTTGTACAGTATTCTAACGGATGCCAAGGAACGTGGAAAAATGAGTCACCTTACCCCCTTAGATGAAGACTAATCACATACTGACAGGATACGGACTGTACATAAACAACGTTCAGAAAATAAAAAGGAAACTGCGGATGCAGCAGCACTTAAATCGGTACCCTAGAACATACAACTGCTAATTTTTTTCATGCGGCTTCTAAATCAGGTATTCGTAAACTGATTGGTCATGTAAGTAATCAGTACTGATTTTGAATACGCAACAGGATTTTCAAATGTGATTAGATTGTCAGGTTCTGTTTTGTTCTTAAACATGTCAGTTAATCTGGACTTAATAACTTTTAGAACAGCGAAAGAGAAGCTGAAATATTACACTGAGTTGAAGTATTACACTGCGCAAGAAAATCTCTACCTCCTACACTAAATCGAAAAAATCTGAACAAATATCTGACGATTCTAAAATCGACATTTGATCGGAATAGCGAACCAGTTCAGACCTAAACATATGAACACGGCGACGAAAGGCGGTTTTCGAAATCAGTTTTCGTCTTCCAGAAGTTCTGTTACATTTAAACAAACCAAATGACACAATGCCCAAAAACGGTCCAAATGAAGAGGCGCTAACTACGAAGATCTAGTAAGAGCAATAGGACTTAGTGTATATGATACAGCACTTGACGTAGAAGCGGGTCCTGCCCTGGATAATACCAGACACTCGAAGAGCACAAAAAATTTCAACTTTCAAGTAGGACGAAAAAAACTAAATAGTTAAACATTGGCTGCAATAGCTATCCTAGGACGTGTCCCCTGTAAAACAGCAACAAATATTCGACATAGACAAGATAATTGCAGTGAGCTTTTATTTAGTGCTGCTGACATCACACACTGTTCACTCAAAAACCGTACTTGACTCTTATTTTTGTTCGACAGAAATGAAAACAGTTTTACACATTTCTGATGTACAAAAAAACAAGAGAAATAGCAATAACAACCAAGCAGACGGTTTGACCAATTTTCCGTTATTACGAAGGCGCGTGGGAGTCATCAGTTGGGAAAAAACCGCAAATTAAGGCAGCATGCTAGACTAACGAAGCAGCATTTATCTCTTTATAGTTTTCCATGTTCTGAGCAGCTTTTGTTGGCTATTACTTGCTACACACCTCTGGCCGTATAGTAACGCACATTTCTTTCCAGTATTTTCTAGTCGAATACTACAAGAGCACTTAACAAAATTCTTTTTTTAAAACATTCAATATATTTTCTTCACTAAATTTTTTCGTGTCCCAACAGTTATTTGTAACAATCTAATTACGAAACAAAAAAGTTTGTTGAATTTTAATGCATTCTTTGGAATTTCAGTGGCCTTAAAAATTTTTAGTTGCAAAAATGTACGGTCCACAATACATAAAATACATAAAAATTTACGGTCCACAATACATACTGATTTTGACAATGAGGCTCGCAGTTACTGTTGCTGACACCGCGATAAGGTAATCCGAGGGAAATTTATATTTATACTGCCGGACGGGGAACTGAAGCCCAGTGCTTCCAAAATCGAGTCTTAATCACAGTGTCAGCTCGCTCTCTATGACGTTCGGTTACGGCTCTGCATTGGCAAAATTAAAGATGGAATATTCGCTGTCTGAATTTCTGTAAGAAACTACTCGAATTATTTATATCAGCGGCGCCACGATGGGTCATTGTAATCAGTACATGACGTAATGGATTATTTATTTACTTTCTGCTTTATTTAGCGTCGACAGGTTACGGCCCTGTCTTACATCGGAGCGGGAACTACGTGTACTAAAAAAACATTAAAAACAATTATCACTTCCATTGAATACTTAGAGTTCAGTTATGTATATCTGAGATATTATTGCGAGGATATTTATGATTATCAATACGAATAATGTGAATGATATAATGATAATTGTAATAATAGCAATAATAAAGACATGAAAATGGCAGCATAGTCTGCTGAGCCCGGTCGTCTTAAACACAAAAATATTTTATGCGATTTTGGCTGTTGAATGGCTTTTAACGAGTAAGATCGAACACAGTACACCAGACATCACAACTGTGGAGAAAAAGGAAGTGTGGATCATTGACATTGGCATGCCAAGCGACTGCAGCATCAACAAGAAACAACTTGAAAACTTGTCAGATATGAAAACTGAAACTGAAATCAAATTACTCTGCTGTAAAGCAGTGAAAGTGGTCCCAGTGGTTCTACTAGTGATAAAATATGAATTTCGGTATAGTGATCTCATTTTCTGTGTTTACTATTGTAAAAAGGATGATGGTAATGACAATGATGACAATTATAACAATAATATCAGAGATTAAGGATAACAACATTATTAATTAGTTGAGCACTTTTCAAGCCGTGTTTACTAATCAGAAACGGAAGGGTTAACAACAGAGGTGATGAAACAAATGACGGTGACAGATACTGTTAAGAAAGAGCAGATAGTGTGATTAGACAGACTCAAAGCGAAATGTGAAGGTGGTGTTGAGGGAGGGTCCGTGACTAGAATGAGCTACAGATAATTATGTAGTAGGGATAGCTGCTGCGAGAGAAACTGGACCATTAGCGTATCTTTTAATGTTGGGAAGGAGTTAAATTTCTCATATATTTTGAGGAAGATAAGTTCCAAAGACGTGTTCTTAATACAGAAAATGATCTGAGACGATGGGTGTATTATGTAGTGCTGGAGAGAGGTGTTTGCTTTGTTGAGACAAGTATTTGTGCTATTACATTCGAACAAAAGTGCCAGACTTGATGATAAATAACGCGGAGTGCAATGATCAAGCAGCTGGTAGAGTAAACGGAGGGTGTGATAGTACTAACCGTTCTTCTGAATGAAGTCATGATAATTGTTCGTAGACACACAAGCGTTCATCTCCAATTTTATCCGGCATGAGCTCTCCATATGAAATACTTAGATGAACAGCGTCTCCATAATCTAGAAATGGGAATAGTAATGATTCTACGAGTTCCTCGAGAGGAAATAGTTTTTCACAATCTGTTGTGAATGGAGAGACGCTGGCACCTTCTTACAGACTGCAGTCGTACATTCACTGCAATCTAAGAGATGGTCCAGACTTATCCTCAGGAGGAAGGAAAATGTATGCCAGTACCATTTCGAATAAAGTGGAAGAGATTCTCTGAATTGACGGGTAAAAAGTTTGTTATGAGAGACTAAAATCTTGCGGTTTTGCCGTAACTGTTGATACATCTTGTCCACTGTGAGGAAAGACGGTCAATGCCTCCATGGAAAATTGTTTGCGGTTGCCTACAGAACCAAATGGCTCAAATGGCTCTGAGCACTATGGGACTTAACTTCTCAGGTCATCAGTACCATAGAACTTAGACCAACTTAAACCTAACTAACCTAAGGACATCACACACATCCATGCCCGAGGCAGGATTCGAACCTGCGACTGTAGCGGTCGCGCGGTTCCAGACTGTAGCGCCTAGAACCGCTCGGCCACACCGGCCGGCTGCCTACGGGCACCGCTCCGTCCGGAACAAATCGACGGCCACTAATGTCTTTCTTCGGGACCCCAAAAGTATGGAAATCGCACGGGGAGGGATCGGGACTACATGGAGGGTATGTAATGGCTTTCCAGCGAAGCTTCTGCAACTTAGTCGAAACAACCTTGGTAACACGTGGGTCCGACCAGTGTCTACTAACGAAGAAGTGAACCCCTGTGTACAGTTATGGTTCCGTAGGCAACTGTAAACATTTATCCGTGAAGGTATTGACCGTCTTGTCTCACAGTGGAGTAAATGTATCAACCGTTATGGCGATTACTTTTGAAATAATAAACAGTTTACCTATTTTTTTTCTCCATCTGTCTCGTTTTCGTTTGACTGCACCTCGTACACTGAAGAGCCAAAGAAACTGGTACACCTGTCTAATATCGTGTAGGGCCCCCGCGAGCACGCAGAAGTGCTGCAGCACGACGTGGCATGGACTCGACCAATGACTGAAGTAGTGCTGGAGGGAACTGGCACCATCAAACCTGCAGGGCTGTCCATAAATCCGTAAGAATACGAGGAGGTGGAGACCCCTTCTGAACACGACACTGCAAGGCATCCCAGATATGCTCAATAACGTTCGTATCTGGGGAGTTTGGTGGCCAGAGAAAGTGTTTAAACTCAGAAGGGTGTTTCTGGAGCCACTCTGTAGCAATTTTGGACGTGTGGGGTGTCGCATTGTCCTGATGGAATTGCCCAAGTCCGTCGGAATGCACAATGGACATGAATGGATGCAGGTGATCAGACAGGATGCTTACGTACGTCTCACCTGATGAAGTCGTATCCAGACATATCAGGGGTCCCATATCACTGCAACTGCACACGCCCCACACTATTACAGAGCCTCCACCAGCTTAAACAGTCCCCTGCTGATATGCGGGGTCCATGGGTTCATGAGGTTTCTCCATACCCGTACACGTCCATCTGTTCGATACAATTTGAATCGCGATTCGTCCGACCAGGCAACATGTTTCCAGCCGTCAACAGACCAATGTCGTTGGCATGCCCGGGCGAGCCGTAAAGCTTCGTGTCTTGCAGTCATCAAGGGTACACGAGTGGGCCCTCGGCTCCTAAATCCCACATCGATGATGTATCGTTGATTGATTCATACGCTGACACTTATTGATGGCCCAGCATTGAAATCTGCAGCAATTTGAGGTAGGGCTGCACTTCTGTCACTTTGAACGATTCTGTTCAGTCGTCGTTGGTCCCTTTTTTGCAGGATCTTTTTCCGGCCAAAGCGATGTCATGTTTTATTGAGTTCCTGATAGTCACGGTACACTCGTGAAATGGTCGTTCGGGAAAATATCCACTTCATCGCTACCTCGGAGATGATGTGTCCCATCGCTCGTTCGCCGACTATAACACCAGGTTCATGCTCACTTAAATCTTGATAACCTGCCACTGTAGCACCAGTAACCGATCTGACAACTGCGCCAGACCGCAGCGCCGTATTCTGACTGTTTACGTATCTCTGCATTTGAATACGCATGCATATACCAGTTTCTTTGGCGCTTCAGTGTATATTGTGCCCCAGAGCCTGCTGTGATAATGCAAGTCAGTCAGCGTTTACATGCTGGATGGTTGAGCATACGACTGTTCGATTTGCGATTAAATGAAGGTCGTCAGCGTGCATGAGATGCTTTTAATGGGCGTGGATAGCGCCAGGTGTTGACGTCACACAGAAACACTTGGTAGACGCGTTATACAACAGTACTGGCACGTGACAGAGTTTGGAACGGGTCGCAATGCGCGTCTTTGTAAGGCCAGGTGGTCGAATTGTGTAATTTCCAGGCACGTCGTCCATTCCGGTGTTACAGCTGCCCACTGATACAGCCAGTCGCTACGTGAGACCACCCACACGTCACGTGATGGTTACGGTCGTCAAGTCTGACCGCATACAGTGACAACTGACGCACTGCGTGCCACAGACAACGTTGAAGTTTTACCATTTTTGCTCCAGTCATGCGAATAAATACAGGGTGAGGCACCAGCTTTTTCGTCCCAAATTATTTTTGATTCGTTAAATATTATGAAAACCAAGAGCTCAAAGCGACGCGTCTTTGCAACTTGAGTGATCGCCGAGATGCAGACATTAGCTATTTGTATTAAATCGTATTTTTACGTAAATAAGCAGATTTATATGGTACAAATTCAGTGATATAACTCTTCTGTACGTCCGACAAAGAATTGCTAAGCAAAAATACATCGATTTTAAGGATTTTTGTGATGTTGTTGCAACTATTTTAATGGAGCACCATCCGGGGTTTACGCTAAACGCGGGAATAATGAACGCTTCAAAGTCTCTATATGCGCTGTAATTAGGCTTATCTTGTCTTCGCAGTCCACGTGGGAGCGATACGGAGGAGGTGAGGAACATCTCTAGAATCTTCGCAAGCTGTCTTTCGCGGGAAATTTGGCGTCCACCTTCAAACGTATGGCAATTCAGTGGTTTAACTCTGCCGTGGGTCAAACCTGTGACCATTCGTGCAGCCCTACTTCGTATACATTATCGATGAAAGGTATCCGAATACCCTTATGCAACGGGGAATTGGCCACCAGAAGTCACAAGAGGCGAACCCTCTAGTGTACAAGGAGGCGGGGAGTATTGTGTTGTCATCAGGGAGTGTATCAACATGAGAATGCACCCTGTCATCTGTGAGGCAATAATTTGAAGACAGCTACATTCCTGAAACGGACTAAGCTGTTCAGGGTCCGAAATTGATCCAACGGAATATGTTTGGGATGGGTTAGAACGCCGACTTCACTCGATCCCAACGTCCAGCATCACAATCTTATTCTGGTTTCGGCTTTTGAGGAGAAATAGGCTACCATTCCTCCACAGACATTCAGATACCTCAGTCAAAATGTACCCAACATAGTTCAAGCCTTCATAAAGGGGAAGGATGGATGCACCTCATATTAAGGTCCACTAATATGTGTCCGGGTACTTCTGATCAGATAGTGTATATTTAGTACCTTGTGTTAGCCCTATCTGGTATAGATCCCACAGACTTTAGCCGTGTTCCAACAACTACAAAATTGATAAAAAGTACGAAACAGATGAAGAGCTTTTTAACTTGTGGTATCCACAGTTCAAGAATAAACAAAGTAGAATTGAAAGCTATTCTTTACTCCGGCTTGCTGAAAAGCTGCCTGGATGTTTCCAGATGTAGAGGTGGATGGCTGTAGCTGTGATTGTGGACATGAAGTTGCCTGCAGCATATTCCTTTTGTCCATCAAAAATGGCTCTGAGCACTATGGGACTCAACTGCTGAGGTCATTAGTCCCCTAGAACTTAGAACTAGTTAAACCTAACTAACCTAAGGACATCACAAACATCCATGCCCGAGGCAGGATTTGAACCTGCGACCGTAGCGGTCTTGCGGTTCCAGACTGCAGCGCCTTTAACCGCACGGCCACTTCGGCCGGCTTTTGTCCATCAACACACAATTAATAGCATGCACTGTGCCCCTTACTCACAACCACCCTTGTCGAGGCAAGTTTATTATAAAATAATAAAAAAAGACTGGAAGGAACACACCAACTTTGAAGCCATATTTACAAACACACTACAGAGATGTCAAATAGCGGTAGCGACGCCAGCGTTCCAAGCGGTTAAATTTCACAGCCCAGTGAACAGAAGATGAGCGACTTTTATGATAAAATCTACGGCGAGGTCCTAGATTTGATCATATTTATTTGACGAGAGGCGACATTTGACAACGTTCCCTATTACACCATCAAATTTCTTTGACATATCAACTTCGACAAAGAAATATGATAGTGTAATAACCATATCGGGGTGTTGGCGGTCTAACGCCCAACCGGACAAAATTTGGCACGATACCCGTCAGGAGGACATCCAACAGCTCCATCGGCCAATGCCAAGCTGAATAACTGCTTCCGTAAGGGCCGAGGAGGATTGACTTGCTCAATTTCTGAATCTCTTTCTTTTGAATAAGTCATCAAGTTTTTCTGAAATTGCAATCACTTGTTTGCCAGCACATGTACATCACATCTACTAATTTCCGTCCAATACGGATAATTCTTTCTTGGTGTGTCGGTTTTTTTTGAATGTATTATCCGCCAGGCCGTTAATGAATAACATGAACGGGCCCGACAGACTTGAGGCACGCTTGCTGTTACTTCTAATTCTGTCGATGATTCTCGTCCATGGTAACATGCTGCAGTCTTCCTACCAAGAAATCCTCAATTCAGTCACAAATTTCTTTGTACCCCTTAATGGTTACGCTTTTCATTAATAAAGGCTGGTGTGGAACAGAGTCAAATGCTTTACATCCATATGACTTGTCGTGATTCCGACGTTCAGGATGTCAAGCGAAGAGATAAGCTGGATGGGTTTCGCATTATCGACGTTTTCGGTACCCGTCCTGGGGCCCTATTCTATATCGTTCATGCCGATCGGTGCAGTAGGTTAGTCTCGGTAGTGACGTCATTTTCGGTTCTTTATCCGAATTTCCTATTCAGTAAGCTTCTGAGATCTGTGACCGAACGGTCCTCCCACCGATTTTTGGACAACTGTACCGAGAGGTTTTGGATTTCGGCATTGTCTTGTCGTTCGGTTAGCTGTGGCTTATTTACACCTATAATTTGTTATTTTAAACATATTGAGCGATTTTAGCTTTGGATTTAGTGATTGTCTTACTAAAGAATCACCACAGGACGCGTCCAGTTGGAAAGTGAGTTCATAATAGACTATTTTCCTTTGTTAGAAGTATGGTTAGGTTAGGTTGTTACTATGAATGATTACAACATTAAAAAAAGTTTTCAGTCAATATTCTTTCAAAATACCTGTTATTTTTATGTAATTAAGAGTTTAAAGATCATTAAATATCAACACATCGGCTCTGCTTACGTATATTACATGAGTGTTACTGACTTCGCGTACTCTTTTCCGCAAATGGTTTACTTATTAATTATCGAAACGCGTTTAATTTTTAAATAACAATGCAAAGGAATATTGTTAAGTCTGATAAAGGAAATCTTCCAAAATTTCATGCATTTACGGCTTACGCCCGCATCATTCGGCAACGAAGTTAGCCTGCGTCTCTCTCGACTGGAATTACATAAAATAAAGCGCCGACAGCATGCGAGTTGTAGTAGCAAAGTTCGCAAGGTGACGAACTGACGTGACAAAGAGCGTAGGTTCGTATACCGCTAGATAAGAAAATATGTCTTTTGCTCTTCGTGTTTGCAACACATTCTGAAACTTAGTTAACCGTCAAAGTTAAGCATTTTTCTGAAATATTCGTCGTAATTTACACAAAAGAACGCACTTTCTATGTAATGAGTATCTCCGATTTCGTGACTTTCATATGTTTAAGAAATGAAATTACTGTGCGTGAAACAACTGACAGTGAGTGACATTTAGACTACTTGTCGCAAATAATTCACCATTTTTTTCGAAATATATTTCCGAGAGTGTGGTCAAACAGGAACTTAAATTACTGCAAATGAAACTAACTTGTCACAAGTATTTCTCTGCGGTCGAATCCTTAACAGTAGACAGAGGTGAAAGGTTCCCGTCACAATATTTTCAGACTATACCACCTTGTATGAAACATTTTAATCCATCAGATGCATGTTCTAAACTAGAACGAACTTCTATACCTGCACTCGCCACACGCTCTCGAAATCAACCAAATCGTTGATGTATCATATAGGGAAGTAGGCTACTTCCATCATTTGGATCTCTAGGAGCGAGCTGTAACCACTTTCTACGCGTCTTCTTTTTCTTTGACACTCTCTTAAACAATTTTTCGGGTTCGTGGAGATGTGTTCCGTCTATGCAACTAATTGAAGGCAGTTTGTTTATTGCTATACGGGCTTCGCCTCTTTTATTTCTGAACCATCATCACGAATAAAGGAAGTGAAACGTGTATGCCAATAAACAAACAGCCTTCAGTTAGTTGCATAGACGGAACGTACCTCAATGATTTTAGAAGCAACTAAGGAACGAAGTAAAACAGAAAAAATGACGAATTTTTCGGGTGTTTCTATACATGTATTTGTGCAATGTGGTACTAAACTCCATTCCTAACTCATATTCCGAAACGAAAGATCCAAAGCAAGACGTGTATGTGAATGAGAATAAAATAACATAATGTGACATTTACGACAGTTTCCAGAACACAGACAATATTCTATCGTTATCATGTATTCATGGACGGCTGTGGTCAACAAAATTTGAACAGTATTACGTACTCTAACCACACTTTTCGGTACTTTGAAGAATGGCATGCCTATGTCGGCTGCTAGCCTCTTCGAGTTCGTGCCGCTGTGGCACTGTAGTGCGCATGCGCGGATCTGACGCAGATTGCTTTTCATTGGTTGGCGCGAGGAGAACTGACAACAGCGTTTCGATTCGCTAGAACCTTTCGGCATTGCTTCCGAAATGCTTACTGAATAATGTTGGCGCTGTGTTTAGAAAACAAGACCGTTCGGTTCGCTTTAGGATTTCGAAGCCCTCGTATTTCTGGTGCGTAGACACCATCAAACTTACGCCATGAACGCGAAAACCTGGTGATGCTGCAGGTTATCGCTCGCTGGGTGTGCGCGTGTTGTCTCTCGCGAGGCTGGCCGCATTCGGCAGGGACGCCGAGCGGCCGCATTCGACGTCAGCGCTTTCGTCACAGCCTCTCGCGAGACGCGCTTTCATTATACACTGTGTGGCGCAGTCTAAACAAATATCTTCCCGCGGCAAGAGAACCTGCGCTCCAAGCAGCCACAGTGTGGCCACTACCTCACACACATACAGCCTGTCAGGCGTCTTGCTCCCCAGACAGCTAGCAGGTGGCAGAGCACTCCGATATGCGGCGTCCGTGTTGAGCGAAGCCTTCCCCCAGTCCTTTCGTAGGTACGATTCGAAATGGTCCTTGTTACTGTTTATAAGGACGTTGCTGAGGCAAAAAACTGTATACATGTAACGGGCAACAGTCACTGTTTATTTAACAAGTTGCATCAATTTCATTTTCCCAAACAAAGTATAGTCAGTGATAGTACCAGTGTACAGTAACACTTTATGGTCTGAGGACACTGCTTGCCATCAATATTACGACACCAGTAAGCACATCTATTAACGAAATACAATGAAGTGAAGAAAGTCATGGGATGCCCCCGGTTATCGTTTCGGACCTCCTTTTGCCCGGCATAATGTAGCAACTCGACTTGGCATGGACACTCAACAAGTCGTTAGAAGTCCCCTGCAGAAATACTGAGCCATGCCTCTGTAGACGTCCATAATTGCGAAAGTGTTGACGGTGAAGGATTTTGTACACGAACTGACCTCTCCATTATGTCCCATAAATACTCGATGGGATTCATGCCACCGCTGGGCAAACAATTCACTCGAATTGTCCAGAATATTCTTCAAACCAGTCACGAACAACTTTGGCGCGGTGACATGGCGCATTGTCATCCATAAAAAAATCCATCGTTGTTTGGGAACCTGAAGCCCAGGAATGGCTGCAAACGGTCTCCACGTAGCCGAACATGATCATTTCCACCCAATGATTGGTTCAGTTGGACCAGAGGACCCAGTCCATTCCATGTAAACAAACCCACATCATTATGGAGCCACCAGCAACTTGGACAGTGCCTTGCTAACAACATGGGTCAACAGCTTCGTCAGGTCTGCGCCACACTCAAACCCTACAATCAGCTAGTACCAACTGGAATCGGAACTCATCTGACCAGGACACGGTTTTCCATGCGTCTACGATGCAAGCGATATGGCCACGAGCTCAGGAGAGGCACTGCAGGCGAAGTCGTGCTGTTAGCAAAGACACTAGCATCGGTTGTCTGCTACCGCAGCCCATTAACGCCAAATTTCACCGCACCATCCTAACACATAGGTTCATCGTACGTCCCACATTAATTTCAGCGGATATTTCACACAGTTTTGCTTGGCCGTTTGCACTGACAACTTTACGCAAACGTTGCTGCTCCAGCTCGTGAAGTTACAGCCGTCGACCACTGCGTTGCCCTTGGTGAGAGTTAATGCCTCAGATTTGGGATTTTCGGCACACTCTTGACACTGTGAATCTCGGAATATTTAATCCCCTGACGTTTCCGAAATGGAATGTACTACGCTTCTGGCTCAATCTACTATTCTGCGTTCGAAGTCTGTTAATTCCGCAGTGCGGCCATTATCACGTGTGTTTCTTTTCACATGAATCATCTGAGTACAAATGTCGGTTCCGCCAATGCACTGCCCTTTTATACCTTGTGTTGGCGATATTACCGTCATCTGTATATGTGAATATCGACATTCCATGACTTCTGTCAACTCAGTGTACTTACTGTAATTATACAGAGTGCGAAATTTAATTCATAGACCCGATCCTATTGGGAATCGAGTTGAGTGGAGTTTGGATGGCAGAACCGGGTACGTCATTCCATTGTGCTTCAGCTTTATGCAATACTTCACCAATCGTGGTGGCTGGCGAGTGGTGGCATGCCTGTGTCTTGGAAACCCTTGACCAAACGTTTTTAATGGGTGAGATATCTGAAGAACGTGCTCGACAGGACAGTTGTCAAAGAGTGTACCGGTACTGAGGTAGATCAGGACACACAGGAAACATGCATCTTGCACTACCTCGTCGCAATGTCCGTGTGGATATTTGTCTCGCTGTAAACAAGTGCATTTCCTACCTCGAGGAACGTGGCAAGACTGAAAAAGCCTCCAGGACCGAACGAAAACTCCTGTCAGTCCTCTCGGGCGCTATTCGTGTGAGGTCCTTGAGCCCTTGCATAGCCACCGGCCATGACTCAATAGAAATGCACCGCCTTATCGAAATTACGCGCTGTGCAAACCAAACGTGATCACGTTGTACACCCAATGGCACACAAAAACATCATACCACGTATGAAATTCTCACTCTACAGCGGAGTGTGCGCTGATATGAAACTTCCTAGCAGATTAAAACTGTGTGCCGGACCGAGACTCGAACTCGCGAGCAAGTGCTCCAAAGTTTTAATCTTCTAGGAAGTTTCATATCAGCGCACACTCCGCTGTAGAGTGAAAATTTCATTCTAGAAACATCCCCCAGGATGTGGCTAAGCCATTTCTCCGCAATATCCTTTCTTTCAGGAGTGCTAGTTCTGCAAGGTTCGCAGGAGAGCTTCTGTAAAGTTTGGAAGGTAGGAGACGAGGTACTGGCAGAAGTAAAGCTGTGAGGACGGGGCGTGAGTCGTGCTTGGGTAGCTCAGGCGGTAGAGCACTTGCCCGCGAAAGGCAAAGGTCCCGAGTTCGAGTCTCGGTCCGGCACACAGTTTTAATCTGCTAGGAAGTATCATACTACGTGTTGGACCCGTATGACGACGGCGACGACTGCAGTCTGCCAACGTTCGTTCTCATCGCAGCCTCAACTGGCGTATACGTCTAATGTGATGCTGCACAGAGAACCAGGACTCGTCTCAAAAGATAGAGTGGTGTTCAGTGACGTCGTTGAGCTCAGCACTGTCTGCATACCTCTGCTGCAGCGTCAACGAGACACGCAAAAACGGAAGAAGAAAAGAAAGAAAGATCAGAGTTTAATGTGCCGTCGACACTCCAGTCATTAGAGGCGGAGCATAAGCTAGGGATGCAAAAGGATAGCGAAGGAATCGGCTGTGCCCTTTCCAAAGGGACATTCCCAGAATTTACCTAGCGCGATTTAGGGAACTCACGGAAAACCTAAATCTGGATGGCCATGTTGTCCGTCGTATCCCAGATGTCGTTGCACTGCCCGTGTGAGTATTTGTCTTACTAGAAACTAGTGAATTTCCTACCTCAAGTTACGTGGCGAGGCTGAACTAACCTGGATGACCGAACGAAAATTAC
This sequence comes from Schistocerca americana, assembly GCF_021461395.2. Classification (NCBI taxonomy): domain Eukaryota; kingdom Metazoa; phylum Arthropoda; class Insecta; order Orthoptera; family Acrididae; genus Schistocerca; species Schistocerca americana. The sequence goes on along the minus strand of NC_060121.1, from coordinate 267,495,516 downwards.
ACTGGTCCTCTCGGGCGCTAGTCGCATGGGATCCTTGAGGCTTCTGAATTCTGTTGAGCATGACCCGTTTCAACCAACCGGTTTAATACTCGCATGACAATCGTCTGATCTGGACCAACGCGAGCAACAATATCGTTACGACAACACTCAGTGTCGTTAGGTCCCGACTCTCTCTCTCTCTCTCTCTCTCTCTCTCTCTCTCTCTCTCTCTCTCTCTCTCTCTCTCTCCGAGAGAGAGCGCGTTCCGCGTTCTATCCGAGATTGGCCAATCGGGACTGACCTACCGCCATGTCAGGCTCAGCCAATGGCTTCATACAGTTATGGTATGGACGGGCGTGCGGTCAACAAACCGCTCGCCATTTTCAACTTCAGAGACCTTACGAGTCGCTACTTTTCATTCAAGCAGCTCCTCAGTTGGCGTCGGGAGACTTAGTTCACCCCGTTCCAGTCCTCCCACAACAGAAAAATCACCGGGAGTACCAGGAATCGAACCAGGGTCCCACGCATGGCAGGCAGATACGCTGACCATTCAGCTACGGAGGCTGACAGGCCACGATCATGACACTGTCGAATTTCGACACGTGCTTGCTGCTAGATATTTCTCTTGTTTACTCGAACAATAACACAGTATTCTCAATTAACAACCAAAATACAAATGCAATTTCTGAACGAGGAACCCAGGCCGCAATCTCTCCCTTATATACAGAAGGTAGATAGCGTTGCTTCTAGCTTGGATTGTGTTTAAATGCTGATCATTGCATTTTCAAGCATGTGATTTATGAAAACAACGAAAAGCTGGCCAGCATGACGGGACAAGTATTGGAAGCCGCCCGTCCAGGAAACGAGTCCGTGGTCCTAAATGCTGCTCCACCCCGTTGCGCGCAGCCATGAGAGATTCGTGTGGGCCGCGAAGACGCGCGGGCGTTCTCCTTGGGAGAGAAAGCAGCGGTGAGCGTCGATGAATGCGAGATGGGCTTTCCACGCACACTGCTGTATGTGCTGGCTTCCTCTTCCCTGTGCCTAGGCCCAGATTACACTATCTTTAACTAAAGATCTTTGTCAAAGATTTTGTCAAAATTCTTTCATCACGCTGCTTCATTGGGCCTGTTACACTATTGTCAATTTATTCGTCATAGTTGTTGGATTGGAGAATTGATACTGAACAGTTAATCGTATGTACAGCAATATTTGATACAATACTGGTGACGAGCCGGCCGTCGTGGCCGTGAGGTTCTAGGCGCTTCAGTCCGGAACCGCGAGACTGCTACGGTCGCAGGTTCGAATCCTGCCGCGGGCATGGATGTGTGTGATGTCTTTAGGTTAGTTAGGTTTAAGTAGTTCTAAGTTCTAAGGGACTGATGACCTCAGATGTTAAGTCCCATAGTGCTCAGAGCCATTTGAACCATTTTTTACTGGTGACGAGCCCAGAATGAGAGGAAACGATTTTGTGTGAAACCTTGGATAGCGAGAAGAGATGCTCGAAGCGTTCACCAGCGTTTGTTTCGTGAGGTGGTGTGCGAGGATTTAAAGAGCTATGAAAATGTGTATAAGTCGATGTAGATTTGAGAATGGACCAATAAACATTTCATTTTGTCCTTATGAAAGTAGCTCTCATATTTGCAAACAAGATACTCATTCAAGAAATGCGATTTCTGCTACACATCCTCTTAAGGTTCTGTTCAGATTTTTAGCAACAGGCGAGACCTGTTCGAGCATTCAAATTAGTACTCGCATCCCCCAGTGTAAAACTTCAGGTATTGTTCCAAAAACATGTGAATCAATATATTAATGACTCAAGGAAGAATTTATGAAGTTTAGGTTACGCAATTTGGAGTAACAAATAAATACATTTGTTTCACGGATGTACACTTTGTTGACAACATTTATTTCCGCATCACCACACACACCTTAGTCCAATTAATTTCTTCATTAACCATCCACAGCGCAGCCACTTTGAATGCAGCTGATGGCTGCAGTTACTTCTTAGTCCAACAGCTAATCGAGATTTTTAGGATCAATGTGTTTGGTGTTACGGAGAATGTCGCTTTCTTCATAATTCAAAATTATCACTGTTATGCTAGCCACAAACCAAGTAAACTTTGAAGGTCAGAATCAACTGAAGTGAGTAAAAGGAAGTGTGCAATATGGCGAACTTTGATCAAAGCTAGGCCCACACTCTAACTTTGACAAAGAGTTTGATCAGAGAAATCTTGGATCAAAGCTTCCTCAGTACAATGTCAAAGATTTGACCAAAGGACTTTAATCAAAGATCTCTGTCAAAGAAATTTACAAAACGGCCAAAAAGGGATACTTTGGGGTGAATTAACACGCTGTGCTTAATGCCGTCGAGCAATTTGTAGTAAAAAGTCCGTCGCTACCGATATGGTGGATTTCAGATATAACATCAGATTTTACTAGAGCTGCTGTGTCGAGCGTAGAAGGTGCAAGGACAGAAAAACAGGACATAGGTAAAACGTCTAGTCACTGCAATACGAAAGGGCGACATTCGTTTGTGTTAGGAGTATACTAAGATTCTCTGAAAAATACTGTGCTGTCGAAGGTGCAAGCAGGAGAATTGAACGGTTTCATGGACGTCGTCGTAGACCGGCTCCTCATCAATGGACAGCTTCAGTTGTGAACTGGCTTCCGATATGGAATGAGTTGAGAGACTGCCAGGCGCCTAACCTTCAGTATTACCTTCTGTGGCTTCACTATTTCGTTATACGGCGAAATCTCGGCAATACGGCTCTTACATTACACTCGACCGACGCGGATAAAACATCCTGCTTTTCTGACAGATTTTTCTGCTACTCGTTCTCTCTCGTAAGTTTCGATTTCCGCCTTATCCCTTATGAAGGGCACTTCAGAGTTTTATCGCCTATTGTTTATCGTTCCGTCAAGCTGTACTAGATGGTACTTGAAAGTTACACAGTTTGCCTGATGTTCATCGCTTTTACGAATGACGTATATAGGGAATTTGATGTTTTGTAGCTGGGCTGTTACGATACGTTAATGATACAACTGTAGACGCACTGTCAGAAGCGCTTCTCAGTGGACTTCCGCTGGCGAAGCCATTGTGGGTCTGTGGCGTTCAGTGGCGAACTATAGAAGCAGAAGCGGAACATTGCTTCCAGAAGCGGCCTTCGCACGATGCTACTCATTGGCGTTACTGACACGACTAGCACTGGTTAACGCCGGACATGAACAGTCGACTCGTGACGTACTGAAATCGCTGGTCATTGTTATTTGATAGTACGGTTTTGGAGGTCACACTGTTGGCTTGAGATGGACGTCAATACAGAAGATTTCATCTGTGAAAAACATGCATGAATGTGAAACGAGGAGTGTGAAGGATCTTTAAATAAACTGGAGAAGATTCAAGCGTGGGAGCAGTCATTTCAAAGTACTCACCAGTCTTGAGAGGCAACATGACAATTGGTGAGTGTCGTAACAACAATGAATAACAAATTAAAATGTACACCACATTATCGTTTTTACTACACGATTCAGCAGGCAAAATTTGTTTTAAAGAGATTTTGAGCGAGGTAATCCAATATCTTTTTCAAACTACCATGGTAGCCGCCCATCTGTGACAGTACAATGGTTTGCAAATATGGCATGAATACTGTTCCCATTTCTTTCCGTTTGTGATGGGTCTTTTAACATCTCGTGTAGGCCACAAGTATTCAAGTGTCTTAAAATCCGTATCCATATGAATCACGCACAAAATTGTGCATATTGGGAAGTCGATGAAAAATTCTCCACTTGTTTATCAAAGGTTCGCTGCGAAATTCGAAAATACAGAAACAACTTCCCGTCGTCATGATGAAGGTTGTCACACAAGTTCTTTTCAAATTACCTCCTTTTTTCTCATTCAGTAAGCGAAATAAACGGAAGGCAGCCTCGACGTCAGACACTCTGACGAAGCTGTAACACGACGACTGCAGTCGGCGTAGCAGCGGCGACAGCATCACAGCTGCGCTCCGCGACAACAGCTGCACTCGATGACTTTTCCTCAATTACTACGAACTGTGACCTCTCTGACAGGAAGTCACAAAACGGTTCAAATGGCTGTGAGCACTATGGGACTGAACATCTGCGGTCATCAGTCCCCTAGAACTTAAACCGAACTACCCTAAGGACATACATCATACACATCCATGCCCGAGGCAGGATTTGAACCTGCGACCGTAGCGGTCGCCCGGTTCCGGACTGAAGCGCCTAGAAACGCTCTGCCACTTCGGCCGGCTTCACTGATCAAAATGAACAAACGAGGCCCTATAACTTATAAAATAGGAAGTATTTTAAACGAACATAGTCGTAAAGTGTTCAGACTTTCTCAATATCAGCCAGATTTGAATCCTACGCGTCATCATGAATTTCACGTGTTGTCCTATAGACTGTTGCGTGTAATCTGGATATATCGACTGTTGTGTTCGTCTTGAATCTGCATTGTTTTTTGTTTGTGTGCTTTCATTGTCCTATTGTCCGGCGCTGCTAGCGTGTACGTCGTTCTGAACATGGGCTCTAACGAAGATGACAAAGCTTTCGAGAAGATCCATAAAGATAGTCTGAAAGATTTCGCGATCTTTCTTAGTTGATTTACAACATGAAGGCAGAATTAAATGGAACTAGATGGTTTAATATTTTCAGCAATATCCGGAATTATCTTCGGAACCACTTCAATTTCTCAGTTTAACGTTTCTGCCCAGATGAATTATTTAAAATTCATTGGCTTTAATCACTCCCTATTTCACATTTTTATCCACACGATTTATGCAAGATTAATCAGATTAAATAATGACTAGACACCTTTTTAAACTTTCGTTATGGGTATGATTCCTTCATTCAGACCGGCCGGTGTGGCCGAGCGGTTCTAGGCGCTTCAGTCTGGGACCGCGCGACCGCTACGGTCGCATGTTCGAATCCTGCCTCGGGCATGGATATGTGTGATGTCCTTAGGTTAGTTAGGTTTAAGTAGTTCTAAGTTCTAGGGGACTGATGACCTCAGATGTTAAGTCCCATAGTGCTCAGAGCCATTTGAACCATTTTGAACCTTCATTCAGATATTCGTTATGTTCATGAAATACACTATAACATCCCACGTTCTTTAGATTGCAGCTTAATTATTTCACGTTTCTGTCCACACGATTTATGCACGACTCATCGGATTTTAAAAAAATGGCAAGGTTTTTTTTTACTTTCGTTACGGTTTCTTCATTCAGACATTCATTACGTTCATGAAACACACAATAACATCGCAAGTTGGTTCAAATGGTTCTGAGCACTATGGGACTTAACTTCTGAGGTCATTAGTCCGCTAGAACTTAGAACTACTTAAACCTAACTAACCTAAGGACATCACACAACACACATCCATGCCTGAGGCAGGATTCGAACCTGCGACCGTAGCAGTCGCGCGGTTCCGGACTGAAGCGCCTAGAACCGCTAGGCCACCTCGGCCGGCCATCTCAAATTGTTGGGATTACATTTAATAATTCATTCCACTGGGATGAACATACCACACAACTCCTGTCACTTCCTTTGTACACATGTATTTACATTTAGCTTTGACATTATCGGTACAGCAGCAGAGATAGGTATACGTACTCATCTAGTCGATTTGGGTTATTTACGTCACGATGTCGTAGCGTTACGTCACTATGAAGTAGGGTTCTCCTCACCTAGCGTGAGATGAACGCTACCTGTTTTGCGTGGCGGGGAGCCGCGTATCCACGGGTAGGCTCCGTGCGCTGCAGAGAAACGCTTCTCGCTGGCGTCGTCTGAAACCAACCTAAAAAAGGTGATGTGCGAGGCTGGAGCACCAACGTACCGTAACAGCACGAGACTGTATTCGACAGGACGCGATTAACGTTCCGCGAGAGATAGCAACAAACGCAGATGAGTACATACCGCAATGTTAGCTTTTGTGTTGAACTTACGATGTACAGAGTATAGGGGCAATGGCAAGGAAGATCTGTAGAACTTGCATTGCCTGTTGTACGCTCTGTTTGGAATAGAGACTGATCAGAGGACGCCTTGTAGTCCCAGTACTGGAACAGCGCTGTACAGCTTCGCCGAACGGCCTGGTGCCCAGATTTCCAAACATCCGTAACACAATGACATCTCCTGTATTTCACTAAGCTTTGGGATTAAAGGAAAGCCTGCCGGAGTGTTCTCAATCACTCTTTATTTTGGTATACATTTGTTCGCCATTCTCCTTGCCCGCTTTGACCCGTATCTTACGCAGGGACGCATCGCACTATCTGTCGCTGCTATGCAGCAGTGCTACTCAGTCGCTACTGGAGATCCTTCGTGTTTTGGTTGGTTAATTTTTGGGGGAGGGTCACCGGTTCCATCGGATTAGGGAAGGATGGGGAAGGAAGTCGGCCGTGCCCTTTCATTTGCCTAAAATGATTTAGGGAAATCATGAAAAACATAAATCAGGATGGCCGGACGCGGGTTTGAACTATCATCCTCCCGGATGTGAGTCCAGTGTGCTAACCATTGCGCTCAGAATAATCCATTGCGTTTACAATCCGAAAAAATCGACGTTTTCCCTCGACACTAGGCGTCAAAAGGTAGATTTGACGAGCAGTGATTTGTTCGTGCTGACTACACGTCCAAAAATAACATCACAAATACACTACTGGCCATTAAAAATGCTACACCAAGATGAAATGCAGATGGTCAACGGGTATTCATTGGAGAAATATATTATACTAGAACTGGCATGTGATTACATTTTCACGCAATTTGGGTGCATAGATCCTGAGAAATCAGTACCCAGAACAACCACCTCTGGCCGTAATAACAGCCTTGATACGCCTGGGCATTGAGCCAATCAGAGCTTGGATGGCGTGTACAGGTACAGCTGCCCATGCAGCTTCAACACGATATCACAATTCATCAAGAGCGTTTTGTGACGAGCCAGTTGCTCGGCCACCATTCACCAGACGTTTTCAATTGCTGAGAGATCTGGAGAATGTGCTGGCCAGGGCAGCAGTCAAACATTTTCTGTATCCAGAAACAGGACCAGCAACATGCGGTCGTGCATTATCCTGCTGAAATGTAGGGTTTCGCAGGGATCGAATGAAGGGTAGAGCCACGAGTCGTAACATATCTGAAACATAACGACCACTGTTCAAAGTGCCGTCAATGCGAACAAGAGGTGACCGAGACGTGTAACCAATAGCACCCCATGCCATCACGCCGGGTGATACGCCAGTATGGCGATGACGAATGCACGCAATGTGCGTTCACCGTGGTGTCGCCAAACACGGATGCAACCATCGTGATGCTGTAATCAGAACCTGGATTCATCCGAAAAAATGTTTTGCCATTCGTGCACTCAGGTTCGTCGTTGAGTACACCATCGCAGGCGCTCCTGGCTGTGATGCAGCCATGGTCTCCGAGCTGATAGTCCATGCTGCTGCAGACATAGTCGAACTGTTCTTGCAGATGGTGGTTGTCTCGCAAACGTCCCCATCTGTTGACTCAGGGATCGAGACGTGGCTGCACCATCCGTTACGGCCATGCGGATAAGGTGCTTGTCATTCGACTGCTAGTGATGCGAAGCCGTTGGGATCCACCACGGCGTTCCTTATTACCCTCCTGAACCCACCGATTCCATATTCTGCTAACAGTCATTGGATCGCGACCAACGCGAGCAGCAGTGTCGCGATACGATAAACCGCAATCGCGTTAGGCTACAATTCGACCTTTATCAAAGTAGAAACGTGATGGTACGCATTTCTCCTCCTTACACGAGGCATCACAACAACGTTTCACCAGGCAACGCCGGTGAACTGCTGTTTGTGTATGAGAAATCGGTTGGAAACTTTCCTCATGTCAGCAAGTTGTATGTGTCGCCACCGGCGCCAGCCTTGTGTGAATGCTCTGAAAAGCTAATCATCTGCATATCACAGCATCTTCTTCCTGTTGGTCAAATTTCGCGCCTGTAGCACGTCATCTTCGTGTTGTAGCAATTTTAATGGCCAGTAGTGTATTTGCCTACAACACCAGAGAAAATGAATTACTTGGAGAGACACAGGGTATATAATGAGGGATGCAATATACATATGGACTTCGTTGCACATGTTATTACCCTGTGGCGTAGATAGTGACAAGAGCTTGATTACCAAAGTAATGTATGTATTGTGGAAGTAACTGCAGTTAAAACAGCAGTTATGTTTCTGCTCACAAATGAAGTAAATCACTAATTGCTACCTAGTCGTGAAGTAAATCACTCACTGTTACCGACTCGAAGTGCTTCGTAGCAATTACAGCGTCACAAATGGAAATCTCATATCGATAGCTATATTTATGGCGTGGCGGAATTACTAATGAAAGCCAAACAAGAAAATAACAACCGTTCATCTCAAGCTGTGAAAGTGGGACAAAAAGTAACAGATGGCCTTTCAAGGGACACCTTCAATGAAGGGAAATCGGTACTTACAGAGCTTCCGTATTCCGATTTCCTCATTGTTTCACGTAAACACGCGTGCCAGCAATTGGAATAGTAGCCTCAAACATAGCGGCATTCTTCCCGCTGCATCTACGTCCAGAGTTTTCAACATCCCCGTGTCGCTCTGCCATGGATCAAACAAACCAGCTGCCGTTCATCCTGATCTTCTTTGCATACGTTCAATATCCCCTGTTAGTCTTGTTAGATACGGGTCTCTCACACTTTTGCGACAATTTTGTAAGCAGTCTCCATTGTAGATTGATAACGTTCACCGGTATGTTAATAATTATCCGAAGTCTGGCACCTGCTTGGCTATGACTTTGCCTATAATCATTCCATTTTATATCGCTGCCAATTATTACACCCAGCTGTTTGTACGGGTTAAATGACCACAATTGTGACTCTTCGATGTAGCCATACCACGACTTTTCGTTTCGCGAAGCGGGGAAGTTTACTCTTCTGAACATTTAAGGCAATATGTCAGTCTTTGTGCCGCTTTGAAGTCTTATCACGGTTTGTGCAGCTTTTTTTTTTAATGCTACTTCATTATATGTAACTCCAACGTCTGTAAAAAAGTCTTGGGTTCCTATTATTCCTCGTTAAACAGCGTGAGCAGTGGGCATAATTTTCAGTCTTGCCACGCCCCTGTCTTGGTGCTGTTTCCGTCGTTGGTTCGCTGGCTCTTCATTATTTGTCGTAAATATGTGGAACCTTGACTTTGTTGTGAACTCTCTGCTTCCGTCGCACAGTTGTTACCAGCAGCTGCAGCGTTTACTCGCTTAATTCAGCCTAACGACAATGTTTTGTCTGCACGGCGCGTGTGGCCGCCTGCTTCCTGGGTCTGGAGAGCTGGAGAGAACTTTATGGCGGTTGCTGGGCGTCTCCAGTGGACGCTGGTCTTTACCTGCGCCGCCATTGTTCTCCAGTTCCTCCAGCTCAGGTACGGTGCTATTGTGTAGGCTGTAGGGGCAGGTCGAAAACAGAACCTCCCACGGATCGCGCTGCCTGCTAGGGCCGCAGAGATTCACTCCTTGCCGAGCGTAACGGCAGATTTAAGTCCGTTTTACACGAACGACTTTCTAGTCAATACAGTCTACTTGTGGTAGGGCACCGTGCTTGACTGCGATCACCAACGAAACGTACACGTATCAGTCAACCTTCATTACTTCTTAGTATTTTCTGCGACCTATCACTTGTATTTGCTTTTAAGTTTAATTTAACATATCGCAAGGTGTTTCAAACAGGTGCTTCTCACCTTCAGGTGTTTATACATACACAAAATTGTTACTTAAAAATAAAACGTCTTAAACTGGATAAAGTAACTAAACAGCATTAGCAACACACATTAATGACACAGACCATCCTCTAAAAATTGAAAGCTATCTCGAAATTTTGCGCAAAATCTGAAAAAGCAAAAGAATGGATTCACGGGAGAAATGAAAATTCTCATCATACTACAAAATATAGAGATAATATTATGAATGACGTAATCGAAGAACTCGAAATTCTTCAGTAGTCTTAGGCCATTCTAATGCAACAGATTCAAGATGTGCTGATGGGAAACAAACGACTAACAGACTGCCAGTAGCGCGAATATCGATGTAAAATGCTATAGTCGTTATTCACACACTGCAAGACCCCCATATTGTATCAAGTGTATAGTGTACACAGGTAGATACACGTAGCAAAACTTGTGCAGAGAATTACGTCGAAAAACAGTACCAAAATAAACAGTGCAATAGTGTAATGTCTCACAACAGCTCCACCAGTGTACCAATGATGCAAACGAGGCTTTGGGACGCCAAAATCCTAAAATTGAGCAACTGTCAGGTAATAAAGTGTATCACACGATTTACCCACCGTAACAACGGATGCAAAACTATCTGCATCCCACATAAGCTGTAGTGTCAGCTATAATAAACAAAGAGCCACAGCTCCACACCAGAGGAAGACATCTACTGAACATCCACTTTCCTGCCAACCGCTGCCACCCTCCCTCCAAATACCCCAACAACTACACCAGCAGTGAACAATGAACAGGAAGTCCCATGTTCATTTAGTTTAAAACATTTTATTTTTAAGTGACAATTTTTTATATGTATAAACGCCTGAAGACTGGGAGAACATGATTGAAACGCGTTGCAATATGTTATTTGTTATGGGACCAAACTGCTTTGGTCATTGGTCCCTAAGCTTAAAAAATACTTAATCTAATTTAAACTAACTTACACTATGGCATCAGAAAACACAAGTAACTATCTATTTCATACAGTCACGGTTCTATATGACCACAAGTAATTATGCTTAGGAAGATTCAGCTTCAAAAATTGGGAGGTGCGGATGATCAAAAATCGCGGCCTATGTTCAGTATAATCCGAGACAACTAACGTGAGCCTTTCCCCATGACGCCACAAATCTATATACCGGTTATAAAAACAAAAGTGAACTACCCAAAACGCTGATTTGATTTTCTTTACACGTATTTTGAAACACCGTTTTTTCCGTCGTGTGATATACAACTGTCTCATCGGCAAACACAACGAAATCCAAACAATAAACCTCTTGTCACATCGGCAATGAGTACAAAGTGCAAATAATGAACTTCTCCGAGAATCGATAATGGATGGAAATGAGTCCGAATATTACTTCAAGAAAAGAAAGAATACTACGAATAAGACGAAATAACAGGTTACACACAAAAATGGCCGTTCAGAGATTCAAGAACGAAAATAACACTCTTAAGCATCCACTCTACAGACTCCTACCGTTTACTTCAGCACAATGAAAATACGCAAACACAAATCAAGCAGAGCGCAAGACTCTTAGCAATACGAGTATACATCATACAAAATACGCCGGAAAGAGGAAAATAAGAATCGATATACAGGTAGCGCCCGATTTCTTGATTTCTATTTTCTCATTTCGATATGTATATCGATTAAAAACGGCTAGTGAGCGAAAGATTTCCAACCAATTTGCAAACAAACTGAAATGGCCGGATTTCAAAGCAAATGGCCAGGTTTCACAATAATTAGGCAAAAAATCGGGAGAAATGAGCAAATAATTGAGAAGCGGGAGAAAGAGTGGAAAGTCGGGTGTCTCCGCCTAAATCGTGAGATTTGGCAGGGTCGAGGGATACTGGAGGGATACTGCAGTGATACTGCAAGCCGGCCAAAGTGGCCGAGGGGTTCTAGGCGCTTCGGTCTGGAACCGCGCGATCGCTACGGCCGCAGGTTCGAATCCTGCCTTGAGCATGGATGTGTGTGATGTCATTAGGTTAGTTAGGTTTAATTAGTTCTAAGTTCTAGAGGACTGATGACCTCAGATGTTAAGTCCCATAGTGCTCAGAGCCATTTGATACTGCAAGCTACCGTTCACACAGGCCGCCAACGATTCTACGCAGTGGCACTTGTTTTCAGTATGGCGTTCATTTTTCAATATGGCGTCGATCTACATTTACATGATTACTCCGCAATTCACATTTAAGTGTTTGGCAGAGGGTTCATCGAACCACAATCATACTATCCCTCTATCATTCCACTCCCGAACAGGGCGCGGGAAAAACGAACACCTAAACCTTTCCGTTCGAGCTCTGATTTATCTTATTTTATTTTGATGATCATTCCTACCTATGTAGGTTGGGCTCAACAAAATATTTTCGCATTCGGAAGAGAAAGTTGGTGATGAAATTTCGTAAATAGATCTCGCCGCGACGAAAAACGGCTTTGCTGTAATGACTTCCATCCCAATTCGCGTATCATATCTGCCACACTCTCTCCCCTACTACGTGATAATACAAAACGAGCTGCCATTTTTTGCACTCTTTCGATGTCCTCCGTCAATCCCACCTGGTAAGGATCCCACACCGCGCAGCAATATTCTAACAGAGGACGGACGAGTGTAGTATAAGCTGTCTCTTTAGTGGACTTGTTGCATCTTCTAAGTGTCCTGCCAATGAAACGCAACCTTTGGCTCGCCTTCCCCACAATATTATCTATGTGGTCTTTCCAACTGAAGTTGTTCGTAATTTTAACACCCAGGTACTTAGCTGAATTGACAGCCTTGAGAATTGTACTATTTATCGAGTAATCGAATTCCAACGGATTTCTTTTGGAACTCATGTGGATCACCTCGCACTTTTCGTTATTTAGCGTCAACTGCCACCTGCCACACCATACAGCAATCTTTTCTAAATCGCTTTGCAACTGATACTGGTCTTCGGATGACCTTACTAGACGGTAAATTACAGCATCATCTGCGAACTACCTAAGAGAACTGCTCAGATTGTCACCCAGGTCATTTATATAGATCAGGAACAGCAGAGGTCCCAGGACGCTTCCCTGGGGAACACCTGATATCACTTCAGTTTTACTCGATGATTTGCCGTGTATTACTACGAACTGCGACCTTCCTGACAGGAAATCACGAATCCAGTGGCACAACTGAGACGATACCCCATAGGCCCGCTGCTTGATTAGAAGTCGCTTGTGAGGAACGGTGTCAAAAGCTTTCCGGAAATCCAGAAATACGGAATCAACTTGAGATCCCCTGTCGATAGCGGACATTACTTCGTGCGAATAAAGAACTAACTGCGTTGCACAAGAACGATGTTTTCTGAAACCATGCTGATTACGTATCAATAGATCGTTCCCTTCGAGGTGATTCATAATGTTTGAATACAGTATATGCTCCAAAACCCTACTGCAAACCGACGTCAATGATATAGGTCTGTAGTTAGATGGATTACTCCTACTACCCTTCTTAAACACTGGTGCGACCTGTGCAATTTTCCAATCTTTAGATACAGATCTATCGGTGAGCGAGCGGTTGTATATGATTGCTAAGTATGGAGCTATTGTATCTGCGAACAACCCATGAGGAATGCTCAGATTGTCACCCAGGTCATTTATATGGATTTATATAGATGATTCACACCGATCTGGAAGCATCACTCGTGCGAAACTCAGCTTGTCCTTTTTCTCGCACGACTTTCTGCAAGCCACGGATGACGGACAACAACAAAATGTTCAAATGTGTGTGACATCTTATGGGACTTAACTGCCAAGGTCATCAGACCTTAAGCTTACACACTAGTTAACCTAAATTATCCTAAGGACAAACACACACACCCATTCCCGAGGGAGGAATCGAACCTCCGCCGGGACCAGCCGCACAGTCCATGACTGCAGCGCCCCAAACCGCTCGGCTAATATCACGCGGCGACGGACTACAGGCAGGTTCCATATCCCTAGATTTCCAGGAAGCGTTTGACAGTGCCTCACTGCAGACTGTTAACGAAGGTCCGAGCGTACGATACGGAATGGACGCTCAGGTATGTGAGTGGCTTGAAGGCTTCTTAAGCAATTGTCTTGGACGGCAGCTGGCCATCTGAGAGAAGGATATCGTCCGGAGTGTCCCAGGGAAGTGTGATGGGACCACTCTTGTTTTCTATATAAGGAAACGACAGTTTTCTGGTAACACTGTGATGTATTGGAAAGTGCCGTCGTTGAGTGACTGTGAGATGATAGAGGATGACGTAGACAGAATTTCTATTTGTTGTGACGAACAGCAGCTTGTTCTAAATTTAGAAAGGTGTAAGCCGATACAGATGAGTGGCAAAAAGAATCATGTAATGTTCGAATACAATAGGACTGCACTGCTTGATGTCGATTAAATATCTAGGTGTAAAGTTGGAGAGCGATACGACATTGAACGAGAACTGATTGGTAGGGAACGCAAATGGTCGACTTCAGTTTATTGAGAGAATTCTAGGAGACAATAGCTCACCCATAAAGGAGACAGCGTAATGAACACTAGTGCGACTCATTCTTAAGTACTGATCGAGCGTTTGGCATCCCAGCGATGTTGGAGTGAAGGAAGACATCGATGCAATTCAGAGGTTGGTAGGTTCGACCAACACGCGAATATTACCGTGAACTGAAATGGGAATCCCTGTTGGGAAACGACGTTCTTTTCGCGAAACTCTGAGAAAATTTAGTGAATGGCATTTGCTATTGTGAGCAAAACGATTCTACAGCTGCCAACGTAAATTTCGCGTCGCAACGCGAAGAAACGATAAGAGAAATTAGGGCTCGTACGGAGGTGTATAGGCAGCCACTTTTCTGTCCCTCCCTCTGCTAGTGGAACAGGAAAGGTGGGTTGGTTGATTTGGGGGAGGGGACCAAAGGATGGGGAAGGAAGTAGGCCGTGCCCTTTAAAAAGCAACCATCCTGGCATTTGCTTGAAGCGATTTAGGGATATCACAGAAAACTTAAATAAGGATGGCCAGACGCGGGTTCAAACTGTTGTCTTCCCGAATGCAAGTCCAGTGTGCTAACCACTGCGCCACCTCGCTAGGTCGGATCACGAAAGAGAATAACTACTTGTAGTAGATGCTTCCGACTACTGCGTATTATCTGACAGAAATATACAGGGTGGTCCATTGACCGGTCAAATATCTCACGAAATAAGCGTCAAACGAAAAAACTACAAAGAACAAAACATGTCTAGCGTGAAGGGGGAAACCAGATGGCACTATGGTTGGCCCGCTAGATGGCGCTGCCATAGGTCAAACGGATATCAACTGAGTGTTTTTTAAAAATAGGAACCCCCATTTTTTATTACATATTTGTGTAGTACGTAAAGAAATATGAATGTTTTAGTTGGACCACTTTTTTCGCTTTATGATAGATGGCGCTGTAATAGTCGCAAACGTGTAAGTATGAGGTATCACGTAACATTCCGCCTGTGTGGACAGTATTTGCTTCGTGATACATTACCCGTGTTAAAATTGACCGTTTATCAATTGCGGAAAAGGTCGATGTCGTGTTGATGCATTACTATTGTGATCAAAATACCCAACGGGCGTGTGCATTGTATGTGGCTCGGTATCCTGGACATCATCCAAGTGTCCGGGCCATTCGCCGGATTGTTACGTTATTTAAGGAAATAGGTAATGTTCAGCCACATGTGAAACGTCAGCCACGACCTGCAACAAATGATGATGCCCAAGCAGGTGTTTTAGCTGCTGTCGCGACTAATCCGCACATCAGTATCAGACAAATTGCGCGATAATCGGGAATCTCAAATCGTCGGTGTTGAGAAAGCTACATCAACATCGATTACACCCGTACCATATTTCTATGCACCAGGAATTGAATGGGGACGACTTTGAACGAGCCGGCCGAAGTGGCCGTGCGGTTAAAGGCGCTGCAGTCTGGAACCGCAAGACCGCTACGGTCGCAGGTTCGAATCCTGCCTCGGGCATGGATGTTTGTGATGTCCTTAGGTTAGTTAGGTTTAACTAGTTCTAAGTTCTAGGGGACTAATGACCTCAGCAGTTGAGTCCCATAGTGCTCAGAGCCATTTGAACCATTTTTTTCGACTTTGAACGTCGTGTACAGTTCTGCCACTGGGCACAAGAGAAATTACGGGACGATGACAGATTTTTTGTACACGTTCTATTTAGCGACGAAGCGTCATTCACCAGCAGCAGTAACGTAAACCGGCATAATATGCACTATTGGGCAACGGAAAATCCACGATGGCTGCGACAAGTGGAACCTCAGCGACCTTGGCGGGTTACTGTATGGTGCGGCATTATGGGAGGAAGGATAATTGGTCCCCATTTTATCGATGGCAATCTAAATCGTGCAATGTATGCTGATTTCCTACGTAATGTTCTACTGATGTTACTACAAGATGTTGCACTGCATGACAGAATAGCGATGTACTTCCAACATGATGGATGTCCGGCACATAGCTTGCGTGTGGTTGAAACGGTATTGCATAGCATATTTCATGACAGGTGGATTGGTCGTCGAAGCACCATACCATGGCCCGCACGTTCACCGGATCTGACGTTCCCGGATTTCTTTCTGTGAGGAATGTTGAAGGATAATTTCTATCGTGACCCATCGACAAAGCCTGACAACATGCGTCAGCGCATTGTCAATGCATGTGTGAACATGCAACTACTTGCTGTTGAGAGGACTGTCGTTACACGTATCGCCAAATGCGTTGAGGTTGACGGACATCATTTTCGGCATTTATTGCATTAGTGTGGTACTTGCAGCTAATCACGCTGTAACAGCATGCGTCCTCAGAAATAAGTTCACAAAGGTACGTGTATCACATTGGAACAACCGAAATAAAATGTTCAAACTTACCTACGTTCTGTTTTTTAATTTAAAAAACCTACCTGTTACCAACTGTTCGTCTAAAATTGTGAGCCATATGTTTGTGACTATTACAGCGCGAGAATTATCGCACAATCAGCTTAACAGCTCATGCATCGAAGCTGCTTACAAGAATAATATACAGAAGAATGGAAAAGAAAATTGAGAATGCGCTAGGTGACGATCAGTTTGGCTTTAGGAAAAGTAAAGGGACGAGAGAGGAAATTCTGACGTTACGGCTAATTATGGAAGCAAGGCTAAAGAAAAATCAAGACACTTTCATAGGATTTGTCGACCTGGAAAAAGCGTTCGACAATATAAAATGGTGCAAGCCGTTCGAGATTCTGAAAAAAGTAGGGGTAAGCTATAGGGAGAGACGGGTCATGTACAATATGTACAACAACCAAGAGGGAATAATAAGAATGGACGATCAAGAACGAAGTGCTCGTATTAAGAACGGTGTAAGACAAGGCTGTAGCCTTTCGCCCCTACTCTTCAATCTGTACATCGAGGAAGCAATGATGGAAATAAAAGAAAGGTTCACGAGTGGAATTAAAATACAAGGTGAAAGGATATCAATGATACGATTCGCTGATGACATTGCTGTCCTGAGTGAAAGTGAAGAAGAATTAAATGATCTGCTGAACGGAATGAACAGTCTAATGAGTACACAGTATGGTTTGAGAGTAAATCGGAGAAAGACGAAGGTAATGAGAAGTAGTAGAAATGAGAACAGCGAGAAACTTAACATCAGGATTGATGGTCACGAAGTCAATGAAGTTAAGGAATTCTGCTACCTAGGCAGTAAAATAACCAATGACGGACGGAGCAAGGAGGACATCAAAAGCAGACTCGCTATGGCAAAAAAGGCATATCTGGCCAAGAGAAGTCTACTAATATCAAATACCGGCCTTAATTTGAGGAAGAAATTTCTGAGGATGTACGTCTGGAGTACAGCATTGTATGGTAGTGAAACATGGACTGTGGGAAAACCGGAACAGAAGAGAATCGAAGCATTTGAGATGTGGTGCTATAGACGAATGTTGAAAATTAGGTGGACTGATAAGGTAAGGAATCAGGAGGTTCTACGCAGAATCGGAGAGGAAAGGAATATGTGGAAAACACTGATAAGGAGAAGGGACAGGATGATAGGACATCTGCTAAGACATGAGGGAATGACTGCCATGATACTAGAGGGAGCTGTAGAGGGCAAAAACTGTAGAGGAAGACAGAGAGTGGAATACGTCAAGCAAATAATTGAGGACGTAGGTTGCAAGTGCTACTCTGAGATGAAGAGGTTAGCACAGGAAAGGAATTCGTGGCGGGCCGCATCAAACCAGTCAGTAGAAAAAAAAAAAAAGAGACAGCGCCATCTATCACAAAGCGAAAAACGTGGCCCAACTAAAACATTCATATTTCTTTACGTACTACACGAAAAACGCAGTTGATATCCGTTTGACCTGTGGCAGCGCCATCTAACGGGTCAACCACAGCGCCATCTGGTTTCCCCCTTCAAGCTAGACGAGTTTCGTTCTTTGTAGTTTTTTCGTTGTACGCTTATTTCGTGAGCTATTTGGCTCGGTCACGATCAATGGACCACCCTGTATACAAGTGCTTGGTAGCTGGCTCTACTGATCGGCCAGAAGCTGTTGCATAAGGTGAACTAATTATAAATGAATGTTTATGATAGAATGTAAGGTTGTGTCGCTCATTCACATGCACAGAACTTACAAACGCAGCGTATTCTATCGAAGTTAGATTGTCCATTGGCGCGGGGAAATAAAATATGTTTCTTGGAACGAAGTATTCTACTCTACATTCACGTACGAACCTCGCCTGTGTAGTTAATGGCGTCCGGTAACTCGATGTATCTGCATAAACATCTACGGAGAAGCAGCGTGTAACTCAATACACGGGCATAAACATGGCTGCGACAGAGGGGAAGCAGACGGCTGCGATAAGCCGCAGGTGACGCGTGCGTCACAGCCACTGCAAACACTCGGCCTGTCGTAAATTCCCTAAACTCATGACGCGCAGCCTCCAACAGACGCATAAACTACTGGCTCCAGACAGGCCCCAGAGGCCAATGTGGGGAATTTATGTTGCCAGTCCCTGCTTCGTCTCGGTTCCCTTTTTTTGTCTGCCAGCCAACACCGACATGTGTAAAGATACGTCTGTGAGATTCATTTCGCTCCTCAATCCTGGGTAGGGTTTGTGTTTGTTCAGTTGGAAGTGAATTTCGTATGAATTTGGTAGTGTCGTTCATACGAGGGTGAGTCAAATGAAAACCTTAAATTTGTAATAACAAATCGAAATTTCGCGCCGTTATACTGTTAGTTGGTAAGCGTGCTACAAAGAGCGTGCAGAATGGCCTGTAGGTGGCAGCATAGTGCAGATGCACACATACCGTCGCAGTATCAGTATAAAGACGGACGCCCCACTTGCTACTTGCACCGGGGAAGAACAGCATTCTGTTATTCGGTTTTTGCGTAGTGAAAGTGTGAAACCTATTGAAATCCATCGACGAATGAAGGTTCAGTACGGTGGTGCAAGTTTGTCACAGCAGCAAGTCTACGAATGGAGTAGGAAGTTCGCAAATGCTGTGACTTCAGTGGAAGATTCTCCTCGCCCAAGTCAGGCACAACGAGTTGTGACACTACAGAACATTGCAGCAGTTGAAGCCATACTAAAGGAAAACCGCCGAGTGACGCTGAATGACACTGCAGCATGTTTACAGATTAGTCATTGGCCAGCACACCACATTGTGCATGATGTGCTCCTGTTTCACAAAGTGTCTGGAAGATGGGTGCCATGGCAGCTGACACCTGAAATGAGAGAACGACGTGTTGATGCTTGTGAAGAACTTCTTCGGCGCTTTGAACGAGAAGGTGATGGTTTCCTTGCAAGAATCGTTACTGGTGACGATACCTGGGTTTACTTCCACCAACCGGAAACGAAGAGAGCGAGCGCCATTCCTCATCACCAAAACCAAAGAAGTTTCGAACAGAACCATCAGCAGGGAAGGTTATGCTGAGTCCCTTTTGAGACGAAAAAGTCGTAATTTGGGACCATTACATGCCTAGAGGGACCACTGTCACCAGTGCATCATACACAGATCTCCTGAAAAATCATCTCCGGCCTGCAATCAAATCAAAGC
This sequence comes from Schistocerca americana, assembly GCF_021461395.2. Taxonomy (NCBI): domain Eukaryota; kingdom Metazoa; phylum Arthropoda; class Insecta; order Orthoptera; family Acrididae; genus Schistocerca; species Schistocerca americana. The sequence goes on along the minus strand of NC_060121.1, from coordinate 267,475,715 downwards.
GACGTAGACTGCTGTCAGCAGGTGTCCTTTTGCAACATGACAATGCACGGCCCCACACTGCCCGTACAACAGTTGCAACAATCAAAGACCTACATTTTGAGTGACATCCTCATCCACAATACTCACGAGACCTTGCCCCAAACGATTTCCATAAGTTTGGAACACTCAAAGACGCAATGGGAGGAAAGAAGTTCCGTTCTGATGAAAAGGTACGCCAGGTGGTGCATGAGTGTTTGCGCGGACTACCAAAAGAATTTTTTTCTAAAGGAATTTATGCACTTTGTAAGCGCTGGAGGACTTGCATTGAGCGTGGGGGAGACTATGTTGAAAAGTGATACAGGTTTGTACCACTTCTGCACAATAAATAATAATTTTAAAAACTATTTAAGGTTTTCATTTGACTCGCCCTCGTAATGAAACTGTTTTGTTCTCTCGGAGACCTCCGAGTTTTTTTATTAGTTACTGAAACAATAGCTTCCACCGAGTCTAAGAAACACAGAATCGAATACAAAATTCACTGATGATGGTCTCAAACCATTCGACATCAAAACAGCTGTCTGGCAAGCTTACGTAATGTCTTCACAGCATTTCTGTAACGTTTTGGAAATAATAATTGGAGTGTGGAGAAATCTACTGAGCAAATGAGGAGGAAAGAAGAAAACGAAACATAAACAGTAATTAGGTCACAGAGAAACTAGTTTACGAGATTGCCTAGCGTTTGGAGAATCGACGGTGTTGTTGAGTATAGATATGTCATCCGTCTCCGTAGCCGAGGTCACTAACGCAGCACACCTGTGCGACGGCACTGGACTCGGAGGTAAACTGGTATGAATTCTGGTGGTGGATGAAATTTTCACTGCCAGTATTTGGTCAGTTAGAAGAGGAAAGATGGTGGCGTTAAGTTCCAGATCACCCTTCTGTGCGTCAATGTCCTGAATTAAATTCCAAACCTCTATACACTGTCTCTTCAGGTGAGGCGATGTGACACTGTTGATGGAGATCCATCCGTCGGAAGGGGAACGACAGCCCGCTTGGTGCTGTTCGAGAGTAGGAGGCAATGTGCCTGCACCGTGTTTTACTCCCTCACTTATCACCACCATCATTATCGTCATCGTCGTCATCATCATCATCATCATCAAGACCGCACAGACGCGGGTGGTGCTTATCGGGAAGACGAGATCTTGCACCACGCGATTTCCATGTCTTCGGCAGGAAGAAAGAAGGTGGTTTTCCAGCCGTATGCAGGGAAGGTGGTTTTCCAACCGTGAGGACATTCACACAGCGGTTTCTCGAATGGCTCCGTGACCAGAGAGTGGGTTCCCTCGTAAAAGGGGATAAAGAGTTGAAATAAGGATAAATATGGGGAAAGTGATGACAATCAGCAAACTCGAAGACTCCCTCAAAACGTCATTGGAAAGAAAGAGCACGGAATAAGTAAAATGGGTATTTATGAAGTTTGGCGACAGACGATGCAAGCTTTGCGAAGGAAATTAATAGTAGAATATCTGTGGGTAAAAGAGATTTTGCAAAGATGAAAGGTTTCACGGCAGCAAAAAGAATTCCGGCATATTATGACACAGATCCACCACGTGTTTTGTGTGGAGTGCAGTACACATGGAGGCCAACAAAAGACAGCTACACAAAGAGGAAAAACAACTGCATTGTTTTGAAATGTAGCTATGGAGAAAAATGTTCAAAGTGGAATGGACTTACACAATTGCACGTGCTAATGTACGAGGGTGAGTCAAATGAAAACCTTAAATATTTTTTTTAGTATTATTTATTGTGCAGAAGTGGTACAAAGCTGTATCAATTTTCAACATAATCTCCTCCACGCTCAATGCAGTCCTCCAGCGCTTACAAAGTGCATAAATTCCTTTAGAAAAAAATTCTGTTGGTAGTCCGCGCAACCACTCGTGCATCACGTGGTACACCTCTTCATCAGAACGGAACTTCTTCCTCCTATTGCGTCTTTGAGTGGTACAAACATATGGAAATCACTTGGGGCAAGGTCTGGTGAGTATGGTGAATGAGGAAGACACTCAAAATGCAGGTCTGTAATTGTTCCTACGGTTGTACGGGCAGTGTGGGGTGTTGCACTGTTATGTTGCAAAAGGCCACCTGCTGACAGCAATCCACGTCGCTTTGATTTGATTGCAGGCCGCAGATGATTTTTTAGGAGATCTGTGTATGATGCACTGGTGACAGTGGTCCCTCTAGGCATGGTTGCACCAAAATGACGCCTTTTTCATCCAAAAAGAGAGTCAGCATAACCTTCCCTGCTGATGGATCTGTTCGAAATTTCTTTGGTTCTGGTGACGAGGAATGGCGCCATTCCTTGCTCGCTCTCTTCGTTTCCGGTTGGTGGAAGTGAACCCAGGTTTCATCCCCAGTAACGATTCTTGCAAGGAAGCCATCACCTTCTCCTTCAAAGCGCCGAAGTAGTTCTTCACAAGCATCAACACGTCGTTCTCTCATTTCAGCTGCCGTGGCACCCACCTTGCAGACACTTTGTGAAACTGGAGCACATCATGCACATTTTGGTGTGCTGACCAATGACTAATCTGTAAACATGCTGCAATGTCATTCAGTGTCACTCGGCGGTTTTCCTTCACTATGGCTGGAACTGCTGCAATGTTCTGTGGAGTCACAACTCGTTGTGCCTGACCTGGACGAGGAGCATCTTCCACTGAAGTCACAGCATTTGCGAACTTCCTACTCCATTCGTAGACTTGTTGCTGTGACAAACATGCATCACCGTACTGAACCTTCATTCGTCGATGAATTTCAATACGTTTCACACCTTCACTACGCAAAAACCGAATAACAGAACGCTGTTCTTCCCTGGTGCAAGTAGCAAGTGGGGCGGCCATCTTTATATTGATATGTGTGCATCTGCCCTATGCTGCCACCTACAGGCCATTCTGCACGCTGTTTGTAGCACGCTTACCAACTTACAGGATAACGGCGCGAAATTTCGATTTGTTATTCCAAATTTAAGCTTTTCATTTGACTCACCCTCGTACTTCAGGACTGGGAGAAGAATGAAAAGTAGGAATATATCTTGGCTGGGATACATACCGCTTGTACACACACTGCTTGCAATGTAAGCTCATCGCAGAGAAGATTGTAGAGAAGAGAAGATGACTTGAAATGTTGTATGGCATTAAAAAGGTTAAAGGAAGAGGCACAAGGGGTTGGGGGTACGGGGGGGAATCTGTTTGTTGTGTGACCTGTTCGCTAATCATTTTTGCTCCTGTCCAGCATTCCTACTACTATAGTTGCCGCACCACTCTGTACCCACATCTCGTTACCGTTGTGGACGAAATTGTGCGCAACAACCACATTATACACACTCATTACAGTCACTTGTACGTAGTAGACACACTTAAACACATAACTCTCACACTTTGCGAAGGAAAGGAGACGGTGTCTGCGAAGGACAGAAAAACCTTTCCAAATATGCGGTTGAATCTGCCCTTAGGGGTCTCCCAGTAAACAATGCTATATGACTTAAATAGATTAACGCGGACAAGAATCGGAAAAGGATACATGAGTTGATTTCAGAATCAGGCATGTGTTTCATATAGTCACAAGAGTTGACAGCAGTGTTGGAACATCACAATAGAATAGCTCATCTAACACTTTCATCCTACGCACGAATTCTCATGTTCTCCTTCCAGGAGAAACTATATGAACGTTAGGAATCTAACCGAGGACATTGGCGCAAAGTTCACTTGATCTGAGTGTTTACGCCACCACCTCAACTCCGCTTGTTGATCAAATACCGGCGGTAAAAATTTCTTCCACCATCAGGATTCGAACAGGTACCTTCAAGAGTCGTGGACCACCGCACAAATGTGCACTGGATACCTCAGCTACAGAGGCGGACCGGTCATGACAACGAATTGGAAAAATCGAGCGGAAAGAAATTAAGAAACTGTCTCAACAAAGTCAAATGTGTGACACAAATATGAAGTTCCCTCTGCGACGCCGTCAGTGTGTGCACCACGACAAGACGGTGCTAATAAAGTTTCAAGGCAGTGTCTAGGTGGAAGAGAAGCAGCTATATGTTTGTCACGTTGACGTCTCGGCGACCTCACACTACGGTTACTAAACAGCGCTCCTTTGGCGCCTGGCATAACAATTTGAATGCTAAGCAACCGGGGTGTCGGGAGAAAAAGGGAACACGCTATTCGTTAACGACAAGAGAAGTCCCGTCTACAGCAACTGTTCTGCATAGATATGCCTCTTAAAACGGGCGTCTTGTGCTTCTCAGGAATGCTGCTCGAATATCTTTAACAAAAGTTATTTGAATACTGATATTTACTTTTCAGTATCTATGCATTTTCACCGTCGTTTTGTTTTACATCACTTCAGTCTCATGGTCGATTCCTTTTCCCTTTTGGCTTGATAATCAGACTTCTCGTTTGCCCTTCTAAAGCAATAAACTTTCCTTTCTCATTGCTATTAAAAAAACGAGACCCGCCCGGATATCAGAGCGCGTTGAAGCACAGCTTCCGGGACGGGGAGATGTGCCGAAATAGGATCGAATACGCCGGGCCGATGGTCGACGAAGCTCGTTTATATCATTTCTATATTTAGAGAAAGTTTTTCACATTGTTGACTGGACTACAGTCTTTGGAAATTTATAGGTAGCAAGGATAAAATACGAGGGGCATTTAATAAGTAGTGAAAAATATTTTTTATCGGCTAGTTTCGAATGAAAAAATGCGGAATTTGCTGTGAGACACGGTGGGATATTCCTGCTTCAGCCTCTATAGTTTCATGAAATTCCGATAGGTGGCGGCGCTAAATGTAGCTTTCAAAATAGCGTCTGTAACAAAGTTGCCTTCCAAGCAGAGAACTATCACTGAATTTCTTTTGGCGGAAAACCAGAAGAGATCGCAGATATTCACCGGCGCTTACAGAATATCTACGGGGACCTGGTACTGAACAAAAGCACGGCGAGTCGTTGGAACGAGGCTTCTGTTATCATCGCAACGAGGTTGCGCAAACGTGTGCCGTGAAACTGAAGAAACGAGTTCATCGTGTTCGTCGCCACAAAAATACAAACCAACTTCTCGTTCTCCGTGACAACGCTAGGCCTCACACAAGTCTGCGCACCCGAGAGGACCTCACTAAACTTCACTGGACTGTTCTTCTTAATCAAGCCTACAGCCTGGACCTTGCAAATTTCTACTTTCCTCTGTTTGGCCGAATGAAGGATGCTGTCCACGAGAAGCAGTATATGGATGATGGGGAGGTTACTGATGAAGGCCGGCCGGAGTGACCGAGCGGTTCTAGGCGCTACAGTCTGGAACCGCGCGACCACTAAGGTCTCAGGTTCGAATCCTGCGGCGGGCATGGATGTGTGTGATGTCCTTAAGTTAGGTTTAAGTAGTTCTAAGTTCTAGGGGACTGATGACCTCCGAAGTTAAGTCCCATAGTGCTCAGAGCCATTTGAACCATTTTACTGATGAAGCAAGATGTCAGCTCCGATGTCGGGCAGTAGAGCGGTAGTATGCGGGCATATAGGTCCTCTCAGTAATGTGGCATAAGGCAGGCGCATTGAACGGAGAATATGTTGATAAAATAGGGTTTTGTAGTTGGTTCAAATGGCTCTGAGCACTATGGGACTCAACTGCTGAGGTCATTAGTCCCCTAGAACTTAGAACTAGTTAAACCTAACTAACCTAAAGACATCACAAACATCCATGCCCGAGGCAGGATTCGAACCTGCGACCGTAGCGGTCTTGCGGTTCCAGACTGCAGCGCCTTTAACCGCACGGCCACTTCGGCCGCAAACGTGTGCCGTGAAACTGAAGAAACGAGTTCATCGTGTTCGTCGCCACAAAAATACAAACCAACTTCTCGTTCTCCGTGACAACGCTAGGCCTCACACAAGTCTGCGCACCCGAGAGGACCTCACTAAACTTCACTGGACTGTTCTTCTTAATCAAGCCTACAGCCTGGACCTTGCAAATTTCTACTTTCCTCTGTTTGGCCGAATGAAGGATGCTGTCCACGAGAAGCAGTATATGGATGATGGGGAGGTTACTGATGAAGGCCGGCCGGAGTGACCGAGCGGTTCTAGGCGCTACAGTCTGGAACCGCGCGACCACTAAGGTCTCAGGTTCGAATCCTGCGGCGGGCATGGATGTGTGTGATGTCCTTAAGTTAGGTTTAAGTAGTTCTAAGTTCTAGGGGACTGATGACCTCCGAAGTTAAGTCCCATAGTGCTCAGAGCCATTTGAACCATTTTACTGATGAAGCAAGATGTCAGCTCCGATGTCGGGCAGTAGAGCGGTAGTATGCGGGCATATAGGTCCTCTCAGTAATGTGGCATAAGGCAGGCGCATTGAACGGAGAATATGTTGATAAAATAGGGTTTTGTAGTTGGTTCAAATGGCTCTGAGCACTATGGGACTCAACTGCTGAGGTCATTAGTCCCCTAGAACTTAGAACTAGTTAAACCTAACTAACCTAAAGACATCACAAACATCCATGCCCGAGGCAGGATTCGAACCTGCGACCGTAGCGGTCTTGCGGTTCCAGACTGCAGCGCCTTTAACCGCACGGCCACTTCGGCCGGCTAGGGTTTTGTAGTCAAAAGAGTGGGGAATAATATAGTATATTATGCTCATAAATAAAACCGAAATGCTTTCAGAAAAAAAATTACATTGTTTATTGAGTGCCCCTCGCATAAGGACCGAAATTTTATTTACAACTTGTACAGAAACCGGACTATAATGATAAGAATCGAAGGACATGAAATCCTTAGTTGAGAAGGGAGTATGGCAGGATTATTAGCCTTTCCCTGATGTTATTCAATCTGTACACTGGATGTGGCTTTTATGCGGTTTTCCACATCCTACTACGTGAATGCTGGGCTAGTACCCAAATCCCCACCAGTTACACGATTCACAAACATTTAGAAAACTTTCGCTTACTTTGACATGGATAACACTACACGCAAATAGGTGGGGTGAACGTATTCCTTCCCAATGGGGGGGGGGGGGGGGGGAGAGAGAGAGACAATATGCCGTGCCGTCTCAGGCGTCTTGCAACGGTCCACGCCGCGGCTCCCCCCGTGGGGGAAGTTCGAGTCCTCCCTCGGGCATATATATATATATATATATATATATATATATATATATATATATATATATATATATGTGTGTGTGTGTGTGTGTGTGTGTGTGTGTGTTTTGTCCTTAGCGTAGGTAAGTTGGATTAAGTAGTGTGTAAGCTTGGGGACCTATAACTTCAGCAGTTTGGTCCCGTAACTTACCACTGTAAAAATTTCTATTGTCAAACCACAATTTATGAAAGATGTTTATATTTTATTAATAGGATTAAGTAGGAATAATTAATATTGGTCATGTTGGCAATAACTGTGGTAGCAAGGAATGTCTGCACCAAAGTATTGTTGGCAGGAGAGACCGCACATCGATATAATTTTCAAAAGGGCGGGAGAGACCGTGTATGGATACATTTTAAGAAAAGAGCGGGAAAGACCGCGCATTGATACATTTTGTAATGGTAGCAGGGATTGTCTGCACCAGAAAACATTGTTGGCGGGAGAGACCGCACTTCAGCTTCCGTAGGAAGTCAGTAGTAAGCGAGATGTGAAGCGAGTCGGTAGCAGGTCTGAAGCGAGAGGATAAGAGGAGCGATGTGCCTGCCAGCCACCAGCTATGATTTACAAGAGATTATAAACGGACGTACAAAGACATCAGCTAACTAATATTATTGAATTATTTTTTTGAGAAACTCAAGGCTACTGAGGGTATGTTTGCGCAATGCTAGTTGTAAGATTATGAGAAAAAGTGAGTCCATTTGAAAGTTTGTAAAAACATTTCATTCAGAATATAATTAATTTTTGCCAGCAATATTGCATTACTGATTATAATCCATCCCAAAAACCATCAACGTAAAACACTGCAAAATTTTATTGTTGTCAAGAAAAAGTTTAACTATGAATTACGTAACTTCAGTCAAATTAATTAAAGAATAACGCAAGATTTGCTATTAAAGAATAACGTCAGCTTTGGTAATAAATACAGCCACTTATGACAGCCCACCAGCAGCTAATATAGTAAAACAGAGTAAGTATATTCATGTCGCAGTTCGATTTAGCAGTTAGATGGCGATCCAGTAACAGTAAAAAAAGGTAAGGAACAGTTTTGGGTTATTGAAGGTAACGATTGAGGGCCTCGACGACGACACCTTCTATGTTTCGTCGAAATAATCAGAAAATCACTTTTAATAAGCAGCATTTAAATTTGTATGCGAAGATTGAGAAAGAGAATTAATTTCAAAGGGAAGAGTTCCTTTGTTATTATTAACCAAGAGATAGAAATCCTAAGGGAAGGTTTCATAGGTTATTGTAGAAGGGAAGATTGCGTAACGATAGAGATAAAGAGGTGCTTTTCACAATATATATAAATGACCTAGTAGATAGTGTCGGAAGTTCCTTGCGGATTTTCGCGGATGATGCTGTAGTATACAGAGAAGTTGCAGCATTAGAAAATTGCAGCGAAATGCAGGAAGATCTGCAGCGGATAGGCACTTGGTGCAGGGAGTGGCAACCGACCCTTAACATAGACAAATGTAATGTATTGCGAATACATAGAAAGAAGGATCCTTTATTGTATGATGATATGATAGCGGAACAAACACTGGTAGCAGTTAATTCTGTAAAATATGTCGGAGTATGCGTGCGGAACGATTTGAAGTGGAATGATCATATAAAATTAATTGTTGGTAAGGCGGGTACCAGGTTGAGATTCATTGGGAGAGTCCTTAGAAAATGCAGTCCATCAACAAAGGAGGTGGCTTATAAAAGACTTGTTCGACCTATACTTGAGTATTGCTCATGAGTGTGGGATCCGTACCCGGTCGGTTTGACGGAGGAGATAGGGAAGATCCAAAGAAGAGCGGCGCGTTTCGTCACAGGGTTATTTGGTAAGCGTGATAGCGTTACGGAGATGTTTAGCAAATTCAAGTGGCAGACTCTGCAAGAGAGGCGCTCTGCATCGCGGTGTAGCTTGCTGTCCAGGTTTCGAGAAGGTGCGTTTCTGGATGAGGTATCGAATATATTGCTTCCCCCTACTTATACCTCCCGAGGAGATCACGAATGTAAAATTAGAGAGATTCGAGCGCGCACGGAGGCTTTCCGGCAGTCGTTCTTCCCGCGAACCATACGCGACTGGAACAGGAAAGGGAGGTAATGACAGTGGCACGTAAAGTGCCCTCCGTCACACATCGTTGGGTGACTTGCGGAGTATAAATGAAGATGTAGATGTTTCACCACAAATTTCGAAGAGACGACATGGCGACAGTAAGGGCATCCAGGCGTCCCTTAAATTAACTATGGCAAATCCGTTGAGAGTCATGCCAACCCTGCGTCGAGGCGGATTGGATAGGTTTACAGGGGTGCTCTGAGGAATAGTTTGGAGGGTGATTGTAGAGGGAGGCCAAGCAATTTCAGGTGGATGTAAAGAGCAGTAGTTATGCAGATATGAAAGGACTTGCACAAGATAAGCAACCACGGGATTTCATGATACTAGTCTTCGGACTGAAGAAGACGACGATAACAACAACACAATAACGTTGGGAGAGTGACTGGTGTATTGGTTTAACAAGCGGATAGCCGGAGCGTGTGGAGCCGGTAGTATTCGCTCGCCGGGCGCGCGGTCAGCGTCCGCGCGTGGGCAGAACTGGTCTGGCTCTGGCGTACCTGTGGCCTGTAGCCGTACCAGTAGGAGGCCAGGCCAGCTCTACCTGCACACACGGCCCAAGGACGCTCCGCTGCAGGAATGCCACGCGGCCTGCACGTCTTCTGCGGCCGAGACTGAAGCCCACTCCGCACAAACGTGGGCGCGCCTCGTGGTTTGCCGTTGCTGCCATTCAAATGCAACGCTGTGGAAGCACGCAGAGCTGGGCGCGAGACAGAAATTTGGAGAAAAGAGAAGCAACTGTGTTGAAAATCAAGAGCTCAGACAGAAAGCGAGAACTAAGCAAAGAAGGGAAAGCCAAAAGTGGAAGTAATATACAGGGTGTCCCAGCCCAGGAAGAATGGTCAATGTCCAGGGATGTGACAATAACGCTCATTTGAAGCAAAAAAACTTAACATGGACGTATGCCCTATTCTGAATGGTTTCCGAGATAGAATACTTTTAATGCCCATTTGTTTTTGGGCTACTCGAACACACGTATGTGTCTTACAAACCCGACCTCTTTGTAATTTTATTACACCCCAACCTGTTGCTTCTAACCTCTTTGCTCGTGGTGTCTTTCTGCCAATAAACAGTCCCGTTGAATGCGCGGTGGTCTATGGTGCGTTGTGAGTAAAGTAGTGCTAGGGATTGAAAATTTCGAAGTAAATAACTGCTCTACATTAAGAATGAGATTTTCACTCTGCAGCGGAGTGTGCGCTGATACGAAACTTCCTGGCAGATTAAAACTGTGTGCCGGACCGAGACTCGAACTCGGGACCTTTGCCTTTCGCGGGCAAAGAGCACTTGCCCGCGAAAGGCAAAGGTCCCGAGTTCGAGTCTCGGTCCGGCACACAGTTTTAATCTGCCAGGAAGTTTTGTTCTACATTAAGTTCTATATAACTACAGACGACAAATTGTGAAAGTAAACCACTGTAATAAAAAGTCATAAAATTCCACGAAAACCACAGCACGTGCTAATGAGGTATACATACAAAACTTTGTGCCTGTATTTCAAATTTGTGCGTACTATCTTAAAATCTCAGACTCTTATGTGTACGAGGCCTATTCGGAAAGTGAGATCCGATCGGTCTCAGTATGGAAACCACCGTGAAAATCAAAAATCAAATGGTTCAAATGGCTCTAAGCACTATGGGACTTAACATCTGAGGTCATCAGTCCCCTAGACTTAGAACTACTTAAACCTAACTAACCTAAGGGCATCACACACATCCGTGCCCGAGGCAGGATTCGAACCTGCGACCATAGCAGCAGCGCGGTTCCGGACTAAAGCGCCCAGAATCGCTCGTCCACAGCGGCCGGCCGTGAAAATTAAAAATGTTTTATTTGCAACAGTTCGCTACACCACCCAGTTACTTCTCAACACAGTCGCCGCTCCGATTTGGACATTTGTAGAAGCGTTGTACCACCTTTCCAATACCCTCGTCATAGAAGGCAGCCGCCTGTGCTTCCTGCCAATTCTCTACGCTGGTCTACAGCTCGTTGTCTGTGCCAGAACGTTGTCTTCAAAGCTAGCGGTTCATGTGAGCAGAGATGAAACTCAGGGACAATCAATTACAGGTTGTATTGTGGGTGATCAAACACTTCCCATCGAAAGCGCTGCAGGGGCATCTTCACTGCCCCTGCAGAGTGCGGCCGAGAGTTGTCATGCATAGGGGAATGCGTAACAGCTATGTTATGTGGGTAGCACGACATCAGGCGAAATCTCACACCAGACCCTCTCATACTTGGCGGGAGACACTTGTTCTAGACATCTTTGCGTCCCCACTATATGCTCAGAACTGAAAAGAGCGACGTGACGCGATCGACAGGCATACTAGAGGCACTGCCCAACTCATCTGTGCGAAGCTTTACCGGATTTTCAGTGTGGTTTCCATTTCGCACACCATCGGACCTTACTTTCCGAACAGTCCTCGTACAAGTAGTAAAGAGCATTGATCCTGTTATAAAGAAAGACAATAACAGCCCACTGATGGTGCTCAAACATCTGTGAAATATGTCTAGGAAACAAAAGGAAAGATAAAACTTGTGTTCGATCGAGGCGGACCCTCGCCAAAAGCAAAATCGTAGGTTAATGGGTTAATTGTCTTTGTATACGCTCTGGTTAAAACGTCACACATCTACAACTATTAAGACTATGCGGATATGATGTACGTTTACGGCTTCTGCGATGGTGGTGCTCCTGCTGCTATTGAAGAATACCGTCGGCACTTTTCGACACTTAGAATTCCTGATCGTTGAGTGTTTACCAGAGTTTTCAGCACTTTGCGTGAAACAGGTATTCTTCCAAGTTCCCCTTCTTCCTCTGAAAGTGCAGTTCAACAATCTATACAGGAACAGAAACGCATTGCAGAAATGGTGCATCGTAGACTGGTTCTTTTACCAGTGCATCTGTAATGTGATGTACGTATACGATAATGCTTGGAGATGAATGTGTTAAAAGTACGTATTTTTAAATTTATACTCGTGAAACACTTGTTGTGATGTTTACTAACTGTTGTAGATGTGTAAATCTGGCAATGTATTAAATAATACAGAAAATAAAAAACATTGTATTGTACATCAAATGTATTCCACTTCGGAAACCATTGTGAATAGTGCATATGACCACATGGAAGTTTTTGCTTCAAATGATCGTTCCTGTTATACCGCTGAATATTAACCATTCCTCGTCAGACATCCTGTATAGTGGCTCCATATAAGGCGAACAAACTTGAGAATAATATTGTAGAAAGAGAAGTGGCAGTAGGTCAAGATGAGATGCGAGAAATGCTACTGCGAGAACAATTTGACGGAGCACTGAAAGACCGAAGTCGAAACAAAACCCCTTGGGCAGACGACATTTCCTCAACATTACTGAGATCTTTGGGAGAGGCGACCATGACAAAATTATTCTACCTGGTGTAAAGCTACATCAGACAGGCGAAGTACCCTCAGTTCCAAAGAAGGCAGGTGGTGCGAGATGTAACTAATTTTGAACAATTTGTTTAACAAGTCATGGTTGCAAAATATTGACACGAATTATTTACACAATATTGAAGACAGTACTAGAGTCTGATCTTGGGGAAGATCAGTTTGAGTGTCGGAGAAATGTATGAATACACAGTGAAATAGTGACCCTACGATTTATCTGGAAACATAGATTGAAGGAAGGCAAATCAATGTTTGTAGCCTTTCTAGATTTACAGGAAGCTTTTGACAATAGTGACTGGACTACACTCTCCGAAATTTTGTCGGTAAAAAGGATAAAATACAGGGACCTAAAAGTCATATTGCAGTTGGAAGAATCAAAGTACGTGAAACTCGGAGTTGAAAAGGGAGTAAACAAGATTGTAGCCTATCCCGGGTGATATTCAAACTATAACTCAGCAAGCTGTGAAGGTAACAAAGGAAAAATTTGGAAATAACGTCATCATGACGAGCAAACGGTTTCACTGAAGACTTGGGAAATAGTGCTGTTTAGTCTGGCCTACATACTTAGACTCGCCGCTTACAGGTTTCGGCATACTCTAAGGTGACAAAAGGCACGGGATAGCGATATTCACATATACAGATGGCGGTAGTGTCGCGTACACAAGGTATAGTAGGGCAGTGAATTGGCGGAGCTTTCATTTATACTAAGGTGATTCATGTGAAAAGGTATCCGACGTAATTATGGCCGCACGAGGGAAATTAACAGATTTCCAACATGGAATCAGAACTGGAGCTAGAAGCTTGGGACATTCCATCTCGAAAATCGTTAGGGAAGTTAATATTCCGAGATCCGCAGTGTCAAGAGTGTGCTGAGAACACCAAATTTCATGCATTACCACAGAAAACGCAGTGACCGACAGCCGTCACTTAACGACCGAAAGCAGCGGCGTTTGCGTAAAGTTGTCAGTGCTAACAGACAAGCAACACTGCCTGATATAACCGCATAAATCAATGTGGGAAGTACGACAAACGTATCTGTTAGGACATTGTGACGCAGTTTGGTGTTAATCGACTATGGCAGCGGACGATCGACGCGAGTGCAATTGCTAACAGCACAACATCGCCTGCAGCGCCCCTCCTGGGTTCGTGACCGTATCGGTTCGACCCTAGACGACTGGAATACAGTGGTCCGGTCTGATGAGTCCCGATTTCAGTTGGTTAGAGCTGATGGTATGTTCTGAGTGTGGCGCTGACGCCAGGAAGCCATGGACCCAACTCGTCAATAAGGCACTGTGCAACCTTGTGGTGGCTCCATAATGGTTTGTGCTGCATTTTCATTAAATAGATTTGACTGGAAATGGTTATGTCCGATTATTTGTAGACCGTCTGAGGCCATTCATTGACTTCATGTTCCTAAACAACGATGGAATTTTTACTGATGACAATGCGCCATGTCACCAGGCTACAACTGTTCGCAATTGGTTTGAAGAACTATCCGGACAGTTCGGGCGAATGATTTGGCCAACTACATCGCCCGACAGGATTTCCATCGAACATTTATGAGACATAATCGAGAGGTCACTTCGTCCACAAATCCTGCATCGGCAACAATTTCGCACTAATGGAAAGGTGCAGAGGCAGCATGGCTCAGTATATCTGCAGGGCGCTTCCAAGGACTTTTTGAGTCCCTGCCACGTCGACTTGCTGCACTACGCGAGGCAAAAGGAGGTCTGACGCCATATTAGGAGGTACCTCATTACTATTGACATCACAATGCACACTGCATACACTTTTAGCGTGACCTGTGATGGTTTCAGTAACGTCAATGTATTCGGCTTAGGGCAATCCACGCTCTGATATGATGCTGTGAAGAAGACGTATATCCGACAGTCAGTGGCTGAAAAGCGTTATTACCAATCTCAGAGGTGTCGTCTGTGGTGCCACCAAGCGATTCACCAATCCCTTCGAGTTAGACAAATTAATTAATATGAAATCATTTTTCCAAAACACTCAGACATCTAATAATTCTCAAATGCGGTCGTTATATTATATGAATTGCTAGTGGTGGTGGGAACTACGGAAGGGACGACACCGCTGAACCCTCGCAGCTGGAGCGCGGCAAAGGAAATAGCACGAGGCAGCTAACTGAGCCCAACCGCTGTCGTATTAGCATGAGCCCGTGCAAACGGCAGTTTTTAGCACATGCAAAATGAGGGAGTAAGCTACCCAGAACTTCACTGCTGCACGAGTAATCACTACTTCGTGAGGCACCAGTCAGAAAAGTATAAAGATTATGCTACACCTGGCTAATGACGCCCTAGCTCAGCTTCAGAATTACACTGATTTGACGAAAGTCATGTGATAGCGACATGAACGTTTACAGACGCCGGTAATAACGCGTAAACAAGGCGTAAAAGAGCAGTGCTTTGGCGGAGCTGTCACTTGTAACCAGATGATTCACGTGAAAAGGTTTCCGACGTGATTATGGTCGCAAGTCGGGACTAAAGAGTGTTTCAGCGCTGAACGGTAGTTCGAGCCAGACGCATGGGACATTCCGTTTCGGAAATGATTAGAGAATTCAATACTGCACCATCCACAGTGCCGACAATACCATATTTCAAATATTATCTCTCACTGCGGGCAACGGAATTACCGACAGCCTTCACTTAACGACCACGAGCAGCGGCGTTTGTGTAGCGTTGTCAGTGCTAACAGACATGCAACACTGTGTGAAATAATCGTAGAATCAATGTGGAACGTACGACGAACGGGGCCGTTACGATAATACGATTTGGCGTTAATAGCCTATGGCAGCAGACGACCGACCTGAGTACCTTTGCTAACAGCACGACATCGCCTGCAGTGCCTCTCCTCGGCTCATGAAACTGTCAGTTGGACCCTGGACGAGTGGAAAACCGTGGACTGGTTAGAAGAGTCTCGATTTCAGTGTAAAAGCTGATGGTAGGGTTTGAGTGTGACGCTGACCCCACGAAGCCATGAACCTAAGTTGTCGACAAGGCACTGACAAAGCTGATGGTAGCTGCATTATGGTGTGGGTTGTGTTTACGTGGAATGGACTGGGTCCTCTGGCTCAGCTACTTGCAGACCAATTGCAGCCATCCATGGACACAATGTTCCAAAACAACGATGGGATTTTTATTTATGACAATTCTCTAGGTCACCGGACCACAATTATTCGAATTGGTTTGAAATACATTCTTGACAACTCAAGCTAATGGTTTGGCCACCCAGAACGCCCGACATGTACTTTATCAAACTTTCTTGCGACATAATTAAGGGCCAGTTCGTGCACAAAATCCTGCACCGGCAACACTTTCGCAATTGTGGACGGCTCTAGAGGCAGCATGGTTGAATTTTTCTGCAGAGGATTTCCAGCGACTTGTTGAGTAAATGTCACGTCGAACTGCTGTATTACGTCGGGCAAAAGGGGGTGCGACCCGATATTAGGGTGGATCCCACCTCAGTGTATATGGCTGTTCATAATGCTGTTTTACCGATGAGCGACAAAATTATGTTTAAGTCAAAGGATCAGGTCCAAAAGGCGTTTGAGGAGTTTCTAACAAATTATCTGCGAGGTTACTTTGATCTGGCAAGTATCCAAGGGACAATAGGACGGCTTATTGGAGCCATCATTGAGCCCCTTCGCACAGAAAAACGTAAGAAGTGATGTTTTACACATATCAGTATACAAACATGAAAATTAATAATTTCGAAAGCTGCTAGGAACTGCAGAAAATTACAAGCTATGTTTGACATAAGTATATTTTTCATTTTCTTTAGGCATGCATCTGCGCGTGGATAACATTGAAGTCAGGTTAAAAAAGATCGTATAGAATTGGCGCATGGGGGACCCTGAAGGGCAGGTTCAGCCGCCTCATTGAAAGGTTTTTCCCGTCCTTCGTACACAATGACACCTTTCCTTCGCGAAGTGAGAGATTTGTGTGTTTTTAAGTGTATAGCGTAAGTATAGTTCGTTGTAATGGTTATGTGAACTGTGGTGTCGTGATTATGTTTGATGATGACTACGGCGACGACGACAACGACGACGATGATGATGATGATGATGATGCTGATCATGCTCATGCTCATGCTGCTGCTGCTGATGATGATGATGATAGAAGGTAGAGGGTGAAACGCGGTGCTGTCACGTAGCCTAACCCTCTTTATTTGCACCCAAGGGGCCGCCGAGTTTAACGTCCACATCTGACTGACGGATCACTCCTCACTTCATGAGACACTGCGGAGAGGTATGGAATTTAATTCACGACAATGGCGCAAAGACTGGCGGTCAGGACCTTTACGCCACCACCTCTACACCCACCGTTTGCTGTAAAGGCTAATGGGAAAGTAGCCAACAGCACATGGCACACCCAGGCGATTACCCATCCAAGTACTCGCCACGCCCTACGAGATCTGAGGAGAAGTGGTGTATTCAATGACGGAAGGTCGCTGGCTCCAATCAGGTGTGTGCGCCCATTCAGAGTTTGCCATCAAGAAGAATCCCGACTCTGTTCGAGAATCCAAAGGTAAGACGAAAAAACCACAGGAAGTTGAGTAAAACAGAAAGAGAAAGTCCACTCCTTCCACTCCTTCCCCCCATCACCCCCACACACATCAAAAATAGTAAGAGAAAGACTGACTTCCTCAAATAGAGGAGTAAATGACTGAATAAAATAGCATTCCCCCTCTTTACACACTCGCATAACCACACTCTGCACACCTGCGTCCCAATGGCGAAAATATGATGTACGAAGGACTTCTGTAAACGAATTATTATAATTTTTCGCCCATGTATGCGATCGATACATGTAGTGAACACACCACCTCCTACCCCCTCCCTGTATCCACCTCTTGCTCTATTTGCTTGCCTCATCCTCCAAACCCTATCTATCTCCTCCCCCCTCTCTCTTTCTGTCCATTCCTTCCCCCCTCTCTCTTATCAAATATTGCTGCCTCCCTCCAAAGACCAAATTCCCCACCCCTCTTATCATCTCCACCTTCTCCTCTCTCTTTCCCATCTACTCCTAAATTTTCCATCTGCATCATGCACCCTCTTCCACTCTCTCTGTCCATTCCCTCTGCCTCCTTCTGTCCCCTCCTCTATCCATCTCAAACTATCTGCAGTGATGCTCAGTCAGCACATGTAGACCCTGCAATAAAGTTCTATACAGCAGGCCAATACTACACCTAAAACACACCTGTCATGCAGGGCAAACAATACAATACACCTCTCATGCAGGGCAGCCTACATTTCAGGGCCTGGAAGACCATTTCTTGCCCCCAACATATAGACTGCCCACCAAAACAATTTGGCAGGCCAATCCTGTTTCCACACGATATGTCTGTATGCAGGGCATCTTGTACACCAGGGACTGAAAAAGCACATTTTTGCCCTTATCTCTGATCCTATCGGAACTACGAGATTATAAACACCACAGTGTTGATGATAATAAGGCCTGATGTTCCTGTGGCGAATTTGGTTGAAATCGATCCAGGGATTTGGAAGGAGATCCCGAACATACACACATACATTAACTTTGTTTTATATATGTATATAAAAATATATAACAGATAACTACTATAATCATGGCATAAGTGGCACATTAAAAGTCGAACTGATGGCAAGTTCAATTTTTGAGAGAGAGAGAGAGAGAGAGAGAGAGATAGTGGGGGGCAGGGGGTGGAGACTCCCTTATTGTTTGATGACTGTACAGCTTGAATGATATTGAGGATAGGCCACAGAACTGCCTCACTCCCTTCATTACCATCTTTTCCTGTCTCGTGTACTTTGAATCCTGCAACTGCAGTCTGGCTTCTGTACAAGTTGTAAATAACCTTTGCTCCCCGTATTTTATATCTGCAACCTTCAGAACTGGAAAGAGTGTGTTCTTGTCAACGCTGTCAAAAGCTTTCTCTAAGTCTACAAATACTAGAAATGCAGATTTCTCTTTAACTAATTTCTAAGATAAATCGTATGATTAGTATTATCTCGCATGTTCCTACATTTCTCCACAATTCGAACTGATCTTCCCCAAGGTAGCATTCCACTAGATTTTTCATTCCTCTATAAATAATTCGTGTCAGTATTTTGCAAGCATGACGGTATTTCACCAGTCTTACATAATTTGTAAATCACGTGGAATAGTTCTGTCATGGCTAGTTCCATTATTCTAGAATAAATTGACGTCAGTTAAATGCTCTCATAGTTCTGCGCTTCAGTGTTGTAACCTTCTTAATTATTGGAATGATGATGATGATGATTCTGGTTTGTGGGGTGCTCAACAGCGTGGTTATCAGCACACGTACAGATTCCCTATCTTTACACTTTACAGTCTAGCCAGTTTCCTGAATGGTGATGAAATAATAAGGACAACACAAACACAAAGTTCCCGAACGGAGAAAAACTCCGACCCGGACGAGAATCGAACCCGGGATCCCGTGATTCAGGGGCAGCAACGCTGACCACTAGAACACGAGCTACAAGCCGGCCGAAGTGGCCGTGCGGTTAAAGGCGCTGCAGTCTGGAACCGCAAGACCGCTACGGTCGCAGGTTCGAATCCTGCCTCGGGCATGGATGTTTGTGATGTCCTTAGGTTAGTTAGGTTTAACTAGTTCTAAGTTCTAGGGGACTAATGACCTCAGCAGTTAAGTCCCATAGTGCTCAGAGCCATTTGAACCATTTTTGAACACGAGCTACAAACATGATTGGAAGGATCTACTAGTTATTTTCTAGCCTCGTAGCACCTCACGCTATTCCACCACAATATACGCCCCACACTCTCAATGAACTGGACTAAGTCAGTGACGTCATTACGGTATAGTGTTACTTGTCCGTTCTCCGAGTGCACCATTTCTCACTTTATCCACAGCTGAGCTATCACGAAGCGCAATCTTCCCATTTTAAGATGCGCATATATCGTCACTGCTCCATTTTTTACTTCGGCGACGATCGTGCATCGCGATCTTCGCATTTAAAGTAGCGCATATATTATTCTTATCCAGTCTCACGTCTGTCCAAGCCGCGGTGAATGCCACTTCTCAACGCGGTATCCGGACGCTATCGTCACCGCTGCCCTACTGATTTATAAGTCAGGAATATCCCTCCCGATAAAAGCCTTTTTTCTGTGTGGGTATCCTGATTCTATTGTCCCTGAAGTGGTGACACGTTACTGTTTCACGCTGGCTTTTGTATTTCCCTCACGTATGCCACAAATTTATAGACATGCTTCAGAAAGCAAGTTTCTGCAAGAGTAGAGGATGTTTCCAAAAGACTTATGCGACTTCACTCTACAACCTACACCGAGCGAGGTGGCACATTGGTTAGCACACTGGACTCGCATTCGGGAGGACAGCGGTTCAAATCATGTCCGATCACCCAGATTTATGTTTTCTGTGATTTTCCTAAATGGCTCCAGGCAAGTTCCTTTGAAAGGACACGGCCGATTTTCTTCCTTATCACTAAAACAATGCGATCTTGTGCCCCGTCACTAATAATCTAGATGTCGAGTTAACGTTACACTCTAAATTTCCCTTCCTACCACCCACATGACTGGAGAATTGTAACTTACGCATCGAAATTAAACGTTTATCTTGGCATCAGTTGTAAGTTACCAATTCAAGTGAATGTATGTCCCTGTTGTAACTAGAATGCTCGTTCAACTGGCTTTTCGCACGACTACGAGAACTGTCTCGACACACAATTGTATTATGGCGTGAAGGCAACAAGCATTCATACTGCAGCTGTGTTTATGGAGGGAAAAAAAAGTTAGCACGCAGTGGTTACTGTAATCAGAAACTAAGGGATTTGACTTGGATAAAAAGATCTGCAAGCTGTTCGAGATTCTGAAAAACGTAGGGGTAAGCTATAGGGAGAGACGGGTCATATACAATATGTACAACAACCAAGACGGAATAATAAGAGTGGACGATCAAGAACGAAGTGCTCGTATTAAGAAGGGTGTAAGACAAGGCTGTAGCCTTTCGCCCCTACTCTTCAATCTGTACATCGAGGAAGCAATGATGGAAGTAAAAGAAAGGTTCAGGAGTGGAATTAAAATACAAGGTGAAAGGATATCAATGATACGATTTGCTGATATTGCTATCCTGAGTGAAAGTGAAGAAGAATTAAATGATCTGCTGAACGGAATGAACAGTCTAATGAGTACACAGTATGGTTTGAGAGTAAATCGGAGAAAGACGAAGGTAATGAGAAGTAGTAGAAATGAGAACAGCGAGAAACTTAACATCAGGATTGATGGTCACGAAGTCAATGAAGTTAAGGAATTCTGCTACCTAGGCAGTAAAATAACCAATGACGGACGGAGCAAGGAGGACATCAAAAGCAGACTCGCTATAGCAAAAAAGGCATTTCTGGCCAAGAGAAGTCTACTAATATCAAATACCGGCCTTAATTTGAGGAAGAAATTTCTGAGGATGTACGTCTGGGGTACAGCATTGTATGGTAGTGAAACATGGACTGTGGGAAAACCGGAACAGAAGAGAATCGAAGCATTTGAGATGTGGTACTATAGACGAATGTTGAAAATTAGGTGGACTGCCAATGTAAGGAATGAGGAGGTTCTACGCAGAATCGGAGAGGAAAGGAATATGCGGAAAACACTGATAAGGCGAAGGGACAGGATGATAGGACATCTGCTAAGACATGAGGGAATGACTTCCATGGTACTAGAGGGAGCTGTAGAGGGCAAAAACTGTAGAGGAAGACAGAGATTGGAATACGTCGAGCAAATAATTGAGGACGTAGGTTGCAAGTGCTACTCTGAGATGAAGAGGTTAGCACAGGAAAGGAATTTGTGGCAGGCCGCATAAAACCAGTCAGTAGACTGATGAAAAAAAAAAATTAAAAAAAAATATCTGCCACACAATTTACTAACAATCTTCATATGTGCGAGTCGGACTCATGCACCGAGGCTTCCTTGGAATCAAGAATTTTGACGACTTTTGCCTGTTATCGATATTGATACTGGCGAGTTATCAAAATATATCGCACAAACGGCTATATCTTCTGATTGCACTGACGTAGAAGCTTAAATTTTTCACACCGCAAAGTGACCGTAGACTTTACACGTGACATAAATTTCAACATGGTACATACATCCGTTCTGAGAAAAATGGGTCTTAACAGTTGGAGAGAGAGCCGGATACCAAACGACAAAAAAACATTTTTTTCGTGTGACACAAATTAACAATTATCGTGTTTTTTTTCTTTACTTGTACTGTGGAACCTTGCTTCCTGCCCAGTTTCACGATTCTAGGTCAACACGAAGTATCCTGTATGTTTTCATGAGTAGGTTTGCGAGCATCAAAATATGTGACATGTAAATAGCCGTATCTTCTGACAATTTTGACGTAGAAGCTTCAGTTTTTTTACACCGCCAAGGAACCGTAGACCTTAGTATGTGGGATAATTATCAACTTGATACGTTTACCGGATCCTGAGGAAAAGGGTTTCAAACTGTCGGACGGACAGAGAGATACACAGACGGACGGACAGACAACAAAATGATCCTACAAGGGTTCCGTTTTCCCGACTGAGGTACGGAAGCCGAAAAAGAGCCGATTTCCAAGTACACACTTGGTGGGTTTTTTTTTTCATCAGTCTACTGACTGGTTTGATGCGGCCCGCCACGAATTCTTTTCCTGTGCTAACCTAATCATCTCAGAGTAGCACTTGCAACCCACGTCCTCAATTATTTGCTTGACGTATACCAATCTCTGTCTTCCTCTACAGTTTTTGCCCTCTACAGCTCCCTCTAGTACCATGGAAGTCATTCCCTCATGTCTTAGCAGATGTCCTATCATCCTGTCCCTTCTCCTTATCAGTGTTTTCCACATATTCCTTTCCTCTCCGATTCTGCGTAGAACCTCCTCATTCCTTACCTTATCAGTCCACCTAATTTTCAACATTCGTCTATAGCACCACATCTCAAATGCTTCGATTCTCTTCTGTTCCGGTTTTCCCACAGTCCATGTTTCACTACCAGACAATGCTGTACTCCAGACGTACATCCTCAGAAATTTCTTCCTCAAATTAAGGCCGGTATTTGATATTAGTAGACTTCTCTTGGCCAGAAATGCCTTTTTTGCCATAGCGAGTCTGCTTTTGATGTCCTCCTCGCTCCGTCCGTCATTGGTTATTTCACTGCCTAGGTAGCACAATTCCTTAACTTCATTGACTTCGTGACCATCAATCCTGATGTTAAGTTTCTCGCTGTTCTCATTTCTACTACTTCTCATTACCTTCGTCTTTCTCCGATTTACTCTCAAACCATACTGTGTACTCATTAGACTGTTCATTCCGTTCAGCAGATCATTTAATTCTTCTTCACTTTCACTCAGGATAGCAATGTCATCAGCGAATCGTATCATTGATATCCTTTCACCTTATATTTTAATTCCACTCCTGAAGCTTTCTTTTACTTCCATCATTGCTTCCTCGATGTACAGATTGAAGAGTAGGGGCGAAAGGCTACAGCCTTGTCTTACACCCTTCTTAATACGAGCACTTCGTTCTTGATCGTCCACTCTTATTATTCCGTCTTGGTTGTTGTACATATTGTATATGACCCGTCTCTCCCTATAGCTTACCCCTACTTTTTTCAGAATCTCGAACAGCTTGCACCGTTTTATATTGTCGAACGCTTTTTCCAGGTCGACAAATCCTATGAAAGTGTCTTGATTTTTCTTTAGCCTTGCTTGCATTATTAGCCGTAACGTCAGATTGCCTCTCTCGTCCCTTTACTTTTCCTAAAGCCAAACTGATCGTCACCTAGCGCATTCTCAATTTTCTTTTCCATTCTTCTGTATATTATTCTTGTAAGCAGCTTCGATGCATTAGCTGTTAAGCTGATTGTGCGATAATTCTCGCACTTGTCAGCTCTTGCCGTCTTCGGATGCTTTTACGAAAGTCAGATGGTATATCGCCAGACTCATATTCTACACACTAACGTGAATAGTCGTTTTGTTGCCATTTCCCCCAATGATTTTAGAAATTCTGATGGAATGTTATCTATCCCTTCTGCCTTATTTGACCGTAAGTCCTCCAAAGCTCTTTTAAATTCCGATTCTAATACTGGATCCCCTATCTCTTCTAAATCGACTCTTGTTTCTTCTTCTATCACATCAGACAAATCTTCACCCTCATAGAGGCTTTCAATGTATTCTTTCCACCTATCTGCTGTCTCCTCTGCATTTAACAGTGGAATTCCCGTTGCACTCTTAATGTTACCACCGTTGCTTTTAATGTCACCAAAGGTTGTTTTGACTTTCCTGTATGCTGAGTCTGTCCTTCCGACAATCATATCTTTTTCGATGTCTTCACATTTTTCCTGCAGCCATTTCGTCTTAGCTTCCCTGCACTTCCTATTTATTTCATTCCTCAGCGACTTGTATTTCTGTATTCCTGATTTTCCCGGAACATGTTTGTACTTCCTCCTTTCATCAATCAACTGAAGTATTTCTTCTGTTACCCATGGTTTCTTCGCAGCTACCTTCTTTGTACCTATGTTTTCCTTCCCAACTTCTGTGATGGCCCTTTTTAGAGATGTCCATTCCTCTTCAACTGTACTGCCTACTGCGCTATTCTTTATTGCTGTATCTATAGCGTTAGAGAACTTCAAACGTATCTCGTCATTCCTTAGTACTTCCGTATCCCACTTCTTTGCGTATTGATTCTTCCTGACTAATGTCTTGAACTTCAGCCTACTCTTCATCACTACTATATTGTGATCTGAGTCTGTATCTGCTCCTGGGTACGCCTTACAATCCAGTATCTGATTTCGGAATCTCTGTCTGACCATGATGTAATCTAATTGAAATCTTCCCGTATCTCCCGGCCTTTTCCAAGTATACATCCTCCTCTTGTGATTCTTGAACAGGGTATTCGCTATTACTAGCTGAAACTTGTTACAGAACTCAATTAGTCTTTCTCCTCTTTCATTCCTTGTCCCAAGCCCATATTCTCCTGTAACCTCTTCTTCTACTCCTTCCCCTACAACTGCATTCCAGTCGCCCATGACTATTAGATTTTCGTCCCCCTTTACATACTGCATTACCATTTCAATATCCTCATACACTTTCTCTATCTGTTCATCTTCAGCTTGCGACGTCGGCATGTATACCTGAACTATCGTTGTCGGTGTTGGTCTGCTGTCGATTCTGATTAGAACAACCCGGTCACTGAACTGTTCACAGTAACACACCCTCTGCCCTACCTTCCTATTCATAACGAATCCTACACCTGTTATACCATTTTCTGCTGCTGTTGATATTACCCGATACTCATCTGACCAGAAATCCTTGTCTTCCTTCCACTTCACTTCACTGACCCCTACTATATCTAGATTGAGCCTTTGCATTTCGCTTTTCAGATTTTCTAGTTTCCCTACCACGTTCAAGCTTCTGACATTCCACGTCCCGACTCATAGAACGTTATCCTTTCGTTGATTATTCAATCTTTTTCTCATGTTAACCTCCCCCTTGGCGGTCCCCTCCCGGAGATCCGAATGGGGGACTATTCCGGAATCTTTTGCCAATGGAGAGATCATCATGACACTTCTTCGAACACAGGCCACGTGTCCTGTGGATACACGTTACGTGTCTTTAATGCAGTGGTTTCCATTGCCTTCTGCGTCCTCATGTCGTTGATCGTTGCTGATTCTTCCGCCTTTAGGGGCAATTTCCCACCCCTAGGACAAAAGAGTGCCCTGAACCTCTATCCGCTCCTCCGCCCTCTTTGAAAAGGCCGTTGGCAGAATGAGGCTGACTTCTTATGCCGGAAGTCTTCGGCCGCCAATCAAAGACGCTACCCCTAGACCACGGGCTCTGGGGGGTAAAGACGTTTATGGCCACATGTAATATGGACAATATGTATGGAGCCAATTTTTGTATTTATTGTAGTCACCAGTTAAACATTCCAAATTCAACTTCCTCAACCCACAAGTTCACATCAATACTGTAACCATTTCTGTGATCTCTCTATATTATTTATTAGAAAATAAAAATGTTCGTATTATGAATGGGAGCATCGTCTGCCGTGCACTAACAAACAGTTCCCAGCTCACTCGGAAACATGAAAATTTTCTATATTAAAGATACACAAAAAATGAAGATACAAGAAGTGACGAAAGAAACGAGAGAGTGAGATAGAAAATTTTATTCTTCATTTGTGTGGCCATATTGTACGTAGCTGCTTTACAGTTCTTGTCCTTGCAACTGAAAGAAAATGCGTGTATTTTTCAGCACACGCGTTTCGCTTTATTGAGGTAAATCATCATCAGTGGTCTGTAATTAAAGATATTTATAAAAAATGGTTCAAATGGCTCTGAGCACCTCCTCCACAAAAAAAAAAAAAACAAAAAAAAATCACTGCTCCTTCACTACTCTTACACAATATATAAATACACAGTAACATAATTAAATAGAAGTACATACATACAATTAATTAAAATACAAAAAGAGAGTATAGGTCAGAAACAAATAGTGGCAATGTTATGTTGGCAACACTACAAAACGCAAACCACAATACATACTTAAAAAAAAGTGGTGTGCGACAAAGTGTGGTGTGTTAAACGTGAGAAATGCATAGTTCTGCAGAGCAACTAAAAATTAAACAACAAATATCAGTGTCTAACGAAGAAAGACACCAGAGACGTACTAGGAAACGGCATTGCAGATGTAGGCGAGAAACCTAGCGGAAGTCACCGTCGGTAGAAAGCAACATATTGTTAACGAACTGTTTTTCGATCTTAAAAACAAATGAAATTACAAATGTCTTTAATTACAGACAACTGATGCTTTACCTCAAAAAACAGAAACGTATTTGATGAAAAGAAAAAACATGTGTTGTCTTGTAGTTGCAACGACAGAACGAAATACTCTGAGGAAGAGGAAATTCTCTCTACTGTAAACGAAGGTACTGTGGTAAATTCAATATAGTATCTGAAATACGAGGATGTGGTCTATGCTGATGGAAATAACCTATTCCCGACTTCTTGTTGACGTAGTGAACGAAAGTTTATAATCTCTCTATTTTTACCCGATCAACAAGGGTAACAATTTTGGATAGACAGTGAAAGTGAAATTTTGCCTTTGACGTAAAGTGTTAGCGCTGGTCAATAACAGTTGTACAACTATCACTCACTTTAGAGAATGTTACTTTATCGTTTTTCTCTACGGAAGATATATTACTTGGAATTTATCGTGTGAAGGGACAGATTGTACAGACAGACGTGGTTTTAGCGTTACGTTCCTACCCATTTCATGTATGAAAATACTATTGTGCATGGACGGTTAGGCATACGAGTACATGCTAACTGTGACGTTTGAGTCAGTCACTATTTTAGAAATGTGCTAAACAGCCGAAGTGAAAGTGACATTTGATCGAAACGAGTTTATTATACGGATACTTACTGATCTGCTGTCTGTATTACAATAATTTCTATCACCATCAGACTACGCGCACTCTGCTTTTAGTTACACTGCAGTTTATATCAACTTACAAATTGTATTAGTCTTAAATGTTCAGTGTGCACATGAGTAATGTTCCCAACCTTCCCTCCGCGTTTCATTATCCATTGGGCAAAACACGGTTAGTATTTTTCTTACATTCTGAGTAAGTTCCATGTAAATAGTTAAACTTTAAACAGTAATATTCAGGTGACAATTAGTGATTTACTGGTCTCTTTGAAAAATTAACTCCGATTACAGTTATTAACTACACTTTATTTTCAGGGGGTGGGCTCTAATAAGGTGTGTGTTGGGGGGGGGGGGGGGGTGGGTGGGGGGTGGGCGTGCGTGGCATGTGTGTGCTCGCGCATGTTATTTTCTGTTTCTTTGGACGTAACATCGTAATCAAAAAGAAAAGGAAATAAAGGCACCCATTTTCAGGCATTACTGCTTTCATGATACTTAAGTGTAAAAATACAAAGCAAGTACAAGAATGAAATTTGCGCCATGGAACGTGGAGAGCGCCGTTATGAGTTTTGTTGACAGATTAAACTGCCTTGTATTTAGGTTTGCAGTAAACCATACTTTTATTCACAGTAATAATATTATAGTGAGATTTTTTTATGATTCACCGATTACTTTTGAACCTCAAACTTGTCTCCTTCATTTGTTATGCTTTTCATTTCCTCGTTTAACGTCTGTAATCTGTACGGCAAGAGCAGATCCCTGACAAGGTGGGCTTGGCGAGGTTGCTTAACGGGTTCTACCACGACTAATCACGCGACAAAATCTTGTTTACGTATCTACGGCAACAATCAGTGCAGCTGCAATTCTAGGCACTTGCCGGCCGAAGTTAAAGGCGCTGCAGTCTGGAACCGCAAGATCGCTACGGTCGCAGGTTCGAATCCTGCCTCGGGCATGGATGTTTGTGATGTCCGTAGGTTAGTTAGGTTTAACTAGTTCTAAGTTCTAGGGGACTAATGACCTCAGCAGTTGAGTCCCATAGTGCTCGGAGCCATTTGATTCTAGGCACTTGAGTCTTACAATCAGTGTTTCGGCAGTCGTGCGCGGTTAGCAGTTGAAAACAGATAATGGTGCAACGAGACGTCTGGGATTTTCTTTCGCCATATTGGGAATAGTATAAGAATATCTTCCTTGTCTGTCACATAATTTTTTAATTACGGGAATCCTCAGAGAATCAACACTACGCAACGCAATTTGAAACCCCGCTATTTTCTCCCAGTGTGATGCAGAAGTTCGAAATTTGGCTCGACGGCGCCTACAACCTTCCCCTGTAACGGTGCAAAAAACGTGGCGTCCTGCGACGTCATCCTCGAACTCAGCGACGCTTCCAACAGCAAGCTGTAAAGCGGACAAAAGGCCAGTGCTCAGAAGTTGATGTAAGCTGTACGATAAGTTAATGATTTCACATTGGTACTAAATTTCACCAAAATTCTGTCCAGCGTGTCACGCCATAGCAAGATCGTCTCACCCCTTACCCACAACTCACCCCTTCTCTTGAGGCCTCTGCGATGGAGGTCAGAACAGCGGCGCCCAGAGTTAAAAACATGTGGTTTTCTTACTGATGGCCAAGGAAAACATTTCACTTACACTGCCGCTCACGTCGACACGAAAAGGCGTCAGGAACTGATATTAAGGGCGTCAATAAAACCAACCCTTCCCTTGAGGCGTTCATTTAAACACATTTCGAGGTGGAAAACGACAGAACAGTACGACGTCCTCGACAACCCATCATGCTGCTGACACCCACACCAAACGATTCAACCCAAGGACATCGTGGAGCTGCAACGCTGAACGGGATCTGACCCCCTTGGGACGTAGCACGACAGCAATTTCTGTTCTTGTATACAGGGTGGAACCACTAGCCATTTAACGAAACTTGAACGTGATCCAAAGCAGCAAGGAGCATTTATCCTTTTTCAGTCCTCCCGTTTTGGAAGTGTCCGGCATTTAAACATAAATGAATAAAACACCAAAAGGTCCCTCAGGCACCCCCTGTTAGGCAACCACTCGGTACCACTTGCGCGCCTTTTTTGAACATCTTGGGTGGTAATAATCGCTTCAGCTGTATTTTGGTCCTTTATTAATGTACCACTACCGGCTTCGTGGCGTCAAAACCACATCTTCAGGTGACATATGATTCAAACATTAGAGCGGAAAAGCTCGGAATTTTTTTTCCCAAAATTCGTTGTCTGACAAATACGAAACACCGCTAAAAGACGGTACGTTATGGATTAAAAACTGACAAATTTCAGTATAGTGGATGGGTCCAAAACAAATCGTATCATAGTGATCGCTTCTCCAATCTGTGTGGAAACGCGTACAGGGGACGCGGCCGTGTGCTCTGTCATACTGACGGCAAGAAAGTAAACCTTTTTTGAACACGTTAAAAACTTCCCTACACAGACACTGAGCGCCAGTGGGAAGCGCCAGGGGGATAGTCAAGACTTTTGACAATCCTCAGATTTCGCATGCGGCCACCATGCACTTTACAGCAATAAAGCGACACTCAGCAGAGGTTGTGTCGATGGTGTTGCGTGTTCCTGCCACCATATAGTCATCAGTGAATACGTGTCCCTTCGCAGAGACATTTTTAAAGTGTACAACAAAAGTGCGCGGGTGGCACAAAAGGCGTTGCCGAACTGGGAGGGGGGATTTTTGAGGAACCCTTTGGTGTCTTATTCACGAACGTGTAAATGTCGCGAACACCCGTGATATGCCACAGAACCGCTGAAAACAGGGGGGCTGAAAATGCATAAACAAGTGTAATAGAGGTCTTATTAAGACCAGATGCGTTTCGCTTTATTTTAAACGATCTTCAGTGGTCACTTTAAGAATATGGTTTTTCTTTTCTCTTACAATTTTGTTTGTTATGTAACATTTCGCATGCTTTACTTGTTACTTTGGATCACGTTCAGGTTTCGTCAAACGGTTTTGAAAGATCGGTAGTTGTTTTACCCTGTGTATCATAAAAGATATTGCGGTCATGCTTCATTCCAAAGGGGTCAGATCTCGTTCAATGGGATTGTGCCCCACAATGTCCTCCTTATAACAGGGTTGAATAGTCTAGGCGGTGTCAGCAGCATCCAAGCTTGTCAAGAACGTCGTTCGGTTGCAGATCGCGTTGCAAACTGTATTCGGCCGTGAAATGTGTGTAAATGAACGCTCCGAGCAAAGGGGTGGTTTCATTGACGCCCTCTATGCCACCTCCTGAGGCCTTTTCGTGTTGATTCTCAGCGGCGGTATGCCTGAAATGTTTTCCTCAGCCACCCATAAGAAAACCGCGTGATTTCAACACTGAGCGCAGCGATTCTGACCTCCATCGCAGAGGCGTCAGGAGAACAGGGTGAGATGTGGGTAAGAGAGGGCGTGATGACCTTTCCACCGTGTGACACGTTCACGGTGGAGTTAGGCAGGATTGTGGGAAGTTTCGTGCCAATGTGACGCCATTAACGCGGCTTACAGCTCACATGAACTTCTGAGCTTTGGCCTTTTTCCCGTTATGTGTCGACACTTTCCTGTTTGGAGTTTTGGGGAGCCCGAGGGTAACGTCACAGGGTGCCTTGCTACTATTCCATTACAAAATGAAGTATGCGAAAGTCACCCAAATTTCGATTTCCTACGTCACAACGGGAGGCAAATTCGGAGTTTCAAAAAAGTGACCCCTTCATTGCGTTCGCAGTGGATATTACTTAACGGCTAACCTAGGACACAGTCCCCATGCAGGTTGCCTATCTAAAGGTTGCCGGGGGCAACAAAATATTGATTTTCAACAGTTATTAACGAATATAAAAATTTAAATACTCCCATAATCTAATCATTCATAGCTGTAACTTTATGTTAAAGGTTTAACACAGTAAGTCAAGTGTTACAGTTAGAAACTGTGTATACGTCATGAGTCGGTATAACTCACAGCTTACAAATTACCCAGAGTATAGTCAGCCAGTATTTGAGAATGAAAGCACTGAACGACTTCCAAGAAAATTTACACATAACTTCAAACCTCTACGAAACTTTTTCTCGCCAAATTATGAAAGGAAAAATAATAATATCGCTTAGTATATTTTCACTGTCCATGCAGTAAGATTTTTAACATCACTTCTTACTTCTTTACTACTAACTCTACTCGCAACGTGTTTTCCAGACAGTTTCCACATATCACTGAATGTACCTGCAAAATTATTTCATTCTACAGCTCATAACTATGCAGATATGGTATCACAAACAATGTGAGGAGCGAAAAACTAACTTTTGCTTAAATTGACACGCAAATTATACAGACTGTAGTCATCCAGTGCGTTATGAAGACAACACTAAGCGACTTCCAACGAACTTAAACTTAGTTTCAAAACATTTTAAACTTTTTATCGCTTATATGTTTAACTTCAAGTATTTAACACATTAACTCATTTGAAAAGTAACCATATGTTTGAAGCTGTTTTATGCGTGAGGGTTTGGATTGTTTAAATAATCGGGGGTGAGGTGGGGGGTTGTCTGGCGCCATTTAAATAATAAATACCATCTTCCGATGTGACCCATAAAAGCTTCACAATATTTAACTGTTTCATTAACCTTTTGAGCCTCAACAATATAAAGACAAATACAGTTTTAACATTTTTCATGAAAGCAACCATTATTATGATGGTGACCAACGTATACAAGAAGAAATTGCTAAAAAGTAAATCCTCAATTGTTTTAAGATGGTGGTATAACGTTGGAATATAATTTTAAAATTTTTCACAAAATTAACCTTTATCGTCATAGTATGCAACGTATGTATGACGAAATTGAAAACAATCGTTTTAAGCAGGTGATTTCAACTTGGAACCACTAGGACACTCAGTTCTTAGCCATCCATCGTATCATATGATGTTTCTGAATGCAAATTCGTGTTTTTCCTAGACGCAACCCCATATCTCGAAACTTTCAAGAATTCATAATGTCTAAAACAAATTATAGTCCTAAATTACAAGCAGAAACGGGCTTAAAATTATTATGAAAACTACATTCATGCTCATAAATTTAGGATAATGCTGATACATGGCAAAAAACGCTCTCGTGGGCGGTTTGCGGGTTTAAATCACCTCGGGGTATGACCATGCGGTGCATTTGACCTGCGGTCGTCGCACGGTGGCGCTGGCAGCAGTCCACATACGCAGAGGTGTGTTGGTGCATGTCAGAGTACGGTGCAGCGAGTAAGTGCGCAGACGTTTTCAGGCGTGCTAATGGTGACTGTGTGTTGAAAATGGCTCAAAGAACAGATATTGTGACGTTATGAGGGGTAGAATACTAGGGCGACTGGAGGCTGGTCAAACACAGCAGGTCGTAGAACGGGCCCTCCGTGTGTCACAAAGCGTGATCTCACGATTATGGCTACGATTCCAGCAGACAGGAAACGTGTCCAGGCGCTACAGTACGGGACGTCCACAGTGTACAACACCACAAGAAGACCGATATCTCACCATCAGTGCCCGCATACGGCCACGGAGTACTGCAGGTTGCCTTGCACGGGATCTTACCGCAGCCACTGGAACAGGTGTCTCCAGACACACAGTCTACAGACGAATGAACAGACATGGTTTATTCGCCCGGAGACCTGCAAGGTGCATTCCACTGACCCCTGGTCACAGGAGAGCCCGTAAAGCATGGTGTCAAGAACACAGTATATGGTCATTGGAACAGTGGTCCCAGGTTATGTTTACAGACGAGTCCAAGTATAGTCAGTGATTCTCGCCGGGTTTTCATCTGGCGTGAACCAGGAACCAGACACCAACCCCTTAATGTCCTTGAAAGGGACCTGTTTGGAGTTCGTGGTTTGATGGTGTGGGATGGGATTATGATTGGTGCACGTACATCCCTGCATGTCTGACAGAGGAATTGTAACAGGTCAGGTGTATCGGGACATCATTTTGCACCAGTATGTCCACCTTTTCAGGGTTGCAGTGGGTCCCACCTTCCTTCTCATGAATGATAACGCACGGCCCCGCCGAGCTGCCATCGTGAAGGAGGAGTACCTTGAAACAGAAGATATCAGGCGAATGGAGTGGCCTGCCTGTTCTCCAGACCTAAACCCCATTGAGCACGTCTGAGATGCTCTCGGTCGACATATCGCTGCAAGTCTTCAAACCCTTAGGACACTTCAGGAGCTCCGACAGACGCTGGTGCAAGAATGGGAGGCTGTACCCCAACAGCTGGTCGACCACCTGAGGCAGAGTATGCCAACCCGTTGTGCGGCCTGTGTACGTGTGTATGGTGATCATATCCCATGTTGATGTCGGGGTACATGCATAGTGGCGTTTTGTAGCACATGTGTTTCGGGACGGTTTTCTCAACTTATCACCAATACCGTGGACTTACAGATCTGTGTCGTGTGTGTTCCCTATGTGCCTATGCTATTAGCGCCATTTTTGTGTAGTGCCACGTTGTCTGACACCACATTCTGCAATTATCCTTAATTTATGAGCATGAGTGTGCATACTGTCCCCGTGGTTTCATTTCGAAACTACTCGTAAAAGCAGCAGCACAAACCCAATTAACATTACAAGAACTTTTATGTAACTGAAGATGGAGAAGAAAGAGGAGAAATGAAAGGAAAAGGAAGGAAGTAATTTCAACAGCATCTAAACTTTGTGTACATCAGCAGCGCTAACTGAAAATCTGTGCCAGACCGGGACTCGAACCAAGGATCTCCTGCTTACTACGCAATTGCGTTCGCCGCTGTGCCACACGGACACAGTTGTTTATAGCAAATGCGCGGACTATTTCCATACGTCCTCGGCCGAAGCGCACTCCCACCTAGCGCTACCTATGCGCAGTCCTCGTCCATGTCCTCCAATCTCGCTATTTTATATTCCCGCTCAAGGTCGAACGTGAATGCGCAGCATCCGCACTGAAGGTTGTGGGTTAATTGTCCATCGTGGCGAATCAATTATGTGAATGCGTGATGTCTGTTCTCTAGGACATGTATGGTTGGCCCGATAGATGGCGCTGCCATAGGTCAAACGGATATCAACTGCGTTTTTTTTTTATAGCCACCCCCATTTTTATTACATATTCATGTAGTACGTAAAGAAATATGAATGTTTAAGTTGGACCACTTTTTTCGCTTTGTGATAGATGGCGCTGTAATAGACACAAACGTGGTATCACGTAACATTCCGTCAGTGCGGACGGTATTTGCTTCGTGATACACTACCCGTGTTAAAATGGACCGTTTACCAATTGCGGAATAGGTGGATATCGTGTCGATGTATGGCTACTGTGATCAAAATGCCCAACGGGCGTGTCCTATGTATGCTGCTCGGTATCCTGGACGACATCATCCAAGTGTCCGGACCGTTTGCCAGATATTTACGTTATTTAAGGAAACAGGAAGTTTTCAGCCACATGTGAAACGTCAGCCACGACCTGCAACAAATGATGATGCCCAAGTAGGTGTTTTATCCGCTATCGCGGCTAATCCGGGCATCAGTAGCAGACAAATTGCGCGAGAATCGGGAATCTCAAAAACGTCGGTTTTGAGAATGCTACATCAATATCAGTTGCACCCGTACCATATTTCTATGCACCAGGAATTGCATGGCGACGACTTTGAACGTCGTGTACAGTTCTGCCACTGGGCACAAGAGAAA
Source organism: Schistocerca americana (assembly GCF_021461395.2). Lineage (NCBI taxonomy): Eukaryota > Metazoa > Arthropoda > Insecta > Orthoptera > Acrididae > Schistocerca > Schistocerca americana. The sequence goes on along the minus strand of NC_060121.1, from coordinate 267,440,920 downwards.
TTACGGGACGATGACAGATTTTTTGCACGCGTTCTATTTAGCGATGAAGCGTCATTCTACAACAGCGGCAACGTAAACCTCCATAATATGCACTATTCGGCAACGGAAAATCCACGATGGCTGCGACAAATAGAACATCAGCGACCTTGGCGGGTTAATGTATGGTGCGGCATTATGGGACGAAGGATAATTGGCCCCCATTTTGTCGATGGCAATCTAAATGGTGCAGTGTATGCTGATTTCCCACGTAATGTTCTACCGATGACTACAAGATGTTTCACTGCATGACAGAATGCCGACGTACTTCCAACATGATGGATGTCCGGCACATAGCTCGCGTGCGGTTGAAGCGGTACTGAATAGCATACTTCATGACAGGTGGATCGGTCGTCGAAGCACCATACCATGGCCCGCAAGTTCACCGGATCTGACGTCCCCGGATTTCTTTCTGTGGGGAAAATTGAAGGATATTTGCCATCGTGATCCACCGACAACGCCTGACAACATGCGTCAGCGCATTGTCAATGCATGTGCGAACATTACGGAGAGCGAACTACTCGCTGTTGAATGTCGTTACGCGTATTGCGAAATGCATTGAGGTTGACGGACATCATTTTGAGCATTTATTGCATTAATGTTGTATTTACAGGTAATCACGCTGTAACAACATGCGTTCTCAGAAATGATAAGTTCACAAAGGTACATGTATCTCACTGGAACAACCCAAATAAAATTTTGAAACGTACCTACATTCTGTATTTTAATTTAAGAAACGTATCTGCTACCAACTGTTCGTCTAAAATTGTGAGCCATATGTTTGTGACTATTACAGCGCCATCTATCACAAAGCGAAAAAAGTAGTCCAACTAAAACATTCATATTTCTTTACGTACACGAATATGTAATAAAAATGGGGATCCTATTTTTAAAAAAACGCAGTCGATATCCGTTTGACCTATGGTAGCGCCATCTAACGGGCCAACCATAGCACCATCTGGTTTGCCCCTTCAAGCTAGACGAGTTTCGTTCTTTGTAATGTTTTCGTCTGACGCTTATTTCGTGAGATATTTGGCCGGGCGACGATCAATGGACCACCTTGTATATATATAAAAAAAACAGCAAGTCACAATCTGCTAGAATCACGTAGCTAAAAAGTTTCCGTGTCGACTATAGCTTTGACTGCTATACTGGAGTACATTCATGGAATTACGTCTGTGTACCACTACATGTTTCTGTCTAGGGGCAGCATCGGTGGTTTCCTGCTAAAGGCACTGTCACTTTAGAAAAGTGAAAGGAATAGTAGGTTTCAGGCGCAAACCACGGGTACTCGAAGGGTTGAGAGAGAACTATCCGCGAAATGTTCCCTGTTGACGGTTGCTCTGCTGAAACGCGACCATGAAATCGAGAACTGTTTATCTGCGTGAAGTTGTTTCCTGGTCGAGTGCAGAGCAGGAGGCGCATTTCGCGAGAAGGCCGACGCCGCTGCAGGAAGGCGATAGCGGTCGGTCGCTATCGGCCGCCGCAGGCACGAGGCGGAAAGCAGGATTTAAACTCGCCCGGCCTGTTTGTTACTGCGGAGTGCGGCACACGGCCCGCTTATTTAGCGTGCCACGAGGCACCAAAGCCACCACAGCCTAAGAAGGGACGTCGAACAGATGTGCAGAACTATAGACCTGTATAACGTCGATCGGTTGTAGAATTTTGGAACACGTATTATGTTCGAGTCTAATGACTTTTCTGGACACTCTGTAGGAATCAGCATGGATTTCGAAAAAGACTAGCGTGTGAAACCCAGCTCGCGCTATTCGTCCACGAGACTCAGAGGGCCACAGACACGCGTTCCCAGGTAGACGCCGTGTTTCTAGACTTCGCAAGGCGTTCGACACAGTTCCCCACAGTCGTTTAATGAACAAAGTAAGAGCATATGGACAATCAGACCAAAGGTGTGATTGGATTGAAGAGTTCCTAGATAACAGAACGCAGCATGTCACTCTCAATGTAGAGAAGTCTTCTGAAGTAAGAGTGATTTCAGGTGTGCCGCAGGGGAGTGTCGTACGACCGTTGCTATTCACAATATACACAAATGACCTGGTGGATAACATCGGACGTTCACTGAGGCTTTTTGCGAATGATGCTGTAGTATATCGAGAGGTTGTAACAATGGAAAATTGTACAGAAACGCAGGAGGATCTACAACGAATTGATGCATGGTGCAGGGAATGGGAATTAATTCTCAATGTAGACAAGTGTAATGTGCTGCGAATACACAGAAAGAAAGATCCTCTATCATTTAGCTACAATATAACAGGTCAGTAGATTAAAACTGAAGAAACTGCAAAAGGGTGGGAATTTAAGGAGATGGGACCTGGATAAACTGAAAGAACCAGAGGTTGTACAGTGTTTCAGGGAGAGCATAAGGGAAGAATTGACAGAAATGGAGGAAAGAAATACAGTAGAAGAAGAATGGGTAGCTTTGAGGGATGAAACAGTGAAGGCAGCAGAGGATCAAATAGGTAAAAAGACGAGGGCTAGTAGAAAGCCGGAACAAGGCCCCAGGGGTAGACAAAATGCAGTAAATGAAGCAGGCAAAAAGGAATACAAACGTCTCAAAAATGAGATCGACAGGAAGTGCAAAATGGCTAAGCAGGGATGGCTAGAGGACAAAGGTACGGATATAGAGGCTTATCTCAATAGGAGTAAGATAGATACTGCCTACAGGAAAATTAAAGAGACCTTTGGAGAAAAGAGAACCACTTGCATCAACATCAAGAGATCAGATGGAAAACCAGTTCTAAGCAAAGAATGGAAAGCAGAAAGGTTGAAGGAGTATATAGAGGGTCTATACAAGGCCGATGTACTTGAGGACAATATTATGGAAATGGAAGAGGATGAAGATGAAATGGGAGATATGATACTGCGTGAAGAGTTTGACAGAGCACTGAAAGACCTAAGCCGGAACAAGGCCCCCGGGGTAGACAACATTCCATTAGAACTACTGACAGCCTTGGGAGAGGCAGTCCTGACAAAACTCTACCATCTGGTGAGCAAGATGTACGAGACAGGCGAAATACCCTCAGACTTCAAGAAGAATATAATAATTCCAATCCCAAAGAAAGCAGGTGTTGACAGATGTGAAAATTACCGAACTATCAGTTTAATAAGTCACAGCTGCAAAATACTAACGCGAATTCTTTACAGACGAATGGAAAAACAGAAGCCGACCTCGGGGAAGATCAGTTTGGATTCCGTAGAAATGTTGGAATACGTGAGGCAATACTGTCTCTACGACTTATCTTAGAAGAAAGATTAAGGAAAGGCAAACCTACATTTCCAGCATTTGTAGACTTAGAGAAAGCTTTTGACAATGTTGATTGGAATTCTCTCTTTCAAATTCTAAAGGTGGCAGGGGTAAAAAACAGGGAGCGAAAGGCTATATACAATTTGTACAGAAACCAGATGACAGTTATAAGAGTCGAGGGACATGAAAGGGAAGCAGTGGTTGGGAAGGGAGTGAGACAGGGTTGTAGCCTATCCCCGATGCTATTCAATGTGTATATTGAGCAAGCAATAAAGGAAACAAAAGAAAAGTTCTGAATAGGTATTAAAATCCATGGAGAAGAAATAAAAACTTTGAGGTTCGCCAATGACATTGTAATTCTGTCAGAGACAGCAAAGGACTTGGAAGAACAGTTGAACGGAATGGACAGTGTCTTGAAAGGAGGGTATAAGATGAACATCAACAAAAGCAAAACGAGGATAATGGAATGTAGTCGAATGAAGTCGGGTGATGCTGAGGGAATTAGATTAGGAGATGAGACACTTAAAGTAGTAAAGGAGTTTTGCTATTTGGGGAGCAAAATAACTGATGATGGTCGAAGTAGAGAGGATATCAAATGTAGACTGGCAATGGCAAGGAAAGCGTTTCAGAAGAAGAAAAATTTGTTAACATCGAGTGTAGATTTAAATGTCAGGAAGTCGTTTCTGAAAGTATTTGTTTGGAGTGTAGCCATGTATGGAAATGAAACGTGGACGATAAATAGTTTAGACAAGAAGAGAATAGAAGCTTTCGAAATGTGGTGCTACAGAAGAATGCTGAAGATTAGATGGGTAGGTCACATAACTAATGAGGAGGTATTGAATAGAATTGGGGAGAAGAGGAGCTTGTGGCACAACTTGACTAGAAGAAGGGATCGGTTGGTAGGACATGTTCTGAGACATCGAGGGATCACCAATTTAGTATTGGAGGTCAGCGTGGAGGGTAAAAATCGTAGAGGGAGACCAAGAGATGAATACACTAAGCAGATTCAGAAGGATGTAGGCTGCAGTAGGTACTGGGTGATTAAGAAGCTTGCACAGGATAGAGTAGCATGGAGAGCTGCATCAAACCAGTCTCAAGACTGAAGACCACAACAACAACAACAACAATAACAGGTCAGAAACTGGAAGCTGTTAATTCCATAACTTATCTGGGAGTAGGCATTAGGAGTGATTTAAAATGGAATGACCATATAAAGTTGATCGTCGGTAAAGCAGTTGCCAGACTGAGATTCACTGGAAGAATCCTAAGGAAAAGCAGTCCGAAAACAAAGGAAGTAGGTTACAGTACACTTGTTCGCCCACTGCTTGAATACTGCTCACCGATGTGGGATCCGTACCAGATAGGGTTGATAGAAGAGATAGAGAAGATCCAACGGAGAGCAGCGTGCTTCGTTACAGGATCATTTAGTAATCGCGAAAGCGTTACGGAGGTGATAGACAAACTCCAGTGGAAGACTTTGCAGGAGAGACGCTCAGTAGCTCGGTACGGGATTTTGTTGAAGTTTCGAGAACATGCCTTCACCGAGGAGTCACGCAGTATATTGCTCCCTCCTACGTATATCTCGCGAAGAGGCCATGAGGATAAAATCAGAGAGATTAGAGCCCACACAGAGGCATACCGACAATCTTTCTTTCCACGAACAGTACGAGACTGGAATAGAAAGGAGAACCGATAGAGGTACTCAAGGTATCCTCCGCCACACACCGTCAGGTAGCTTGCGGAGTATGGATGTAGATGTAGATGTACTCTGCCCCTTTGCCGACGCCAGTCAGTTTCTCAGTTTCTCAGTTTCTTCGAAATTCTTTCCAGCGAACAGCGATGCTAATTGAATTTTTTTTTCATCTGACTGGCTCCCACGACATCCTTTCCTGTGGCAATCTTTTCCTCTCAGAGCAGCACTTGTCTCACCGATTCCGATTATTTGCTGGATATACGAGGGCGACACTGAAAATTTTAAGAAATCTAACAAGTCTCAGGGAAAGAATTTTTTAAATGTTTTATTGTTTTCCAAAATATGTCAGTTTAACATTTATACGTTTTTGCATTCGATGAACTACGTCCTTAAAGCAATGACTGTACTCTTTCTGAGTCACTTTGCCGGCGTCTGTGGCCGAGCAATTCTAGGCTTTTCAGTCCGGAACCGCGCGACCGGTACGGTCGCAGGTTCGAATCCTCCCTCGGGCATGGATGTGTGTGATGTCTTTAGGTTAGTTAGGTTTACGTAGTTCTAAGTTCTAGGGGGCTGATGACCTCAGCTGTTAAGTCTCATAGTGCTTAGAGACATTTCAACCATTCAAAACTTAAAGAAAACCTTCGTGGGCTTCACTTTCGTAGCGATGAAGCTGTGCAAGCAGAGGTGGGGGTGGGTCTCTGTCAACTCTTAACGTAGATAATTTCCCGAGTGCTGGGACTCCGTAACTCTCCATCTACGATACGAAAATATAACCATTTTAAACTTAACGTTGCATCTGTATTGGCGTGAAACCGGTAGTTGCGAATAAAGCACCTTCATACAGCTATGTGGCTTTCGGAAACACCACATAATTCCTCACTTTTTTAACTGTTATGATTTTTGTGGTAATTTGAATGGTTATTGAGTGGTGGGTGGTTTTTTTACAGTTATTCACAATGTCTCTGAGCTGTGGTTGCCCTCTCCAGCAAAGTTGGTTCTATTAAGAGTTTTCGCATAAAAAATTCGGAGGCATTACCTTTTCGCAGCACACTTCCACAAGGCGGCTGAATAACGCTACACGGGATCTCCTGGCCAATAATGCCATACTATCTTTTAATTTCAATAACTTTACTTTGTTAATGATTAATGAAAAACACTCAGCTGTATTTCTACACATTTATTGTGTTACGACCGGTTTCGTTTCTTTGAACATCTTCTGGTTGCAGACTAGTGCTGAAATCAAATAAACGAAACCGGTCGTAACGCATTAAATGTCTAAAATACGGCTGACGAGATTTTCATTAATCATTAACACTGTCAACTGTGGGCTCAACATGATCAAGAACATTGCTTTGTTCCTGTCTGGGTATTTACGACAGCTGGTCATTAAGTTGGAATCACCTTGCCGAACTACGAGGACAGACACAAACCTACAAAACAATTTTAAAAAGTTAATTTGTCAACGTAGTCTTCCTCAGACTGTACACTTGGGGGGGATTCCTATCTGTCCTTTTTTCACGCTGCCAAAACAATAAAATTTCGCTACATTGTGTGACCGATGTGGCGACCTCAGAGTACATAAGGCGAAGTTCAGCTTTCGTAGTAAATGAATAGGGCAGCAGGAAGAAATGAAACACAAGACCACTCAGTCTCAGAGTATATAAGGCGAAGTTCTGTTCGACTAAGTCATAAGTAGAAACTCAGTATGAAAATGTCAGCGAAGGTAATAAAAGTGATTTTCACGAATTAGTGAAATGCGTAAACATAGAGAGTAATTAAGCAACCTGGAGTGAAATTACAGATAATGCCTTGCGAAAATATTAAATGAGTAAGACATTAGAATAATAACAGAAAATAGTAACGGACGTCCCTGTAAAGACGTGTCCAAACAGTTGGGGTGCTAACTTTGACAAGTGAGTGCATCTACCAATCTGACAAGCACATCACATGAAGATAATCATTACCAATCATCTCATAAACAGAAACATTCATGATCACGAAACAAAAGGTAAACGAAACTTAAATTTGTTAAGATAAAAGAAAAAAATAATAATTTTATGTAAGGTAATAAAACTGCCGAAAGACATCGAAGAGAGAATTCAAACATTTCAAAAGTCAGATAAAGCATCGTCGTAAATAATTCACACTGCAAAGTCAAGGATTGTTTAGATAACACAGCATGGAATAGTAAAAATATCATTATCATCATTACACATTGAACCGTTGTAGCCGGCCGAAGTGGCCGTGCGGTTCTAGGCGCTGCAGTCTGGAACCGCGAGACCGCTACGGTCGCAGGTTCGAATCCTGCCTCAGGCATGGACGTGTGTAATGTCCTTACCTTAGTTAGGTTTAACTAGTTCTAAATTCTAGGGGACTAATGACCTCAGAAGTTGACTCCCATAGTGCTCAGAGCCATTTGAACCATTTTTTTTAACCGTTGTAGTTTAATGAATCTTACGGCAAAATCCTATGCCCAGGATCTGTGATGGATAATTCTAAGCCGTATCCATTTTCCTGGGCTCAACATCTCTTTCATTGTGATGAGTTGACTCGGCTTGTTGAGACAGCCTAAGGGAACACGAAGAATTCAATAGAATGGCGGAAGTATCGCGAAGGTCTTGATGCCAACAGAGAGAGAGAGAGAGAGAGAGAGAGAGAGAGAGAGAGAGATTGTTACCACTGATGCGGTACAAACTAATAGTGAAAATGTAATATTTTTGTGAACTTGTTTGCAAACATGTATACAAATACTGTACACAACATCTCAAAATTAGCAAGACAACAGTTAAAGTTAGACCTACACCAGATAGTAAGACCGTATGCTTGAATTTGTTAGTTAAAAAAGGTTTACTTCTATTAGATCACATATCTGATAGAATTTGGTAATTATCTATGGATGAATAAAAAAGTTGGCATGTAATGTATCTGGGCAAAGAGAAATATTCCTTCCTATGTATACACAAAACAGTGTGATTTTGGGAATGGTGGTACACGTTGCCGCTTCCCTTAGGACACGAAAACTGACAGAGCGGAATGAGTCAGCGTCCGTTGGGGTTGTGATAGGCTGTAGAGGCGGTTATGAGACCCACAGCCATTAGCCACGGCCACACGTGCGGCGTTGACTGCAGACGACAGTTGGCACGCCTGTGCCAGTACGCCCCCGCCACTCGTACGGCCGGCAGCGCGTTAAGGGAAACAGAGCGCCACTCACTGGCTGGAGGATAAACTTTCGCGCACATGTCGCGTATGCCCCATTCAACGGCCGTACACTCACGGCCACCGCGTAACGAGCCGTTTGCAGCGGGCGCCACGGCAGCGACTTACGTGCAGACACCTGCGTAAACACCTGTGTACACTGTCGCAAGTTCATTTGTTTTCCCACAAGCTGATTATCAGAGCCAGAGGGCACGCCTTTTTATACCCGCTCAGCTATACGATAACCTTGGCCTTGTATACAGTGCGAACCACTCCTACCGTGGAAGACAGTTTTCGAAAATCGAGATTCACGGGCTTTTCGTGCACATACACGTTCTAGGCAAACCTTCATGTAACTCTTCTAAGAGATGAACCTCTCATTGCTTTGAATCTGCCGCAAATTGGAGGGAACTAGGTCTACTGCGAAATTTAAAATGGGAAAATGGCCGGGAATAAACACTATGGAATGGAACACTGAAAACTTCACTTTTCATCAGATAGTTTTTCGGTATGTTGTGCCAAACAGATGATAGCGACAAGAAAGCCTTCCTAGAGCTGGTTAATTGAATGACGCTTAAGGAAGTTTCAAAAATGTTGTGGTGTAATGGCTGTGTTAAAAAGTGCTTTGGAATGTATCAGTGAAGATATCATGTAAGCTAAAGTATGTAGTACTCTTTTCACTAATATTACAGAGTTCAGCGCAGGGGGTTGGTTCTCCATTAAGAAGTGTTACACTGAAAGAGGAACTTCCTACCGTTCTTCCTGAAGCGTGGTGACCAGCTGTTGGGTATTAGGGAAAACTGTTCTGATGAAGCTGTTGTTCATCCCCGTGATGTTTCATAAAGTTCAAGACGTGTTTGGAGAAGGACAGTCCAGCTAACCCAGCATGATGTAGAAATGAAGGCTCTTGTTTCGTGAACAAGAACACGCGCACGTTGGTATAAAAAAGAAATGACCGTAGGCTGGTGTCCACACAAAGGGACATTAGGTAACGTTCATCTGATTAGATGGAATAAGATTTTTCCGGAGACATATGAGTCTCAACTTTATCTTCGAGGGCTAGATGCATAATTTTCCCATTTCGTACGCTGCTGCTACGGCCTCAGGTTCGAATCCTGCCTCGGGCATGGATGTGTGTGATGTCCTTAGGTTAGATAGGTTTAAGTAGTTCTAAGTCTAGGGGACTGATGACCTCAGATGTTAAGTGCCATAGCGCTTAGAGCCATTTGAACCCATTTCGTACAAAGCTGGTGTGCTATTCCAATGTCGGGAAAACCTCGGCAACAGTGACGATGTGAGAAGGGGAAAAATGGGCTGAAGGTTTAAATCGAAATTTGCGTTAGGGAGGGCACTGGACTGATGTAGTCCGTGCAGCTGTTGTAACCACAACGCTACGGTCTACCTAGTAAGCAACAGTGGGTTGAAGTCCTGGCCGTGGCACTAATTTTAATTCGTTGGTTTAGCTTACGTGATGTTTGACTTATGAGAACCAGCATGACAGTTCAACCCAGGCCTTTCGATGAATTGTTTCGGCAGTACCTAAAATACAACAGAAGCCCTCTGTAATAGTTAATAATTGTCTGGTTTCTACAATAAGGTTTAGATTCAGTGGTCCTAATCAGTAAACTTCTTACGCCCACCCCTAACGACGATACGGTATACTGCCGGCTCGACAGTAACATCGCCAACTGAGCAACTGAGGGTCTGAAGGTAACCGGTCCAGTGTTCCAGAATTATGCTACCCAGCCGCACTCTAATACAACTGAGTATTGGTGTGTCTCACCCCACAGCATTATTTTTTTTCTTTACGCTACATCTTATCAGTAGCAGTCTCTCTGAAAATGCTCCAGCATTTCCTACAGAGTTTTATGTACCTCTCCGCCCTGCATCCTGTACTTTTCTCCAAGTTGTAAGTCACATGCACACAGTTCAATCTGGGATTATCCCCTCCCCCCCCCCCTCTCTCTCTCTCTCTCTCTCTCTCTCTCTCTCTCTCTCTCTCTCTCTCTCTCTCTCTCAGACACACACACACACACAGATAAATTTAATGCACAGGTGTGTGTGTGTGTGTGTGTGTGTGTGTGTGTGTGTGTGTGTGTGTGTGTGTGTGTTCTCACGATTAGACGCCTCAGAAGCCCGGCAATGGAACAAAACGGGCGTCTTGTGAGAGAGATCAATGTGCACTGCCCCGGCTGTGCTTAGGCGTAGCGTTCTGATTGAGAGTGACAGGCTGTTGGTACACAGCTGTAAGACCGTTTCAACGGCGAGCCACTTCTAATTGAGGTCAATCCGTCTATGACTAAGGGGTAAAAAGAAACAGGGCTTAGAACGTAGCGAGCTAGCGACCAACGTTCCAAGCAATCAGTATAAAGTTCTGAATCAGTACATCAGCAACGACAGAGGCGTCACTACAAAATATAGCGACTATATTGCTGTTAACAGTATTTTACTTAACTTATACATACTAGAGAGGGGGCTACATCATTAGAAGTGCCGGGAAGCATGAGAGAATTTGCGCGAAGTGCTTGTCTGGAAATACATGGATGTAACTTTAAGGATTCTAGTTCTCTCATCATATTACGTTAGAGGCGCTTATCTTAAATAAAAATAAAGAAAAAACTCTACTAAGTTCAGGTTAATTCTACTCATATAGTCTCCTGCGCAGGTCTTGCGAAGTAACAGTCTACGTACAACACTTCGTTAGTGTCTCGTTGATTCATAAGTGATGGCTTCTTTATGACCAACGGTTGTGATGAAAGTGGACAAAAACAGTACAGGCGAGAAGCGAACAGAAGCTTCTGATAGGTAATGTTACAGAATAATGTTGAAGACTAGATCCACTATGTGATCAAAAGTATCTGGACACCCTCAAAAACATACGTTTTTCATATTAGGTGCAATGTGCTGCCACCTACTGCCAGGTACTCCATATCAGCTACCTCAGTAGTCATTAGACATTGTGAGAGAGGAGAATGGGGCGCTCCGCAGAACTCACGGACATAGAACGTGTTCAGGTGATTGTGTGTCGTGTCATATGTCTGTGCACGAGATTTCCACACTTCCCTAGATCCACTGTTTCCGATGTGATAGTCAAGTGGAAATGTGAAGGGACACCTACAGCGCAAAAGCGTACAGCCCGACCTCGTGTGTTGACTGACAGAGAACGCCGACAGTTGAAGAGGGTCGCAATGTGTAATAGGCAGACATCTATCCAGACCAACATACAGGAATTCCAAACTGCATCAGGATCCACTGCAAGTACTGTGACAGACAGGAGGTGAGAAAACTTGGATTTCATGGTCGAGCGGCTGCTCATTAGCCACGCATCACGCCGGTAAAGGCAAAACGACGCCTCGCTCGATGTAAGGGGCGTAAACATTGGACGACTGAACAATGGAAAAATGTTGTGTGGAGTGACGAATCACGGTACACAATGTGGCGATCCGATGGCAGGGGATTGGTATGGCGAATGCCCGGTGAACGTCATCTGCCGGCGTGTGTAGTTCCAACAATAAAATTTGGAGGCGGTGGTGTTATGGTGTGGCCGTGTTTTTCATAGAGTGGGCTTGCAACCCTTGTTGCTTTACGTCGAACTATCAGAACACAGGCCTACATTGATGTTTTAAGCGCCTTCTTGCATTCTACTGTTAGAGCAATCGGGGATGGCGACTGCATCTTTCAACACGATCGAGCACCTGTTCATAATGCACAGCCTGTGACGGAGAGGTTGCACGACAATAACATCCCTGTAATGGACTGGCCTGCAAAGAGTCCTGACCTGAACCCTATAGAACACTTTTGAGATGTTTTGGATCGCCGACTTCGTGCAAGGCCTCATCGACCGACAGTGCAGCACACCGTGAAAAATGGGCTGCCATTCCCCACGAAACCTTCCAGCACCTGACTGAACGTACGCCTGCGAAAGTGGAAGCTGTCATCTAGACTAAGGGTGGGCCAACACTGTACCGATGGAGGGTGCCACGAACTCTGAAGTCATTTTCAGCCAGGTGTCCGTGTACTTTTGATCACATAGTGTAGGAAGAACGGTTAATTACTGAAGCAGCACGAGACCGGTTGCGGGATCGAATCTCGATCGGATCACGGATTTTTCAGTCTTCGTTTTAACCTACACGTCATCTTTAAACGATGTGAGGAGTCGGCAGAAACAGCGCTTGGTTCAGATTCCACGTTGACTATAGGTCCCATTTCTCCGAAAGGATAGCTTGTAATGGGACGCGAAATTAAAGCGTCACCCATCCACAAGGATCAGCTCAGTTTGCAGGTAAATATAAGTTTAATTTAGTGTTTTGTTTATGTATTTGTAATATTTTGATATATTTGTAAAATATTTAAAGTTTTGTATTTTTGTTTTGTATGTTTCATGTTTGGGGAGAGCAGCGCAACTAGCGGAAACAGCATCTTCACTGCCGGAACCAGAAAGAAAATTGCTGGATACTAGACGTCGCGGATCAACGGCCAAAGAGCAGCAGAAGGTCCTGTGACCGAGTTGTTGTGCCGAACCTCCAACATTAAAATAAATAAAAATTTGTAATTTTCCATAGTAATGACATCCCAGAATATTTAGTTCATGTTGTATTTTGTTCAGTCCTGTTTTGTCGAGTCTGATGTTCACATCTGTTTGTAGCATATACGAAGAAAATAAAACAGTGTATGCTCTAAAGCTTAAATACGTGTTCCAGAATTATTTATGAAGAGTTATATAGAGGAAGAATTATTACTGAATTTTTTCAAAGATATTAATTTCCAGAAGAGTTTGATTTCGGTTTTTTGAATCTTAAAGGTTTTACAGTCTGATTTTAATATGGGAAAAATAAGATAACTTGCAAGAATATAATTTCCAAGAAGAAACAAGCGACATATGAATTTCAAAAGTTAGCGCAAACCAGCTGGACAGAGTGACGCAATTTTGCACAAACGACTCAACTGAAGGCGTTTTAATTACAGTTTCGTTCAAGAATCTCTTATAGAGAACTTTAAAAGAATTTAAATAATTTTTTTGAAGTGTTTTGTAAACGACGCAGGTGACGAAGTCCGCACATGATTTCAAACAAAAATCATTGAGTCATACGCGTCGTTACACTACAAACTGGGTTAGGTTACCGACACGCAATTCGCCGAAGTGGCGCCCATTCTAATGGACCAGACATGGACCACATGAAGTCATTAATGATGGGCAAACATCTATTAGGCGCACTACGAATGTAGTGTTGTGGACATGTTGGGAATGTGGTTCAAATGGTTCTGAGCACTATGGGACTCAACTGCTGAGGTCATTAGTCCCCTAGAACTTAGAACTAGTTAAACCTAACTAATCTAATGACATCACAAACATCCATGCCCGAGGCAGGATTCGAACCTGCGACCGTAGCGGTCTCGCGGTTCCAGGCTTCAGCGCCTTTAACCGCACGGCCACTTCGGCCGGCCCGTTGGGAATGTGGATCTCACGGGGAGCGTGCAAGGGATAAGTCCCTGCAGACGCACTATCCTCTGTGCCCGCGGTGTCTCAGATGGATAGAGCGTCTGCCATGTAAGCAGGAGATCCCGGGTTCGAGTCCCGGTCGGGGCACACATTTTCAACATGTCCCCAATGAAGTGTATCAACGCCTGCTTGCAGCTAGGGTGTCTATTTAATTATCATTTCATTTGAAGTCATTATTATTATCTACAGGGTGGTACGAAAAGGTACGGCCAAACTTTCAGGAAACATTTCCTCACACACAAATAAAGAAAAGATGTTATGTGGACATGTGTCCAGAAACGCTTAATTTCCATGTTAGAGCTCATTTTAGTTTCGTCAGTATGTACTGTACTCCCTCGATTCACCGCCAGTTGGCCCAATTAAAGGAAGGTAATGTTGACTTCGGTGCTTGTGTTGACATGCGACTCATTGCTCTACAGTACTAGCATCAAGCACATCAGTACGTAGCATCAACAGGTTAGTGTTCATCACGAACATGGTTTCGCAGTCAGTGCAATGTTTACAAATTCGGAGTTGGCAGATGCCGATTTGATGTATGGATTAGCACGGGGCAATAGCCGTGGCGCGGTACGTCTGTATCGAGACAGATTTCCAGAACGAAGGTGTCCCGACGGGAAGACGTTCGAAGCAATTGATCGGCGTCTTAGGGAGCACGGAACATTCCAGCCTATGACTCGCGACTGGGGAAGACCCAGAACGACGAGGACACCTGCAATGGACGAGGCAATTCTTCGTGCAGTTGACGATAACCCTAATGTCAGCGTCAGAGAAGTTGCTGCTGTACAAGGTAACGTTGACACGTCACTGCATGGAGAGTGCTACGGGAGAACCAGTTGTTTCCGTACCATGTACAGCGTGTGCAGGCACTATCAGCAGCTGATTGGTCTCCACGGGTACACTTCTGCTAATGGTTCATCCAACAATGTGTCAATCCTTCATTTCAGTACAAATGTTCTCTTTACAGATGAGGCTTCATTCCAACGTGATCAAATTGTAAATTTTCACAATCAACATGTGTGGGCTGACGAGAATCCGCACGCAATTGCGCAATCACGTCATCAACACAGATTTTCTGAGAACGTTTGGGCAGGCATTGTTGGTGATGTCTTGATTGGGCCCCATGTTCTTCCACCTACGCTCAGTGGAGCACGTTATCATGATTTCATACGGGATACTCTACCTGTGCTGCTAGAACCTGTGCCTTTACAAGTACGACACAACATGTGGTTCATGCACGATGGAGCTCCTGCACATTTCAGTCGAAGTGTTCGTACACTTCTCAACAACAGATTCGGTGACCGATGGATTGGTAGAGGCGGACCAATTCCATGGCCTCAACGCTCTCCTGACCTCAACCCTCTTGACTTTCATTTATGGGGGCATTTGAAAGCTCTTGTCTACGCAACACCGGTACCAAATGTAGAGACCCTTCGTGCTCGTATTGTGGATGGCTGTGATACAATATGCGATTCTCCAGGGCTGCATCAGCGCATCAGGGATTCCATGCGACGGAGGGTGGATGCATGTATCCTCGCTAACGGAGGACATTTTGAACATTTCCTGTAACAAAGTGAAGTCACGCTGGTACGTTCTGTTGCTGTGTGTTTCCATTCCATGATTAATGTGATTTGAAGAGAAGTAATAAAATGAGCTCTAACATGGAAAGTAAGCGTTTCCGGACACATGTCCACATAGCATATTTTCTTTCTTTGTGTGTGAGGAATGTTTCCTGAAAGTTTGGCCGTACCTTTTTGTAACTCCCTGTATATAGATAATTAAGTTCGTACGGAACTCTTAGTGCTCAAGACACCTGGCCATTTAAAAAAGAAACACACTCTTTACAGATGTAGTTGACACGCCTTACAGTTGCTGGCGGCCTACCACTACAGTGTACCTCCGGATTACTACAGCCACACCACAACCCGCTGTACCGTGTCTGCCCCTTAGACAGCAGTCGGCCATCGATCTGAGGACTGCCAGTGAGTCAGCCCTGGCACAGGGGACTCCCACGCCGGCCGCCTGCTGCGGGGAATATAATATCAATTTCCGCACCCTTGTCTTGGGCTCCCCGGCAACGAGGCGATCGACGTCATAAAAAGGCGACAACTCAAACTTCCTCCACTGACGGCTTCCCTCCGCCGCCTGCCGAGCCATTCTACTTGGACTAAGTGTTATGGATTGCTCCGGCGCCCGTGTTCTCCTCGCAGGGCGAGAAGCCTTCGTTATAACGCCGTTAAAACAGTCGCGTTTAGCTTTCACGCTCTTTCTTCTTTGCTCTTCGGAGTCCAACTGCTCTCATTACGCGGTCTGACTACTCTTGTCTTAGCTACAGCGGCCAGAACAGCGTTACTTTGCTGGAAGTTCGAATATAATTAATTACCTTGAGAGAGAAAAGCTTCTGTCCACAGATCGGCACGGATTCAGATGGCATAGCTTCTGCGAAACCCAGGTTGACCTTTTCTCACACGGTATCCTGCGAACCCTGGATGAAAGGCAACAGGCAGATTCTATATTTCTAGGCTTCGGGAAAGTATTTAAAACTGGACCTACTGAAGACTTAACGAAGATCCGAACATAGGGAATAGGTTTCCTTACACTTGAGTGGCTCTAAGACTTCTTAAGTAATAGAATCCCTTATGTTGTCCTTTATGGCGCAAGAGGGAAGTGTGATACGACCGCTCTCGTTCTGTATATAGGTTGATTGAGCTGCCCCTATCGCTGGGGTATATGCAACCCGCAACGCCTTCAAATGCCATGCGCAAGATTTTCATAGACTCTCGCTCACTACATCAAATTCAAATGGTTCAAATGCCTCTGAGCACTATGGGACTTAACATCTGGGGTCATAAGTCCCCTAGAACTTAGAACTGCTTAAACCTAACTAACCTAAGGGCATCACACATCCATGCCCGAGGCAGGATTCGAACCTGCGACCGTAGCAGTCGCGCGGTTCTGGACTGAAGCGCCTAGAACCGTTCGTCCACAACGGCCGGCGCTCACTACATCCAAACCATTAGTCCTACAGAAAAAACGAACAGGACCTTTTTGTAAATTTTGTACTGTGATGCATTTTCGCTAAAGACCGTAATTTCCGAAAACGTACGAAAGTGACATTCCACACGTTTCCCTGAATAACTGGAAAGCCGTGGCTTCCACTGGAAACTTATACCAGTACGAAATTTAACTACGCTGAATTTCCTGAAAAAAGGTCCTGTTCATATTTTCTGTAACACTAATAAGTTTGCATGTAGTGAGCAAGAGAATATGAAAATCTTGCATGTTGTATTTGAAGGCGTTGCAGGCTGCATAAAATGCACAGGCAGGGGCAGTTGAATCTCACTGTATACGCATACGATCTGATGGATAATGGGAGCAGCAGTCTGTGAGAGCTTGGTCATGATGCTGCAGTGTACAGGAAAATGTCGTTGAGTGACTGAAGGCATACAATATGACTAGACAGAATTTTTATTTCGTCTGATGAATGACACATTGCTCTGAGTGTACACTACTGGCCATTAAAATTGCTACATCACGAAGATGACGTGCTACAGACGCGAAACTTAACCGACAGGAAGCAGGTGCTGTGATATGCAAATGATTAGCTTTTCAGAGCATTCACACAAGGTTGGCGCCGGTGGCGACACCTACAATGTGCTGACACGAGGAAAGTTTCCAACCGATTTCTCATACACAAACAGCAGTTGACCGCCGTTGCCTGATGAAACGTTGTTGTGATGCCTCGTGTCAGGAGGAGAAATGCGTACCATCACGTTTCCGACTTTGATAAAGGTCAGATTGCAGCCTATCGCGATTGCGATTTGTCGTATCGCGACATTGCTGCTCGCGTTGGTCAAGATGCAATGATTGTTGGCAGAATGTGGGAACGGTGGGTTCAGAAGGGTAATACGGCACTGTGCTGGATCCCAACGGCCACGTATCCCTAGCAGTCGAGATGACAGGCATCTTATACAGATGGCTGTAACGGATCGTGCAGCCACGTCTCGATCCCTGAGTCAACAGATGGGGACGTTTGGAACACAACAACCATCTGCACGAAAAGTTCTACGACGTTTGCAGCAGCATGGACTATCAGCTCGGAGACCATGGCTGCGGTTACCCTTGACGCTGCATCACAGACAGGAGCACCTGCGATGGTGTACTCAACAACGAACCTGGGTGCACGAATGGCAAAACGTCATTTTTTCGGATGAATCCAGGTTCTGTTTACAGCATCATGATGGTCTCATCCGTGTTTGGCGACATCGCGGTGAACGCACATTGGAAGCGTGTATTCGTCATCGCCATACTGGCGTATCACCCGGCGTGATGGTATGGGGTGCCATTGGTTACACGTCTCGGTCACCTCTTGTTCGCATTGACGGCACTTTGAACGGTGGATGTTACATTTCAGATGTGTTACGACTCGTGGCTGTATCCTTCTTTCGATCCCTGCGAAACCCTACATTTCAGTAGGATAATGCACGACCGCATGTTGCAGGTCCTGTACGGGCCTTTCTGGATACAGCAAATGTTCGACTGCTGCCCTCGCCGGCACATTCTCCAGATCTCTCACCAATTGAAAACGTCTGGTCAATGGTGGCCGAGTAACTGGCTCGTCACAATACGCTGTCACTACTCTTGATGAACTGTGGTATCGTGTTGAAGCTGCATGGTCTTGTACAAGCTCTGTTTGACTCAATGCCCAGGCGTATCAAGACCGTTATTACGGCCAGATGTGGTTGTTCTAGGTACTGATTTCTCAGGATCTATGCAACCTAACTGCGTGAAAATGTAATCAACATGTCAGTTCTAGTGTAATATATTTGTCTAATGAATACCCGTTTGTCATCTGCATTTCTTCTTGGTGTAGCAATTTTAATGGCCAGTAGTGTAGAAAAATGTAAGTTAATGCAGATGAGGAGAAAAAACAATCCCACAATGTTTAAATACAGTACTGGTGGCGTGCTGTTTCACACACACACGTCGAGTAAATGTCTAATCGTAACGTTGCAAAGTGGTACGAAATGGAACGAGCATGTAAGGTCGGTAGTAGGCAAGGCGTGTGGTCGATTTCGGTTTATTGGGACAATTTTGGAAACCGTAGGTCACGTATAAAGGAGACCGCATATAGAACCCTAGGGTGACCTGTTCTTGATTACTGCTTGCGTGCTTGACATCGGTATCAGGCCGGATTAAAGGAAGACGAAGTAATCAACAGGCGTACTGGCTAGATTTGTTACCGGTGTGTTCCATCAACACTTGAATATTACGGAAAACTCAAAAGAGAATCCCTGGAGGAAAGGCGAGGTACTTTTCGCGAAGCACTATTGAGACAATATAGATAATGGCAATTGTGGCAGATTGCAGAACTATTCTACTGTCGCCACAGCATATTTCGCATAAGGGCAGCGAAGACAGGATAAAGGAAATCAGGGCTCGCTTTATTTACGAGTGGAACATGAAAGAGAGTGGCTAGTTGTAGTAGAAGGTACCTTTCGCCATGCACCGTATGGTGGCTTGCTGACTTTGTATGTCGATGTAAAATTAAGGTCACAGTTTAACGCCGACGTCGAGGTCGCTGGGTACATGGCAATAGCGTTACTGTGTAAGCTATGGAAACTGAAACATGGATAAGGCCTCTCTAAAGGAGAAACCCGGCATTAGCCTAGCAATGAGGAAAAACTAGGAAAACCTACGACTCAATACTTGTTTTGAACACCACTGTGCTTCATTACGTAAGTCCAATAGGAGATGGCAGCTCTAGCCTTCCTCCTACCTCTGATGTGTAAGGATAACGACAGCTTAACGTGGACTCCGAAACGCGGTGAGACTGCGTTTTTCACACCGACAACCATTATCAGAGGTGAAAGATATGGCAAATGACAGATAAAAATCCTAGGGCTGGCTGCAGATCGAACCACATATCTTTGAATCTGTGGACTAGCACTTACCCAACCAGCCACTTGCACACTAAGCTACCACCTGAAGACTGAAGATCGGAATATCTTTTGTATAGGCCCGGCCGTCCACAGAAATTAATCCAAGAGGGGCCAGAATTCTGAAATTTGAATTCTGGAAGTTTGAGAACATGTAGTGCCCTAGGAACCTAATTTCATAGGAAGTGTACAAAACATATTGTGTGTAAGCCTGTTTCATTAGTATCTGCAAAGTACACATTTTTTTAATGTCACTAAATCCAATGAGTTATGAAACAAAGCTGGAAAATATTTGCGAAGTACTTCTTATTCGTTCTTCAATAATGCCTGGTTGATACAGAAAATTAAAAGAAAATGGTTCAAATGGCTCTGAGCACTATGGGACTCAACTGCTGAGGTCATTAGTCCCCTAGAACTTAGAACTAGTTAAACCGAACTAACCTAAGGACATCACAAACATCCATGCCCGAGGCAGGATTCGAACCTGCGACCGTAGCGGTCTTGCGGTTCCAGACTGCAGCGCCTTTAACCGCACGGCCACTTCGGCCGGCAAAATTAAAAGAATTAGAAAAATAATCATATCCACTGAAGAAATCCTATTGGGCATCAGCAAAAACTGACCCTCTTTGATTCCCCTTTAGGTGGAGAAAAATGTAATAAACTTATTTTAAAAAAACCTGATTCAGCTTTTAAGCCATCCTTTTTTTGTTACAAAATTTCACATCTGTTGGTGCTAATATACTTATTTCTTTATTTTCATGACTTCCATTCTTTAATGTTGACTCTCATAATAAAAGTTCTACAACATGTGTTCCGAAAGCTACATAATTTGGGGTTGTTTAGGCAAAATGCAGTCCAGAGCCAGCATTTGAAGAGACAGATACGAGAATTCTTCCGAAACAACCCCGAAATTGACCGGCAGAAGCGACTCTTAACAGCCTAGGACTGAGTCAGTATAGTCTTCGTCCCCTACGTTTGATACGTAGTAGTGCGGTCATATCAGCATCACAGACTGTCATTTCTAGAAAAGAGTGAGAGTTCTATAATGAATAAGGGGGCAAGTCCCTAAGTGTGTAGCAATCAACACGGATTTCGTGAACGATGCTCGCGTGGAACTCTGGCGCGTTCGGTTCGTCCACGATACTCAGAAGGCAGTATATTCCAGGGTCCGTGTTGATGCCGTATACCTTGACGTCCGAAAGGTTTTCGATACAGTTCGTACTGTCACCTAATAAACAAAATACGAGCGTACGGAGTACCAGATCAGTTGTGTGACTGGATCGAAGAGTCCCCAGCAAACAGAACACAACATGTGGTTCATAAACGAGAGAAATCTGCAGATTTAAAAGTAACTTCTGGCGTCCCCCAAAGGAGTGTTACTGCACATTGACTTCTGACAATATACATTTCCGGAAAAAAGTTCTTTGGAACAACCTGAGGAAATGTGGGCGGCCTTCGTAGTGGATAGCTTACAAAACCGTCGTTCGACCGATACTTGAATACCCTTAACCACATAAGATTGGTAGAGAAAATACAGGATGTACACAAAGAAGAGTAGAGCGTTTCGTCACAGAATCGTTTCGTAAGTGCGAAAGCGTCACGGAAATGTTCATTCAACTGCAGTGGCAGACGCTACAAGAGAAAGATCGTAAATCACATAGTGATTCACTTTTAAAATTCGCGAGTGTACGTTCCTCGAAGGTCAACGAAGATGTTGCTTCCACTTATCTATATGGCGTGAAACGAACATTAAAGCAAAATTCGAGATCACAGAGTAATATGTACAGTATCGTTCCGCCCTCGAACCATTCGCAACTGTGGTATGTACAGTACCCTCCGCCATACGGCTTGTGAAGTATATATGCAGATGTTCGAACACTAGTTCGATGCAGTTCTCCTCGGTAGTCTATCATGTGATACCCTCTTCATCTCTGTATCAGTATTGCAAGCTACATCCATTTGAACCTGCTTTCTGCAGTCATCCATTGAGCGCCCTCTACTATATTTACCCACACACACTTCCCTTCGTTACCAAATTCCTTGCCTCTGGGTGTGTCCTGCCAATGCAGACATTTTTTATTTAAGTTTGGCTATCAAGCACTTTTCTCCCCAATTCGATTTAGTACCTCCCCATTTGTTATCTGATTTGCCAGTTTAATCTTCAACACTCTCACTCTCATGTAACATCACATTTCAAAAGCTTCTGATCTCTTCTCGTCTTTGGTGCTTATACTCCACTTTTGTTACTTTCATATGGGGCAACACTGCAAATAAATAATTGTAGGAATGACATTCTAGTTACTTTGATATTAGATGTTAACATACGATGTTTCGGGAAAGCTTTACATGGTAGTCTCAGTCTAGATTTTATATCCTCTTTAGTTCTACCGCCGTCAGTAATTTAGCTGCCAGGGTAACAAAACACGTCTACTACTCTTCAAGGCACTGTTCACTCGTTCAACTGCTTAAAAAGTCTCAGCCGTCCCTGAAACTATTACAGTGCAATCGGCAAATCTAAATGTTTTTATTTCTTCTCTCTGAAGCTTAATTCTCTTCTCAAATTCTCCTTAGTTTTCTTTGCTGTAAACTCCATGCACAGACTTAATAACATGTGGGGTTTGCTACAGCCGCATAATAAACTTCTTACTAATTCTTGAAGGCAGCATATTTGCGAAAAAATCTATCACGCAAGCACACAAAACTGTTATAGAATACCAACTCGTGTGCACGAGACTACGTGATGAAAGATATTCTTCAACATTGTAATATTTTGTGAACTGTGACAATACAACAGCTCTACTTACGTCATTTCAGTTCCATGGACAACGAGTTATGAGATGTAACTGTATCTGATTTACTCTGAAGTATGCATGTAATCTAGGTGTAAAAGTTGTATGTAGTCTTCATTTTCCTGCGCTAAGCATTAAGCTTAAAAAGCCAAACATAAGGATGATGTTCCAGCAGCTCACCACGGAGTACCTTTATAACAGTTTCCAGTCCGCGCACGTATTCGAGATGACGAGCACAGAATTCCTTGGCCAGGCGCCGGGGTACCCTGAGCCAGACCCTGAGAGGATCGGAATCATTCATGACACCCCTCTCTCACGCTTCCTGGCGGTCCCCCGCTCGTGTCTCGTGAAGCAACTGTATCCTTTCACCTTCCAACAATTCGTCTCCATCGAATATCAAGGTAGTTTCGCGTCCCAAATTCGGTAGCCTGCCGGAGATCACCGGCGGAAAATAATGGCAAAGGATACGATTCTAAGGGTCCGACGATGTCGAGTTATTAGAGACGGACCACTTGCCCAGTTATAGAAGAATGGAACAGAATTTATATAATGTCCTACTAGAAAGAATCGTCCCAAAGTGATTTACACACGCTCTGGCATTTTACCACACATTTTAGCCCACGTTTTATCATACAGTGTGAGGTCTGTTCAAAAATTGCGGACCTAGGTCCACAAAATTTTTCTACCCTTACTGTGCATGATCTCCTTCGAAATAATCTCCTTCATAATTGGTGCACCGCTTACAACGCCTTTTCCACTTCCAGTAGCAGTGTTGCCACTCTTTTGGTGCATCGCGCGAAGCACCGTCTGTGAATTTCTTTTTATCTTGCCTATCGTTGCAAATCTTCGCCCTTTCAACAGGGTTTTCAACACTGGATATAAAATGAAGTCTGCAGGGGCAGATCTGAAGAGTACGGAGGATGAGGTCGCACAGTGAAAACAGTCAGACACCAACGGGGATGAATGTGCGGGTGCGTTATCTTGATGCAAGAGCCATGAATTCTCTCGCAGGCGTCGCAAGACGTCCCGATAACACCATCGAAACAGTTTGTCCCTGTGGCGCGAATTCATGGTGAACTAATCCTTCGAAGTCAAAGAAAACTATCAGCATGGCTTTGACATTTGACCTGTATAGTGCTACAACGATGAAAAATAATATTACGACGATGTCAAACCTTATTTTCATGATATAAAGAAGAATTGACGATATTAAAAATGTAATTATAATTTTATTATTTTAATTTTTGTGCTCAGTGAATCAAAGGCTTTCTAGTGCACGGAATAAAGTAGCATTGTTTGTACTACGAAACTATATATGATTAAGTGAGAACTGATTCTATGTAAGACATTTTGTCTGGGCGGATTTTGTTCTCGTACTGGTCAGTAGAGAAAGAAAAGTTTCTTAATCGATGTATGTAATGTGGATGTATAAAGGCTATAAAAAGGAGAGAGATAATCCTTGCGGACAATCACCATATTCTGTAAGAAAAGGTAAAGAGAAGTTATTCAAAACAAATATCTCTAAAGTGTATCGTCTTGTGATTTTTAAAGACTGAAAATTGCGGTGTTTAATCTAAACCTGTCCTGAATAACAGCGAAGAACATGTATGTCATCATATATTTTCTTCGTTTGACCACGGTTGTGATTCGCATGTTACTTTTTGTTACGCGACGTGTTAGGAATATTTTCATTATACGCGCAAAAGTGCACACAGCTTTAATCGAACCTGCATCTTTCGGAAACGATAACTCTTAATCAGTACAATTACGCGAATACCGCCAAAATCGCAACCGTGATCACATAAGTGTTTCCTGGACCTGATTTTTATAAATGTGTAGACTTGAAAGCGAACAGCATTGCACCATCGCTGGCTCGCAACAATTGAAAGAAAACAAAACAGGGACTGAACGACTTTAAATTTTAACGCCGTCAGCGTTACGAAATCTGAACGACGTAATTTAATTAATTAAATATTAACAGGAAGAGAATTATTAAATTTTAAAGATTAAATCATAGCAAGAATTTAAAGCATTTTAGCATCAGTACGTTTCTTTGCATTATATTTAAAAGACAGTGCGTAAATAAAATTGACACCTTTTATAATTATTATTATAGCAATTCACCTGACATGAGCTTTTTTTTGGTCTTGGAGAACCTTTCCCGACCCATTGTGAAGACTGAACCTAGGTCTCAACATCATAACCGCAGACCTATACCTAATCACCAGTTAAGATTCTGTTAAGGCACATCTCGTTCTCATTTGCGCTATCCAAAATCTCTTCACAGATTGCGAGACGGTCTTTCTGGAAATTTGAAATTTTGTGGTAAGGTCATATGGGAGCAAACTGCTAGGGTCATCAGTCCCTAAGCTTACACACTACTCACTCTAACTTACGCTAAGGATAACACACACACCCACACCCGAGGGAGTACTCGACCCTCCTACGGGGGCAGCCGCACCGACCGTGACAATGCGCCTCCGACCGCCCGGTTACCACGCGCGGCGGTTCAAAATGGTTCAAATGGCTCTGAGCACTATGGGACTTCTGAGGTCATTAGTCCCCTAGAACTTAGAACTACTTAAACCTAACTAACCTAAGGATATCATACACATCCATGCCCGATGCAGGATTCGAACTTGCGACCGTAGCGGTTCCAGACTGTAGCGCCTAGAACCGATCGGCCGCTCCTGCCGGCCCTGCGCGGCGGTCTTTCTGGCCTTTATTCATGAGCAGTGGTACTAACTCGGCGGCAACACGATGCATTCCAAGATGCTGTGTCAGGATTTCGTAACATGATCCAATTGAAATGTTACATTCTTCTGTAATCTCTCGGACAGTCAGTCTTCGATTGATACGCACAGTTTCGTTGACGTTCCTGACATGAGCATCGTCGGTAGACGTCGAAGGGCGCCCTGAACTAGGGTAATCTTTAACTTCCGTCCGGCCATTTTCAAACCGTGTGAAAACCGAGTACGGCTTAAGTACTCGTCGCTGTAGACTTCCTGCGTCATTTGGTGACCCCCTGTAACGGTTTTCTTGATTTTCAAGCAAAATTTAATGCAGACGCGTTTGCTCCTCTAACTCTGCCATCCCGAAATTCGCAAACTATGCGACACAACGCTCTACTCGATACAGTACTGAACAATTAAGTAACAAACATACAGCAATGAAACTTTCGGCAGTACACATTCACAGGCGTGTGCAGGTAAGCCAACTGCATTTCGCTCCAACACAGCATTGACACGAAATTACGAATTTCTGAATGTTTAGAACAGACGTCGTATATGAGCTTACCAATCCCACATAGGGCAGATGGCCAGGAAGCAGTGCCTTTTTGGACAGAGAGAGAGAGAGAGAGAGAGAGAGAGAGAGAGAGAGAGAGAGCGGGGGGGGGGGGGGGAGAGAGAGAGAGAGGATTCACCTACTAGGCTTGGCGCCAAGCGCATACCTTTATCTATATTTACTTTTTAAATGTTTGTGCAACGTTCTAACGCCAGTCAGTTAAGCCGAGCGGTTCTAGGCGCTATAGTCTGGAACCGCGCGACCGCTACGGTCGCAGGTTCGAATCCCGCCTCGGGCATGGATGTGTGTGATGTCCTTAGGTTAGTTAGGTTTAAGTAGTTCTAAGTTCTAGGGGATTAATGACCTCAGAAGTTAAGTCCCAGAGTGCTCAGAGCCATTTGAACCATTTGCAATGTTCTAACAATACTGAAGACCTTATCTACACAATGGAAGCCCACTTTCATTTGGATGGGTTCGTTAATAAGCAAAATTGGCGCATTTGGGGGACTGAGAATGCAAATTTCGCGATTGAAGCGTTTCTTCACCCTCAACTGTGTGGTGTGCTCTCTCCAGTCACGGAATAATCGATGCAATATTCCTTGATGGCACGGTGATTACCGAACGTTAGATCAAGGTTTTGGAAGATGATTTCAACTCCATTATCCAAAGTGACCCTGATTTCGACAAGATGTTGTTCACGCAAGACGGAGCTCGACACCATCGAAGCTGGAGGTGTTTAATGTCCTGGAGAATCACTTTGGGGACCGAAAACTGTCTCTGGAGCACCAAGAAGCCACTGGCATGGGTCTCAATTATTGGCCGCCGTATTCTCCGTTTTGTGGCGCCATACTGAAAGACAAAATTTACAGCAATTAACCAAAAACCATTGCTGAGCTGAAAACAGCCATTCTGGAGGTCATCGACGGCATCCATGTTCCGACACTTCAGCGGGTCATGCAGAATTTCGCTATTCGTCTTTGCCACATCAACGCCAATGATGGCAGACATATCGAACATGTCATAACATACATCCAAATATCTGTAGTGACGTTTACATGTAGAATAAAGTGTATGCACGCAGTAGTTTGTAACTTATTTGCGTCTTTTTTCATATAGTTCAATAATTGTCATTCTCTGACCAAACACTGAGGTCCGTGAAAAACTAGCTTTCGCGAAAAATGGAGCGCAAATTCCCAGACTATATTCACGCAGTTTTTTGTTTTTTTTTGTTTAGGGCGCTCAACTATTAAGGTCATTAGCGCCGAGTCACAAACGTTAGTGCACTAATAGCGTAGAAAAAAACCGCAAGGGGAAACACCAGAAAGTACTTAGAAAGACGCAGATAAATAAGAGAGTTAGATCTCTTTGGACAAGTCCGTCAATGTAATAAAACTAAGGATACGAGCAGCTGCTCGAGCGTCATTAGCTAAAAGATCCTGTAAGGTAGACGGCAGACACAGGACAACACGAGAGTGAATAAAACGGGGACAGGACAATAAAATATGGCGCACTGTCAATGGATGACCACAGGGGCACTGCGGGGCGGCGTCACCGCACAACAGGTAGCGGTGGCTAAATCGGCAATGCCCAATCCGCAACCTGGCCAAAATGACCTCCTCTCGCCGGGGAGGGCGTGAGGAGGTCGTCCAAGCCGTCGGGATCGGTTTGATGGCCCTAAGCTTATTTTCGTGGAGAGAGGACCAAGCCCCATGCCACAATGATGAAACGCGCCGACAAAGAGCCCCACTACCATCAGTTGATGGGACACGAAAGGAAGCTGTCCGAGGCAGGAGGACAGCAGCCTTGGCCGCAGCATCAGCAGCTTCGTTCCCAGGCACACCAACGTGGCCAGGAATCCACGAAAAAAGGACACGAGCGCCGGTATCAGCTAGCGACTGAAGGGACCGTTGAATTCGTTGCACGAGAGGGTGGTCCGAATATGGGTCACGGAGACTCTGAATGGCGCTCAAAGAATCACAGTAGATGGCATAGGGAGAATGACGAAAAAAAAAAAAGGTTCAAATGGCTCTGAGCACTATGGGACTCAACTGCTGTGGTCATAAGTCCCCTAGAACTTAGAACTACTTAAACCTAACTAACCTAAGGACATCACACACATCCATGCCCGAGGCAGGATTCGAACCTGCGACCGTAGCGGTCGTGCGGTTCCAGACTGTAGCGCCTTTAACCGCTCTGCCACTCCGGCCGGCAGGAGAATGACGATGGCGGCGGATATACTGAACAGCCTGATATAGAGCAAAAAGCTCAGTTTTAAAGCTTGAACACTGGTCAAGGAGCCGGTATTGAAAGGTATCATCCCCAATGATACAGGCACATCCGACGACAACAGTAGTCTTGGAGCCATCTGTGTAAAAAAAGACGTTATTAGCGAGCCTCGAACGAAGTTCGACAAACCTCGAGCGGTATATCGAATCCGCGGTCCTCTCCATTGGTAGCGAGCTGAGTTCAAGGTGAACGCGAACCTGAGCCTGTCATAGGGAGGGTAAAATCAAGTTGCTGAAGCAGGCGATGAAAGCGAACTCCAGGACGTAACAAGGCAGAGACCTACAGCCCGTATTGGCGGTCGAGAGAGTCGTCAAAGAAGGAGAAATATGACGGGTGGTCGGGCATCGACATCAGTCGGCAGGCGTACCGACAAACCAACATATCGCGCCGGTAGTTTAGCGGTAATTCCGCAGCTTCGGCATACAGACTCTCAACAGGGCTGGTGTAGAATGCTCCAGTCGCCAGACGGAGCCCCCGATGGTGGATAGAGTTTAGACAGCGTAAGATGGTCGGCCGGGCAGAAATTCACGCAGTGTTTCAAAAAGTGAGCAATTCGCGAGTTCCAACAAACTTTAAACACAATTCCAAACGTTTACTGAACTTTTCATCGCTTATATGCTTAACGTCTAATATTTAACAATTAACTCATATTTAAACTAATCACATGTTTTGAAGCCGTTTTATACTTCGATTCATTAAAGAATCGTGAGTAGTTAAAGATTAGCGGACTCCTGTTAGTGCAGCTCACGCGGCAGTGTCTCGCGCAAAGTGTGGAGGACGGATGCCGGAGAGCGTGTCCTCAATCGTAGCACAAGCTGCGCTCACTTATCGCCTGCGGGCTCGCGACCTCGCAGCTGCGCCGAGTCAGCTGCCGTCCGAGCGTAAACACTCGTAGCTGTCGAGCGGAGCGCTCTGTACGTGAACGCATCTCCAGACCAACAAGTCGTACACACTGAGCTCCTTACTAGGACTGTTCATATTTTTAAAAATACCGGTTATCCGATATATCGATATTTTAAAAACATCTCTCTATCAGCCGTCTATATATCGAAGAAAGTTATCGATATACCGATTTTTCGACGGAATATCGTAATTATACTGCCAGCTTTGGAGCTGTACACGTAAGTACCGATTTCTTTCTTTCTTTCGCTTGCGCCTTTTTCCCGCAATGACGCAGGGTCGGCGTGGTTAATCGGGTGTGACAAGATTAATTTAAGGGATGGCCGGATGCCCTTCCTGCCGCCACCCCGTACCCCCCTCCACCCCCCCAAACACCCCCCCCCCCCCCGTGACGGAATTAGTGCCCCCAACTGTCTGTGTCTAGTGTAATCCATGGAATAGTGTAAATGTGTTCAGATGTCTGCAAGCCGTGTAACTGAAGCGAGACGTGGGGACCAGCCCGATATTCACCTAGAGGGATGTGGAAAACCGCCTAAAAACCACATCCAGGCTGGCCGGCACACCGGCCTCCGTCGTAAAGCCGCCGACGGATTCGATCCGGGACCGGGGCGCCTACCCGAGTCCAGGAAGAACGCATTAGCGCTCTCGGCTAACCTGGCGGATCACGTAAGTACCGATTTTTTATTAGATATTCCGTACATCAACAAGTTAGCAGCCTGCTTATCCCCCTTCGAGCAAGAATTGAAAGTAAAACGCTGCACGTTCACGCTTGGCGATAACAACTTCGCCAACAATGGTAACTGTAAATGGCACAGTAAGACGAGTCCGATGGTTCGTCGTTCGATTTCGTCACGTATCGGATTTGTCCAGGACATGTGATGTCCATTTCCCCGTTTCTCCATTTCTGCATAAGCCAGCGAACTAGCAGTTGTAGTGTCAAAATTGCGTGGTGGTGGTAAACGTTGCAGTTTCTGTTGTCAGCGTCGAGCGCCGATTACGTCAGTATTTTCCCTCACACGTCTCCGCCCACTGCAAAGACCAGTCTTTTCATTTTGATTCTTGTTCATAATTTTCAGCAACTGTTTTCGAAGAATGCCGACGTGGAGAAATAGCACACTAGTTGCGATACAAATTGTTTTTTAACTTAACTGGTGTGTTATTCTTCACATCGGAAGTCTTGTTATTCTATTCACACCGCCCCCCCTCCCCCCACCTCCCCAGTGCAATCGGACTATTACAGTACTTCGTACCATCTATACTTGCTTCTTACAATCAATGAGAATGACTGGACGTGATGAAAGCTCAAAAAATAGTAAGACTCCTTCACCCAGTGAAAATAAAATTATCTTCTACTGCTATTTCAAAAGAACAATTTCAAATGTTTATCAAAAGTTTCGAAAAAAAAAATAATGATATCGGCATTCGATATTGGCATTTCGACATCGATGTATCGGGAAAGAAAATATCCTTGATATATATCGAAATTTTTTGATCAAACAGTTCTACTCCTTATGTGGCAAAAAGTAGAAAGTTCTCTGCCCCGCACAGAAATTGCGTTCGTATCGATGAAGTTATATTCTTGTACAGGTAGATTTGGTACAAAGGCGTAACGAGTGTGTCAGCTCCATCTGCGGAACAGTCCTCTGTATACGAATTTTTAAGTGATTTGTCATGTACGAGTTCTTTGTTCAAGTGGACAAACTGGAATTACCAGCGATGGGTTTCGCTGATGATACTGCTATCCTCAGTGGAAGTGAAGAAAAATTGCAGAAAATGTTGAACAGAATATGGATTGAGAATAAATCGAAGAAAGACGACAGTAATGAGGAGCAGCAGAAATGAGTTTAGCAACAAGCTTAACATTAAAGCTGGGGACCATAAAGCAGATGAAGGTAACAAATTCTGCTGCCTTGGAAGCAAAGGGACACATGACGGACGAAGCAAGGAAGGCATAAAAAGCGGATTAACACACGCAAAGAGGGCACCGCTGACCAAGAGAAGTCTGCTAATGTCGAACATCTTTCTGAGGAATAAATTTCTGAAAATGTGGGTTCCGAGCACAGCATTCGACGGTAGTAATCATGTACTGTGGGAAAACCGGAAAAGAAGAAAATAGAATCGCTTGAGATGTGGGGCCGCAGAAAAGTGTTGAAAATTAGTTGGCATCATACGGAAAGGAACGTGACTGCTCTCCGCAGAATCAGCGACGAAAGGATTTATGGAGAACAATGAAAATTGCAAATTTGTGGTAAGTTCCTATGGGACCAAAACTGCTGAGGTCATCGGTCCCTAGGCTTACACACTACTTAATCTAACATCTTAAACTAAATTACGCGAAGGACAACACGCCCGAGGGAGGACTCAAAACTCCGACGGGGCGAGCCGCGCGAACCGTGCAAGGCGCCTGAGACCACGAGGTTACCCCGCGCGGCCAAATGGTTCAAATGGCTCTGAGCACTATGGGACTTAACTACTGTGATCAGCAGTCCCCTAGAACTTAGAACTACTTAAACCTAACTAACCTAAGGACATCACACACATCCATGCCCGAGGCAGGATTCGAACCTGCAACCGTAGCAGTCGCGCGGTTCCGGACTGCGCGCCTAGAACCGCTAGACCACCGCCCGCGCGGCCAGGATCACTGAACAGATAAAGGAACAGGAATACTTTCATTTCTTACACTAACATATAAAGGTAGAAATGTGAAAGAAAACGCTCTAAGAGAAGTTTTCTTTACTGTTGCTGCTCACCTGTGACCAATTATTTACCAACACCTGAAAGAATTTAATGACGCCGCATAGTAATTTCAGCCTGATCTACTGTTACGACAAACCGCACAAAAATAAAGCCCTTTTCGATGGATATTTAATACGGCAAGGCCTTAATGCATCATATTTTCGTAGCAGGTAAGTTACTATAGGGAAAGGACCATTTAGCTTCAGGACGATTATCAGCTCTGCGCATTAAGTTGGGTCTACTGAAACGGCTCGTGATGTAGAATTTTCAGGTATCTCTACAACAAGTTTCCTCACTATCAAAAGCGAAACTGAAATGAGGAGTGTCTGTTGGACCTGACGTTCTAAAAATGATGTTCGATTCCAACTCTGAATCAAAACTGACAAGTGAGAGAAATGCATGGACACCATTCGAGGATTAGTCACTAAGTTCTTAGACAGTAAAAATGATCCACATTACATTTCTGTTGCAATCAATATTCTGGAAAAGTCTGGCTCTTTGGCGAACTTCAGGATTTATTTCTAAACAGTTGCTTTGGTTTTTCCCTGAAAATTTGGAGGACATGAATAAGGAACAAGATGATCGCTTTCATCATCAAAGTAATGGGCAAACGGTATGAAGGTCGCGGGGATACCAATGTCACTGGGAGACTGTTGTTGGTCACTTCACCTAGACGTACAATAGGAACTTCACTGGAGGAAAAGCCATCCAATTCCTATGTAACACATAGGTCTCTTCACGCTTATACTTCAATAAAACCATTGTTCCTATCCAGAATTAAGTTGCAATTAATTCCAATTACACGTGGTTTTCCAATTTACAATGAAGTCAAATAGGAGCAAAATTGTACATTATAGAAAAATACCTAAAGTCTGATACGGTTTTAGAACAGAAAATATCACGAAGCAGCCAAAGATTTTTTCTTGTGCTAGAAGAGTCAAGGTTCGGTATAATAAAGTTAAAAAAAAGTACATATGGATAGAAGACGTTGATTTTAACTTAGTATTAAGAAAACAGTCTTAATCGCGTTTTTTGTTTATTCAGTGCCGACTGGTTTCAGCCCATCGCAGGGGTCATCTTCAGGGCGAACAGACCGCTGGTCGATTGCTGGTGGAGTCACGTCACCTGGCACACCTTGGTAGACGTGACACCAGCAATCGACCAGCGGTATGTTCGCCCTGAAGATGGGTCCTGCGATGGGCTGAAACCAGTCGGCACTAAACAAACAAAAAACGCGATTAAGACTGTTTTCTTAACACTTAGTTAATTTTTTATATCAATCGCTGTTACTCCACAACCATGTTTTCCAAACATCGACGTTGATTTTGATGCGATGATGGCATATGCCACCTGGGGGATAGTAGATATACTGATAATGGTTTGAGCGTGACCCGCCAACAGATGGCGTAGTGGCATAGCTACCAGAGTGTCATCAGTGTCTACCCTTTAACAGAGAATGCTCACAGCCAGAAGGATCAGTGTGGTGCAGATGTGTGAACCAAGCAGGCGGCCATGTCATGGAGACGCGCTCGTGCTTCCTACAGCCAAGTGAGCGAGTTTGAAAGGGTTCAAATTGTCTCCTTCCCAGTGTCGGGATGGTCCTTTCGCCACAAAATATGGACGTGCTGTGCCAGTTGTGCAAGAATTCTTATATGAGTGGTCACGTGAACATTCTCACACCTATAGACGGCGTTCCGGACGTCCACGCAGCACAGACGCCCGCCGGGATCATACGAGGGCAGTTCAAAAAGTAATGCAACACATTTTTTTTCTGAAAGAGGGGTTCTTTTATTTAGCATTGAAATACACCAGGTTATTCCCCAATCTTTTAGCTACACAACACTATTTTTCAACGTAATCTCCATTCAATGCTACGGCCTTACGCCACCTTGAAATGAGGACCTGTATGCCTGCACGGTACCATTCCACTGGTCGATGTCGGAGCCAACGTCGTACTGCATCAATAACTTCTTCATCATCCGCGTAGTGCCTCCCACGGATTGCGTCCTTCATTGGGCCAAACATATGGAAATCCGACGGTGCGAGATCGGGGCTGTAGGGTGCATGAGGAAGAACAGTCCACTGAAGTTTTGTGAGCTCCTCTCGGGTGCGAAGACTTGTGTGAGGTCTTGCGTTGTCATGAAGAAGGAGAAGTTCGTTCAGATTTTTGTGCCTACGAACACGCTGAAGTCGTTTCTTCAATTTCTGAAGAGTAGCACAATACACTTCAGAGTTGATCGTTTGACCATGGGGAAGGACATCGAACAGAATAACCCCTTCAGCGTCCCAGAAGACTGTAACCATGACTTTACCGGCTGAGGGTATGGCTTTAAACTTTTTCTTGGTAGGGGAGTGGGTGTGGCGCCACTCCATTGATTGCCGTTTTGTTTCAGGTTCGAAGTGATGAACCCATGTTTCATCGCCTGTAACAATCTTTGACAAGAAATTGTCACCCTCAGCCACATGACGAGCAAGCAATTCCGCACAGATGGTTCTCCTTTGCTCTTTATGGTGTTCGGTTAGACAACGAGGGACCCAGCGGGAACAAACCTTTGAATATCCCAACTGGTGAACAATTGTGACAGCACTACCAACAGAGATGTCAAGTTGAGCACTGAGTTGTTTGATGGTGATCCGTCGATCATCTCGACCGAGTGTGTTCGCACGCTCCGCCATTGCAGGAGTCATAGCTGTGCACGGCCGGCCTGCAAACGGGAGATCAGACAGTCTTGCTTGACCTTGCGGCGATGATGACACACGCTTTACCCAACGACTCACCGTGCTTTTGTCCACTGCCAGATCACCGTAGACATTCTGCAAGCGCCTATGAATATCTGAGATGCCCTGGTTTTCCGCCAAAAGAAACTCGATCACTGCCCGTTGTTTGCAACCCACATCCGTTACAGACGCCATTTTAACAGCTCCGTACACCTGTCGGAAGTCAATGAAACTATACGAGACGAAGCGGGAATGTTTGAAAATATTCCACAAGAAATTTCCGGTTTTTTCAACCAAAATTGGCCGAGAAAAAAAAATGTGTTGCATTACTTATTGAACTGCCCTCGTAGTATTGTAAGGGCAGCAGTGGCAGATCGTACAGCTACCACACACAATACGGATAAGAGGGTGTGTGAGGCCATACGTGTCAACATGACCTACAGCGAACCGATTATTAGCAGCGCGACTAAGGGCACGCACACCTCTAGCACGTCTTCCACTCACGCGACACCATCGACGTGCGTGGCTGGACTGTTGCCGTCAGATGGAAGCAGATTCCGCCTGCATGCTAGTGATGGTCGTTTGCGTGTACGACGTACTCTCCTGGTGAGTGCTGCCTAGTAGAATGCATTCGTACAGGACACATTGGCCCCACTCCTGGCCTTACGGCCTGGGGTGCGACAAGCTACAGCTCCCGCTCATCTTTGGGTTTTCTGGAGGCGACGCTACCCAGAGCTCGGCACGTGCAGAATGTTAGACCTCCTCTTTTGTTGTTTTTGCAACATGAGGGTGATGCGTTGTTCCAGTAGGATAATACTCGCCAACACACTACCCGTGAAACTCAGCGTGCTCTCCAAAACGTGCAGCAACTTCACTGGCCAGCAGCACAATCTCTGGATTTATCTACAATCGAGCACATGCGGGGTATGATGGGATGACAAGTGACTCGTGCGACTTCAACCAATAACTATTACAGAACTACGTGAACAGGTCGATCAGGCGTAGCATAACGTATCCCAGGATAGTATTCGTCATCTGTACTATCGACTGAATGCCATCGTCAGCGCCTGTAGCGCTGTCAGTGGAGGCTTCACCACGTACTATATGAGTGTGTCAGCATGGGTCGATACCTGGTACCAGAAAATCGCTTATGATATCGATCAGTAAATGTAATCATTTCATGTATTCCATATGCACTGTTGCAACAATACATCTTCAGTGAACTAAAAGAGTGTACTATTTTTTTCCGGCAGTGTATATACAGTCGTTTGCAGTGTATAGGTCTACATAAAAAAATTACATAATGTTGTGCTTGGTTACAGCGTTACACGTTAACTCCGTCGCCGTATGTAGATGTCTCAACGTTAAAATATTGGAGGGGAGATAGTGGTAGGTAGTACCCATATAGACATCTTGCGAAACAGTTCGTGCTTAGCGTGGAAAACTAGGGAGGGGGGGGGGGGGGGAGGGCAGGATGGAGTAAAGGGGTCAGTATTCGCCATCTGTACTATCGACTGAATGCTATCGTCAGCGCCTGCACTGTAGTATATACTCGTTTCTAAATGCACAGTGGACAACTTAAGATTTTCTGTCTCCGTTCTATAAGGCTAATGGCGCCAGACAATAAAAATACAAGTATCCACGTATTACATGTGTTTAATGGCTGGTACCTATTTTATAAATTCGTTATCTTACGACTTCGATTGTACCACAGCTTTTGAGCCATCAAAGTTTCAACAACGAGCAACATATTGTTTGTATTTCCTAGTCGTATCGAGGGTCCCGCAGCTTCTTTGCGTCACCGTTCCATCAATATCCTCAATGCCGTATCGCGGATGGCGTAGTTGAAATGAAACACAGATTACACGTCCAATTCGACCTCTGTGACCAGAGAGCATTCATAATGGGCGCGCAATATTTTTCGCCGGTTCACTGAGTATGACATCATCATACTTTCCCGTAGAGGAGAGAGGAAGGGGTTTGATTGAAGGTATCCGGTCATTAGAGGCTAAGTGGTGCACTTCTAACGCTCCCCAGATTATGGTACTCAGTGCCAAGGGTAACGAGGCACGTTATAGCCACCGGCGGCTATGACGGCGCAGGACGTTGTAAATATAGAACGTCCTTTACCTTTCGCGAGCACCGTTTTAAGCTGTGAGGAACTTTCAGTACACTTCTCTGCTGAGAAATATCCCAGCGTTTCCCAATACTTCAACAACAATTTTCATCATCCCCCCCTCCCCCTCTTCCTGATACGCTATTTTGACGCTAGAGCTGCAACGTTAGAAGCCTTATAAATTACCAAGGACAAGTATATTTACTGCTGACAAAAACATGGTACCATGTTACGAGTGCGTTGCGTTAGGGATCCGTTTCAAAATGCTCGGGAATATTTTTAGGGACTTCACGGAAAGTGGAGAAATCAAAAGACAATTCAGTAATAAAGCTTTCTTTGAAATTTGGCAGGGATGCATGACGAATTTTTCTGCTCTGACAACAAGAGCATATCGTATACCATTACCGTTTGCAACATCCTACCTATGCGAAACTGGATTTTCTGTGTTGACTGCTTCGTAGACAGAATATAGATCTCGGCCAAACTCACAAAAAGATCTCAAGAGTGTATATTTCTAATAATAAACCCTCCTTCGAAAAGCTTTTCTCTGCATGCCAGGCTCAAAGGGAATCACTGATAATTACTAAACTACTCTGAAGATCCAAAGAAACTGGTATAGGCATGCGTATTCAAACACAGAGATATATGTACACAGGCAGAATACGGTGCTGCGGTCGGCAACGCCTATGTAAGGCAACAAGTGTTTGGTGCAGTTGTTAGATCGCTTACTGCTGCTACAATGGCGGGTTATCAAGAATTAAGTGAGTTTGAACGTGGTGTTATAGTCGGCGCACGAGCGATGGAGCACAGCATCTCGGAGGTAGCGATGAAGTGGGGATTTTCCCGTACGACCATTTCACTGATGTACCGTGAATATCAGGGATCCAGTAAAACATCAAATCTCCGACATCGATGCGGTAGTAAAAAGATCCTGCAACAACGGGACCAACGACGACTGAAGAGAATCGTTCAACGTGACAGAAGTGCAACACTTCCGCAAATTGCTGCAGATTTCAATGCTGGGCCTTCAACAAGTGTCAGCGTGCTAAACATTCAACGAAATGTCATCGATAAGAGCTTTCGGAGCTGAGGTCCAACTCGTGTACCCTTGACTGCACGACACAAAGCTTTACGCCTCGCTTTGGCCCGTCAACACCGACATTGGACTGGTCGGACGAGTCTAGTTTCAAATTTTATCGAGCGGATGACGTGTACGGCTATGGAGAGAACCTCACGAATCCATGGACCCTGCATATTTGACTGGGGACTGTTCAAGCTGCTGGAGGCTCTGTAATAGTGTGGGGCGTGTGCAGTTGGAGTGATATGGGACCCCTGATACGCCTAGATACGGTTCTGACAGGAGACACCGACGTAAGCACCCTGTTTGAGTATATCTTGGATGCCTTACAATGTGCTGGTCAGAAGAGATCTCCACAACCTCGTACTCTTACAGATTTATGGACAGCTTCGCAGGATACGTGGTGTCAATTCCCTCGAGCACTACTTCAGACATTAGTCGAGTCCATGCCACGTCGTGTCGCAGCACTTCTGCGTGCTCGCGGGGGCCTTACACCATATTAGGCAGGTGTACCAGTTTCTTTGGTTCATCAGTGTAGAATTGGAAAGTTAATTATTAAATTCAATGCGCAATATACATACCGCCATATTAATAAGTATACTAGCTGACAAACCAGGCATTGTTCGGGTATTCATTTTGTCAATTTTCTATTAGAAATGAAAACAAGAAATTACCTGCATTTGTAGAGTAATATGGAAAACATTTCCATGTATTCGTGGAAACACCACTAAATTTATCAAACAGTGGCAGGAATAAATACACATAATGTACAAATGTGAAAGTATAGTATCCAGATTGAGAAACATAGTAGGCAAAATACAAGTTCTCATGTCGAGGCAGCTAGCCGCACCTGCTTCGCTTGTGTACTACGCGACTTTGTAGATATCTCTCCGGCAGCGCCTCTTCATAGCTCTATAGACAGCTATTGTTTTCGCCTGCAGGCGTTTGCGATTCGCAGTTTAAAGCTGTCAAAAGAACTGCCAGATGTCAGGGATTTCCTTAAGCTGACTCGCCTGTAGGAGTGTCTTAGTAGTAAAGAACAAATGTATTAAAACTTCATGCAAGACACGGCATTTTTTACGCATCTCAGGGTTTATGACGTTATGTCTCCTGAACTATGACCGGTAGATGGGGTTCTTACCCTCACTGGCACCGTGACGTGTGTACCAAGCTTGGTTTAAATCGGCCCAGTGGTTTAGGAGGAAATGTGGTGTGTGTGTGTGTGTGTGTGTGTGTGTGTGTGTGTAAAGCTTTGTGTCGTGCAGTCAAGGGTACACAAGTTGGACTTCAGCTCCGAAAGCTCTTATCGATGTCATTTCGTTGAATGTTTAGCACGCTGACACTTGTTGAAGGCCCAGCATTGAAATCTGCAGCAATTTGCGGAAGGGTTGCACTTCTGTCACGTTGAACGATTCTCTTCAGTCGTCGTTGGTCCCGTTGTTGCAGGATCTTTTTACGACCGCATCGATGTCGGAGATTTGATGTTTTACCGGATCCCTGATATTCACGGTACATCAGTGAAATGGTCGTACGGGAAAATCCCCACTTCATCGCTACCTCCGAGATGCTGTGCTCCATCGCTCGTGCGCCGACTATAACACCACGTTCAAACTCACTCAATTCTTGATAACCCGCCATTATAGCAGCAGTAAGCGATCTAACAACTGCACCAAACACTTGTTGCCTTACATAGGCGTTGCCGACCGCAGCACCGTATTCTGCCTGTGTACATATACCTCTGTGTTTGAATACGCATGCCTATACCAGTTTCTTTGGATCTTCAGAGTAGTTTAGTAATTATCAGTGATTCCCTGTACACACACACACACACACACACACACACACACACACACACACACATATTTTATAATATGTATGGGTTATAGCAATGTAAATTTTAGTTAAATTTTTTATAATATCAGAATGTATTTCGCTTTACTCTCCTTTCAGTAAGTTAATTGATTTTTGAATCCGTAATTTTTTCTTTTCAATTAGCTAGTCCCACTCTATTAGTGTTTCACGCTCCCCTATGGGGGTGCGCCTCATGGACTGAGTCTGTACCTTAACCCATGTTAGTGTTCCTGTTACATTTTTGTCAGTGTCCAAGCAATAAGCACACAATACACATGGAGCGTTCGCCTCTTTCAAATCTGGCAATATTTATTACTGTGAGAAACGCCAAACTGTACGTCGCTCGGAGTCAACATTAAATCGTAGGTCCCACTAAACTAACTGGGTAAGTCAACTCAAAATATCGGAGGAAAACAAGGGCATACACCTCGGATAGGACGAGTCCTTGTAACGAACTGAGATGCTCAAACCAATCTTCGGGTTGAGGACCGCTGTTTGCTCCACTTTGTCTCACCTCTGCTCCGTAGCTTGGCGGCTGCCAAGTGTAAATATATAAATTTCTCCGGTTTCCGATCGGCTTACAATATGTTGACTTTCCTTTCTACGGACAGTAATTATACGATGTGAAACAATATTTTTCTTTATGCGAGCCATTGCAACAGGAACAGCTTCCGCTCTGGTACACCCACATTAACAAGGTTATCGGGCCATAAATACAACACGAAACGAGCCGGCGATAACATCATTGACCGTCACAACTTCCTTAACTGTGTCTCGTTTCCCAGTACTATTCTTACTACACGCTGTCTACGTTAACTGTCGCATGGAAACGTTATGCATTACCGAATAAAAAACAGCATATGTGTTGATCCGTTTAGAAGCTGCAGAATGAATGTGTGCATTCTGAGGAAGGTTTTGCTCAATTTAGTATACATTCAGTTAGGGGGAAATGAGCTTTACAGCCTCTGGTCAGTAAATAATACGGGCACCGTCGATTTAAGAACACACTGTAAATACGAAAGGGAGGGAGGGGGAAGATATGGAAACACAAATGTGCCTGCGCGGGAAAATATTGCAGAGAGAATATCGCACCAACGCCTTCCGCGTCGTACTTATGCCGTGAACTCATAAACGAAAAGTTATGTTTTCGAAATCGTTCGAAGACAGTGGAAGGTTCTAACCCTCCTAAAGATTCGGGACTAGAATCGTTATTATTTATGGAGGTGTGACGATTCTTCGCCGACTAAATTTTTAATGCCAAATGAAATCCAGTCTCATTTTAATTCTTTCCGCCACTGCACAACTATTCCAAACTAGACGACTCCATCAGATACAGCAGTGCAGGACATATGCACCAAATTTGATCGAAATAAGAATTGCTGTTCCCTGTTAGTAACTACTATTTTGCACGAAAATTAAGAAGTAGTAATTTGGAAATACGCTTGATATTCAGACAATTTTCGATGGCATATAGACAGTGTGAGAGATCTACTAAGAGACAGTGTGAAAGAAAGGATTACTCGAAACATTAAGTTATCCACATTGTCTATAACATCACAAGAATCGTAACGGAGACTAGAATACATGTTACCTAAGATACAGTAAACCAGGTAATAAGGCAGGGGAGTCGGGAAGGAAGAAACACCCTGATGTGGGTGAAAAATGGAAACTACAGATTGACGAACGCATTGTTATATTGTTTTGTCCATAATTACTAAAAGATGCAATGCCGTTGCGAGCGTAGTTTATAATAATTACAAGGCTGCCCATGTTGAACGCTGTTTTATTGCCGCGAGCGTTTTCGACAAGTCATCAGCAGATTTTCACGAATGGCGTCAATTTTACACAGTTCAACTAATTTGAGTCCCACTATATCATAGTTGTCCGCAGCTTGTGGTCTCGCGGCAGCGTTCTCGCTTCCCGAGCACAGGTTCGATTCAAGGCGACCTCATGGATTTTCACCTGTCTGGAGACGACTGGATATTGTGTCGTCATCATCATCATCATCATCATCATCATCATTCATCCCCATTACGGTCGGAGGAAGCCAACGGCAAACCACCTCCACTCGGACCTTGCCTAGTACGGCGGTGCGATCTCCCGCATCGTTCCCCTACGCTCTGTCAAAAAGCATGGGACTTCATCATCATTCAAAGTTATTTCTGTCCGACAGCTTAGCTAGATGATGCTTGCCTCCCATGCACTGGGCCCGGGTTCGGTTTCCGGCCGGGTCGGAGATTTTCTCCGCCCGGGAACTGGCTGTTGTGTTATCATCATTATTTCATCCTCATCATCGGCCGCAAGTACCCCAATGTGGCGCCGACTGAAACGGGCCCGACTAGGACATCCCGACCAACAATGCCATACGGTCGTTTCATAGTTATTTCTGAAGCATGTCTAGCTTTGTTCGTTGGTGTTTCTGTATCTCCCACTAGCACGTTAGTAGGTTGTTATATGCCTCAGGAAAAGTTACGTGCTGTAGTGGAGCACTAATTTCTGACAATAATTTAAAGTCGAAACCTGAGATTCCTTGCCAGTTTATTGTGGGAATGTACGTCCACCTATTACGCAAACAATGCCCAAAAAGTTTCACCTTTGCGCCCTTACCAGTGGGTACTTTCATCCAAGTCTCATTTTCTAGAATGGAGAGTTTTATAAGACTTTCACTAGTAGAAAATGGCTGTGGCAGCAAAACACTGTTCAGTTGGCTTTACTGTTAAATGTTCCGCCAAACACGTTATAATGCAAGAAAGTACGAACTCACTGCCAACATCAGTTAGCTTCGATTTCAATCACTGAAACTAAACGAATGACGTTCTTGCTAAACAAATCGCTTCAACCAAAATTCCACAAACACTGAATGATACCGAGGTAAATAAAATATTTTCGTAACGCTAGGTACCGGACGGTTATAATTAAAGTGCAGCTGTTCTCAAGGAGGTCCAATGTGGGTTATAACTATCGTATGGAAGCGAAACTTGGTAGATACGCTTATGCGTTAATGAGGAACCGATTTACGCTGGAAAAATTAGTTCTAGTTTTGGCCACCAGGTGAATATCTGGTGCTCTACACTGTATGGCGGTATGACTTCCACGCTTTCATTTGACAAGCCACGAAGTGAGTGAACAGTACGAATCTCGAGAAGAGAGACCGTGCGCTATTAGTGAAACTGTTTTGTGTGAACGCCAGCAATTACAGTGCTGCATTGAGGGAGTATCGCCGACTGAAAGGTCTGAGGACGTCTGATGTCATTTAATAGTTTAAATGAAATTCTAAAACACTGGTGAACTTGGTGTGGCACCTGAGAGAGGAAGGCATCCTATCCCTGTGGAAGCTATTGACGATGTTGCTGTTGTAACTGACCATGCAGCACGTATCACGAGTAGTACTGGTGCTCGTGGAGTGTCGCGACAATTGTCCATCCTATGGCCAAAACTACGGTCAGTTTAGCGGTTTATTTTACACTGGTACCCGTACGAGATCCAGACGGAGCAGCAACTGAAACCTCATAACCCGCAGCAACGCTGCGAATTAGCTCTTCTGTTTCTTGCGTGGATCGACACTGATGACACGTGGCCGGGCAATATTCTACCGAGTGAAGAGACACATTTTACACCCCAGGCTGCAGTGAATACACAGAACTGCCGAATTTGAGGTGCTGTGAAACCGCTAGTTGCGCACGAAGAGCCACTTCACTTCCAGTATTTGACTGTGTGATGTGGTTTCACAAGCACCTTTATTCTCGGTCCGTTCTTCTCCGAAAAAGAATACGCCCAGAGGGCCTGTCTGGTGTACTGTCACCTCTGCACCTTACCGAGCCCTCCTTGTATATCATGTGATTCCTGCCTTGGAAGAGCGCAACTCTGCAGAAAGTACTGTTTTCATGCAAGATGAGGCAACAGCTCATGTCGCTCGCCCAGTGGAGTATGTGTTTAATGCAACTTCCCACGAACCTGTTATCTCCCGATGTTTTCCAGTTGGATAGCTCGCAATAATACCTGAACCCATGTGGCTTTTCGCTTTGGGGTACCTAAAAGAACGCGTTCACCAGGGACACATTCGCTCTCTACCTGAACTGAAGACGAGTATACAAGAACACGTTGCTCAGGTTCCACCGGAAGTGCTGCGAGTAACTGTTGATCACGTCGTTTTACGGATGCAGCATGTCTTCGACGTCTCCTGTGCTCATACTGAACAAATTTTGTAAGTGGCGGTATATTATAAAATCAACATTATGCCGCCCGCCCGGTTAGCCGATCGGTCTAACGCACGGCTTTCCGGACTGGAAAGGAGCGTCTGGTCCCCGGCACGAATCCGCCCGATGGCTTTGTGTCGAGGTCCGGTGAGCCGGCCAGTCTGTGGATGGTTTTTAGGTGGTTTTCCATCTGCCTCGGCGAATGCGGGCTGGTTCCCCTTATTCCGCCTCAGCTACAATATGTCGGCGATTGATGCGCAAACAAGTTCTCCACGTACGAGTACACCACCATTAGTCTACCACGCAAACACAGGGGCTACACTCGTCTGGTGTGAGACGTTCCCTAGGGGGTC
Organism: Schistocerca americana; assembly: GCF_021461395.2. NCBI lineage: Eukaryota > Metazoa > Arthropoda > Insecta > Orthoptera > Acrididae > Schistocerca > Schistocerca americana. Next base: position 267,396,990 of record NC_060121.1, on the reverse strand, counting down.
CAACGGGGGCCGAACCGCACAATAACCCTGGGTTCGGTGTGGGGGCGGCGGAGGGGTGAAGTGGACTGCAGAAGTCGTCGTGGGGTTGTGGACCACTGCGGCTGCGGCGGGGACGGAGCCTCTCCGTCGTTTCTAAGTCCCCGGTTCACAAATAACATAATGCCTGTCTCATTTGTTTGACCTTTTCTGCCCACGTTCCGTTCGTAATCCATTACCTATGGAAACTTTTCTATACGCCTTTCTTGCATTCACAGCGCCAGATCTGCAACTGGTGGCCAAAATTGGAACTTTTTTCCGGAGTAAATCAGTTCCGCATTAACGCATTAGAATAGCTACCAAACTTCGACGCCATATGGTAATTATAACCTACCTTGGGCCTCTGTGACTAGCTGTACTTCAATAATTAACACCTCGTATGTTATAACTTCCGAGAAGAACAGAGTTTTAATTAAAAAGACTAACACCTGACAGAGGATACAACGTATCATCGTAAGAACTGTCGAAGGGAAAGCGATAATGGTTCAAATGGCTCTAAGCACTATGGGACTTAACATCTGAGGTCATCAGTCCCCTAAACTTAGAGCTACGTAAATCCAACAATCCTAAGGACATCACACACATCCATACCCGAGGCAGGATACGAACCTGCAACCGTAGCATCAGCGCGTTTCCGGACTGAAGCGCCTAGAAAGCGATAAAACAGATCCAAATTAAATAGGGCAAAGTGAGACAATTTCTACACTAATGAATGGGTCGATGTACTGGGCTCCAACGGAAGAAAAGACCTTGTACAAATATAAGCATCTGTTACTACATTCCTCAGATCTGTAATAGGCCGAAGCACATACATTCAGGCATCACTAAACAAGAACAGAAAAAATATAGAGCAAAATAAATGGAAAGATGAGATTCTGCGATTGCTGGAGACAACGAGTTCGAAGCAAATTCAGCACTGCCCCCCTTCGGGGGAGTTGAGGAGAAGATGTGAAGTTACAGGAGGCTGCCCGAGGCTAAATCTGCGAAGCCAGAGATACGAGACAACCGCAGCGCAGGCTGCAGCTCAGTGTGCTGGGTTCATTAGACGGAGGCCATAAACCGCCGCGGTGACGTATGCCCTCACCCGCCCGCCGCACGTGGCACTGCCCGACATTAGTAAACAATGGGGGGAAAGAATTCGCTGCCCACGCGACCCTCGCCGAGTCGTGGACAATGCCGCGTCGTCACCAGCAGACAGCACCCGCCGCTGTTGCTCTTGTCGTCCGCATCACCTTTTTATAAAATTAACCGTGTTCGAACGAACCGTCTTCATCGGTGATCTGGAATCTGCGCCCACTGAAATCTGTAAAAAAATTTTAATTTGTGGTAAGATCTTACGGGACCAAACTGCTTAGGTCATCGGCCCCTAAGCTTACACGTTACTTAATCTAACTTGAATTAACTTACGCTATGGAAACACACACACCCAAGCCCGAAGGAGGACTCGAAGCTCCGACGGTGGGAACCGCGCGGACCGTGACAAGACACCTGAGACCGCGCGGCCTGAAATTCGTGCCCATTGATACTGGCGCCCGGAAAAGGTGGACGAAACGTCGACTAATCCCCGCCGTCCAAACTACGCACCGAGTGAGGTGGCGCAGTGGTTAGAACACTGGACTCACATTTGGGAGGATGACGGTTCAAATCTGCGTCCGGCCATCCTGATTTAGGTTTTCCGTGATTGCCCTAAATCGTTTCAGGTAAATACCGCGATGGTTCCTGTGAAAGGGCACGGCCGACTTCCTTCCTCGTCCTTCCCTAATCCGATGAACCAACAAACCAAACTACGCAACTTGCCGGAAACGCAGATGACGAGAGGTGTACCGGTGAATAGCGCTGAATATGTTCCACCAAGAACTGTACTGCCGAAATTTTTACAGTCGGAAGTGATGATAATTGTTTTCTTTTGGACACAGTCACAATATTTTTACTTGTAGTCAGATCTCCAGAAACAACAACATAAAAACGAAAAACTAAATTACAAAGACTGAATTTAAAAATAATTTCTTTTCTACATACCAAGCATACTTTAAAACTAACAGAAAAATGATGCGACAGATTTCTATGCGAGGTGGGGCACATCATAAGCATTGAAATCTCAGAGTCGTGTAGTAGTTGTGACTCATCAGCTTCTCCTGACGTAATTCATGACGAAACAGTTCACGGGTAATCGACCAGATGTCGGCGTCAAATGAGGACAATATTTCGGCTAGAGACCAAATTACCATCATCAGGTGAGCTGAGGGATTGTCTGCTTAATATCTGGAACGGCACTGCTATCTCTTTGTAATAGCTGCCATTCTATCACTCATGAAACATCCTACAACATGAAAGTAATACTTGTTAGAGGCAGCTAGCTACAGAAACTCTCTGTGGCTGGCTGTTGAAAAACCTTTTATTTAAACACACCGCCTGACAAAAGAGTGTGGTATAAAGAAGAGGCGGAAACGAAAAGAAAGTTCACGGTTTGAGAGGGTGTGTGATGTTATTTCGGTGGTACCAAAATCGATGATGCTGCTGATGATTTGGGTTGAGGGGGCGCTCGACATCATGGTCATCAGCGCCCTGACGAAAAGTCAACAGGAAATCTCAAGGGTGGGGACGGAGGCTGTGTCCCCACATGCGGAGCAGTTTATAACGTACTAAAGTCTGCCGCCCTTCCCTACTAGTTTAGGGAAGAGGCCTGACAGTTCACAAATTTAACACTGGTATTGGTATCTCCGACGATGGTGGGCAGATCTACAGCGAGACCGAGGTCTGCCCTAATATCAGTATAGAGGACACACGTAGCCACAATATGCTGAACTGAAAGCAGCACTCCACAAACTTCACTGAATGGTGGATCCTCCCGCCGGAGGAGGAAACCATGTGCGAAAGAGCTATGTCCGGTGCGCAGTCTGGTAAGCAAAACCTTCTTCCCGCGGCGAGGCTGACACGAGGTCCGCCAAGTCTGTGTGGTCGATTTTAGCGATCGCAGTTTGTTGTCTGATACCTGCAACCTTTCAGTCTCCCACCAAAATCGACTGAGATTTACACATAACTTATCAGTGTCTGTATGACGTTGCGGCCAACGGCCTTGGCGCAGTGGTAACACCGGTTCCCGTTAGGTCACCGAAGTTAAGTGCTGTCGGGCTTGGCTAGCCCTTGGGTGTGTCACCGTCCGGGTCTGCCGGGTGCTGTTGGCTAGCGGGGTGCACTCAGCCCTTGTGAGGCCAATCGAGGAGCTACTTCACAGACAACTAGCGACAACGGTCACGAAAATTGACCACATGTCCCTTTGTATCCGCATCCTGTGACGCCTAAGAGTTGAGGATGACGCGGCGGCCGGTCGGTTTCGTTGGGGCTTCAAGGCCTCTTCGGACGGTGTTTGTATTTTGTAAGACGTTGCACCCCCTCTGGCCTGGATGCATGCTCTAATTCGGAAAGGGTCTCATGAAGCTGTTGTGTCCCTTCCTGAGGCAAGCTGGCCCACAGCTAGCATAAGTGGTCCGTGATATCCTTGTTAATGGCACAGCACTGGAGTTAACGTCCGAACTTTTCCTAAACGTGTTCAATTTGGGGGCAGATCTGGGGAACTTCCTGGCCACGAGAGCACGTCAACAATCAGCTGCTAGAAACACGGGCCATACGCGGAAGAGCATTGCACTGTTGGAAATGGCACTCCAATATCTCGGATGTGAGACGTTAACACGTGAGGAAATAGGTTGTCCGTGATTTATCGTTGTGCTGTTAGACCTGCCTCAATGACTGCCAGCCATGACCTGAACTCATGCCGCATACCATGACACCAGGAGTGAAACGACTGTGCCTCTTGAGAACATTGGAAGAATGGGACCTCTACCCATGTCACCACCACACTCGCTGATGATGGTCATTTTATCTAGTGCAGAAACGCGATTCGTCGCTGAACACAATGCCAGGCCATTCATCAGCAGTCTATGCTACCTGGTCACGCCATGGCTTCAAAGCAGCCGTTTGTGTTGTGTTAACGGTAGCCTACAAGAGGATCGGCAATTTCCTAGTCCAGCTGCTGCAAATGTCTGGCCAATGTTACAGGATGACACAGAATGCTGCTTTTTCTCAGATGCCATAAGCAGATGTGAAGGGGTTACCATGTGCTTCGTGCATAATGCGACGTTCCTCTCTTGTAGTGGTCGAACGTGGTCAACCGTAACCTTGACGAAACGTGCGCCTGCCCTCACGTGCCCATGCAATCCAAAATCGGGTAACTGTCACATTCGATGTCTCACAAATTGGGATTCGCACGACTCTACCAACTGACCAAATAGACGCCCACAATGAGGCCCTTTTTGAAGTGCTGATAACGCTGTCTCACGTAAGTACGCGGCACTTTCATGTCTATAGAGATCACTCAACTGTTTCTGAACGTCAGTATTGGTAGGTCTATCTTCTGTCTGAAGCCATCAACGCTTGTGACGTTTTGTCTATCACCTCCTAAGTATTTTGGGTACTTCCACAACAACATAGTTTTGGATTTTTTTGTTCCATGGAGAAATTTATTCAGATCTGGGAATACACGTCGTTCTGCTGGTCTGAAGCTGCCGGTAGCCATTCCACAACAGGAGTAAGCATCAAAGCGAAATGAAGCTTAGGTTAGTATGCTGCTGTCACTTACTTACGATGTACTCCAGTTCGTTACATGGTGGTAGGGCACTCACCTGAAACAAGGAGAAGTAATTTATGAGACTCATGAGTGATTTGTCATTTGTGCACATTACTATTACAGGCAACAAACAATGAATCCTGATATAGTCACCAAAAACAGATTTACACGTAAAGTAACATTTTTCGTCAATCCTCAGTGATCCGTTCAGGTTGAAAATATTGTGGTTACACAGGGTGTGTCAAATTAAAGTGGTCCGGAAAATATTTCGTGAAACTTCCTGGCAGATTAAAATTGTGTGCTGGAGCGAGACTCGAACTTGGGACCGCTCGCGGGCAAGTGCTCTATCATTTGAGTTAACCAAGCACGATTCACGACCCGTCCTCACAGCTTCAGTTCTGGCAGTACCTCGTCTCCTACATTCCGATCTTCACAGAGTTCGAGTCTCGGTCCGGCACACAGTTTTAATCTGCCAGGAAATTTTATATCGCCGGACAGAGTGGCCGAGCGGTTCTAGGCGCTTCAGTCTGGAACCGCGCGACCGCTACGGTAGCAGGTTCGAATCCTGCCTCGGGCATGGATGTGTGTGATGTCCTTAGGTTAGATTTAAGTAGGTCTAAGTTCTCGGGGACTAATGACCTCAGAAGTTAAGTCCCATAGTGCTCAAAGCCATTTTTTAAGTTTCATATCAGCGCACACTCCGCTGCAGAGGGAAAATCTCATTCTGTAAATTTACACCTTCTGCACCTAATGCAGACGATGTAAGTTGGGTTGCCTACCTTAGGAAGCATGAACCGTTTTTTCCAGGTCACTTCCATTTTGCCCACCGTGTATATTGCCAACTAGCTGACCTGTTCGTACAGCACAACATGAAGCATGCTAGCTTACGAGACGGTAGATGGGTTACATCTGGATCGCTTTCGCGTGGTGTTTTAACGACAGTTGGTATGGTGCACCGGCTACCCTGAGTGTTGTTTTTAGCCGTTTTTCCATGTTCGATTACGTAAATCTCAAGTTTATACCCAATTCCTACCTAGGAAAATACAATAAAATTTGAAGGGGTCGTGGCGACGTTTTTGGATGTCGGTTGACAAGCAGGAGTTCTGGGTTCGAGTTTAGATCTGAGAAGATTTTTTAAATTCGTGACATGTTTATTAAAATATGGTTTCAGTATTTCCCAACAGACTTGAGGTATCATTTCAGTTATCAAATACTGATTGATCCCATTCGAATAATTCCAGTTAAATTAATTCAACTGGTATCACCCTATATGATACAGGGCGTATCGACTGATTCATGTTTGACCTATTGCGACATCGGATGGCAGTGAAAGAGAAGTGTATGAATAGCAAGTCAGTCTTCTGGGAATGATGACTGAATAGCTGCTTTTCTTTCAAATAGTTGCTCATCATGTGATGTGTGCCCCCAAGAATAGGTGCGTATTTGTGTTGATCCATTGTGCCTCCCAGAATGACGAGATCTTCCAGGAAATACCACTACAACAGTCCCCAAATCATAATACTCCGACGACTGTTGCAGGGTGTTTGCTTACGGACATTTCACGCCGTACAGGTCAACAGCCATGGAGCATAAAACGTACTTCTTCTGAAAGGCAACCTATCTCCACTCAGTGGACGTCCAGTTGAGGAATTGGCGTGCAAATTCCAGCCTTCGTCGCCGATGAACAGCAGTCAGCACGGATGCATGAGCCAGGCACCTGAAGCGGAGACCTCTACGCAGAAACGTTCGCTGAACAATCGTTGAGGAGACATTGTTGGTTCACCTGGGCGGACAGTTGCTCAACACTTGCCCATAGGCGTCTCTACAACTGGCCTTTACCCGTATTATCTGTGTCCCGCGATGCACCACGGTTGCCTTCACGCCCGTTTTGGATAGTGCAATTTTGCCACGCACGGTATACTTTAACCATGGTAGCACACGAACAGCTTAGCCGTTTCGGAAATGCTTCCTACCTTGGCCTGAACGCCAATGATCACGCCGTTTTGGACGTCAGATAAATCGCTCTGTTGCTGCATTGCAACTACACCGTTTTTTGCGTCCCTCCTCCCCCCTTAACATGCTTTATATACCGAAACTTACGCGGTGAAACCTGCCGTCTGTGAGTGGTTACTGCACGTTGACGTCGAACATAGCCAGCGGTCACATTAATGTGATTGGACTATGTACAATAAACATGTCCCACAGCTTTAAAGTACTCCCAAACATTAAATCATAAATGATTACAGGAGACTGGAATCAAACCAGTGACCTGCCCGTCGTTAGCGAGCCACCGCAACCGCTACACCGCGGCCGATGTTGCACAGCGGGCACCATATCAAGAATGAGGCAACTCACGCAGTGCGACACGTAAAACCAGAAGTAATACATTGCTATGTTCACTAACTTGCACTCTGTTGTGTGCATGTATTAGGCCTACAACTTTGCTTCCGCCGTTTTGCAATAGACGGCAGCAGCGGCAATTGGGGTACAGCTGGTTGGTCATAGGTGTAATACAATAAGCTTAGGCATCTGTAAACATAATGCCATAAAAATATTACTCGATTTGTGATTGCATCATAAGGTTATTTTCTATTAAGTACGTCAACTTACGTACCCATTTCCCGCCATTTGCGGGGAGTTTTTAATTTTCTGGTTTAACATGAAGAAATCTGATCTTAAAATGCCGGGTAAGGCCAATGGTGAGGCAGCTATTAGTGGAAGAACGTGCAGGGAATGTTTTCAATGCCTTAAGAACGGTGATTTTGATGTCAAAGACCTGCGTGGCGGGGGAAGACAGAACGTTTCCGTAGCTACTGAAACAGACGAAGACATCATTATCGAAAGCAACTGACGCGTTCGAGACCAACACTGAAACACAAACGCCCGCAATACAATGACAGACACGTACAGGTAATTTTGCAGCAGGTCAGTGCTCGACTACATGACGCAAAACCCGTCAAAATATACAGGGAAACGTTGAAATGAGAAGTCCTATCCCTCCCTCCGTATTCTCCATACGTTGCTCTCTCTGACTACCACCTTTTTCGATCAGTGGCATACATTCTGGCTGACCAGCACTTCCGATCATATGAACAAGTGCAAAATTGAATCCATTCATGGATCCCCACAAAAGATGCCCAGTTCTTCCGCCACGGAATTCGTATGTTATCCGAAATGAGAATGTTGTGGCCAGCGATGGGCAATACTACGAATCATAATTTTTTTGTAAGGTTTTCACAATAAAGCCCCAAACTTCGAGGAAAAACGGAGGAAGCAAAGTTGTAGACTTAGTAAATGTTTTGCTACATAAGCCGTTGTAACAAGAAAACAGTGGTGCTGGAATTACACACGCTAACAAATGTAAGCTGGAAGAAAAGTTCGTTACGATTAGCTCCCGGGTTGCAATCTCGATAATGTCAGCCAGCTAATTACAGTTACGCGAAAAACGTTAAATCTGGTACTCCGGGAGAGCCTGGACAGCCAGCAACAGCAAAAAGAAGGAACTCCCGAGTCTCATTATCACGTTAAATTCCCTCCGCGGCGCTTAACCGGAAGTGGCTAGCCACACATACGTCATGATACGACAGAGACGTATGTGCAACGAGATGGAGGAGAGTAGCTCCTTCCTCTGGCTACGTTATTTTTGTTGAAAGCCTACTACTCTTCCCGGAACGAACACACATAAAGTTCCGGGGACAGCTCATCATGTTCTGAAGAACGCGCCTGTCATCAAGTAGCGGTTGTGTAAGCATGGCGTCTGTTACAAAACTATATTACTGTGTGGGATCTAGAAAAAGTACAGGGATCCACTACATGTTTCATTTCTTCTGAAAATCAGTAAAAAATTCCTGGCAGAGGATAGATGTCACTGCGTAATAATTTAGGGACCATACCACTCAATTCACTGACAACGGCCGGCGGGTGTGGCCGAGCGGTTCTAGGCGCTTCAGTCTGGAACCGCGCGACCGCTACGGTCGTAGGTTCGAATCCTGCCTCGGGCATGAGTGTGTGTGATGTCCTTAGGTTAGTTAGGTTTAAGTAGTTCTAAGTTCTAGGGGACTGATGACCTCAGATGTTAAGTCCCAGAGTGCTCAGAGCCATTTGAACCATTTTCACTGAGAACAAACAAAACAAACACACACTGTCCGAACAGGCCTTGGTCCCAACGGTACCGACCAGTCACCGTGTTATCTTCACCCTTAAGCGTCACCGGTTGCGGACACGGTGGGGCATGTGGTCAGCATACCGCTCTCCCGGCCGTTGTCAGTTTTGAAGAAATGATAATTAAATCACGACCCTAAGCTGCCGACAGGCGTTGATATACATCAAAGGGGACAGTTGAAAATGTGTGCCCCGACCGAGACTCGAACCCGGGATCTATTGCTTACATGGCAGACACACTATCCAACTGAGCCACCGAGGGCACAGAGGATAGTGCGACTGCAGGGGTTTATCCCTTGCACGCTCCCGGTGAGACAAACATTCCCAACTTAATGTCCACACACTACATTCGTAGTGGCTCATTACTCGCGGCAGACAATCTTACCGAGTCCCGTAAGAGTTCGGGCAATGCGTGTGCATCCGCACAGAAGAATGTCAATGGCCGGTTAGGCTCAACTATATGTCCGAAAAAACAGACACCATCTTCATATAGGCCCTATTCATATGTGTTGTCAGTTTTCGTGACCGGTCCCGCTACTTCTCAATCAAGTACCCCCTCAGATGGCTAAATATGGCAGATAATTATGCGATTGGTTGAAAACCAAGGCTCTGTTGCCTCTGGATGCACTTAGATTGGCAACCTGCAACTGATAATGGATAGTCTCTTCGTAACAAAATGGTACAAATGGTTCTGAGCACTATGGGACTCAACATCTGAGGTCATCAGTCCCCTAGAACTTAGAACAACTTAAACCGAACTAACCTAAGGACATCATACACATCCATGCCCGATGCACGATTCGAAACTGCGACCGTAGCGGTTGCGCAGTTCCAGACTGAAGCGCCTAAAACCGCTCGGCCACTCCGGTCGGCTCTTCGTAACACAAATACGAGGCGACTATATCCTGATATTGTCTATCCTGATACTGACGTTGTTCCCAGTCTGAATGGTTCGTGAATTTTAAACTCCGGTTTTAGCTGTTGACAGTTCTGGACTACGTTTTCTAAGAGACAGTTGAAAATTCACGTAGAAAGTCCATCATATTGCCGCCATCCTGTTTTAATTTCAAAATGTTCCGAAAGTTCTCCTCTGTATTTTATCTTAGATTTTGTGCCACTTAGCGTTTCACTAATAATTACTTTGTCTTGATGGCCCAGACCTTGTTCTTTCAGAATACTTAAGATCCACTAAGTCATAAGCTTTTTAAAAATTTACAAAGGTACAAACCAATTCCCCACTTTATATTTTTTGATGTTTCAGAATTAGTTTCAGAACTAAAAATTGTCCTTGGTAAAATATATTTGGTCTGAAACATGCTTAACGTTAGCCAGTTTTACGAACATGATGTTGTTGGGTCCAGGAGATATTGAGAGAGAATTTTTTTACGGGAAAGGAAGCAGGGAAATGCCTCTATAATTGTTAACAGTTGTCTCCTTTTACATGTAGTGGCTTTATCGGTGCAATTTGTCCGTCATTCGTGATTTTCTCAGACATTACAATACAGTAATTAAAGCAGAATAACTCTATTGATCAGAAACACCAATTTTAAACAGAAAAATAGACATTAAAAACAATGATATCAAGAAATGCAAAGTCATAAGAAAAATCATAGGTCCAAATTTTTAAGACGGAGAATACTGACAGGGGAAAACAGAAAATCAAATTATGCGCAAACATCCATAGTGACATTAGAAACCGCAGGTTCAGATTCCACGCACACAGTAAAAGAATTAACCAAGATATACATTCAAAACAAGCAGTCGACTTCTTTGATACCAGGCATAAAGCCGAAACGGACACGATGAAATGGATTGCCGAAATCAACATTGATGTGAACCTGGCAGGAGTTACACCAGAAAATGTCCAAAATCGCGAAATCTTCAGGTCCAAAATTCACAAACGGAAAACTGACTAAGAAAGAAGAAGAAGAAGAATGGAACAACATGGTCAGAAGAGAGAAAGGAAGCCCACAAGAGGAGGACAAAAATAATTGGGCAGGAAACAAGGCAAATGCCCACCTTTAAGTACTGTGGCTAGTTCCAATGGGCTTATTCGGAAATAATAATAATAATATAATAATAATAAATAATAATGCACCACACTGATTAAGGACAACACGATCAGTAATGACACTCTTGAAATACTTCGAAAAAGTTGTAAAAGTGTGCTTTACCATCGCTGCTTTACTAGTGAGAGCTGTTAATCCAGACACTACCAAAGAATGCCACCTTACAAATCTACGACGTAAATGAGAGCCTGTCATGTGAGTGAGCAGCTACAAAAAACCATTATGGTTTACGCCGTCAGTCATAATAATGAAGTTTTCTGGGTTACCAGCCGAGTCAAGTCGTCGTGCTGCAGCAACGTTTCGACAAGTTTCCTGCTTGTTATCTTCGGGCGAAGTCTTCGTCTGAAGATGATGAGCAGGGAACTGGTCGAAACGTTGTCGCAGGACGACGCCTGGAGTCTGCTGATAACCCGAGAAATCATCATCGAGATTCGTCGAGCAAACTTGCATTCCCAAATGATGATAATTTAACCATACTGTACTTTTTATAGAAATCAAGTCACACCAGTAGAGGATGGGTACATTGGCGGCGAAACTTGTCCGAATAACTAAAGGAAAGAAAACAATTTTGTTGTTTTGTGGAAGGTGGATACGTACTTCGAAAACACGAATAAAAATTTAAAGTAACTTGGACGACAAATCCTAATAACAGTACATTTCATTCGCTTAAAAAAGTGAAGGTCAAAGATGGTGCCAAGCAGTAGACTTATCTTTAATGCAGACCAATACGAAACCGAGTAAGGTGCAGTAAAGCATGAAAATCGCACTCGCAAGGAGCAAGCTACGGTTGGTGCCCCAGTCGTACCAATTCAGATTCTCTACAGTCTCTGACAGTAGCTTCACGCTATTGCTGGTGTAGTTATTTTAACAAGGCCACAGACGAATCCCCCTCTGCAGGCCTTAATCCTTGCCCACCATGATCAGAATTACAGAGTGAAAGATCCTCAACAATTCCTTTACAAAAAGCTAGGACCACGCCGTAACTTATATAAAAAACGTATCTCAAAAGTACTCCAGTACACTGTCAAACAGGTTATAAAACGTGTTTTACAATAATCTTCGATAAAGTTATTTTGCAGCGTAATAGTGGCCCTACTACGTCTTCGTAGACCTTCGTGCGAAACTTGTTCCTCAGCGGAGTAGAAAGCAGGCAGCCGATTCGCAAGCGGTGCCTTCCTAGTGACCTCGCCACAGCATTGGAAATTTACAAAAGGTTCCCAATGGCACGAGTAAAACTTGTATTAATAACTGTTCAGGTACGGAAGGTTGGTGATTTTATTAAACAATTATCACCTGCAGACGGTGTAGTATGCAATGCAGGCCGCAACCGGAAATAAGAGTTTCCGCATGAGAAAGCAACAGTTACAGCGTGAGTCAGGCGTCCTGCAGCTTCTCACAACAGAGTCATATTTATTCTCGAAGCTTACGGAGAGGATGATCAGTCACGGCTGTGTAACCGCAGGCTACACAATTCTGCAAACCGTTTGAGCTGTACGGGCACGCGCTACTTTGTCTGGGTATACGAGGTGTGGCTAGAAAAAAACCGGACTAGTACTGGTGAAACAATAAAACGAATGCAATAAGGCTGAAAGGCGAGAGTCACGTGACAGGCCACGCGACTCTCGCTCCGCCTACTGCTCGAGTTTCATCTGCCTCCTGCACTCAGTCTGCCCGTGGCGTCTGTTTTAAGTAGTTGACGTTTTGTCTGTGCGTCGGAAAATGCTGAGTGTACAGAAAGAACAGCGTGTTAACATCAAATTTTGTTTCAAACTAGGAAAGTCTGCAAGTGAAACGTTTGTAATGTTACAACAAGTGTACGGCGATGATTGTTTATCGCGAACACAAGTGTTTGAGTGGTTTAAACGATTTAAAGATGGCCGCGAAGACACCAGTGATGACACTCGCACTGGCAGACCATTGTCAGCAAAAACTGATGCAAACATTGAAAAAATCGGTAAACTTGTTCGACAAGATCGCCGTTTAACAATCAGAGCAGTGTCTGAGTTAACAGGAGTTGACAAGGAAAGTGTTAGGCAGATTCTTCATGAAAGTTTCAACATGAACAAAGTGTGTTCAAAAATGGTTCCAAAGTGTCTCACAATTGAACAGAAGGAACGCCGAAGAATGATTTGTTCTGACATCCTGGAAAACATTGAAAGTGATCCCACCTTCTTACAAAATGTTATTACTTGCGATGAATCGTGGTTTTTTACTTACGATCCCGAAACTAAACGCCAATCGATGCATTGGAAAACTCCTGGTTCTCCACGACAAAAAAAGCACGAATCTCAACATCGAAATTCAAGGCAATGATGATTGTTTTTTTTGACATCAAAGGGATTGTGCATATTGATTGGGTACCAGAGGGACAAACAGTGAATCAGCATTACTACATTAGCGTCCTGGCTACCCTACGTGAGCGAGTACGGAGAAAACGGAACGATTTGTGGAGAAAAAAGTCATGGATCCTTCACCAAGACAATGCCCCAGCTCACAGTGCGTTGTCAGTGAAGACGTTTTTGGCAAAACACAACATTCCCATCTTAGATCATCCACCCTACTCACCTGATTTGGCCCCCTGCGACTTTTTTCTTTTCCCTAAAGCCAAGTCAGCTTTGAAAGGAACTAGATTTGAGACTGTTGAAGCAGTAAAAGAAAAAGTGACGGAAGTAATGTATGGACTTACCGAAAGATCTGCAGCATTGCTATGAACAGTGGAAAATTCGTATGGAGCGGTGTAGAGACCGAGGAGGAGAGTACATTGAAGGAGATAACATGAAATTGTAAATAATTGTAAATAAATATTTTTTCCAGCATCAGTCCGGTGATGTACGACGCAACGACGCATTAATTCAACGGGTAACCTCTGCCGTGCCACAGGGGAGTGTTATGGGGCAATTGCTTTTCACAATATATATAAATGACCTAGCAGATAGTGTCGGAAGTTCCATGCGGCTTTTTGCAGATGATGCTGTAGTATACAGAGAAGTTGTAGCATCAGAAAATTGCAGCGAAATGCAGGAAGATCTGCAGCGGATGGGCACTTGGTGCAGGGAGTGGCAACTGACCCTTAACATAGACAAATGTAATGTATTGCGAATACGTAGAAAGAAGGATCCTTTATTGTATGATTATATGATAGCAGAAAAAAAAGGCTCTGAGCACTATGGGACTTAACTTCTGAGGTCATCAGTCCCCTAGAACTTAGAACTACTTCAACCAAACTAACCTAAGGACATCACACACACGCATGCGCGAGGCAGGATTCGAACCTGCGACCGTAGCGGTCGCGCAGTTCCAGACTGTAGCGCCTAGAACCGCTAGGCCACCCCGGTCGGCGATAGCAGAACAAACACTGGTTGCAGTTACTTCTGTAAAATATCTGGGAGTATGCGTACGGAACGATTTGAAGTGGACTGATCACATAAAATTAATTGTTGGTAAGGCGGGTGCCATGTTGAGATTCATTGGGAGAGCCCTCAGAAAATGTAGTCCATCAACAAAGGAAGTGGCTTACAAAACACTCGTTCGACCTATACTTGAGTATTGCTCATCAGTGTGGAATCCGTACCAGGTCGGGTTGACAGAGGAGATGGAGAAGATCCAAAGAAGAGCGGCGCGTTTCGTCACAGGGTTATTTGGTAAGCGTGATAGCGTTACGGAGACGTGTAGCAAACTCAAGTGGCAGACTCTGCAAAAGAGGCGCTCTGCATCGCGGTGTAGCTCGCTGTCCAGGTTTCGTTTGTGGGTGAGGTGTCGAATATATTGCTTCCCCCTACTAATACCTCCCGAGGAGATCACGAATGTAAAATTAGAGAGATTCGAGCGCACACGGAGACTTTCCGGCAGTCGTTCTTCCTGCGAACCATACGCGACTGGAACAGGAAAGGGAGGTAATGACAGTGACACGTAAAGTGCCCTCCGCCACACACCGTTGGGTGGCTTGCGGAGCGTAGATGTAGGTACTTCACCTTGTTCTACTTTTATATGTCAAGTGCATCGGTGACCACATTCCACCAGATAGTCGTCTACATCTACTGTTCGAGAAAATTGACACTTGGCGCGGTGGCTGAAAGAATCTACCGTAAAAGCATTTCCCATTTACAGTCGCTCCCATCAACCAACGCGCCGAATGTCAACTCCGTTTTCGCGATTAATGCATGCACGGGGTGGACGAAAATATCGAAACACCACAAAGACAGGAAAAACGTTGGCATTCAGAACAGTTTCCATTCGTCTCGGAATGGATAAATACACGTTCTGGATGGTTTTTAAGGGTATTTTATACGGTTCTTCCTGCAAAACAATGACAAGTTCAGGCAAGGCTGATGGAGGTGGATAGTGATCGCATCACCTCCACTCCAAAGTAGGTCAAAAAGGCTCAATAATATTGCGATCTGGTGACTGTAGTGCTCACAGAACCAGTTCTGGACGATGCGAGCTGTTTGAACAGATGTCCTGTCGTCCTGGAACACGGATCACCTTTGGGGAACAAACACTGTTCCATGGGATGGACATGATCAGCCAAAGTGCTCACATACAACTCGGCAGTAACGCAGCCTTGCAGGGTTGCCACGGGGCTCGTGGACTGCTACGATATGGCTGCCCAGACAATCACTGAATCCCCGCCATGTTTGACTCTTCGAAAGTAGCTTCGAGCAGAAGTTGGAAACACCGCGAAACAGGCCATTCTTCCTTTGCTTCATAGCCCAGGTTTTATGGCTTCGGCTGAAAGGGTTCGCGATTGCAACATTGAGTTCTGCAGGACTTCTGCAGTTGTCGTTTTCTAATTTTTCGTCAGAATCCTCTTCAATGACCGTCTGTCACCACCACTGAAAAAACACTTTCGTCCGCGTAGTTGCTTAGCAGATGAAGCTTTTTCGCGTTCCCTTCATGCGGTATAATACTTACCTGGATTACCGAAGCATCTATCAAACGAGCACCGACAACATGCCCACGTTATAATTCACATAGCTCTGAGATAATGCACTCACAACTACAGAGAATACTGTTCTGACCATGACAAACATTTGCAATGTATTGAGGGCATTGCATAGGTAGCATTCGTGTTCAAATACGAGGGGCGTTTGAAAACTCCGTGCAAAGTCCGAGAGATGGCAACACCGGCATGTATCGAGGTCATGTTCAGTTCGTAGCATCTTTGTAAAGAACGCACACCAAGTTTCAGCCTTATTGGTCTTTTTCTTTGTGTTTGGCATTCGTCTGAATCAAGAGAGCCGAGTGATTGTCAAAAAATGGACGAAAAAGGATTTCGTGTGGTTATTAAACATTAATTTATGAAAGGCAAAACGCCTCAGGAGACTAAAGAGAAGCTTGATAAACATTACGGTGACTGCACCTTCGATGAGAACAGTTTATAAGTGATTTCAAAATTTTCGGAGTGGCCATATGGGCACAAGTGATGCTGAATGTTATGGATGCCCTGTGGAGGTTACGACTCCAGAAATCATTGATAAAATTCATGATATGGTGATGGATGACAGAAGAGTTAGGGTACGGGAGATTGCTAGTGCTGTGGGCATCTCGAATCAACGGGTACATAATATTTTGCACAAACATTTGAACATGAGAAAGCTATCCGCGAGATGGGTTCCGCGATTGCTCACGCTTGACCAAAAACGGAATAGTGTGAAGTGTTGCAAGGATTGTTTGCAGCTCTTCAGGAAGAATCCGCAGGACTTTAAGCGTCGTTCCGTCACTGTGGATGAAACATGGATACATTACTATACTCATGAGACCAAACAACAATCTAAACAATGGTTTACCACGGGAGAATCTGCACCAAAAAAGGCGAAGACCATTCCTTCGGCCGGAAAGGTTATGGTGACTGTCTTTTGGAATTCGCAAGGGATAATCCTCATCGACTACCTAGAAAAGGGTTAATCTATTACAGGTGCATGTTATTCATCGTTATTGGACCGTTTGAGGGCAAGAAAAATGCCGTCGATTGGGCGGCAAAAAAAGTCCTTTTCCATTACGACAATGCACCAGAACACACCTCAGCAGTTGTGGTCACAAAATTAATGGAAATAGGATTCCAACTCTTTTCACATCCCCTCTATTCTCCAGACTTGGCTCCCTCGGACTATTATTTGTTCCCCAATTTGAAGAAATGGCTGGCAGGACAAAGATTTTATTCAAACGAGGAGGTGATTGCCGCAACTAATAGCTATTTCGCAGACTTGGACAATTCCTATTATTCGGAAGGGATCAGCAAATTAGAACAGCGTTGGACGAAGTGTATAAGTCTAAAAGGATACTATGTCGTAAAATAAAGTAGTTTTTATTTTTGCACGGACTTTTCAAACGCCCCTCGTAAAACAACGCAAGCTGCAGGCTTGGCTAGCATCTGCAATTATGTTCAAGCTTGCATTTCTCGTGGTGTTTCAGTATTTTTGCCCAAAGCCTGCACATACTCCGCAAATGTGAATGTTGGGAGGGTACCCTGTAACTACTAGTCATTTGCTTTCCTATCCCGCTGGGAAATGGAGCGAGAGATAAACAACTTCCTATACACTTTAATACGAGTCCTAAATTCCTTTATCTTGTAAGCAACATCCTTACGTGAAATGTATATCGGCGGCAACAGACTCCTTCTGCAGTAAGCCGCAAATGCCGTTTCTCTAAATTTTCTCAATAGTGTTTCGTGAAGAGACGTACGCCCTCCAGGGGTTCCATTTTAATGTCTTGAAGCATCTCCATAATACTGGCGTTCTGATCGAACCCAGCGCTAACAAATCGAACACCATGCTTCTGAATGGCTTCGATGCCTTCCTTTAATGTGACCTGGTGGGGATCCCAAACGCGAACACCAAGAATGGTCGCACTAGTGTTCTAAACGCTTTCTCTTTTAACAGATGACCCACACTTTCCGAACTCTCGCAGTTAACTTAAGTCGACCATTCACATTTCCAACTGCTACCGACATAAGAGTAAGTACACGTCGCATATCATATCGTCTCGCGCGCAACTTCACGCCTAGACATTTAATCGACGGGTGTCAATCAGCACACAACTCACTACTCCGAACTTTACCGAATTTCTTTTTTTTTTGCCATCTACCTTAACTTACATTTTACAGTAAACTGCCGTTTATCATAGCAAACACAGATTTTGGGTCATCCTGTATCATCCTACAAACACTCAACAGCACTTTCTCGTGTTCTATAAGGTCCCAGCAAACAGTCGTAGTAAACATAAACATGCTCCTTAGTAGGCTGTGGTTCAAATGGCTCTGAGCACTATGGGACTCAACTTCTGAGGTCATTAGTCCCCTAGAACTTAGAACTAGTTAAACCTAACTAACCTAAGGACATCACAAACATCCATGCCCGAGGCAGGATTCGAACCTGCGACCGTAGCGGTCTTGCGGTTCCAGACTGCAGCGCCTTTAACCGCACGGCCACTTCGGCCGGCTTAGTAGGCTGTAATACGATGTTTATTTAATCGTGCGATTAGCTCATTTCGACTAAGCGTCATTGTCAAGCACATTTGTAACATCTGTATTTCATGTCATTTTCACATCATACTTAATTACTCGTAGATTGCTTGTCCCCCTATAACACAGAGTGTTAAAAAAAATGTAAATGTCTTGTGGCTAGGGCCTCCCGTCGGGTAGACAATCCGCCGGGTGCAAGTCTTTCAATTTGTCGCCGCTTCGGCGACTTGCGCGTCGATGGGGATGAAATGTTGATAATTAGGACAACACAACACCCAGTCCCTGAGCGGAGAAAATCTCCGACCCAGCAGGGAATCGAACCCAGGCCCTTAGGATCGACATTCTGTCGCATTGACCACTTTTTTTTTATCGTTGTGTTTGTTCGTTGCGGATGTCACATGATATCCGTTAAAGTTCGTTGTTGATCCTTTCACTCAGTCACTCAGTTTTTTTATTACAGAGGCCAACCAGCTCTCTGATCAAAAACGCTGAGCTACCGTGCCGGCCCCACTCAGCTACCGGGGGCGGACAGAGTGTTAATGTACGTATATAACAAGAACGGTCCTATCACACTTCCCTATGGCACTCTCAACAGTAGCACAAATAGTAATGTGTTCTCTAGCATCCAGGCTATGCGACCAACTCAATAAACTCTTCTCTTCTCCATTACCTCCACCATATTGCCGTACTCGTACAGCATACGTAGCTCTTGATTTCCGCCAAACCTCCATTCGCGGCAGCAGTTACACACGAAGATTCTAAAAAACATTTCTTTGTAATTTTTTTCTTTCTGAAATTTCGGGTCTCACCTTCCTATGGCAATACCGACGCAATTACCAGATAGCAGAGGCAAATTTTAAAATCTGATGAAAGAGATGTCTCTGTCAGGGCGTTCGCAAAGGTGTAGGCTGGAATGAATATTCAAATGGCTCTAAGCACTATGGGGGACAACATCTAATGCCCCCTAGACTTAGAACGACTTAAAACTAACTAACCTAAGGACATCACACACATCCGTGCCCGAGGCAGGATTCGAACCTGCGACCGTAGCAGCAGGACTGAAGCGCCTAGAACTAATATTCAATCTGGAGCGTAGTGTGCGCCGATCTGATACTTCCTGGCCTGTTAAAACTGTGGGCTAGACCAGATCTCTGACCTGAGACCTTTGCCTTTCGCAGACAACTTTCCACCTGTAGATCACCCCAAGCAGCACTCACGACTCGCACGCACAGCCTTACATCTGCCGGCACTTCTCTCCCACCTCCCAGACTTCAGAGCAGTTGTCCTGAATAACTTGCGGGACTGGAAGAAAGGATATCGAGAAGACAGTGAGAGCAAGAGGAGTGTTGCCAGAATGAATGTTCACTCAGGAGCGCAGAGTGCGCTGATCGTCGTGGTGACGAGCTAGCGATCGTACGAGCCTCAAGAAACCGGTGGGTAGGAAAGCCCGGGACGTGGAGCCGCTGCCAAGCCCCGGTCGGGCAGTTTTTTCGGCGGACGCCAGGTCACCGAAGATGTTGACTGGTGGGGAACGAGACGGGGGAGAGAGGGGGGGGGGGGGAGATGTGACGCTGTGAGGCGGCGATATTTTTAGGAAGCTGATGTCAGCTTTTTTGTGTTTCGCTTAACTTTCACGTGCTGGCAGTGCTGGGCGGCACCGCACGACAGCGGGGGACGCCGTCGAAGGGCGGTAGTTCGCACCAGCGCGGCGGCGGCGTCCTTTGATGTAGCTCACTCCTGCCGTAGCTACGGCTGGGCGTCCGCTGGAACCGTATTTGCCCGCCCAATTGGTCAGCCACAAGCTGTCCTCACACGGGACGTGTTTCCAGACTTGGTGTCCGTCGTGATTGCTGCACGCTCCGACCTGCTACATCTCATTTCACGAAACGTGCTTCCCATCGCGATTTGCGACATCGGCGCTCTCCAGAGGCAGTTCCTGGCATCTGACGCGCGTAAATCTCTTACCGAACAAGACTTACTTGACTTAATTCCTTTGACCCCTGTGGGGGCATAGGGCATCCAGGAGAACTCGCCATCCGTCTTTGTCTCCAGCCATCTTCCGAGCGCTCGTGACAGCCGACACATGTGAAAGCTGCATTGTTTTTCTCATGTATACCGCCGGCGTCTCAGGTCTGGACCTGCCTTCACGTCTATTCTCGGAATAGCTCATAGCTCGTTGACACACTCGATTAACGCGGCCGGGAAAACATTTACTACTCGCATGCAACCGAGATGGTGACGGAAAAACCAAATCACTCTGATCTGCGCTGCAGGCGCGTGTAATCATTGAGAACACCATTTATTTTTTTCGAACAACTTATTTAACTATACAGTGTATCTATCACGCTATAACAAAACACCAATCCCAGATGTGCCCTGGACCATGTTGCACAGCCCACAGACACACACCCAATCATAATTTCAGTACACACTATAGCAAACTGCTACTAAATAATACATCACACAGATGTGTAGATACGCTCAGTACTCGTAAACTATCCTAATAACGCATAGCAGAGCCTGCAGATCCGCTCGCAAAATAGCTCAGCAGATGTGCGCAGGTACCCCCACTCTGCACCCTGCCCACTGGATCGTGAAGTCACCCATCCGTCTGATTTCAGACCTGAGGCCATTTGCCTCAATTCTGCCCAGGTCTTGCCAACTCTTTTTGCTTCCGCTTCCACTGTTCTCTTCCATGTGACCCTTGGTCTTCCTCTCTTCCTTGTTCCGTGGGGATTTCATTCCAATGCTTTTTTCTCGATGGCTCCATCTGGTTTCCTCAAGGTGTGCCCCAATCAACCCCACTTTCTCTCTCGTATCTGGCATTCCATAGGTATCTGGTTTATTATTCGCCAGGGCTTATCATTACATATTTTTTCTGGCCACCAGATACTCATCATGCGTCGAAGACATCTATTTATGAATCTTTGTAACTGGGATGTTATCTTTTTATCCATTTTCCAGCTTTCACTGGCGTACAGAAGGACAGCCTTCACATTTGTATTAAAAATACGGATTTTTGTTCTGCACGTGATATTTCTATGTTTCCTTATCGGATACAATTGTATGAAGGCAGCATTTGCCTTTTTAATGCGGTTTTTCTAGCTCCACCATCTTCCGTCACTATGCAACCCAGATACAGGAATGAGTTGACAGTCTCCACCAGCTGCTCACCTATTAACAGTGACACCTCCATGTTCCCTGAGTTTACTCTCATTTCCTTTGTT
The DNA here is from genome assembly GCF_021461395.2 of Schistocerca americana. Lineage (NCBI taxonomy): Eukaryota > Metazoa > Arthropoda > Insecta > Orthoptera > Acrididae > Schistocerca > Schistocerca americana. The sequence goes on along the minus strand of NC_060121.1, from coordinate 267,375,414 downwards.
TTGCCGGTATTTATCTTGAGGCCAGCAGTCTTTGCTGGACGCGTAAAATAGCCGCGTTAGCTCCGATAGCGATTGTCGAAGAAGAGCGGAGAAAATCGCGAAGAAGATTCTGGACTCGTCGATGGCTTGGTCAGCGATTTGGTGTTAGAGGAACACTACATAATGCTGTAGCAACAATCGGAGACACATGCTAGTAGAAGTTATTCGTTTACTCAATTGAATCTTCGTTCCATTTTCGATTTTAAATTGAATATAGTTAAAGTACTGGGCGAGTCAAAAAGGACTTTACAACATTGCAATGATATAGAAATTTATTGAGATAACTCACAGAATCGGTAGATGTGTCATTTTGTTGCAAACACCCTCAGGTTTAATTCACGTACTGCATCAGTAGCCCGTTGCGCCACCAGAGGCGCCACCGTAGTGCACATTTAAAATGGCTAGGCTACTTTCACTGGTGCGGAGCGCGCTCGCTGTTTTAGTTTAATGAAACGAACTCTGCAACAACTGTTCGGCGTAAATTTCGCATCGAATACGCTAAAGAACCTCAAAGCATGCCTACAATTTAATGTTGGCACAAGAACTTTGTTGAGACGCGTTGTTCACTGCGACATGATAAATCACCAGGCCGCCCGCATGTTGGTGATTATGTCGAATAGTTAGGGAGAGCTTTGCCCGCAGTTCACAAAAGTGAACGCGACGTGCGTCTCGCGAGACTGGCATTCTACAAAAGACTGTTTGGCTAGTACTGTCTCGACGTTTACGCTTGAGTCCATATAGATTCTCAATGACACAGCACATTAGTAATGCAGATAAGGTTGCTCATGGGCAATTTTGTGCGGAAATGTTGCATCGGATAGAGGACGACAAAATATTACTGAGAACAGTAATCTTCACAGATGAGTCAACATTTCATATCAGTGGCATGGCGAATATCCACAACGGCAGAATATGGGGCATCGAAAATGCACTTGTAATCCCGGAACATGTTTGCGACAGCCCCAAAGTGAATGTGTTTGGTGCACTTAGCAAATTGAAAGCGTACGGCCCTTCCTTCTTCATGGATAAACCTGCTACTGGTATTTTGTATCTGGATGTGCTTGAAACTTTTTAATTCCACACACCGATGAAGATGACCGAGATGGGATGGTTTACTACGAGCAAGACGGTGCACCACCACCTTTCCTCACGGAAGTTCGATGTTTCTTCGATAATCGCTTCCCAGGTCGGTGGACTGGCCACCTCGATCCCCAGGCTTCAAACGACTGGATATGTTTCTCTGTGGTTTCAAAAATGGTTCAAATGGCTCTGAGCACTATGGGACTTAACATCTGAGGTCATCAGTCCCCTAGAACTCAGAACTACTTAAACCTAACTAACCTAAGGACAGTACACACATCCATGCCCCAGGCAGGATTCGAACCTGCGACCGTAGCGGTCGCGCGGTTCCAGACTGAAGCGCCTAGAACCGCTCGGCCACCGCGGCCAGCTTCTCTGGGGTTTAATTAAAAACAGCGTGTATATTCCTCCCCAACCAAACAATTTAGCCGACCGCAAAAATCAAATCTGCGGTGCCACTTCACAATTTACGCCCGATTTGCTGCAACGAGTGTGGGGAAATTAGTTATCGGTGGGATGTTTGTCGCCATAACAAATGGTAGTCACAACGAAGCAAAATGACAGTCTTGTGTGAAACTTGAGGCTGTTTGCTACAAAATGATATCTACCAAATCTCCCTGCATAATGTCTAATTTCAGTTTGCACATGCATAATTTTCATATTCTCGATGTTCAATTGACTACTAACACTCTGAAGTAACGTGTTTCATCACATAGATTTCAAGATCGAGATTCGTTTCTAATTATATTTGAATGAAAGGGGAGATTTTTTAGAGGCTGCTCATCATCACTGAAAAGGAGGTGGCCGCGAATCTGCTACCTTTCTCCTCACAGCTCATGACACTATCAACTACGCTACGGCTTACACCTGGCAGCCGGGCCTCCATATAAGGTATACACTGTGGAATGACTGTATCTATAAATGTCATTATTTGACATTTTACTACGGCAAATTTTAACAAGAGGACGGTGTTTTTGATAGATCATCATTGTGCTATAGAATTGAAACGGTGTACTTTCATTAGCACACAGGTTATAACATTAAAAACATCAGACACGGTAAACCTTTAACTCCTTTAGCCAGGTTGCAGCTAGAGTAATCTAGCCTTCTTCAGAAGCATAAAATAAACTAAAAAATGCTAGAATAAGGCACGGTCGAACATAAAAAGCTAAAGTACCGTGGTTACTTGCTTCAAAGCAGCGTCCGAGGATAACCGACCGCTTTCCACGAAGTGGGGCCGGGGCTGTTCCTCAGCTAAGTAACGTGACATGGTACCACGGTACTTTAGCTTTTTATTTTTGACCGTGCCTTATTCTGGCATGTATTAGTTTATTTTATACTTCTGAAGAAGGCTAGATTACTCTAGCTGAAACCTGGGTAAAGACCAGCAACTTTTCGCAACTGAGGCGGATTTTTGACGCATTAATTTATCACAGCTGCTGACAGGGCTGCAACATGTTAAAAATTTTTGAACTTTTAAATACCGCTATGTAGCCTAGTTTCGTGTCATTTTATTGCAACAAATCGTAACAAAAACGACGAGTCTACGGAAGATATTAAATTCCTAATGTTTTGAAACAGCTTATATTGGTACCACTATTTATATAATGAAAAAAAAAACAAAGTTTAATTTTATACGATATGACGGGATCAAGGAGATTACGTTACGTCAGAAAAATTTCTGTCAAGGAGGTTAGAGTCTCTTTTCATCCTCTTGGGCGGGACGGATGCCACGACGGGGTGCTTGTGACGTAAAAACGATGCCGCATCTCATTGGCCACGTTCCTCTCCACGAAGCAAAAATCTGTCATGCGAGACTTCATTTCACGCTTCACACTGTAGCTAAATGTGGAATTCCACGCTGTGAAGCCACTAGCCCCTCCTCCACGCGCGTCCCGCGAGAGGACGGCTTCAGGCTGTGGTCACAATGTCACCGAAAAGAGGAGATTCTGCCGACGACCGACATCGGCCGAAGACGGCGGGTCTTTTCAAATCGTTACGGCAGTGCGTGTGCGGTCTCAGTGCAACTGACCTAAACGCCTGGACTTACAGATTTCGGACGACGGTCGTCGAGTTCAAGTAAGTCTGTTTTCTTCGGCCGACGATGCCACACGCAAAACATGGATTGTGAGAAGTTTTTAAGTTTGGTGCAAGAAAGCAGGAATTTGCCGTATCTTGCGGATGAGAAAGATAGTAACAGGAAAATGTCTCGGAATCTACATGGGCTGAATTCATCACTTTATTGGAAGCCACAGGAACTTAAAAATTTGATGTTTTATTGAACGTTGCCTTATATTACACCAGTTGGCAAACTCGGCGTTGGCCGGGTGTTCAATTAGCCTATTTTCTATTAGGAGCGAAAACAAAAATAAACTGTGTTTTGTAGTGAATTTCATTTCCAACGTATTCGTTAAAACATCTTTGAAATTATGAAATAGTCGTACAAAGAAATATGTATAATGCATAAATGTTTAAAACACAGAATCAAAATTAAGAAACCTAATCCCGAACAGCTTCTCCTTACCAGGCACAGCTGCTTCGCGTGCCTACTTTTGTAAAGGTGTCTATGGTAACGCCTCTTCATAGCTCTATAGACGGCTATCGTTTTGGTCTACCGTCGTTTACACTTCGCAGTTGAGACTGTCAGGTGTCACTGATTTCTGTAAGTTGACTCGACTGTAGGAGTGTCTTAGTAATAAAAAATAAATGTGTTAAAACTTCATGGAAGAGACAGCATTGTTACACGTATCTCAGTGTTTATGACATCGTATCTCGAATTATGTGTCGTACAATGATATACTTATGTATGCACATTCAGCGGCATAGTACATGCTGACTGTGAAATTTGTTGCGAATAGAGTTAGTGGCAAAGACGGAATAAATTTAAAAGTCATGCATGATGCGGCATTTTTTCACGAATTTCAGTGTTTATGACGTCACGTCTCCTGATCTGTGAGTCATACAATGATGTAAATTTGTAGGTGCGTTTAGCGACATATACGGATACTGTCTGCGGAATATGCTGCGAATCAAGATAGTAGAAAAGACGTAATAATTTTATGCACCATGGACCGTGCGGCAGTTTCTGACACATCTCATTGTTTATGGCGTCATATCTCCTGAACTATAACAAATAGGTGATTTTTACCCCCACAGCAATTGTTGCCTGACAGCAAGACACATGGGTTACAAGTTTGCTTGAAATCGCTCTACTCGTTCAAGAGGAGATATGGAAAAAACACACACACACACACACACACACACACACACACATATATATATATATATATATATATATATATATATATATATATATATATATATATATATCACAACAAAATTTATTTTGTAGATAACATGTTGACCAAGTATCAAATGATTACGTTTACAGACGTCTGTGACATGTGGTTCCTGCCTGAATCAGTAGCCAGAGTAGCCGCCATTGTTGGAGATCACCGCTGCCACACGTCTCGGCATTGAGTCAAAGAGACGTTGGATGTGTTCCTGGGGTACAGCAGCCCAAGCAGCTTCCACACGTTGCCAAAGATCATCTGGTGTGGCAGCTGCGGATGTAATCTGGGTCACTCGTTGAGCAACCATGGACCACATGTTTTCTATCGGCGAAAGATCCGGAGAGCGAGCCGGCCAGGGAAGCAATTCAATCTGGTTATTGACGAAGAACCTTTGGACAATGCGTGCCACGTGAGGTCGCGCATTATCCTGTTGAAATATGGCTGTGGCCGAGCCCTGAAGGTAAGGAAGGACAACTGGCTCCAGCACCTCGGATATGTAGCGCCGGCTATTTAAAGTACCGGCAATGCGTACTAGAGGCGTGCGAGAGTAATATCCAATACCGCCCCATACCATAATACCCGGTGCAAGACCAGTGTGGCGGTGCATAATGCAGCTGTCCAGCATCCTCTCTCCACGGTGTCTCCACACTCGAATCCGACCATCGTGGTGCTGCAGACAGAAGCGTGCCTCGTCAGTAAAGACAACGTCATTCCATTCTGCCGTCCACATCAGTCTGTCATCACACCATTGGCGACGGAGACGTCTGTGGCTCTGCGTCAATGGTAGACGAAGCAATGGACGTCTTGCGGACAGACCACTCTGCTGTAAACGGCGTCGAATGGTACGCGCAGACACTGGATGATGTGTTACAGACGCAATGGGCTGTGCTATGGTTCGGGATGTCACTGAGCGATCCGTCACTGCCATGCGCACAATTTGCCTATCAGCACGTGCAGTGGTGCACCGAGGTGAATGCGATCGACCACATCGGTCCGTCGTACCCTCCTGCATCCAACGGTCACATATCCGCATTACAGTTGTTTGGTTTCGTCCAACACGACTAGCGATTTCTCTGTATGATAATCCACAATCTCGGTAAGCCACTATCCTTCCTCTGTCGAACTCGGATACTTGATCAAACGATGTTCGCTGTTGTCTACGAGGCATAACTGATCGTCTTGTTAAACAACCACAAGGTAAACACACGTGCCGAACGTACACTCGTCGAAATCGCCAAGCCTTAAATGCCGCTATGAGGTGGCGCCACAGGCGCGCGTGATGTGCGTCTGCGCTGAAATTCTAATCAGTTGCATATCTCATCGCTGCAAACCCATGGTGTAAATTTCACTTGATTCGGATGCTTCCTTCAGGGTGTTGCATTTACGGTGGCCAGCAGTATATATATATATATATATATATATATATATATATATATATATATATATATATATATATATATATATATACCTATTTTGGCTCAGATGGCTCTGAGCACTATAGGACTTATTATACGTGGTCATCAGTCCCCTATAAATTAGAACTACTTAAACCTAACTAACCTAAGGACATCACACACATGGATGCCCGAGGCAGGATTCGAACCTGCGACTGTACCCGTCGCGCGGTTCCGGAATGAGCACCTACAACCGCTCGGCCACCGCGGCTGGCACAAACACCTATTTTATAAATATGTGTGGATTAAGCATTTTCTGCGACTATCTAGTCATTTTGGTCTCATGTCTGTACTTACTGTAGCATATCAATTTGCAACACATGCAAAAACTACATCGTGAATTTTGGGCCTGGACTATAACATCAAAAATTGTGTGTTCAAGTGAGGAAGTTGGCATATGTCAACGCTAGTTACTGTAGTAATTATTGTTTCGTTTGTGCTAGGAGGACAATAGCTGTCTACTAATCATTATTACAGCTAACTGGGATTTCTGTACCAGCTGGGTGGTGTTTTATGATGATGTTTACACCTGTGGCGTATGTAAACGTTTCAGTGCTTCAAGTGTTAAGAGCCTCCTACTCCAAAATTTAAGTCGGCCGTTGTGGCCGAGAGGTTCTTCTAGGCACTCCGAATCCTGCCTCGGGCAAGGATGTGTGTGATATCCTTAGGTTAGTTAGGTGTGAGTAATTCTAAGTTCTAGGGGACTGCTGACCTCAGATGTTAAGTCCCATAGTACTTAGAGCTATTTGAGAAATGATTATAACGTAACTTAACCTCCCTGATCCCGCCGAAAACATCGTATGAATTCTGGCGACGGCCTCTGGCGATCGCTATCGGTGTCACTATGACCTTGGCCTCAGACGGCAGAGAACTGTCGACTAATACGAAGACAGAAAACATTGGTAAACGTCTACAGCGTACCACTTACACCATTTGCTCCATTACAGCTGATTGCTGAATAGATCCGAGTGAAATGAGAGTCGTCGAACTTAATTTCATCGGAGAAAGAACACTCTAAGAAAAAAAAATAAAAAAAAGACGCACCACGAAAAATTGTCCAAATGGGACGAAAATCTGTAAATTTGATGTACTTGCACAGACAAACATATGATTAAAATTTCAGGAAAAATTGGATGATTTGTTCGAGAGGAAAAGCTTTACAACAAACAAAGTTTTACAGTAAACAAAGCGTTGGTCCACTTTTGGCGCTTACACAAGCTGTCATTCGGCTTGGCACTGATTGATTGAGTTGATGGATGTCCTCCTGATGGATGCAGTGCCAAATTCTGTCCAATTGGTGCGTTAGATAATTAAAATACCGAGCTGGTTGGAGGGCCCTGCCCACAGTCCTCCAAACGTTCTCAGTTGGTGGGAGATCCGGCGACATTGTTGGCCACGTTAGAGTTTGGCAAGCACGAAATTCAGTAGAAACCCTTTCCGTGCGCAAGCTCCCACTATCTTGCTGAAATATAAGACGCAGATGGCTTGCCATGGACGGCAAGAAAATGGGAGGTAGACTATCGTCGACGTACCGCAGTGCCGTAAGGGTTCCCCGAATGACAACCAAAGGGGTCCTGCCATGAAATAAAACGGCATCCCAGATCAAACTCCTGGTTGTCGAACCGTATAGCGGGGCTCAATTCGAAGCGGGTCTCTTCGCCGAAGACAATTCTACTCTAGTCAATGGGATTCCGGGTCGATATATTGAATCCACTCTCCATATTTTACTGCCCGCCATCCATGTGGAGTGCCGGCCGGAGTGGCCGAGCGGTTAAAGGCGCTACAGTCTGGAACCACACGACCGCTACGATCGCAGGTTCGAATCCTGCCTCGGGCATGGATGTGTGTGATGTCCTTAGGTTAGTTAGGTTTAAGTAGTTCTAAGTTCTAGGGGACTTATGACCATTGCAGTTGAGTCCCATAGTGCTCAGAGCCAGCCATGTGGAGCACGTGTTGGTCTCACCGCGGACTTCTAGACTGAGCCATACACAACTGATTTCATCAAGTGTATTGGCCTGAAGATGGCATTGACGCAACGTCGAAACTAGTAGCGAGTTAAATAAAAAAATTTAAGTACAGCTGGAGGAATTTCATTTTTAATAAAAAAAATTACTGAAAACACGATCTCGTCACGACATGTGTGAAGACGGATTTAGTATTTAACTCGAGGAGGAGGAAAGTGTATTAAGTAATACCAACGGTTGGGGAGGAGGAAGGGGGAACTATATGCGCAACTTTTTGTAAATTGTGTAATAAATTTTGCGAAAAATATTTATTATTTTTAATGAATTACTCCACCTCATTCTATCACACTTTTAAATTTTTAAGTTATACTTAATCCAAAAATTAAGGTCTAATTCTGCAGTCGGCAACGGATCTTAGGCCATCTCAGCTACAGACAGAGCAACAACGATGTCAACATTGAGGGAGATGTCTGGTACGCAAAATCAAGCTGAAATTCGGTGCAATGGAAGATGATGAGCGGAGATATACTTAACTATCTATTGTGACCAAGTGAAAACCAGCCAAAAGCAGAAATGTACAACAAAGAGAACAAAACAACAAATATCTGTAACAATTGTAAGACACACACGAATGCAGTAAACACAGTTAAGAAAACTGTTATATGTTCAGAGTGTGAAGTAGATAGCGAAGAAAGTGATGAATAATTTTTCTCAGCAACTATGTTACGTAAGCTATTTTTACTTTACATTAAATATTTGTAATATTTTTTTAATTCTACTAAGAGTTCTATAACGACTTTTACTATTAATACTGCTCAAGAAAATGGGGCTAAATAAACTTAAATGACTCAGTAGGCGGTAAAAATGCGTTTTTTGAAGACAGCGCAAAAAGGTAATTTCAGGTTCTGCACCCTACTCACACGTCAGTATCGCTTTAGAAAGTATGGCGTTATTAAAGTCAACAACAAATATCGGAATTTGCATTCCTTTAATTTTTGTGGTGATTACAGTACTCCCCACCCCCCCTTCCCCAGGAGTATGCGTCATTGCAAATGCATTAGTATTGCTAGGGTTAGGCACTAACGAGGAGAACAAGGCAAGTGCCATCACCCGATTTCCCACAAGCATCGCTCAGTGGAAGATGGGTCAAAATTAGCGAACACTTGTCTTGGCTTATCCTTAGATACTCAACCGTTTCTGAAAAAAACGATGGTCGAAGTTCTCGAGGTACTTTCGAGGTTATGATATGTTATGTTAACTGGTGACCTAGAAACGACGGAGAGGCTCCGTCCCCGCCGCAGCCGCAGTGGTCCACAACCCCACGACGACTACCGCAGCCCACTTCGCCTCTCCGCCGCCCCACACCGAACCCAGGGTTATTGTGCGGTTCGGCCCCCGGTGGACCCCCAGGGAACGTCTCACACCAGACGAGTGTAACCCCTATGCGTGGTAGAGTAATGGTGGTGTACGGGTACGTACAGCAATCGCCGACATAGTGTAGCTGAGGCGGAATATGGGGAACCAGCCCGCATTTGCCGAGGCAGATGGGAAACCGCCTAAAAACCATCAAATGGTTCAAATGGCTCTGAGCACTATGCGACTTAACGTCTGAGGTCATCAGTCGCCTAGAACTTAGAACTAATTAAACCTAACTAACCTGAGGACATCACATACATCCATGGCCGAGGCAGGATTCGAACCTGCGACCGTAGCGGTCGCTCGGCTCCAGACTGTAGCGCCTAGAACCGCACTGCCACTCCGGCCGGCTAAAAACCATCCACAGACTGTCCGGCTAACCGGACCTCGACACAAATCCGCCGGGCGGATTCGTGCCGGGGACCAGGCGCTCCTTCCAGGCCGGAAAGCCGTGCGTTAGACCGCACGGCCAACCGGGCGTGCTACTTTCCAGGTACTTAACTTGCATTTTACTGCACGAAATGGTGGCACAGTGGTTAAAGTCGTGGCTTCTTAATTTTGCGCCCCGTGTTCGAAACCCGATTGTTGTTTTTATTTATTTTTATTGTTTTTATTTATCTACCCACAAGGGGATACAAGGACATTTTATTTGTTGCAAAAATTACAACTTTATTTCACAGTAAGTGTCATACATTTATTATATAATGCATGTCGAGTGGTTACAACCATTTTAAATTCTCATATTATAAGTTCTTATATTAATTCTTATACTTTAGTGATACTGATGGGTTTATTGTTCAGGAAGATTTGGTGCATTCTCTTGGATGGTACCTATAGTACGAACATTTGTAACACACATTCCTAATACCACGAGCATCGCGCGAAAGTAGGTTTGCCACAGATGGCACTTCTTCTCATCAATCTCATTCGAGAAAGAAATATCGTTAACACTGCTGGAGACTTCGAGCATTAGTAATAATTTCGGGACGGCAAACCAATGCATTACGGATTACTTTTCCGAAAACTGTCGCTTGCAAATGATTATGAGTCAAGGTAAACTACACTAATTTCACTGAAGAAAATTTCAAATAATTTTCTCACTGTTTTTTAAATTTATTCATGTGACATAACAGTTAGTAGACGAATAAGGACAACGTCACATCAATATATACTGGAAAACTACATGAAGTATTCTTTCACAAACATGGGTATATACATCAAAATCAAAAATTAAACTAAAAATCGGGTTTCGAGAAAGGGGCACAAAATTAGAAGCCGTGATGCTAATAACAGTGCCATCATTTCCTCCAAGGATATCACACGGTAAAATTCACATAAAATACCTCGAAAACTATGACCGTCGTTTTTTCAAACACGGTCGAGTATCCACGGATGAGTCGAGACGTGTGTTCGCTCCGAGACATGTGTTCGCGTATTTCGACTTCTCTTCCACTGAGCGAAGTTTCTGTGAAATCGGGTGCCGTGTTCTCCTCGTAACTCACCTCGCTCGATGGCTCACGCGAATTTGAGACGTCGCGGCCACGTGCGCTAATTCGTATGGTTGGCCAAATCCCTGTTTCTTCTGGGAACCGAATCAGTTCAGAGAAGAAATATTGCACCTCAGAAGACGTCAATGTCAGCGGAACGCCGGCGGAATACAAATCCCAAAGGCAGGCGTGCCACCCCACCGGCAGAAGGTGCTTCACTGTCTGCAGATGCGGGCCCAGAGCCTTGCTCCAGCCGTGTGTTGAGTCCCTTCTTAACGAGATACGCGGCCAGCGCCCCTCAACCCACGCCTTAAATCACCGCCGCTCGTCACCGCCCTAACGAGACGACTGGTTCTTTCTCCCGGCCCTCATCCTCCTCGTTTTTTATTCTTCCTGCCCGTGTCGCATTCTTCTCGCGTCAGAAAAACATGGCCCGCGTTGCGAAGTGGACGGCGCGCAATTATTTCCTAACGAAATCCGCCGACTCGTTAAAAAGAAGGGAGGGGCGTCCTCCGTAACGAATATGTGGACCCGCGGAAAGAAAGAAAGAAGGAAAGAAAGAAAGAGAGAGAAAAAGGCAAAAGTGAAAAACGGGCTCCGAGCATCTACCCAGAAGTAGAGTTATCGCCTCGCTTGTCCCGATTAATGCCCTGTTTGGAGGCAGTCTAATAGACGAAATGTGCCTCGAAGGGTGAGGGTGCATTCCTTCTTGCGTCTGCGATATTTTTAGATGGGTAATCAGGACTGTTCCAGGAACAGAAAAGCACATGTCAGTATGCAGCACTGTTCCTGGGGACACCGCTGTCTCCGATTCTTTTCGTTCTTTTCCAGTTAATATTTATTTATTTATTTGTAACACACTCCACTGCAATATTTGTAATACTAGATATATATATATTGTGACGCCAATAGCATCAAGGGGGCCGCCAAGTATAGCGTACCCATCCGACGGACGGATCACTATTAAAACAATCACATGCCACATTTCACGAAACACTGCGGAGAGGTTTGGTATTTAACCCGAAGACACTTGCGCGACGTCTGGTGATCGGGAACTTTACGTCACATCTCCTCCCCCTGCCGAGCAAATATTGCCAGCGAAAATTTTTTCCACAACTAGGATTCGAACAGGTCTGCCTTCGGGGCGAGCGCCTCCACACCAGACGCTAGCGTGCATTGTTGAACTCATTTTGTTCGTTACATTTGTTCGGGGCGGACGTCCCATAGCACCTGTTGAAGTTCACCTTTGATTCGTTCACTCAAGTTTTATTTATTTATTTTTTATTTTTTTTTTCCTTCCAGAGGGCAGCTAAACCTCTGACCGAACACGCTGAGCTACCGTGCCTGCCGGCTACCTTGGCCACGGAGGCGTTTCAGTTGATCTACAGGAGTGAAGTGACCCCTACGTATCAAAGCGTTCCGGATAAAGAACCTCAAACTTTGCTTCTTCCCTAACGATAAATTGGCGGTCATGAAGTATCACTAGAAGGCAAAAGAAAATACTTTCCGATTCTGCACCCACTCCAGCCTATTTACATCGCATGTGGCAGATTTGTGGAGAAGAACAAATTTAACTGTTTTAGAAGCAATGGAAAAATAATGAAACGATGACAGTATTGTTGTTCTCACTGCATCATCTCAAACTCCTACTGTGATACGTACATTAACATGCTGAACAAAAAAAAAAAAAAAGAAAATACTAACCGAAAGTATCGGGACACCTGTTGGTGGACATTAACATGAGTTGTGCCCACCCTTTGGCTTTATGACAGCTTGAACTCTGATGGTCACACATTCAATGAGGTGTGAATGTCTGTGCAGAAATGACAGCCATTCTTCCTCAAGAGCAGAAGGCACAGAGAGTAGAGATGTTGGACGCTGTGGTTTAGACTGAAGCCGAAGTGCCAATAAAAAAAATAAATAAAAAAAATAAAAAATAAAATAAGAAAAAAAAGCTTAAGCACTATGGGACCTAACATCTGAGGTCATCACTCCCCTAGACTTAGAACTACTTAAACCTAACCAACCTAAGGACATCACACACGTCCATGTCCGAGGCAGGATTCGAACCTACGACCGTAGCAGCAGCGCGGTTCCGGACTGAACCGCCTAGAACCGCTCGGCCACACGGGCATGGAGTGCCAACTCATTCGAAAAGTCTGGACTCTGGGTAGGTAAGTACATTCGGGAATGTTACTGTCCGAAAATCATTGCCTCACAGATGCTGCTTTGCGACAGGGTACATTTTCATGCTGATACTATCACCATCTCCGAATGTTCTAATTTACGCAGTATACAATACTGTAAAATGTATTCATATCCTTCCGTATTTAGCGTTTTCGTAAGCGAGATAATAGGTCCACACTTCAACCACGGAAAATAATTTGCCAAACCCTTCCATGGGAAGGGTTTGCCAGGGGCTATAGTGCGATTCATCACTCCGAGTCACTCGTTTCCAGTCATACATTTGCCAGTAGCTTCGCTCTTTGTATGTAAGTATGTATGTATGTATTAAACCGGGGACCTAAAAACGACGGAGAAGCTTCGACCCGCCGTAGCCCTCAGTGGTTCACAACCCCACAACAGGCCACAGCAGTCCACCCACCCCACCGTCGCTCCACACCGAACCCATGGTTATTGTGCGGTTCGGCCCCCATGTTTGCGTGGTAGAATAATTATGGTGTACGCGTACGTCGAAACGCTGTTTGCACAGCAATCGCCGACATAGTGCAACTGAGGCGGAATATGAGGAACCCGCCCGAATTCACGAGGTAGATGGAAATCCGCCTTAAAAACCATCCAGAGGCTGGCCAGCGCACCGGACCTCGACACTAATCCACCGGGCGGATTCCTGCCGGGGACCGGCGCGCCTTCCCGCTCGGGAAGCAGCGAGGTAGACCGTGCTTCGAGCTTTGCTCTGTACTCCATAGATTTTCTTCAGTTCCCTGCACCGAGAGAGTTGGTTAGCTCACTGAACTCATATTCGGGAGGACGACGGTTCAAACCCACGTCCGGCCATCTGGATTTAGGTTTTCCGTGACTTCTCTAAATCGCTTCAGGCATATGCCGGGACTGTTCCTTTGAAAGGGCACGGCCGATTTCCTTCCCCATCCTTCCCTAATCCGGTGTGACCGATGACCTCGCTGTTTGGTCCCCTCCTCCCAAGGCAACTAACCAATCAGTTCCCTGTGCACAGTCATTGTGCTAGGGACTGATACCACTTTGGAACTCACGACTGATTCCTTTCATTGATTTCATGCAATATTTTACAACGACCCTCCGCAACGCTTGATGATTCCTGCGCGTCAGTACATGAGGTTTGCTTGGTCTCGATTTAAGCTGTGGTTGTTCCTTCGCGTTTCCACTTAACATCACCATCAGTCGACGTCGGCAGGCTTAAAAGGGGCAGGTGACATCCACTGACTAGTCCACGTTAGGAGCTCTCCTGGCCAACCCATTCTACCGTTACTGCTTCTCTGATGACAAGACCGTTCTCCCTACTTCCATTTATATGGCGGGTCCTCCTCTCATGACATTTAGGGGTCAGTTCCGCATTACATAGGGGTGTCCAGTACTTTTATCGTGCAGTTCTACGCTCTTCAGTCTGGAACCGCGTGACCGCTACGGTCGCAGGTTCGAATCCTGCCTCGGGCATGGATGTGTGTGATGTCCTTAGGTTAGTTAGGTTTAAGTAGTTCTAAGTTCTAGGGGACTGATGACCTCAGATGTTAAGTCCCATAGTGCTCAGAGCCATTTGAACCATTTTTTGAGTACTTTTATCAGGTAGTGTAGATTCTGCATTATTACACTTACGTTTAACTCATACATTTCTTTATCGTTGATAACAAGGACACGAATGCAACAGAAGTCATTAAATTATTAGGTTGGTGCGTAAGTCCGTAGCGTTTTTGTTTTGTACGCTGGTATTCCGGTAGTTACGAGCTTAATTATCGATTGTCATCTTTTAGTTGTACTTCACTCTTATTTGAGTTCACATGCTGTCATTTAGTGATAGCGAGTAGTGCCGTGGACGCTAGAAAGTGGAGTTCCAAGTGGAGAAATCGGAACATTTTCGACATATTCCGCTGTCTGAGTTCAACAGAGGGGTGACAGCAGCGGAGGCAGCCACAAACATTTGCGCCGTCCATAGGGATAATGCCACTGGACAGGTCACGGAAAAGGAAAGTTTTCTCGTGTCGACATTAATGATTTTCCATGTTCAGGAAGATCTCCAGGGTTTGATGAAGAGCGTTTAAATGCAATAATCCAAAATGATCTCCATCAGCGCACCCGGGAAATGGCAAATGTAATGAACTGTGTTCCACCATCGTGCGACAATGGCATGTAATGCGGAATGTTCAATTATTGGGCGTACGGGTGCCGCATAGTCCAAGCCAAAATCACGAAAATCATCTGGTGGCCATAAGTGCATCTCTGCTTACTCGCCATCAAAATGGCTCTGAGCACTATGGGACTTAACATCTATGGTCATCAGTCCCCTAGAACTTAGAACTACTTAAACCTAACTAACCTAAGAACAGCTCACAACACCCAGTCATCACGAGGCAGAGAAAATCCCTGACCCCGCCGGGAATCGAACCCGGGAACCCGGGCGCGGGAAGCGAGAACGCTACCGCACGACCACGAGCTGCGGACACTCGCCATCAATTGGACCGTGAACAACACCGACCATTCCTATCCTGTATCATTACTGGTGACAAGAAATGGTGTTTTTACGCTAACTTAAGGGAAGGAAAGGAACAGTTTAACCCAAACAAAGAAGCAGCTCCCTGTACAAAGACCTGCACGCATCCACAAAAGCTAATGTTATGCATCTGGTGGAACAGCGACGGTGTGGTGCGCTACGAATGGCTTTCCCGAGGTGTAACCATCACTGCCGACATACCTTGTTAACAACTGAGCCGTCTTGCGGACCCAGTCCACGAACAACGGTCAGGAAGACAGCGTGAAGTGATGCTACTCCACGATAACGTTCGCCCGCCTTCTGCTATACTGACAAGAAACACTACTCAGGAGTTGGGGGTGAGAAGAGATTCCGCACCCACCTTATTCACTGATCTTGTGCCCTCATATTTTCACCTCTTCCGCTCTCTATCGAACAATCTTCAAGGAACTCCATTTACCGATGAAAATGCGCTCCGAACATGGCTCGTAGAATTCTTCGACTCAAACCCAAGTGATTTCTACAGTCGCGGAATCGGAAAGTCACCCCAGTGTTTACAGATTATTGTAAATAGTGAAGGATAACATATTATTGATAACTAAAGTCTCCACCATATGTACCTGTTATGTTTATTAAACTTAGGGAAAAACGCTACGATCTTATGCCCCAGCCTAATACATAGTGTATTTGCCAAATCTGTAACGATATGTGATTCGTAAAATCGAGTGGCGTAAACAACGAAGACGCCTCTTCAACGAAGTCGTGTTTATACAGTATATGTATAGGGTGGTCCATTGATAGTAACCGTGCCAAATATCTCACAAAATAAGCGTCAAACGAAAAAACTAACAAAGAACGAAACTTGTCTAGCTTGAAGGGGGAAACCAGATGGCGCTATGGTTGCCCCGCTAGGTGGCGCTGCCATAGGTCAAACAGATATCAACTGCGTTTTTTTTAAATACGAACACCCATTTTTATTACATATTCGTGTAGTGCTTAAAGAAATATGAATGTTTTAGTTGGACCACTTTTTTCGCTTTGTGATAAATGGCGCTGTAATAGTCACAAACGTGTAAGTACGACGTATCACGTAACATTCCGCCAGTGCGGACGGTATTTGCTTCGCGATACATTACCCGTGTTAAAATGGACCGATTAACAATTGCGGAAAAGGTCGATATCGTGTTGATGTATGGCTATTGTGATCAAAATGCCCAACGGGCATGTGTTATGTATGCTGCTCTGTATCCTGGACGACATCATCCAAGTGTCCGGACCGTTCGCCGGATAGTTACGTTATTTACGGAAACAGGAAGTGTTCATGCACATGTGAAATGTCAACAACGACCTGCAATAAATGATTATGCCCAAGTACGTGTTTTAGCTGCTGTCGCGGCTAATCCGCACATCAGTAGCAGACGAACTGTGCGAGAATCGGGAATCTGAAAAACGTCGGTGTTGAGAATGCTACATCAACATCGATTGCACCCGTACCGTATTTCTATGCACCAGGAATCGTATGGCGACGACTTTGAACGTCGCGTACAGTTATGGCACTGGGCACAAGAGAAATTACGGGACGATGACAGATTTTGTACACGCGGTCTATCTAGCGACGAAGCGCCATTCACGAACAGCGGTAACGTAAACAGGCATAATATGCACTATTGGGCAATGGAAAATCCACGATGGCTGCGACAAGTTGAACATCAGCGACCTTGGCGGGTTAATGTATGGTGCGGCATTATGAGACGAAGGATAATTGGCCCCCATTTTATCGATGGCAATCTAAATGGTGCAGTGTATGCTGATTTCCTACGTAATGTTCTACCGATGTTACTACAAGATGTTTCACTGCATGACAGAATGGCGATGTACTTCCAACATGATGGATGTCCGGCACATAGCTCGCGTGCGGTTGAAGCGGTATTGAATAGCGTATTTCATGGTCCGCAAGTTCACCGGATCTGACGTCACCGGATTTCATTCTGTGGGGAAAGTTGGAGGATATTTGCCATCGTGATCCACCGACTACGCCTGACAACATGCGTCAGCGTATTGTCAATGCAAGGGCGAACATTACGAAAGGCGAACTACTCGTTTTTGAGATGAATGTCGTTACACGTATTGTCAAAATCCATTGAGGTAGGCGGACATCATTTTGAGCATTTATAGCATTAATGTTGTAATCACGCTGTAACAGCATGCGTTCTCAGAAATGATAAGTTCACAAAGGTAGATGTATCAAATTGGAACAACCGAAACAAAATGTTCAAAGGTATATGTTCTGTATTTTAATTTAAAAAACCTGTTGCCAACTGTTCGTCTAAAATTGTGAGCCATATGTTTGTGACTATTAAGTGCCATCTATCACAAAGCGACAAAAGTGGTCCAACTAAAACATTCATATTTCTTTAAGCACTACACGAATATGTAATAAAAATGGGGGTTCCTATTTTAAAACACTCAGTTGATATCCGTTTGACCTATGGCAGCGCCACCTAGCGGACCAACCATAGCGCCATCTGATTTCCCCTTCAAGTTAGACAAGTTTCGTTCTTTGTAGTTTTTTCGTTTGACGCTTATTTCGTGAGACATTTGGCCCGGTCACGATCAACTGACCACATAATTTTACACAAAAGAAGATCAAAAATTGGACACTTCAAGTGCATTTCGTGTAGCTCTCGTAAGGTCTTGCATGGTGCAGATGATTGGTGATGAGAAACACTGAAGGAAATGGCTGTTAGTCTGCTCAACGCCACACTGGCAAAGAACTGAGTCCACAGAGAAATCCCAAGTCCTCAGACTGGTCTCGCATCTCGTTGTGTTTGATCGTAATCTATTGAGAGACCTTCTCCGAATGTCCAGGAGGAAGTTCTTCCTTTGGAACCATCCATTCTGCCAAATACCGACGTCTCTCCTGCCATCGCGAGATCCTTGCCGTATGTGGGTTCTCGATGACAGCCTCAGTAGTTGTCAAGAAGCTCTTTCCTGATTTCAGCTTAAGATGGGCGGGCTGACGACTATACAGTGGATGGGCTTCCTTCGTTGTGGCCTTACTTTTCTCATATCTCGCAGCTTCCTCGCGTCTGATTCCAGGAGGAGCTATGGCAGCGAGGCAGTGAAGTTTGTCCACAGGAGTAGGTCTTAAGCAACCCGTGTAATCCGGCAAGACTCATTTAGCCACGTCTACGTTCCTGGCATGACCGGACTTGTACCATACCGAACATGCATATTCAGCAGTGGAATAACATAGAGCAAGCGCGCTTGAGCGCACAGTACATGGTTTAGCACCCCATGGGGGGGCATCGTACTCGAACATAATCCTACTCCCAAATATTTTGGAGTAACTCTGGATCGCGCGCTTACAAAAAGCATTGCCTAAACACCAAACAGAAAGTGGCAGCCAGAAATAACATAGTGCAAAAGTCCATATCATTTGCTCAGATAATACAAATTTAGAAAGAACCGAGCAACTGTTCATGAAGTATAAATTGACATCAAAATACGAAGGGCACCTGCTTCTTAGTCTAAAGCGAAATACAGTTTTACATGCTTGCCATCTGTAGCAATGCATTGCCCACCAACATTTCTGTCACCACTCATTGTCACAGAAACGCTCACTAAAAACGTCACAATATACCTCAATAGGCGAACTGAATATCGAATGAAGTTAAAATCTTCTGGGTTATTAGGCCGCATCATGTTTCTTCTAAAATGTTAGACGTTTCGACCCTTCTGCTGGGATCTTCCTCAGGATCTTTTGGTGTCCACTACCGCTAGAACACTATCAGAGATGAGTGTCGCGTCCACTTATAAAGGGGGAGTTTTCTGGCGTTCGTGCTGGAGAAGTGATAGTGTTGGTAAAATTCATATGGCTACCATTGGTGGGCCATTGTCATAGGCTAATATCCCCGCTCTGATGCAGAAGAAGGGGCGTTGGGAGCTCGTCTCCTGTGGATACCATTGGCGGTCCATCGTCGAACATTCTAGAAGAAACATGACGCGGCCTAATAACCCAGAAGATTTTAACTTCAGTGACAACGGCCACGAAAGCCTGCAGACTTACATGAGTATCGAATGTTTAGGAAAAATACTTCACTCTACTACATGTTGTCTATTTTGCCAAGAGAGATACATGTTCAAGGAGACAGATAATGGATTTCGGAAATAGTATCGCAAATGTGTGTCTTTCCTGCAGGGTATATACAGCAAAAACACAAAGGACACGAAATATTTCTGGAGCACTAATTTTCTGTTACCGCAAACCACAACAGGGACTCCAAAACTTCGTAGTTTGTGTAAAAGAAGGAATTACTGTCGTTATGTCAGGGTCTCCTGTTGAAGAATTGTGTGCTGCTCGAAACACTGTTAAAGCCAATGACGTTATGTTTATAAGTAAGTTTCTGGCAGATTAAACCTGTGTGCCTGTCTGGAACTCAAGCCTGGGACCTTTGCCTTCCGCAGTCTAGTGCTTTGCCGACTGAGCGATCCGAGCACGACTCGTAACCCTCCGTCATATCTTTGCTCCTGACAGTAATTCGTCTCCTACCTTCGTTCTTCAGAAACAAGTAAATAATCCTTAATCACATACAGACAGATTGCAACTTTTTGCTTCAGTACAACAAGGTGCATGACGCACACGGTTCAAATGGCTCTGAGCACTATGGGAATTAACATCTGTGGTCATCAGTCCCCGAGAACTTAGAACTACTTAAACCTAACTAACCTAAGGACATCACACACATCCATGCCCGAGGCAGGATTCGAACCTGCGACCGTAGCAATCGCGCGGTTCCAGACTGAAGTGCCTAGAACCGCTCGGCCACACCGGCCGACGATGAAACACACCATAGGAATCTGCAGAGAGGCAGAGTTTCTATTATCAAAGATGGAGACTTCTACGTCCAGGTAGTACAGACACCACTGATGTACAGGTCTAAGCAGTCACATAGAACATACGGAAGTGTGCTGAGATGTCAAGCTGTGGCTTAGCACGAAAGAAATCTGAGTACAGTAGCTACACTTGCGAACTGCCAACTCGGTTTAACCTTTGCCACAAGCGTATGAAGTTACCTTAAACTGGTGATGTCAACCGCCTGTGATGTTAGTTTACAACTGACGTGAGAGTAGGGTAGAAGGACGTCGTTCCTCTGTGAAGGCCAGTAGCTACGAGATTCTGGAACGACCTATTCTTGAATCTTACACAAGAGGTTAGGACATCTGCCAACTCGGGCCGGCTGCGAAGAACCAAGGAGTAAAACAACAATCGTTTTTAGTTCTAGGTAACCAATAACTGGACGGAATTGCAAGTGGGAGTGAAGAAGGGTACTCGCAAAATCACATGCGCATACACACTCATGTAGTAATCGTTCTCTGGTGTATTAAATGTTCGATGAGTCCTAGAGCTCGAAAGCGAATTTCCGAACTGTCCCTACGATAACGAGTTTGCTCCCTGCACCATTCCCACTACACGAATTTCTACGCAGTATTCCCTTTTATATTAGCTATACGTATGTACACTGATGAGCCAAAACATTATGAACACCTGCTTAATAGCTTATTTATTTGTCTTTGGGACGAAATACGTAACTGATTCTGCATAGCACGGATCCGACAGTCTGTTGGTAGGTTCGTGTAGGTATGTAGCATTAGACGTCTACGCAAAGGTCATGGAACTCGCGTAAATAACGGGCCGCTGATGTGCGTATGCAGTGATGGCTCCCGATAGCTACCCAGACGGGTTCCCGTTACGAGCCGCCGTTCACCTCGATTACGGCGTTTGTGCAGACGACCACACACACACTTAAATGTAACAAGCATATTAATTACTCATTTTCGGTTGGTAGTTATTGTTAGAGGAAGCATACTGACATTCCAGAATATTTATTCTAGAGATACAGGGTGTTTATAAATGAATATCGGGGTTTTAACGCTTTAAAATATTTATTACATTAAACTTACAGTTATAAATGACATGTCAAATGAAAGAGCAACTCAGTTGTGTTTGGCACCAGTGCGTATGCGCTGCGCGCAATGTTTCCGCCGCTGTCCGCTATACAGCGGTAGTAGCGAAGATGGTGACTAGTGAACAGAAGGAGGTGGGCACTTCTTACCTTGATACACTAGAGCAATGGCTCCTCCCTCAGCTGGAAGATGAGCCAGAGAACTACATTTTCCAGCAAGATGGTGCGCCACCTCACTGGCACAGCGAAGTACGCGATTGGTTGAACTTCACTGTACCCAGCCGCTGGATAGGCCGCAAGGGGCCCAATGACAGGGCTTGCTTTGCATGCCTTCCACGTTCACCCGACCTAACGCCATGCGATTTTTTCCTTTGGGGCTTCATCACGGATCGTGTGTGCGTGCCTCCGCTACCAGCAGACCTCCCTGAATTAAGGACCCGGATTGAAGCAGCTGTTGCTACAATCACTGAAGACACACTTATCAACGTTTGGGAAGAACTCGGCTATAAATTCGATGTGTGCCGTGTGACAAATGGTGCTCACATTGAACATTTATAAGGTTCTTGGTAAAACTGTTTGAATTGCTCTTTCATTTGACATATCATTTATAACTGTAAGTTTAATATAGTAAACATTATAACGCGTTAAAACACCGATATTCATTTATAAACACCCTGTATAAGAATGACTTCATGGAGATGGCTACCTCTATGGGAGACGAAGCTTCGGCCGATCGACCATTGAACTGCTGGGAATAGGTTACAGAAGAGCAGGCGGAAGATTCAGAATTTGGAAATGACTGATGCAGACGACGTATCTACTATCTCTACGCTTAAAAAAACTAATACAGTAACTCTTGGTAGTCTGGGCAACGCAGTGTCAACTCGACCTTTTGGTGAAACGTCTAGTAAAGGTGAAGCAGGTAGCGTGCCTGTGCTTGAAGAAGCACGTTATGGAAATTAGTACAGTGATTCTCATACTAAAGTGGCTGCAAATGTAGATTTATATCCATGGTCTAGATCTGACTGTGAACCCTCTTACTTTGTGATGTGTCTTTCTACTAACGGCAGATGAGCAGTAACGGGAGTTGACATTGATAATTTTTTGCAAACGCTTTCAAACGGACCAGTGAAACTATCATATGTGATTTCGTATTTCTGATTCTTTGCTATGAATATTAAACACCCCAAAACTCATGTTGCACTTGACAATACATAATAAATATTGGGCACTTTTTGTGATCACTATTTCGAAAGAGTGTACACTGACATGTATTTTATTGTTATGCTGGCTAGACGATTTTGACACTGGAAGGCTTAAGTTGGCTTTTGGGCCTGATCTCCAAAAATATTGTGTTACAGCCACGTTCTACCCTACTGTAACACAATGAAAACAAAATGAATTTCCCAACGTGCACTAACGTTATACGATGGGTGGAACGTAAACATAGACATAACTATGAAATAGGGAGCACAATTTAATCAAAATGGTTCAAATGGCTCTAGGCACCATGGGACTTAACATCTGAGGTCATCAGTCCCCTTGACTCAGAACTACTTAAACCTAACTAACCTAAGGACATCACATACATCCATGCCCGAGGCAGGATTCGAACCTGCGACCATAGCAGCAGCGCGGTTCCGGACTGAAGCGCCTAGAACCGCTCGGCCACAGCGGCCGGCTGCAATTTAATCCAAGCTTGATAAACATATGACTTATTACGTGTTAAAAAAACTGCGAACGAAGATAATCCTCGCACTCCTAGAATCTGAGCCGTTGGATGTGGTAGTAGAGGCAGGCATTTATTACCATTGTCAATAACTTCAACCAATTCCACGAAGTTTCCGAATTGCAGCCAGATAACTTCGTCCTCTTCCCACAATATTTCGACTGATAACCATTCACCCATCTGTCTAGAGGTGAGACTTTTGCACCGGAGACTGCTAGTACACGTCGTTTTCTTTGTATCGAAAATCGGCAGTGAGACGCATGCGCAAAGGCAGTCGCTACATGAGCGACCTCTGTCGAGTTTCGCGCCCTCTTCGAGTATGATCCACCTGCAGCGCTCAGGAGCATTTGTAATGGTGATACTACATAAGCGCTCTTTATCGGAATGCGGGCTTGTGCAGTTAATTGTAGCTAGATGTGTCACTAGACATAAAATATTTCCTTTCCGCAAATATTAAAAAAAAATCAGAGTCCGACGCCTCTGGGGTGTCCATTAATTACGTGAGGTCAAAATTGTAAGGAGGAGTTCGTCAAAATCTCACCAAATTTCATTTAAAGAAGCAGGAGGGGGGGGGGGGGATGAAAACCTCACGACCTCACGTCAACTTCTAGTTTCAGAAAGTATACACTGAAAAGTCAAAGAAACTGCTGGTACACCTGCCTAATATCGTGTAGGGCCCCGTGAGCACGCAGAAGCGTCCCTACACAACGTGACATGGGCTCCACTGATGTCTGAAGTAGTTCTGGCAGGAATTGACACCATGAATCCTGAAGGCCTGTTCATAAATCTTTAAGACTACGATCGGGTGGAGATCTCTTCTGAACAGCACGTTGCAAGGCATCGCAGATATGCTCAATAATATTCATGTCTGTGGAGTTTGATGGCCAGTGGAAGTGTTTAAACTCAGAAGAGTGTTCCTGGAGCCACTCTGTAGTAATTCTGGACCTGTGAGGTGACGCATCGTCCTGCTGGAAGTCCGTCGGAATGCACAATGGACATGAATGGATGTAGGAGATCAGACAGGATGCTTACGTACGCTTCACCTGTCAGTGTCATATCCAGACGTATAAGGAGTTCCATATCACTCCACACCACTTCAGAGCCTCCACTAGCTTTAATACTCCCCTGCTGTCATGCAGGTCCATGGATTGATGAGGTTGTCTCCATATCTGTACACGTCGATCCTCTCGATACAATTTGAAACGAGACTCGTCCAACCAAGTGACATGTTTCCAGTCATCAAAAGTCCAATGTCGGTGTTGACAGGCCCAGGCGAGGCGTGAAGCTTTGTGTCGTGCAGTCATCAGGGGTGCACGAGTGGGCCTCCAGCTCCGAAAGCAGATATCGAAGATGTTTCGTTGAATGGTTCGCACACTGGCACTTGTTGATCGCCCAGCACTGAAATGTCCTGCAATCTGCAGAAGGGTTGCACTTCTGTCACGGTGAACGATTCTCTTCAGTCGTCGTTGGTCACGTTCTTACAGGATCTTTTTCCGGCCGCAGCGATGTCGGAGATTTCAAGTTTTACCGGATTCCTAATATTCACGGGAAACTAGTGAAATGGTCGTACGGCAAAATCCCTTCATCGCTGCCTCGGAGATGCTGTATCCCATCGCTAGTGCGCCGACTATAACACCACGTTCAAACTCACTTAAAGCTTGATAACCTGCCATTGTAGCAGCAGTAACCGATATAACAACTGCACCACACTTGTCTTATATAGGCGTTGCCGATCGCAGCGCCATATTCTGCCTGTTTACATATCTCTGTATTTGAATACGCGTGCCTATACCAGTTTCTTTGGCACTTCAGTGTACATTCCTATATATTTTATTTTATAAAATTAATCTCTGGCACTGACGATATTAAAGTGACCATCAATCCTTATGGTCTAACTGAAATGAACTGAACTCTTTTCATGTGTCCATACCCGGGATTCCCCAATTTGAAACAAGTGCCCGCACTAGTGTCAGATTTCATTCGAATAGTTTTCCCTGCCGCATCGGTCGAAATCCCCGCGTGTCAGTCAGTGAGTCAGTCGTGATATTCTGCAATGCCTACGAAGCCGATGTTATAGTATTGAGCATGAATGTGTATCAAAACTTTTACAGTATGCAGTATATGTTAGGGGCATGTCGACAAGTCCAAACACATACGTGTGAGCAAAAATTTGTTTGTGGAAGGAAGGTAAGCCGAAGTTCACAGACAAAATCCTCTTAGTGATAATATACATCAAGAGACTGAGCAGCTACGTAATTTTACGGTTCGAAGGAAGGTACGAACAGTGCTGTCTTTCATGTGCAAAGTAAGCAAAGATTCAACGACATTTAATGTACTTAACATATCAACAAGAGGTCATTTTTGGAATCCGTTAAATATATATATATATATATATATATATATATATATATATATATATATATATATATATATATATATAATAGGGCAAATCTCGCGTGAGGGAGAGAGGGGGGGGCATCAAATCTCACCAAAAATCACCTAGTGGGAAGGGGGTCAAAATTTTTTAAAAATTAACTTAATTAATAGAGCCCCATTATACAGCTGAAAGCCGCCATCACGATTAATAAGATCTTTCGCCAAACGTATTTTCACCGATTCCTACATAACTGATTCCCAGGAGGAGGCCAAGATCTCCGTGGCAGAATGGCCCGTAGAATGTCCTGTGAAATATTCGACCATAAATATAATAGACTGGCCCTGGCGTCATTTTCGTGGCTTCAACAGCTCTGGGCTAAAGTCACGTGAATGTTGGCAAAACATGGTTGTTTCGTGGTGCGCTTATGGCTGTACTCAGCGTTTTGTCGGGGGAAATCGCATTACATTTCACGTATAAATGTGTCTTTGATAGTGCAGATGCGTTTATTGAAATCTGCTGACGTGACTTTTAGATGTTTTTTACACTTGAAATGGAGTATCACGTAAATTAAAGTGTTGAAAGTGATGCCTGTAAAGTCAGACTCATATTACATTTTGGAAAGTATCTGTGATAATTCGGTTACAGAAGTAAGTATAACTGTTTCTCGTTCCTACGCATAGGTTCCCGAAGGATGAAAACTGAAGGCAGCTTTGGATACAGGCCCTGAAACGGAAAAACTTTAAGCCATCTGCGCATACGCGCCTTTTTGTATATACAAGTGAGATAATAGTAAGGTAAGAGCACCTATAGTCGACACATGAGGAGAATTTTTTCTACCTTCTAATACTATTAAATAAATGTAGGCTCCAAAATTATTTTCTGAAACTTCAAAGTCTCACCTTTCATCTGAAATACATTTTTTTAAACTGATAGTTTAAACTTTTGTAAAAATAGTAGGAACTGAACCTTTGAAGTGCACCTAAAAATGATACTCTAAAATGGACCTGCTCCTAAAGTCGACAATTTTGGCACCTGTAGTTGACATAATTCCCATATCCCATTTTCTTTTATAAGTGAGTAGAGCTCAAAACGCGGCGAATTCAATGTCTCAAGTTTTGACACGAGCCCACTCTTACTGTTTAGAAGAATTTTAACGACATTTTACTTTAATTGATAGTTTATAGTAATTTCGTCCCGCTGCCCACCAGAGGGGCGTTCGATATATTTGTTAGATTTCATAAATGGTACTGTGAACAAATCCAGGTCAAATGTAGTTCTGACATAATTTTTCGCAAATAAAAAAGTAATTTTTGTTGGAAGCGTTTGGCAGTCAACTGAGAAATGTGGGTAAAATACGATACAAACATAGGATGGCAGACCGCTGATTTGTAATCCCGCCACGTTTTGCCAACAGTCACGTGGTTTATGTTGGAACCACACCAGCCCTATAGCTTCTGCACAGCAAGGCCAGTCTACTAGTACCTATGGTCGAAGTGTGAAATAACTTGGCTATGGCTAACTTCCTGCGCTCCCTACTGGCTGTAGATGGAGCAATACTGGAGAGGGCGTGAAACTGGACAGACGTCGTCCACGCAGCGGCTGCCTTTGCGCATGCGGCTCCGTGCCAACTTTTGGTATAAAGTAAGCGATGTGAACTAGCGATCTCCGATGCAGGACATTCACCTGAAGATGGTAGAATGGTTGGCAGCCGAAATATCGTGGCAAGAAGTCGATGTCGTACGGCTGCAATCCCGAAACTTCGTAGAATACTCTCTACGCATGGAAAATTTTAAGAATCATAATTCAACCAATGTTCGTAAAGTGATGACTTCCCATCAAGGAAAAAATACAGCGTGAGGTAGGACACTGAAAGCAGTGGTACCAGAGCGTGTCGTAGCTAACTGGGAAGAGAACCTACCATTAAGCCTGCAGGAGCGTATCAGATCGAGTTGGGGGCACTGGAAGGGGATTGCGAGCGAGGCTGACAGCAACGACCATCAGATGGCTACGTGAACCGCGCCTCCTCCCAGCCCACTGCACTGTGACAACTGCATCCTGTTCCGCCAACACCCGGCGCACAGCCCAGCACAGCAGCAAACCTCTCTCAAACGGTGCACCAGCCTCTTTCCACAAGGACGATATTCTGCTCATCACCCATAAGGTTGGTTAGTTTGACGCACATCTGCAAGTTTCTTCTTTTTAACATCACTGCTGCCTTTTTCTATCACCCATAACCTAACCTCAAGGGACAAAATATTACGTGCCCACTTAAAAGAGCACACTGACCGCTTTGGAGAACTGTAGATGGCGTAGAACTACTGTCAGGCAGTCTTATTGTAAGGTTTTCACATGTTTTCTGCCGTTGTAAGTAATTCAATTTTACTGTATTGGGACAAATATGAACGAACCCGCTGTGCAAGTTGTTATAACACCCTTGATTCTGTTTACCTGCGGATCGCTTTGTCGCCAGTCAATTGGGCAGCGCTGGGGCATTCTTATTGCAGACACAGTAGCCAGCAGTCGAGTTTTTAGAAAAACAGATTTTGTATTTGTGAATCTGAGATAAATTATCTGGAATATTTCATTATCGAGATGAAAACTTGTTTGTAAACACATGTTACTGATTCTGCTGATGGAGATTTTCTGGAGGAATTTTTGAAGGTACCCAATGCACACGCACGACTGAAATGTTTGTTTGTCAGGACTATTAATTGAAGGAAATCTTTCTCCCTCACAGAACTAATGACATTCATGATTAACATTAATTTGATCTCCTTGCATTCAATACATCACAAAAAACGCAATTGATTGCAATGTCTGTAATTTTTTATTGAGGTAATTTCGTAATTGGTAGTGTCTTTGCATAGTCTTTTTTGACAACAATCAGAGTTTAATTTTTCAAGAACGAGTTCCTTTAAAGTAAAGTTCTGAATATTTTGTCGTGTGTGCATCGCACATTACGCAACACTTTAGCCATAGATTGCTTCCGACAACGAAAAAACAAATTTCGCAGTGAGTAGTTTATTTTTCTTTAGCTGCATCAGACAGTACAAAATAATACAACTTTCTGTAGCACGTAACGCTGTAAAACACCACAAAACAATACTGGTGCTATTTTGATGATTAGTTAGGTAAACTGTATACACCTCACGGAAGTTCTCAATTTGTATCATAAGCGTACGAGATTGAACATTTCAGGTACGTTCCCTGAAATCGGCATCCACCAAAACCTTTTAGATTAAAAAAAAAATCATTGTTTACCAGTGTTTGGCACTGAACCTTACTCTATCCACGCGGTATTACAGCCAACAATGCCATACGACTTTACTATTTCAATCTTCCCCACAGTCCGACCTTCGGATCCATACGGAGATGTACAAAATGGTTCAAATTGCTGTAAGCACTATGGAACTTAACATCTGAGGTCATCAGCCCCTTAGAACTAATTAAACCTAAGGACATCACACACATCCATGCCCGAGGCAGGATTCGAACCTGCGACCGTAGCAGCAGCGCGGTTCCTGACTGAAGCGCCTAGAACCGCTCGGCCACAGCGGACCGGCGGAGATGTACACTGAGGTGACAAGAGTCATGGGACATCGCCTAATATCGTGTCGGATCTCCTCCTGTCCGGCGAAGAACAGCAACTCAACGTGGCATGGACTCAACAAATCGTTCGAAGTCTCCTGCATAAATGTTGAGCCAAGTTGGCTACATTACCTTCCATGGTTGAAAAGTTTTGCTGGTGCACGATTTTGTGCATCAACTGACCTCTCGATCAAGTTTCATTAAAGTTCGATGGGCTTCATGTCGAGCGATCGGGTTGGCCAAACCATTTGCTCGAATTGTCCAAAATGTTCTTCAAACTAGTCGCGAACAGCTGAGGCCGGTGACAGGGCGCGTCGTCATCCACAAAAATTCTGTCGTCGTTTGGGAACATGAAGTACACGAATGGCTGCAAATGGTCTCCAAGTAGCCGAACATAACCATTTCCATTCAATGATCAGTTCAGGTGGACCAGAGGACCCAAACCATTCCACGTAAACAAAGCCCATACCATTAAGGAGCCACCACCAATCCTGCCACGGGCATGGATGTGTGTGATGTCCTTAGGTTCGATGGGTTTAAGTAGTTCTAAGTTCTAGGGGACTGATGACCTCAGATGTTTAAAGTCCCATAGTGCTCAGAGCCATTTGAACAAACTGGATCCGTGGCTTCGTGGTGTCTGCGCCACACTAGA
Source organism: Schistocerca americana (assembly GCF_021461395.2). NCBI lineage: Eukaryota > Metazoa > Arthropoda > Insecta > Orthoptera > Acrididae > Schistocerca > Schistocerca americana. The sequence goes on along the minus strand of NC_060121.1, from coordinate 267,345,685 downwards.
AAACTGTCACCAACTCTTACCAATTGAAGTCGGGACTCATCTGACCTGGTCACGGTTTTCCAGCTACCTAGGGTGCAACCGATACGGTCACGAGTCCAGAGGTGGCGATGCAGGCGATGTCGTGTTGTTGGCAAAGGCACTCGCGTCGATCGCCTGCTGCCATAGCCCACTGACACCAATTTTCGTCGTACTTTCCACATTGATTTCTACTGTTACTTCACGCAGTGTTGCTTGTCTGTTGGCGCTGTCAACTCTATGCAAACGCCGCTGCCTTCTTTCGTTAAGTGATGGCAGTCAACCATTGCCTTGTCTGCGGTGAGAGATAGCCTGGAATTTGTTTTTCTCGGAACACTCTTCAGATTGTGGATCTCGAAATACTGAATTCCCTACCCATTTCCGAAATGGAAGTCCCATGCTTCTAGCTTCCACTACCAATCCGCGTTTAAAGTATTTTAATTGCGGCCATAATCGGCGTCGGATATCTCTTCACATGAGCCATCTGAGAAGAAATGACAGCTCCGCCAATGTACTGCCCTTTTATAACTTGTTGCGTGGTACTATCGCTATCTATATATGTGCATATCGTTATCCCATGACTTTGGCCACCTCAGTGCATATCTTGAGCAAGCATAACTCATTGCGCGCATATTACACAGACTATATTCACCAGTATTTGAGAATGAAGCACTTAGCGACTTCCAACAAAAACTTTTCGATACTTTTTCTTCCTGGGAGCCCCCACGAAATAATAAAAGGAAAAACGTTCAGCGCTTGGTGCACTTTTGCCGTTCGTCCAGTAAAATTTCACCATCACGCATGACGTTTTAATCTATAACTCCATTCCCAACATATTTTGCAGTTGGTATCCACATATAGCAATGAATGCAGCTGCAGTATTACCGGGTGATCAAAAAGTCAGTATAAATTTGAAAACTGAATAAAACACGGAATAATGTAGGTAAAGAGATACAAATTGACACACATGCTTCCAATGACGTGGGGTTTTATTAGAGAAAAAAAAAGTTTAAAAAATGTCCGACAGATGGCGCTTCATCTGATCAGAATAGCAATAATTAGCATAACAAAGTAAGACAAAGCAAAGATGATGTTCTTTACGGGAAATGCTCAATACGTCCACCATCATTCCTCAACAATAGCTGTAGTCGAGGAATAATGTTGTGACAGCACTGTAAAACATGTCCGGATTTATGGTGGACATTGGCGTCGGATGTTGTCTTTCAGCATCAAAATGGTTCAAATGGCTGTGAGCACTATGCGACTTAACTTCTGAGGTCATCAGTCGCCTAGAACTTAGAACTAATTAAACCTAACTAACCTAAGGACATCACACACATACATGCCCGAGGCAGGATTCGAACTTGCGACCGTAGCGGTCACGCGGTTCCAGACTGAAGCGCCTAGAACCGCACGGCCACTCCGGCCGGTCTTTCAGCATCCCTAGAGATGTCGGTCGATCGCGATACACTTGCGACTTCAGGTAACCCCAAAGCCAATAATCGCACGGACTGAGGTCTGGGGACCTGGGAGGCCAAGCATGACGAAAGTGGCGTCTGAGCACACGACCATCACCAAACGACGCGCGCGCTAGAGATCTTTCACGCGTCTAGCAATATGGGGTGGAGCGCCATCCTGCATAAACATCGTACGTTCCAGCAGGTGTTTATCAGCCAGGCTGGGGATGATGCGATTCTGTAACATAATCGGTGTACCTCTCACCCGTCACGGTAGCAGTTTTGCTGTCCTGTGCCATCTGTCGGACATTTTGTGAACTTTTTTGTTCTAATGAAACCCCATGTCATTCCAAGCATGTGTGTCAATTTTTACCTCTCTATCTACATTACACCGTTGTTTATTAAGTTTTCAAATTTATACTGACTTTTTGATCACCCGGTATATCATTTACGACGCACGGTTCAGGATATATGACGTCATAAACATTGAGACGCCTGAGAAACTAGCTTTTGTTAAAACCATAAAGGTGTTCCATGATCAACATCAATTAATTTGCAGGTAATCAGATGTTTGAACCTGTTTTACTAGTTACCTACAATTGGAAACGAACAAGCGCAGACGATTCAGAATCCGTGACAATTTAACGCATGCGTGCTGTGAGCTTCAACAAGTGTTAAGGGAGAGAGCAGGCGAGTTCCACAGGCGCTCAGAGTTAACCCTGTCGAGAAGGGCGGCGCCCGGTCGCCTCCCCGGATACCTCTTCTTTTTCTTCTTTCTTCGTCTCATTACAGAGCCGCCCATGCGCGCTGGGGCCCGCTCCTTTGTCTTGGTGCATACGGACGGCGCGAGGGGGCGTCTGAGTTAGCCGCGCGCCGACCCATGAATAAGCCCGTAACACGAGAGACGACAGGGTGGGCCAGTTTCTACCGGCCGGCTACCACACGATCCACCTCAACTCCCGTGCTATAACGCACAACTCTCAGTCACTCACCGGTTTTCAGTGAAGTGGCGGTACTCGTGTAAACATCAACACACCTGTTGTGTTTACCCTTCGGGGAGAACGAAGAGGTAAGTTTGACGTTTCACGTCTCATCCGCTGGAGGTAAAGAACTGGTGAAGGACGACGAGAAGACGTCTTGTAACGAGAAGCACCACAGCATTTACCTTAAGTTTAGTATAGTCAGAGGGAGAGAAATTTCGCATTATGCAAGACACCGTTTGATCAGTTTTGTTCTAACCAAACACTTTTCAGCACTTTTCGTGCTATCTTAAGGGGGTCAGGACGTCAAGCGGGCCGACTTGGAGCAGGAGAGGCACCACAGGACATTTTAATTTCCACTGTCTATACTTTTACAAACACATTCATAAGACATTGTCAGCATGACCAGGTTCAAAAAATGGCTCTGAGCATTATGCGACTTAAGTTCTGAGGTCATCAGTCGCCTTGAACTCAGAACTAATTAAACCTAACTAACCTAAGGACATCACACACATGCATGCCCGAGGCAGGATTCGAACCTGCGACCGTAACGGTCACCCGGCTCCAGACTGCAGCGCCTAGAACCGCACGGCCACTCCGGCCGGCGCATGACCAGGAAGGAGTCAGGATTCACACTCATAGCAGTGGAAGTTCGGAAACATAATAAAACACATTTTTTTTGTAAACGTGAAATTTCATCCCTTTTTCAATTACTATTGGCTGCATTTGTTGCTAGAGGTACACTTTTCTTCGTAAGTAAGAAAGATTCTTGGATGAATTTTGCACAGCATGTAAACCATACTTACATGCGTCTGAAACCCTAGAAGTTATTTAATTTATGAAAAAATGAATGAGCTTTTACATTTTAAACTTCATGTTTAGAAAAAAAATCAATTTTCATAGTTAATTACCTCAATTTTTACCACAGTTTTTAATAGATTTGGAAAATTCTAGATTTTTGCGTTAAGGAGTTTGTATTTAACAAACAGTGCAAAATTCATCGAAGAATCTCTCTTACTTATGAAGAAAAGTGTACCTATAGCAACAAATGCTGCCAACAGTGAGTGAAAAAATTTATGAAATTTCAAATGTAAAAAAATTTATTTTGTTATGTTCTTGAACTTCCACTGCTATGAGTATGAGTTGTGAATCCTTTCTGGTCACGCTGACAAAGTTTTATGAATTTATCTGTAAAAGTACAGACAGTGGAAATCAAAACGTCCTGTGGTGCCTTTCCTGTTCCAAGTCGACCCGTTTGACGTCCTACCCCCCTTAAGTGGGTTTTTATCTATTTTATTTCTCACATGACGCTAGTGGTTGCGTGTGTTGTATCTACCATGCGTTATACTGCTTCTCGTGGCTTTTTTTCTTTTTTTTCATGTTATGGTCATGCTTTCGTCGTTCAGGACATGTTAAAACACAAATTTCTTTTGATACAACACGTAAAATGGCGACAGAAATTTCATGTTTTGCTGATAAAACTCACTAAACTGTCGCTAATACAGCCCTCAGTTGGTCGGCCTGTTAGTAATCCGGCCTACATCCAGTCCAGTCGTTCCCAACCTTTCTTAAGCCATTACCCTGAGTGCAATCAGACAGTTAGCTAGTGCCCCCCCCCCCCCCCCCCCACATTATCACCAACTTTAGCACCTAACTAAACTATAAAATGAAAGACTTTTTTTGGTACACTTTTATTTTTAAAATGATGAAAGAAGAATGATATGTAGCGTGTGTGTGTTTTAGAATGAATGACGAAAGAGTTCGAGGTGCATCTCAAGTGCTACCCACATCTTCTCCGATAAGAATTGCGAACTTCCCACAGTGAAGATCGACACCTGTTACAAAACACACTTTCGCTGCATTACTCCTCTCTTTTACACCACTTGCTGTACCTACACAAAGCAACCCCAGATAAAATGTGTGCATTATACTTATTGTTCATTGCTGCACTCCTTACTGCTGAACTGGCAGAAATTTGAAGAATTAAGGCTGTTAATTGTTTGTGTCTGACCACAGCCACTAATACTAATACTAATAATAATAATAATACTGTGTACAGCACTATAATAGCCCTTATGTAGCTACTGCTGTGTCCTGCTGTTAATTAATTCATACACCAGTTTCAAAGCGAGTAATGAAGCAATTTCTGGACTACTGCGGGTACTATGTACAACTTGAAATATTTAGCATTTGTTACATATATCTCTCACTTTCATCTTTAGCGATGTACGGGACAAAGCACAACATACGTGTATAGTGAGTGGACTATGTGAGGAACCTGTAACCTCTGCCGCATTAGTGCTACTAACTGAGAAAAGGTAATTACTAATAACTTAGATAATCAATACTGAAGTCTTAAAAATTGCGATAATAGCGATGATATTTTGAAAATAATTTAGTTTCGTGACTGAAACAGAATCGAATCGTTTAGTTTCTATCTTTCAGTGGGAACCACTGCTCTAGTCGCTCAGGCAGAAATGACGCTTACAATAATGAATTCTAGGGTGCAACTGTGTTGTTACTTAATTACAATGTTAAACAACGCTATACACAGAATGAGGGTATCACTCTGCAGCGGAGTGTGCGCTAATATGAAACTTCCTGACAGATTAAAACTGTGTGCCAGACCGAGACTCGAACTCGGGACCTTTGACTCTCGCGGGCATGTGCTCTACCAACTGAGTTACCCAAGCACGACTCACGCCCCGTCCTCACAGCTTCACTTCTGCCAGTACCTCGTCTCCTACCTTCCAAACTTTACAGAAGCTCTCCTGCGAACCTTGCAGAACTAGGACTCCTGGAAGAAAGGATATTGTGGAGACATGGCTTAGCCACAGCCTGGGGGATGTTTCCAGAATGAGATTTTCACTCTGCAGAGGAGTGTGCGCTGATATGAAACTTCCTGACAGATTAAAATTGTGTGCCGGACCGAGATTCGAACTCGGGACCTTAAGAGCCTTTGATTCCAGCACTCACTCCAAAGTCCTGCTTAGAAAAGTTGGCCACTGGGGGAGAGAGTGCTGCCCGTGGCGACTCCGTCAGTCTACTCAAAATGTTCTTGGCTGAAAATAAAATAGGCTGGAGAAACAACGCAGAGATGTTAGTGCCAAAGAATCTGCTACAAGGGCATTTGTAAAATGTTTACTCCTTCAAAGCTAACTGCTTAGAAGGATAGACCTTACTGCATTGATGAAATCGGCCGAGACACGCATATAATCTGAGCGTTTGCCCAACAATGGTCTCAGCACTGAAGTAAAATGTTTGCTAAATTATATGTAGGAGCACCCATGTTGCTTAAGCCATCAGCACACGGACCGTGCATGTGATCGTTGAACGTACAGTTTGTCGGTGGCTTCTGATGGCATAGCGTTGACAAAACACGTTCAGAAGTCTTTTCGAGCGGGAAGAATGATACCTACTTCACATGACGTCATCTCTCTTCAGTACACAGTCGGGAGACGACAAATGGCTTTTAGTTGAAGCCCATATTATATAACTATATACATACCGTTTTCAAGCACCATCAAACTGAGCATATTCCGAAAACCCGTCATTAATTGTACGACGTCTCGTAATAAACTGACGAGAAACTTTATGTGGGTGGCTATAGAACTACTGTAACTTTCGTGTTATGGAAGCATGCTGTTTCAAGGCAACGGCACTTGGAGGATCCATCAAAAATGCGTTGTTCTTAGTAAATTTGTATTGAATGTCAGTTAGCAACATGTCTACGATTAGAGCTTCCAAGAGCTGGTAATACAGAATGTGTTGTAAACAATTCCTGGTCGGCGTAGAGTAATGCGTAGAAAAGTGGATGTGTTTCTGGTTCGTGTCACACTGGATCCCAATATTTTTTGCAAACCTTCGCGTTTCCTACGAGGTACTGATACTTTCTTATTAGTTTAATAGAAATATATTCTGTAATATTCGATGTTATGTAAATGCAAGCGCGCTCTTTATGAGGAGTGAGTTTGCTCGATTGGCTTTATCCACAAGACAGCTTGTAGTACTTGCTGTAAGATATTTTGCACTTTCTTGTTTCAAGTTCTGTAGTTCACATGCTGCAAAGATTCTGCTACTGTGCAGGAACAGTCATCAAGTAAGAATGCTCTTCGGATTTTACTAAAAAGTGAGAATGATGAAATAATTTGTATCTAATCTGGGGAAATATAATAAATTTTTTATGTATAGCAATACGTGTAATGGAACTTTCATAAGTCGATGTCCTTATTGACGGGACATGGTACTTTCCTTTTTGTCTTATAACATGTTCATGGATGTATATATGGTTCTCGGGCGAGACGTCGGATGTCATAGTGAAAACACAATATTTCGTCAGCGCAACTGGCCGACATCTTCAGGTGCGACGAACACACTGCTAAGGCAGGACCAGGGCCCCCTATTTATGCCAGTTTTAGGCAGGACGTGCGCATGCGTGGAGGCGCCAAATTCAACCAGAAAAGTCTGCAGTGGCCGAGCATTGTCTCAGTACAGGCCATTCTATGAATTATCAACATACAAAAATTCTCGCATCGACGAGTTCGTACTGGGACAGTGTTATTAAGGAAGCAGTCGAAATACGTAGCTCGACGAATCTTGTAAACAGAGACACGGGCTATCATCTTAGTTCAGCATGGGATCCAGCACTGGCCATATTGAAGTTGCTTCGAGCAGAGAGGACTACTATTGGTCATAAGGCGGACAACGATTCGGCAGCAACATAAATATTCTGTTGAGAACGGGAGGATAATCAAGGCGCCTACGTGGACGCGCAGTTTTGCTTGCGGCTTCCGACAGACGTCGCTGGGGCGGCCGATGGCAGCGCAGAGTAACAGCGGCAGCCTCCGCCCTTGCGGCTTCCGACAGAGGTCGCTGGGGCTGCCGATGGCAGCGCAGAGCAGCGGCGGCAGCCTCCGCGCGTGCGCCGAAGTATTTTGTTCTTCATCCTGTAGGTGGCGTTACTGTCCTTCCAGCTATCAGTTGATTTCGTCGCTATTGGCCATCGAATTTGGCGCCTCCACGCATGCGCACTTCCTGCATAAAACTGGCATAAATAGGAGGCCCTGGTCCTGCCTTAGCAGTGTGTTCGTCGCACCTGAAGAGGTCGGTCAGTTGCGCTGACGAAATATTGTGGAGTTTTCACTATGACATCCGACGTCTCGCCCGAGAACCATATATACAACATGTCCGTCGGGAAAGCCTCAAGCAACACATGGGATACCTGTACGGGGAGGAGATGGTAAAAGAAGTTAACAGTTTTGATAAACTACGGAATAAGAAGAGCAGACTGCTATGTGCCCTTACATTTTTATTAAGATGCCGAGATCATCGAGTTATTCCGACGTTCGCTAAGGTGACGCACTTCATAACCTCTGCAGCCGCTAAAAGGATAAAAAATCGAGCAAGCCACGCACTGGTAAGAGAAAGGATTCACCATACTCGGCGAGAACTGGACTTCGTATCCAGAGAGCTCTTGGCACTTCATTTGAAGATATCGTCAAGACTGTCCGCTGATTCTTGGACGTGGGTTGATAGCGCTACTTGGGCATTCTCAGACTGGAAACGGCAACAAGACGCAGCATGTCAAATTGATAAGTTTCATCGCTTCAGGGACCGTTTACCACAAGAAGAGAACAACTAAGTTCGTAGACGAACTGTATACAATCTAGCGGACAAACCTTTGCCTGACGCGGCGGTATCGGTCCTGGAGAAAGGATTGAACTTCGCACCCACTCCGAGGACACCACCTGTTCTGGACATCATTAGCTCCGTCGAACAAGGCACCCTAAAACTTCCCAGGGAATCTGCAGAGGAGATCCGGCGGGAGACTTGCCGTGCTCTGACACGGGCTCAAGTGCCTAAGAACAATCTGACAGCTGCAGAGAGGTCAGTAGTTCGATCCCTACGAGAAGATACTGATATTGTGATATTGCCGGCGGATAAGGCAAATGCGACTATTATCCTCTCCACGTCGATGTATGTGAGCAAGATGCACCAGCCTCTGGACGACTCTGCATATCGCACACTAAATAAGGACCCCACAGCAAAAATTCAGCGAAAAACTTTGGAGCTCCTCAAAAACAGCACGATCTCCGATGTGGTTGCTAAGAGACTACGTACACAGGCGCCCGTACCTCCAGGCTATACGGATTGCCCAAAATTCACAAGGATAATAAGCCACTGCGGCCTATTGTGAGTAATATCGGGGCACCAACGTATAATCTCGCGAAACATCTGGCAGCGCAATTGAGCCCTTTAGTAGGAAAGTGTGAGCATCATATCCGTAACTCACAAGACTTTATTCGTCGGCTCAAGAACTTACGACTCGCACCATCAGATATACTCGTGAGTTTTGACGAAGTCTCACTTTTTACTCGAGTACCATTGCAGGAATCGTTGTTGCTCATTAGCGAGAAGCTGGACGGGGAACTTTTAGACTTATTCCAACATGTGCTCACCTCGACATACTTTTTATTTAATGGACAATACTTTGATCAGACTGACGGCGTCGCAATGGGTAGTCCCCTGTCACCCATTGTGGCTAATCTTTTCATGGAAGACTTCGAGTAGAGAGCGCTCCAGACGTCGGATGTGAAACCTACGTGTTTTTGGCGATATGTGGACGACACCTTTTTTATCTGGCCTCACGGCATTGCATCGCTGAATGTTTTTCTTGAGCATCTTAACTCGCTTCATCCCAACATCAAGTTCACGATGGAGATGGAGAAAAGCGGCGAACTTCCATTCCTGGACGTGTTGGTACAGAGAAAAGAAGATGGCACATTAGGTCACGCAGTGTACCGTAAACCAACGCACACGGACTAATACAGATCACCAGCTGTCACCATCCTTCGCAACGAAAAGGCGCACTGAGGACGTTGGTCCACAGAGCACGAGCCATATCAGACTCAGACAGCTTATCCAATGAGCTACTCCATCTGCGTACCATTTTGCAACAAAATGGATACTCCGAACGGGAGATTCACCGTGCCTTACAACCAAAGCGGGTTACCCAACGTGAGGAAGTGGAAGAAGGCGAAGAACAAAGGGGAATGGTCATCTTGCCATACATCGGCGGTGTCTCTTCAAAAATAGGAAGACTATTGAAGAGGCATAAAGTTAAATGTGTTTTCGTCCGCCGGCAAAACTCGGAGCTCTCTTGGGCTCATCTAAGGACATCCTTGGCCTAAGAAGACCCGGTGTTTACGAGATTCCTTGTAGCTGCGGCATGTCGTACATCGGACAAACTTGTCGCACTGTAGAAGAGAGATGCACTGAACACTGACGCTACACTCGTCTGGAGCAACCAGAAAAGTCTGCAGTGGCCGAGCATTGTCTCAGTACAGGCCATTCTATGAATTATCAACATACAAAAATTCTAGCATCGACGAGTTCGTACTGGGACAGTGTTATTAAGGAAGCAGTGGAAATACGTAGCTCGACGAATCTTGTAAACAGAGACACGGGCTATCATCTTAGTTCAGCATGGGATCCAGCACTGGCCATATTGAAGTTGCTTCGAGCAGAGAGGACTACTATTGGTCATAAGACGGACGACAATTCGCCAGCAACATAAATATTCTGTTGGCAACGGGAGGATATTCAAGGCGCCTACGTGGACGCGCAGTTTTGCTTGCGGCTTCCGACAGAGGTCGCTGGGGCTGCCGATGGCAGCCTCCGCGCGTGCGCCGAAGTATTTGGTTCTCCATCCTGTAGGTGGCGTTACTGTCCTTCCAGCTATCAGTTGATATCGTCGCTATTGGCCATCGAATTTGGCGCCTCCACGCATGCGCACTTCCTGCATAAAACTGGCATAAATAGTGGGCCCTGGTCCTGCCTTAGCACCTCCGTGAATCCCTCCGTCTCTACCGTGCCTTCCTCCGCACGCGTGACCCGGACACACTACGGCGCCACCGGCAACTCCAGAGACACATTCGTAATTTGCTCGCGGCTAAGAAACGCCGGGACTGGCGACAGACATGCACCCATTTAAATGCTACCCTACCTATCAACTCGTCCAAGTTCTGGTCAGCCTTTCGTCGCCTTACCGGAACTAAACCCTCCCCCTACTATCCTCTTCTCCATGACGATCTCCCCTTCCCTGACACCCTTAGTAAGGCCAATCACTTTGCCTCCTACTTCGATGTTTTTCCATCCCCGATGATCCCCAGTTCGATTACTCCCTGTTCCCGGACGTCCGCGATCGAACTGACACCTCTGTCCCTCCCCTCGCACCTGGTTTCCAGTACTTGGACAACATTGCACACACGGAACTCAATGCCCCTATCACTACACAGGATCTCATTGCTACACTCCGCACAAAACGCAACACCGCTCCTGGTAACGATCGTGTCACCTACCGCCACCTTCGTGAAGCTCCTGTCTCTTTCCTCTCCACCGTCCGCCCCCGGTAGCTGAGTGGTCAGCGTGACAGACTGTCAATCCTAAGGGCCCGGGTTCGATTCCCGGCTGGGTCGGAGATTTTCTCCGCTCAGGGACTGGGTGTTGTGTTGTCCAAATCATCATCATTTCATCCTCATCGACGCGCAGGTCGCCGAAGTGGCGTCAACTCGAAAGACCTGCACCAGGCGAACGGTCTACCCGACGGGAGGCCCTAGCCACACGACATTTCATTTCATTTCCTCTCCACTCTGGCCAGGCTCTACAATGCAGTCCTGTCCACCGGTTACTACCCCGACCTGTGGAAAACCTCCCGTACCCTGATGTTCCTTAAACCTGGCAAACCCCCGTCCGCCGTCTCCTCCTACCGTCCTATCAGCCATACCTCGGTCTTCAGCAAGGTCCTGGAATCTATCCTCACCCGACGCATCCACCAGCATCTCCGCCAGCACCGCCTCCTTCCCGTTACCCAGTGTGGCTTTCGACCGTCCTTCTCTTCCGACGACCTTCTCCTTCACCTCACTCATCTCCTTTCCGAACAGCTTAATTCCCATCGCTCCGCAATATTCCTCTCCCTGGACCTCGAACGTGCTTATGACCGCGTATGGAATTCCGGTCTCCTCTTCAAGCTCCAAACCTTCGCCCTTCCCATTAACTACGTCCATCTGATCGGTTCCTTTCTCTCCCACCGTCCTTCCTACGTCACCATCCATAACACGGATTCCTACACCTTTTTCCCCTCCGCCGGTGTGCCCCAAGGCTCCGTCCTCTCCCCCCTTCTGTACCTTTTGTACACGGCGGACATGCCGCCGCCGTCACCCCCCGTCCACCTTCTCCAGTTTGCCGATGACACCGCCTTCCTTGCCATTGCCCCCACCCTGCAGCGCTCCCAACACCTTCTCCAATCCCAACTTGACCGGTTCACCACTTGGTGCAACCAGTGGTTGCTCAAGATCAATCCCTCCAAAACCCAGGTGATCATTGTAGGCAAAACCACCCCTTCCTTCCGCCTCCTTGATTTCTATCTCACCATCTATGGCCGTCCAATCGCCCTCACTCTCACCCTTGGCGACACCCTCGACCGTCGCCTCTCCTGGACTCCCCATCTCCGGACAATCCAAGCCAAGGCACGCTCCCGACTCCGTCTCCTCAAGCTCCTTTCCGGCCGTACGTGGGGTCTGGACCCCTCCACACCTATAAATACCTCATCCGCCCTATCCTTTGTAACGCTCATCCGGCCTGCATCTCCGCCCCCCCTACCTTTTATAAATCCCTTCAAATCCTTGAACGCCATGCTCTCCGCCTCGCCTATCGCATCCGTCTCCCCTCCCCCACGCGGATCCTGTACGATCTCATTCCGTTCCCCCACCTCCTCCTCTTCCTTGAAAGGATACGGATCCTGTACACCTCCCGCAAACTTGATCCTCCTCACCCGCTTGTCTCGCTCATCCTCTCCCACCCCCGCCCGCTGCCGCGCCTGTATTCCCACATCCCACCTGGTCTCCATCTCTCCACCCTCCTTACCCTCTCCCAAGGTGGCTTCCGCCAGCTCCCCCTCCCTGATGATGTCCTCCTCCCCTCCATCTACACCTCCTATCAACTTTGATCCTGCCCCCCCCCCCCCACTTCCGGTGTCCTTTCCTTTAGGCAACCTCCCTCCCTTCTCTCTCCTTTTCCCCCCATCCCTCTTCCTCCGGGCTTCCCCTCCCCCTTCCTCCTATATCCTCTGCCCATGGCATCTCTGCTCTCCCCTCTCCCTCTCCCACCCCCACCCCCCTCCTCCCCTCTTGGCAGGTCCCCGGACTCGCACACGCTACGTGGACTTTCGCGCGCCGGAGATCATCGCCATCAGTGTCTCGTGTGTGTGCCTTCGTTGGTGTTTAGTGTTTATTCGCCGTCACGGCACCACTGTTCACGTGTACCGTCGCCATCATCCATGTTATGTGCGCCGTGTCAACTAGTGTTAGTGATGTTTCTCGTCCAGCGTGAACGGCTCCATGTTTTTTGTTTTTTAGTGTCTACATTTTTTGCCCGCCGTTTTGATTGTATTCTCTGTGCCACCTATATGTATTACTTATTGTAAAACTCATGGCTGAAGATCGGCGTACTCTGCTGCTGACAGCCCGCCTTGTGTACGGTGCTCAAAATCACAATAAAGAAAAAAAACTGCCTTAGCAGAGTGTTCGTCGCACCTGAAGAGGTCGGCCAGTTGCGCTGACGAAATATTGTGGAGTTTTCACTATGACATCCGACGTCTCGCCCGAGAACCATATATACAACATGTCCGTCGGGAAAGTCTCAAGCAACACATGTTCATGGATACTGAAGTTTTCATTTATGAGTGCTAGACAGAGCAAAATGACTAGCATATGGACAAGGGAGGGTATGTGAATTTTAAAATAGGTAATGTACGAAATTTACGGCCGTTCATTTTGTAAACTGCGTGATCTGTGAGGCACATACGCCAACAACTGCCCTTGGAGCGCGCCGCGATCACGTAAAGCACGTTGAGGCACGCGTACCGTATGCAGAAGCCGCATCGTTATTGAGCGTTCAGCAGCACGTTCAACTCCGCACGCTCAACTTCACGTTCGAAAGCACAGTCTGTGTGCCGACATCTTTACTATTGGCCGTGAAGGTAGACCTTCTTTATGAATTTTACGACGTTAGTGCTATATGAGCATCATCACCAATCACAACCAGTTTAATTTGGGGCCATAAACAAATTCATTCTTCTTGAGGAACATGTCATGTAGTACCGAGGATGTATAAAAACGTCACGGGAAAATGTTTCGCCAGGCTTGAATGTAAACGTGTATTACACAACCATAGTGCACGGCAGCAGTAATTTGTGTCCTATGAAATATGTGGTGTAGTGAGGCACAACATATTGGAAGATATGGGACTCAAAACTACTTACTTGGGTGAAACTTCCTGGCAGATTAAAATTGTGTGCCATACCGAGACTCGAACTCGGGACCTTTGCCTTTCGGGGGCAAGTGCTCTACCATCTGAGCTACCCAAGCACTACTCACGACCCGTCCTTACAGCTTTAATTCTGCCAGAACCTCGTCTCCTACCTCTCAAACTTCACAGAAGCTCTTCTGCGAATCATGCAGAACCAGCATTCCTGGAAGAAAGAATACAGCGGAGACATGGCTTAGGCACAGCCTGGGGGATGTTTCCAGAATGAGATTTTCACTCTGCAGCGGAGTGTGCGCTGATATGAAACTTTCTGGCAGATCTGCTGTGGCTAAGCCATGTCTCCGCCGTATCCTTTCTTCCAGGAGTGCTAGTTCTGCATGGTTCGCAGAAGAGCTTCTGTGAAGCTTGGGAGGTAGGAGACGAGGTACTGGGAGAACTGAAGCTGTGAGGATGGGTCGTGAGTCATGCTTGGGTAGCTCAGATGGTAGAGCACTTGCCCCCGAAAGGCAAAGGTCCCGAGTTCGAGTCTCGGTCCGGCACACAGTTTTAATTGGCCAGGAAGTTTCATATCAGCGCACACTCCGTTGCAGAGTGAAAATCTCATTCTATTTACTTGGGTGTTACTCCAAATGATCGAGAGACGGCGGCTGGAAAGACAATACACTCGCCAGCGAGGTGCGGGAAGCAGGGGGTGCTTTGTTTGACGACGACTGCAGCGCCAAACACTCAACCCTCTTTGTCACGCATTACACAGAAATTGGCCAAAGTACTGCCACGCAAAACAGACGGTAGGTCGGGGGACGTCCTTTGTGGGTGGAAGGGTTACAAAGGATGAATGAGACAAAGCCACAGACCCGCAGCTGCGCACCAGAGCGATTCGCTAATTCGGATAGAGTCGAACCAATCGCTGACTGCTGCAGCATATTATATAAGCAGAGCACTGGGGTTTTTAGTTCAGCCTCGTCTACAACTGAGCTGTTTAAGATTCAAATCAAGTTTTGTTAGACAAGGATGACCATTCTGTAGAAATCTCTCTGGCATTCGACTGGAGTGATATTGAGAAGAAAAGAAAAATATGAACATGGACTGGGATTCGTGCCTCGCTCTTTTAGTACAGCTGAAGAGCGTCAAACACTGTGGCAACGTTCTCTGGAGAAAAACGCGGAATGGGTATGGCAGTAAACATGGGCTGCAAAATCAAAGGCGTCTGATAATGGTTGATTCAGTAAGTGTTTCCACGCGGCATCCTTGGTCTCTCAATTCGATATTCACGAGGAAAGAAATTATTGCCAAGAGAACAAAAATACAAATTAATAAAGCACCACATTAATAGAGTGTGATAAAGGCAATTTTACTGTACAATATTTTAAAAATTTAAGCTAAATGTGAAACATCCTGGCAGATTAAAACTGTGTGCCGAACCGAGACTCGAACTCGGGACCTTTGTCTTCCGCGGGCAGTTTTAATCTGCCAAGGAGTTCTATATCAGCGCACACTCCGCTGCAGAGTGAAAATTTCATTCTAAGCTAAAAGTATTTGGCGTTCATTTGTCTTTCCAAACAGGAACTTTGAAATTTATTATATGTATATTTCTTTTCTTTCAGAACTACGTGAACAGGTCGAGCAGGCGTGGAATAACGTATCCCACGTCAGTATTCACCATCTGTACTATCGACTGGATACCAGCGTCAGCGCCTGCATTGCCGCCCGTCGAGACTACAAAGTACTCCTAGGAGTGTTTCAGCATGGGTCGATACATGGTAGCTCAGAACAGCTTGTGCTATTGATTTGTAAATGTAATTATTTCATGTATTCCATATGCACTGTTGCAATAAGAAATCTTCAGTCAATTGGAAACCTCTAAAAGGTAGCACACATTTTTTTCTGGCTTTTATATATATTACTCGTTCTAGCTTCAAGTTAGCTGTACCCGCATGACATAGTATAGGTCTCCTCTGCTGGAAATCGTTTTCTAAGAACTTTTCTTCTCTTCCGCTGCTCTTTAATCTCGTCATTTCGTACACTATCTGTTGATTTCATTTTTAGCATCTATATAGCAACACTGGAAACGTATCCAGTTTTTCCTATCCAAAGTATGCCGCAGACTATACGCCAGTCTGTTTCTACTGACTTTCATGTTTTCTTTCGAAAACATATCTAAGATGTCTTATAAATTTTGATATTGATCGTAATATTATTTACTCGAAGAAGAATGTCAGGATTTAACACAACTCAAGCCTGCTCTCTTCGCCTTTGGCATAAAATGGAAAACATCTACTGCCCCAGTGTTAAATGTGGCTGTATACACCTGGTTACAGGCTACTAATAGAAAACGTAACACTCAAGAATTTTTGCACGTGTGAAATATATACAGCAATTCGTCGCACTGCACATCTAAAAATATAAGATATCTCGGTTTCTGCGAACCGCATTTCAGTCGAAACTCACTTCATCAGTCTGAAATGACGTAATTGTAAAGCATCATACGAGGTCGTTAAACATCATCTTCATTCGAGGAATTGCTGAGCTCAAATAAGCAACAACACAGAAAGATGTACAAATAGGAACATCTAAATAGAAGTGACTGTCCAATGCATCGCGATTTTACTCCGTACATTCATGCACATTAATAAGCCAAAGACTTGAAAATTTACATCTGTCCCAGAAATTTTGACTACTATATACTGTGACATCGTATTACTGAATAGCTACTTGCATCTCTTTCTTGAAGTGCTAAGTTGATAATCTCTGCCTGTCAGGGCGAAGTCAATGCGATGACCCTTATCAAGTCATAACTTTCTTTAAACTGTAGTCAGTATCTCATGTACTCTTCAGCACAACGAATACGGATGTTTAAGTCATCCGGCCGACTACACAATAAATTATAGTTTTAAAATAGGCCCGTACAATATTAGACTTGCCTACGTCTTTGCTGAAATGTTACTTTCCCGAATGAAGTATTTTGATACACGTTATGGGCTTTTACAAAAGGGAGTACGCATTGCAGGGCTCAAAAAGTACAATTTTTCCCCGGATTCAACAATGTGTGTACGAAGCAAGTATAATTCGTGTAAGTGCAATGTTATGAGAAAAGTTGTTTGTATTCCTCACAAATGGCAGCGGGTTAGTAGTGTCTTTAAAGGAAACAATTCTTATCGAAATTTAAGAAGGCATAAAAACGAAAAAAATCAACCGCCGTGATCTTGATTACGCTTGGTGATAATCTCGAAGGTGAAACATTCTGGAAAAACTAGTCACTTAAGATAGACAAACCGTGTGCATGTTCATTATATGACTCTCATGGTCTATCTGGATTTTCCTATGATTCTTTACGAATGTGGCCGAGATTTGTGTGCAAGCTTACTACAATTTGACGCTGAGAACGTTAATTTAAAAATTTTCGCGACATGTGAGTGCAGGCACCTTATAATAACCAAAGGGCAAGAAACGATTTCAAGTACGTTTTACACATAAAAGATATCATTGCCACTTTACGCTCTCTAGTCATCAGGTCTGCATATTAAAATTGTTTCCCGAGAAAAACGAGGACGGTCTGGTTTAGTTAGCGATAAGAAACAGGTTACCGCCGCGTTCTGTTTTCGGCATCTGAGTCAAGGCACATTGACCCCTTGGCATCCTTTCTGACCTCCAGAGAATCGGAGCCAACGGAGTGGTAAGTGAAGCCAAATAATTAATTTGACGTCTAATGAAAGCCGAAGTAAGCCGTCAGTGAATTTTTGTTTCCACTGCCTGTCTAGCAAGCCACGTTGTTTCTCTAAATACGCACGGTGTGAGTGGTGATAATTTCTGAACCATACTGTGATTTGAAAATCTTCTCCAGTAGATCTCAGAGTAAAAAAATTTTGATACATGGCCTCTACTTTTCAATGTCCTGTTGATTCCATATGCGCAGCTCGTGCGTACTAAACTTAACACTTTCAAGTTAGCTGTTGTGTCATATTTAAGGGTTCAAGGGGAGCAAAGAGCGTCAACAGTTTACCAGTACCATAACAAAATAGTGCATGTCCCACATTTCATGAGACACTGTGTTCTGGCTTGGAGAAATATTAATCTGAAGAAAAACTGCAGGATCAAAGTGCCAGATACATTTTACTTGTAAAAATAGGGAATGTTAAGCACTTGGTGCTAGTTTTCTTACTTTCTTCATACAGCTATTGAAGAGCGTCTCGTAACAAACACGTAGTACACTAATAAACAACTGTCTTCTAGTTTCAGTGGGTAAGCAGCAATAAGTGCAATATCAAAAAAAATGTGCATTTTCTTAAATTTCTCTCTGAATTCAAACAGGAAACTAAAGTAAAAAATAATGTTTATTTTTCATTTAAATTCGAAGCACGTTTCTGGGAATCCCTTTTTTGTTCATTCATATTTCACACTGTTACCGGTGTGATGCCAAGAGACACAACATAACTACGAGCTACGGTGAGTAAACTTTCTGTGCCAACTTACCAATTCTCCTCTATGACACCGGTTGCTTCGTTTATAACCTGATGCTCCGCGACAGAATATCCGAAGTAGGAGTCAATGGCACCTCGCTTTATGATTGGAATACGCGCTTCTAAATTGAACGTCGCGCAGCAGACGACGCAACACGCTGTCAAAACAATCCTCAGATAAACACATGCACCAGGCTTCATGTTGATACGGTGGTGATAACGCTCGCGTGCATCCACCCGCGCAAACTGTCTACCCACAACCGACCCTTCCCGCCGCTGAACTCCAACTGCGCGTTGCTCGGGCTGTTGGGAGTTCCTGCGGCAGCCGGTAGAGCGCGCTGTTGTCGAATCAAAGCGCTTGAGTTGTGAGAATATAACACTCTTCAAGAATAGCCAAAGTACATCGAGCAGAACAACACTGTAACAGCACTGTTGTAACAGTTTCTTTCAGAAACGTGAGGTAGCAGCAGCTTTTTTAGCTGGAATTTGTTTTTTCTGTTAGAAATACAGCAGTTAAGGTAAGTCGTAAAACTTTTCGTCTTTTCTTTAGTATGTGTATTCGTCAATAAAAAGTTAAAAATCTTGTCATGTCAACTGTCTCCTAAAAAATGTTGAAGTGTATTCAAAGTTGTAGTGAGGTACTCAGTGTTCAAAACTATTCTGAAAATGTTGGTCTACTACCTTATGTCAGTTGCATGAGATTCTAGGAAGAAAGTGAATTATAATTCCATCTGAGACTGACTCGGAAGTATGGTCGCGCAGCGTCATTAACGCTTGATAAATAAAAAAAACTGTTAGTCTATTCTGTATGAATTGTAGTATGCGTGCACGTAAATCATTGTCTTCCGCCTCAGAATTTGCGACAGAAATTAGCGTAAGGCGTTGTGCCCCTAACTGACTGATCTTTGATGGATTGCAGAGACTGTCTAGAAAAGAAGATTCAGCGATATCAACTCCGTCGAAGATGAGAAATGCATGGAATACGGGTGTTAGGATGTTGATGCAATTTTCGGTGAAGCCCTTAATGATCGATCGTCTAGAGTCCTCTAGATTTCATGGGTAGTAGTAGCAGCAGCAGTGATTTATTTTGTTCGTCTGTGGATCTGTCTTACACGAATACGGGATATATCATTGCGTTACATGGTTAATATATACAGGTCTTTGAAAACTTAACAGGTGCAGTTTGACAAGACTGGAAAATCTGCGCTCAGCGAGCAAAATTGTAGAGAATCATAGTTTCGTATTTCAAGAATCCTACCGTAAAATTCGGTCTTATCTAAGCACTGTCGACTCCAGTTGGTGACTGGATAAACAGCACGCCTCTACAGCTGTATCTAGAGCGATGACGAATATGACGTCGGTGTAGCTTCTAAGCAGCTTCAACTGATGCAAAGACAACGTGTCTTCCGACAAGTCCCCTAGTCCTGAATCGGTATAAGGCTAGGGTTGCCATCCGTCCTGACATATCAGGACTGTCACCTTTATGTATCTTCTTGTCCTGACATCCCGACAAGACTCAGTTTTATCCCGATTTTGCGAAATATTGATATGGGCTTGGCTGGAGTATTGAAGTAACGCCATCTGTTAGTGCAGCATGTAAATGCAGTCTAAGTTAGTTTTATTTGTGTCAACAAGTTTATGTTGACAAGGTCATCTCACAAATGACGTTGCATGTTGCGTATCCTGTGTCGACGATGCAAGCACCTTCTAGATCTAGCACCATCATTCTAGAAAATACCAGACTTCTCCAGTTGTACAGTGTTGGACCTAACCAAGAAACAGTTAATTTGATTTCGGAATTTGAGGAAGAAAGAATGGTTTTCTACACCATAGCATTTGATTACTTACTACTTTAGAAGTACGCGCTACTGCTTACACATTTTGTTGTCCTCATGGAGTACTACGAGTGTACGAAGTCGGCAGTAAATCCACGTTCCAAACGTCGTGGCCTCCCCTTGTAAGGGAAATAGGCTATGTATTTTAATAAAAGTCAAGTATTTGATTGGATGATGCTATCTGAAACCACAGACTGGGTGATGATTGAAACCACTATTATATACCTGACTCAAAATGGTGTGAAATTTCAGACGACAATTGTTTTCAGGAATATATGTATCTGAAGAGCTGTTCAGAAACTAAGCATGATTCGGACGAATTTAAGTCTGTGGAGGAAAGGTGGATTTACTTCCTAACGGAAACCGAAAATCCTGAACGCAAATGCCAACTGCAAAAATCATGCGAGTATCTGTTCACTATTCCCGTACACAACTTCACAATGGAACGAGTAGTTTCTCTGATACCGTCTCAGTGCACTGAGGAAAGAAATCGACTGCTGCCACGGACTGAAGAACCAATCTTACAGTGCCAGTTTAAATACAAACTGACTTGCGCGGAGTTTTATCAATATGCAGACGGGAAAAAAGAGTTGCTGAAAAAGGTGAAATCTTCCGAAAAATGTGGTGTACCAACTACTTCTGCACCAACATGTTCCATGTCATTATATTCTAAATAAAAATAATTATAGTAAATCAACTTTTTGCTTAATTTCAGCATCCCCATCTCACAGTGTCCCGACAAGGTCCCAGCTAGTCATGGCAACCTTATATAATGCGTACATGTCGGAAGGGTTTGGCTGGTAGGCAATGTTACTGACACCTATTTGGCAGTTCTGTATGAGAGAGCCATTGTTGTCTGCTGAGTTGCTTATTCGTACTTCACTCTTCATTTCGTAGTGTTTCTGTTCCCTGTGACCCCCCAGCCACCCCCCCCCCCCCACCACCCCCTACCCCCGCCTCGTGCTGGCCACATACCCAGTGGCGATTCAAGTGGGTATCAGACTTGCTTCTTCCGCTTCCCACAAACCTCTCCCCCCCCCCCCCCCAATTGCAACAGGGCAACTTGTTATTAACACGCTGTACATATCTCTTATGAATGACATATTTTCTTTACGGTAAAGCAGCGATCCCTGAGACAGCAGTGGGTGTTGCCGATTATTTTATATGGTTGCCCATAAACCTGCAAGCAATTTAAGAACCACTACAACAACCGTCTCTTCTACATCAACATCCTACCGGCGCAGGTGTGAATGAACAGCGTCATGTAAACAAAACAAAAAATGGCTCTGAGCACTATGGGACTCAACTGCTGAGGTCATTAGTCCCCTAGAACTTAGAACTAGTTAAACCTAACTAACCTAAGGACATCACAAACACCCATGCCCGAGGCAGGATTCGAACCTGCGACCGTAGCGGTCTTGCGGATCCAGACTGCAGCACCTTTAACCGCACGGCCACTTCGGCCGGTGTCATGTAAACAAAATTGATGTCTTGCGTAATAATACTATGCGTATCATTTCGGGAACAATAAGATCTACTCCCTCTACCTGGCAGCCTGTTCTGAGTCACTCACCACCCCCAAATCTGCCAAAGAAGGAAGTCTGAATCAGGGAATACAACAAAATCCTAGCAAACTTTAGACTAACGGTGCACTCTGACATTACTAATCTCAGAATCAACAAAATCCGTTCAAGGCATCCTCCTCTTGCACTTGAAAACAGTCTCGCTGAAGTTAACATCACCAATTCTTGCATGAGAAAATGACTCCAGAATGTCCCAGCAACATGCCAGTTATAATTGTGTATTACTGAGACAGCTCCCGCGTTTGATCTGCCCCGCAGGGTATGTTCAACTCTCAATCGACAAAGAACAGAATATGGACGACATGCAGTCATTTTTTAAATGGTAAAATTTGTCCTCGCCAGCATATGACTACAGCTCACCGAGGCAGACCACCCATCACATTATGGAAGAAGCAGAGCATGTAGACTGGGGTTATGATGAATTCCTGATGGCAACCCCAATTTCCGTCAAATACATACAAGAAATAGCTTAGCACCTGATGCTTCGCTCGCATAGACTGTGCGGTCTGCACAGAAATTTTTTTGTTTTCTTTAACACAATTTTATGTCGAATACAACTTTCAACACCTTCTAAACTTTTCACGCTAATTACGGCCATATAAGCATGGTCTTTTCCCATGTACTTCTGATCAAAAAGCGATACCGGTAGCAGGCCGAGGTTTTTATTAATCATGGCTTGTGCGCTCTTGTGGTAATATTTCAGTTGAAACTTTCATCCCCTAACACATTTCTTTATCTCTAAACGAGAAGTGAAATATCAGTTTTCATAGATTTAGCTTTAACAATTTTTCTATATAACGAAATATTTTCTTAAAAATTTCGTCCCATATTTCCCCCTTAAGGAGATGAATTTCCAAGAACAGTGAAATACTTATCTTTTAATTCTAACGGAGAAGCCAAATACAAATTTTCATAGATTTAGCTTTGAAATTGCTTTCATGATGAAACAATCTGATAAAACTTTCATCCCCTATTTCACTCCCTGAGGGAGTTGGATGTACAAAAATACTGCAACAAGTATTTTTTTTAATTTCTGTGCGAGAAGTCAAACGCCAATTTTCATAGATGTAGCTTTAAAAGGCTTTAGTAGCTGTATAATAATGAATTATTTTCAAAAAACTTTCACCCATTTTTTACCCCCTTTGTGACTGAATTTCCGAAACAGTAAAACACGTAATTTTTATTTTGTAACCAGGAAGGCAAATACCAAGTTTCAAAGATTTAGCTTGAAAAATTCTTTCCATGTGAAATATTTTCATAGGACATTTCACCTTCTGTTTCATCCTCTCAAGGGTTGAATTTCCAAAAACAGTGAAACGTGTATTTTTTATTTCCAACAGAGAATCAAAATACAAATTTTCATAGATTTAGCTTAAATATGCTTCCATAATAAAATATTTCTGTAAATCTTTCGTCCCCTATTTCACCCCCATAAGGGTTGAATTTCCAAAAATGCAGAAACATTATTTCTGACCGAAAATCCAAATACCACTCTTCCTTTGTCTAACTTCAAATTTCCTTAATAGAGACATATTTTCAAAAAAACTTTGGATTCCCTGTTTTACCCGCTTAGGGTGGAATTCCGAAAAATCTCTTTTTAGATGACGCTTGTAATATAAGATCAACACCATCCCCAAATTTGAATTTTCTGTCCTTAGCGGTTTGGGCCGAGGACGTCAGTGAGGACATTGCCTTTTATATACATAGACTAAATGTGTTTAGCAACAACGTAATGTAATTCAACGTTCAAATGTATTTAGGTGCCATAGGCTGAATAATAAATAAACTCAGGAAGCCACTTTTCCGTGTGTGGTGGCGGTACTTTGTGTACCCCTGTCATTTCTCACTTTCCTGACGCACTTGCGAACTGTGCGCGAACAAAACGATTACTGGTAATCTTCCATGTGAGCTCGACTCTCTCTGATTTCACCTTTATGATCTCTCCGCGAGATAGGCAGAAGCATATAGATGGTAAAATCACATGCATGTGACCACCACCTATGTTCGACGTCAACCCGTAATATCCATTCGCAGTGGTGGGTACACAGGGTGCGGAACTGAAATCCGGACATACGAAACTTCTTTTTTTTTTTTAGAAGCAAATTTATTAAAACAAAATAAAAAAAATATGAAAATTCTTTTACATATAAGTAATGGTATTTTTCAAGAGTAACATTGCTCGGTGTAATCCCCTTCAGCCGCAATGACCGCCTCCAATCTTGACCTGAAGCGATCGAACGCACTCTTTAGAACAGCGCTGTCCATATTCGCGAATGCTACATCTATAGCGGTGCCTAGAGATGCGACATTAGGCTGCTTCGTCTTATTGCTAACTCTTTCGACTACGCTCCAAACATAGTAGTCGAGAGGGTTCAAATCTGGACTGCTTTGACCAGAACATGTCAACGTTATCCGAGACCCAGTTTTGAACTACATGGCTCGTATGAGCAGGTGCACCGTCCTGTTGAAAGACGCATTGTCTCCCCAAGCCCACAGTTCAAAGAAGCGTGGCGGCATGATATCACCCTCACTAAACACAACACGTGGAATGTGAACCCCAGACTTCTCCGAAGCACTGACTGTTTACTAGATGCCTATGGATTGCAACACCATTAATCGCAATCTTCGGCGGACCTACTATATAGTGGGAAACAAACTAAAATTTATCCCGATTTAAGCTTGTCCGAAAAATCACCGACAAGATTTAGGGACTGGATACTTATATCAAAAAAGGAAAAAAAATGGGCTCTAAAACGCATACCTTAAGAGCTATGTGCACTTGTTCAGTAGAAGAGATGTGTTTCACAGCAGCAAAGATGGACATGTGCTCATCGCTCTTAAAGTTTGTGTTTGAGACCCCATGTTAACTAAACATGTTTTTTACGGTTTTATCCATACTACCTCTTGCCAAAATATGAGAAACAAAGTCATTGCAGTAAAAGAGATCTGTTCGACAATATCGAAGATGAACAAGTGCTCACAGCTCTTAAGGTATGCCGCGTCCGGCCATCCTGATTTAGGTTTTCCGTGATTTCCCTAAATCGCTCCAGGCAAATGCCGGGATGGTTCCTTTGAAAGGGCACGGCCGACTTTCTTCCCCATCCTTCCCTAATCCGATGAGACCGATGACCTCGCTGTTTGGACTCTTCCCCCCAAACAACCAACCAACCAACCAACCAATCTTAAGGTATACCGGCCGCAATAGTCGAGCGATTCTAGGCGCTTCAGTTTGGAACCGCGCGACCGCTACGGTCGCAGGTTCGAATCCTGCCTCGGGCATAGATGTGTGTGATAGCCTTAGGTTAGTTAGGTTTAAGTAGTTCTAAGTTCTAGGGGACTGATGACCTCAGATGTTAAGTCCCGTAGAGCTCAGAGCCATTCGAACCATGTTCTCAAGGAATGCGTTTTAGAGCTCATGTTTATCGGACATTTTTTTCTTGTTTTGGTGCAAGGAACCTGTTCCTTTTTGTCGGTGTTTTTCTTGGGGGGGGGGGGGGATACCGTGTATAAAGCATGTTGGGGTAAGAGGGAAAACAGTATAGTCGTTGTCGTAATGCGGATACGAAGCGATTTACCCGACGTCCAAAACGGCATGATCATTGGCTTTCAGGCCAACGGTGGAACCATTTCCGAAACAGCTAAGTTTGTAAACTGTTCATGTAGCGCTGTGCATGGCAGAATGGAGCTATCCAAAACCGGGCCCGCAGCTCGTGGTATAATGGCTAATGTTGCTACCTCTGGCTCACGGGGCCCCGGGTTCGATTCCCGGGCGGGTTGAGGATTTTCTCTGCCCTGGGACTGGATGTTTGTGTGTTATCATTTCATCATCATTCGTTAAAGTGGGTAAATTGAACTGTGTACAGATAGGGACTTTGTACGGGCGCTGATGAACGCGCAGTTGAGGGCCCACAAAACATCATCATCATCATCCAAAACCGGCGCCGAGGCAACTGTGGAGCACCTCGGGCCGCAGACGACAGAGGTGAACGACGGCTGCGGAGATGTGTGCGAGCGAATAGATGAGAAAGTGTTGAGCAACTGGCTACCAACAGTGTCTTCTCAACGACCGTTTATCGAACGTTGCTGCGTATGGGACTCTGCAGCACGCGCTTGGTTTATGCACCACGCTGACTGCTGTTCATCGGCGACGAAGGCTGGAAGCTGCACGTCAGTACCGCTACTGGACGTCCAATGAATGGCGACAGGCGGCCTTTTCAAATCAAGCACTTTTTATGCTCTATCGGACTGGAAACAGACATCTTGAACCAATCGTCGAAAGGGTCCAGGCTGGAGGAGGGAGCTTATGGTCTGGGGCAGGGCTTCCCAACCTTTTCAGCTGGCGGACCCCTTATTCAATCGAAAATCCATGGCGGAGCCCTAGTCAGTCAAGAGCACAGTAACTTGAAATTTCAGAGCGAAACCCATGGGAACTGAAAGCTTCTTAATGCAGGTGCCATGTTCCCAATGACCCCCCCCCCCCCCCCCCCCCGAAGTATCAATAGTTTTTGGTTTAGAGATGAATGAAAGCAACTTCTTTTTTAATTTCAACGATCCAATTTGAATTCCCACTATATCCAGACACTTACTAGTGGATTTACTCCCTTTGTTCAACACACTATAGCCTGATTAAAATTACTTGGTAACTGAAATTTCACACGATGGAGCTGTCTTCCTCCAAGAGCAATCAACGTCACGTCCAAACTGTTCGTTGTTGACAAGCTGCCGCTTATTGTCTGTTCACTTCCACTATTTGGCTACTTTTGTGTAAGGAGCATGCATATTTCGTAACAGTCGTGTGTGTGTGTGTGTGTGTGTGTGTGTGTGTGTGTGTCCGGTTTTCCGTGAAATCCGAAGAAAAATGTTCAAATGTATGTAAAGTCTTCCTTTAGTCGTCCTCCCTCCTCTTTCATTTCAACTGGAAACTTCTCTTGTTGTGAAGGCGATGGAGAAACTGCAGCCTTCTCTAATGATCCTGACTTCAGCCACCGATCCATGTTAGAAGTAATAAACTGGTCAAAAATCGACTTATGAAACAGGTAGTGCACTGACAAGGCAAGTTTAACATTTAATGATGCCTGGGGCCGCATACGTGCCAACGAGCACTGTGATTGGTCGAGGAAGCTCGCTCCGCGCATGCGTAAAAGGTTTCAGCGCATCTAGCGCCGTGAGCCAGCGCACAAACGACCCCCGTATTGTTGCTAAACAGTCGATCAGAGAAGAAGCATTCTCCGGCACTATACTGTGTATACGTTCTCACTTAGGAACCGCAAAGGCTGCTTGGGGATACGACCTGAAGTAAAAGTACACATGTTTTTCACACGAAAAAAACAATGGTGATGAATTTGATTTTCACATTTTTATTCAATAATTTTACTCATTATTTTACACGATTTGGTGAAAGGTGGCCGCGGTCCCCCTAGAAAGAGCCGGCGGACCACCGAACTCCTCGGATTTAAACATAATCGAGAATTGTGGGACCACTTCGATTGGGCTCTTCGCACCATGAACCCTAAACCGAGAAACCTAACGTAGCTGGAGTCGGCATGAATCCACCTGCATTCCTGTCGCACCTGCATCCCTGTCGCTACCTTCCAGATGCTCATTGACTATCTTCCTGCACGCCCGCGCTGCAAAAGGTGGTTATTCGGGGTTTTGACAGGTGGCCACATTAACGTAAGACTGGACCGTCTATCAGTTGACTATTCTAACAACGTACGCTCTCGGAATTTCATCAGTAACCTTTCTCTTGCTATGTCTGCAACCGGACGGAGAGGGGAGGGGGGGGGGGGGAGTTTGGAAGAACGTCTCCGCGACACATTCCCACTTACTGAACAAATCTGTGACGAAATGCCCTGCTCTTCATTGGATCTTTTTTATTCATTCTAACAAGTCAGCCTGGTGAGGGTCTCTAGGTGATAAGCAATACTCAAGTATGGGGTGAATGACGGGTTTTGTAAGCTGCATCCTTCATGGGTGGACTACACTCCCTGAGAACTCTTCCAATTAATATTTAGTCTGGCATCTGCGTTTTATAGGATTTGTTTAACGTGTTTTGAAATCTGGTTTCGCACGACAGAGCGGATCAGGTTGTGCAAAGGGTCCAAGGTCAATTACTGTTAGTTATACAAGAACACACAACTTCATTGCTCAAACCAAAGCACAGTTTTCTCTTTAAAACAACAAATATCAATTCACGGCTGAGAGCCCAAGTGACTTCTCCATAATAAGTTTAAATGATTCCCTCTAAAACATCGGGATTTAGAGTAACTTAAGTAAAATTACAATTTCTTCTTGGCTAAAGCCAAAATAATGTTTCAGATCAGCTAAGGAAATTCTTTAAAAGCCAAGCGTTTACAAATTCCGGCTAAAGGCCATATTAAGGAAAATTGAAGTTAATTTGTCGGCTGAAAGCCCAGTTAAAAAAAATTTCTTTACATAATAAAAGAGAGACTTTAAATATAAGGCTTTACACAATACAATAGAAAAACATCTTAAGAAAACTTGAAGTATCTAGTCGGCTGAAGGTCCAAACAATTACTCAAAAATAATTAAAGACAACCTTAATATCAACATTTACAGAACACGGCTGAAGGCCGTTTCAAGAATTCAAGATAATTAGAGAAACCTTACAGACAAGGATTTACATAGTAAAGCCACAGATTCTAAAACAAAAAGGGCCGAAGGCCTAAATACAGAGCAACAAAAATTTTAAATGAAACACTGATGAAGACTTAATGTTGTGAAGTTCGGCTGAAGGCCATATACTAAACATGAAACAGGCAGTATTAATACACGGCTGAAGGCTTGGCACAGCACCTGCGACCAAATAAATGACAATCACAAACAACAGACAGTGGTGTTCACAAGGGAACCTCCCCATCGCACCCCCCTCACGTTTAGTTATAATTTGGCACAGTGGAAAGGCCTTGAAAAACTGAACACAGATCAATCGAGAAAACAGGAAGAAGTTGGAACTACGAAAAAATAAGCAAAATATACAAACTGAGTAGTCCATGGGCAACATATGCAACATCAAGGATGATGTGTGCACAGAAGCTCCGTGGTCCCGTGGTTAGCGTGAGCAGCTGCGGAACAAAAGGTCCTTGATTCAAGCCTTCCCTCCCGTAAAAAGTTTAAATTCTTAGTTTCAGACAATTATCAGAGTTCAGGCATTCACACATAATCAATTTCGCTCTCCAAAATTCCAGGACATGTTCAGATTGGCTTGAACATATGCAGGATTTGACGGTCTACACACGGAAAAATTTGAAAACGTTAAAAACATATGTTTTGACAGAGCACAGAGAAAACTGTGCGACTGTGAAACTGTTGCATTCATTTGTTGCAGTTTATGTGACACACTCTTATGTTTTCATCACTTTTTTTGGAGTATCACATCCACAAGAAAACCTAAATCGGGCAAGGTAGACGAATCTTTTTACCCTTTCGCCAAGTGTGCAAGTTAGGCGGGTTGACAACATATTCCTGTCATGTGACGCACATGCCGTCACCAGTGTCGTATAGAATATATCAGACGTGTTTTGCTGGATCAAATGCTTTCGGTTCCCATTGGAGAGGCACGTCCTTTCGTCTACCAATCTCACGGTTTTGCGGTGCGGTCGCAAAACAGACACTAAACTTATTACAGTGAACAGAGACGTCAATGAACGAACGGCCAAATCATAACTTTGCAAAAATAATGAAAGTAAACATTTCGCTCGAGAGTAGACTTGAACCCAGTACCTCTCGCTCCGCAGCCACTCACGCTAACCACAGGACCACGGCGCGCCCGTGTCCATAATAGCCTTGATGTTGCATATAAGGCCCATGGACTACTCAGTTTGTATATTTTGCTTATTTTTTCATAGTTCCACACAACTTCTTCCTGCTTTCTCGACTGATCTGTGCTCAGTTTTTCAAGGCCTATCCACTGTGCCAAATTATAACTAAGTCTGAGGGGGGTGCGATGGGGAGGTTCCCTTGTCAGAAGTGTTCCAAGGGTCCGCCTGGGGATGGAGGCAGCCAAGCGTAACACTAAAGAATCGGGTGGCAACACGACCTAGGGACGGCTGAAGAACCAACCAACAGCCTAATCAGTTCCTTCTGTCACAACCGACCAACTGTTTACTCCAGTACGCACACAGCATTCATCTGCTCAGTTGGAATCACAGAAGCTACACACGGTTCCATGTATACACACTTGCACAAGAACTCGAACAATCGTACAAGCAGTCACTGTGGAACAACAAGGACGAATCAGTTGGACACACAGAGAGTTTCCACAACCGGTCGGCGACCAATTGCACGTCGTCCGATGAAACGACCGACCGACCGACCGACCAACCAACCAACGGTTGTCGCACTCTAAATCTCCTTCCGTCGGACAGTTCACGGGTGTCGCCAGTGGTCGGCGAGTACTGGCTGTCCGGGCCTCACTGGCGCTCCGTCCCAACTCTTGCTCCTTCCCCGACTTCACTGCTGCTGCGTCCGGACTGAACTCACAATTGAACTCCAGACAGACGACGACCCGGAAATACTAGCGGTCGCTCCAGAGATGGTACGACAGTGCACTTATCGATAAGCGCTGCTTCTGCCACTGACGGGCAAGCAAACCAGCAACCTAATGACGCAAGTAAATCGAATTAAAGAAAAAACGAGGCGACAGAACCACAAAAACAAGATGACGAGCAATAAACGGCACGAGTGCGAGCCGCGCACAGCTCATGTTTGTTCCACTTTAAATCGCTTCGTACGCACAGTCTCAGATGTTTAAAGTATGTGACTGCTTGCACTGACCATTTGGCAATCCTGTAAATCATACAATAACGAGTCTTTTCACCAATTTGACCGCAATACTTTAAATTTGTTTATACACAGGGTCAACAGCCAATCCAACCACAAAGCGTCGTCTTGAGAAGGTATCCTGGTTGGTTGGTTGTTTTGGGGGAGGAGACCAGACAGCGAGGTCATCGGTCTCATCGGATTAGGGAAGGACGGGGAAGGAAGTCGGCCGTGCCCTTTGAAAGGAACCATCCCGGCATTTGCCTGGAGCGATTTAGGGAAATCACGGAAAACCTAAATCAGGATGGCCGGACGCGGGATTGAACCGTCGTCCTCCAGAATGCGAGTCCAGTGTCTAACCATGGCGCCACCTCGCTCGGTGGAAGGTATCCCGTATTTCGCTATAATTTTCTAGCTTTGCGACTCCTCTGTATTTAACAGCATACTCCGCAAACAGCATCATGGACCCTCCGACGTTATTCACTAGATCGTTTATATATCGGGTGGTCAGAAACAGTCTGAAAAGCTTGTAAGGGTGTTGCAGGGTGGGTTGTGCGGAGAAATAATTATTAAGAAAAAAATTCGATACGTTACGCCGTCTTCCCAGTTAATTAGCATTAAAGTTAGCCAACCAGGCCGCTGCGAGCGCAAGTCCAAGCGGCCCAACAGAAATGGTGTCGCCAAACGTGTTCTTCGTTTGGTTTCCTAAAACCGAACAAAAGAGCTGTACAAAAATTAGACATGTGACAGTAGCAAGGGTCGATCACGTGTAGAGTTGCGCTCTATCGAAACTGCGGTTCGGTAATTGTGGTACACCAAATACATGACGTAGCAAATGGTAGGATTACAAGGTAGTATTGGTAGCATTGGTAGGGAAAGACACACAAACGAAGATGCAAGAGAGAAACTGGGAGCCGACAATACATCTTTCTTTTTTTTGTTGTTTTGTGCATAATTAGAACCGCACATCATTCAGCGTCAGTCTGTTTTATATCCTTACGAGCCGCGCGGGGTAGCCGCGTGGTCTGGTCGTCTTGCCACGGTTCGCGCAGCTGCTCCCGTCGGGGGTTCAAATTCTCCTTTGGGCATTGGTATGTGTGTTGTCCTTAGCGTAAGTTAGTTTAAGTTAGATTTAGTAGTGTGTAAGCCTAGGAACCGATGACCTCAGCAGTTTCGTCCCATGGGAACTTACCACCACCACCTATATCGTTACACAATATAAATCGCATTTTATAAGTAGTAAAAAACATTCGATCGCATAACTTCTGCATTTTTTGTGTAACCAAACCAATTATTTTTGATGCAAGTACATTTTACACGCAAAAAAATATAATTATTATTGCTTTTTGTACTTAGTTGAACATTCTTGTTAAGATCAAAAGCAAGAGTTTTCTTTGCTATCGATAAATACGAAAACTGTTGATGAATAATAGTAACATGTTTTATGTAAGTTCGAGGAAGTAATGAATTGATGTTTGATATGTTTTTGTGTGTTTTTTTATTTTACTTTTTTGTTGAGGAAATTCCGTTTTCTAGTGCTGTATGACAAATATGTATTGTTTTCTTTATTTTTGCCACAACATACCTCTGTTTCATATTACAAATCAGCAGTTGTCGAATAAAACCGGAATTAAACATTGACAATTTCAATTTTGCTATAAATCCTATCTACTTTTAAGTAACAGACAGGAAGATAGCTATGAAGAAAAAAATGTCTCATGGGTTACCCAGCCCTTTATGTATCGTCTCTCAATTTCAAGACAGTTCACTGCTTCCGGTTTTTAGGGGAACATATGAAGACACTGGTCGCATACGGAAAGCAAGCAATTGCTATGAGGTAACGCCCAATAGGTATGCAACCCACCTAACACACACGTAATGCATATTGACCTTAATTGACCAAAGCTGCTAGGAAAACTCCCGTAGTCTTCGCTTACTTCTGATAGTCTACAGTAGCCTACAGTAGTTTTAGAGCTCTAAACGTGAGCTAAAGGCTGAGTCATCTCATGCGCTGTCATTTGCGCTGCGACAACGACTGACACTAATTTTATGGGCCGCTTGAATTCACGCGATACGGCCTCCTTGGCTAAATTCAATGTTACCTAACTTTGAAATGGCGTAACATATACAGTTTTTTAACAGTTATTTTTCAGCACAACCTACTCTGGAAAACCCTTACAAGCTTTTCTGACCACCCTCTATGTTGTAAACATTAATGGTCCTGTAACACCTCATTGCAGTGCTCCCGAAGTTCCTTCTACTTCTGAAAATATCTTTCTGTTAAGGATGACGTATGTGTCTATTTGCAAAGAACTCTTCAATCCAGTCTCAAAGCTGGACTGACACTCCGTCCGCTGGTATTTTGTTCGTTAGACGACAGTGCATAGCTGTATCGGACGCTTTCTGGAAATCAAGGAACGTGGCATTCACCTAGCCGCCAGTTTCTTTGTCTTTCGGATCTCGTGGTGAGCAGAGTGAGTCGGATGCCCCACGATCGTTGTTTGGGGAATCCATGCTTGTTCCTGTAGAGGGGATTTTCAGTCTCCAGAAAGGTCATAATATGCGAATATAAAAAGTACTCTAAAATTCTGCATCAGGCTGACAATACAGTTCTGTGGGCCCGTTCGGCAACTCTTCTAAATACCAGTGCGTTCTTCCAGTCACTCTAACGCTTCGTTCCTCGAGCGTCCTACCGTAGACTTCTGCTGAAATGGGAGCAACTTCTTTCGCTTACAATATGGAGAATCGTATGTGTCCCACTGAGCGACTAATGAGCGATTTTAATTTGATTTTCTATTGTGCAGCCACTTTTTTTGGTATCTGTCGTTTTGCCGTTCGTTCGACGATTGGAAGGGGCAACATCAGTACGATCGCCTGCTGAAAACCGATAAACGAAGCTCGAAGACAAGTAAGTTTTTGTGCTGTCTTGAGGAACTGAACTGACAAACATTTGTTCCAATCCGCTTCTCCTCTTAACAGTACGATATCGTGAAAGTCAATGCTAAGAACCACGAATGCCATGTCTTTGCGACTCACGCGATCCCACAAAAAGAGACTTAATTCCACAGTTGTACTCAGCCACTGGAGATAAGATTTCAGGAAGGTTTTAAAAAACTGATTACTGCCCCAGTAGCAATCCGACTGCTCTCAGATAAATTTCGAGATCCGTGAAAACGCTAACATTCTCCGTTTATACTCCGACGGGGACTTTGCAACATTTTCGGCAGTCTAAGCAAAGACTAAAGGTTCAGTATAGTGTTATTCTGTGGAAGTGAGCGACAGTTTTCTAAACGTCACGATTATGGTAGTTCTGTAATCAGTCCTGTTTACCTATGAAGCCACTTTTACCAGAACTGGCGTCATAAGTTTACATAATCAGACATGGCACGTGGTCAGAGGAACTTTCATTCGTCAACACCATCTACTGTGGCAACGATGCGTTTCCGGACAAATGTTCATCGGACCTTTTTTGCT
Organism: Schistocerca americana; assembly: GCF_021461395.2. Classification (NCBI taxonomy): domain Eukaryota; kingdom Metazoa; phylum Arthropoda; class Insecta; order Orthoptera; family Acrididae; genus Schistocerca; species Schistocerca americana. Next base: position 267,311,778 of record NC_060121.1, on the reverse strand, counting down.
CCATTTCCAGCCAGTAACCCGTCCCTACAGTTTGTCGGTTTTATTAGTATTCACCCCGTATAAAGATAGATACAGGGCTTGGACAAAAATGAAAGTGACAGAAGTTGAAGCTCCAGATGCGAAGCATTTAGAAAGAAATATCACTTTTGGAGCAGGTCGAGCGGGGCGTGACTCTTTTACGTTAGCATAGTTTCCAGGCAGCGGTTAGTACATAACGTTTATCCGTAGGTGGTGAGGTACGGTACTATGCGCAGCTTTCTTATATTTAAAATTTTTTACTTACTTACACTGCAAATAAACCGAAAGAATCACTGTATTGTATTTGTTAATATTTTCGTAAAAGGAAAGGCAAAGGAAAATTTGGTGGATGAGTATGTGGCAGAATATAGGAATGTTGTCATTACTGTTTCAAAATCTGGGGAACTTACAATAAATACAAAAATTTTTTGGGCTGATGTAATGAAGACTTACGTGCAGGTGAATAAATTTCTTCTGTCAATTAACTCGTGGGGAGGACAAAAAAAATCCACAATTATACGACGAGCGGTTTTCAAGACGAAGAAGGATTGCCAGCATGCAGTATTAAAGTGATTTCCCCCCAAATACTCTCGACTGCGCTATCCTGTGTTGTCTGTTTTTATCGTTAGCTAAGGAATTTGATCAAAGAACTTAAAAACTGCTCTTATCTCATCGGGGGAGAAAAAGAAATAACATCCCGAGAAGATTGTATCAAAATACATTCCCTTGTATATATTTGATGAAGGGAAGCGTTCGCCGGCCGGTGTGGTCGAGCGGTTCTAGGCGCTTCAGTCTGGAATCGCGCGACCGCTACGGTCGCAGGTTCGAATCCTGCCTCGGGCATGGGTGTTGTGTGATGTCCTTAGGTTAGTTAGGTTTAAGTAGTTCTAAGTTCTAGGGGACTGATGACCTCAGATGTTAAGTTCTATAGTGCTGAGAGCCATTTGAACCATTTGAAGCGAAGCGTTCCCACGTGTTTGCTGCTACTCTGTGCGATGACGGAGAACCTTTTATTAATGTAAAGCAAGTGTGTTCTTCTATAGAAAATTTAAAATTAGGATCGTAAAAATGCAGCATTTATAATTTGTCCAGTATGCAGAGAAAATTACTACTCGCCTTTTTTTCGAAAAATATCACACCAGCACGTGTAAACCATCACCTGTAAAATAGTGAAAGTATCTAATTTTGTATACATATTCTCATGTACGCCTTACGTTCCCTTCCTGGAAATTTATTTGTAATCATAAATTTTCGTTGACCTTTCTTTTTATGCCTTTTGTGAAAATATTAATAAATATATATTGAGCATTATTTCTGTTGATTTGCGTTATAAGTAAAGTAAAAATTGAAAATAAAAAAAGAATTCCCACTGGGGCCTCGACACCATGACCTTCGGATTACTATTCTGCACTATTTCCACTTTTCTTTATTTCATTTTGCTCGTTATTGTTCGTTGAATTTGTTCGGGTTGGACGTCTAATGTCACCCGTTCAGGTTCTTCGTTGATCCATTCACTCAGTTATTTTTTATTACAGAGGGTAACTAACCCTCTGACCGAATACGCTGAGCTACCGTGCCGGCCGGTGAGCTACCGCGCCGATATCTGGGGCTAACCGCTACCTGGGAACTACTCTAACATAAATGACTGAAATCTTGCCGGACTTGGGTCAAAAACATTTTTCCAGAACGATTGGGCATCTAGAGCTCCGACTTCTGTCACTTTCAGGCAAGGCCCTGCATATTCCATAAATTTGGACAAAATCGGCGATGACGAGTAGGCACGGATCCATTGTGAGACGAGACGTCGGTATCACCAAATATTCACCTATCCGGTTATGGGGAACTACCTAAAAACCATATCCAACCTAGCCGGCACGTTTACCCTCTTCGTTAATCTGCTGGGAGGATTCGGTCTGGGGCCGGTGAAGTTCCCTGTTCCGGAAGCAGCGCTTTAACACGCGCGGCTTATCATGGGAGTAGTCAGTTATTTTCATCGTATAACTAGAATAGTAAAACTACTGTAGGCTACAACAGACTGCCATAAGTAAGTGTAGAGCACAGTGGTTTTCCTAGTAGCTTTGGTCAGTTACGGTGGTAACCGCGTTACTTGTACCCTAGATGAGTTGTACACCTATCGGGTCACAACGGACTCGCATTCGGAAGGACGACGGTTCAAGCCCTCGTCCGGCAATCCTTATGTGGGTTTTCCGTGATTTCCTTAAATCGCTTCAGGCAATTGCTGGGATGGTTCCTTTGAAAGGGCACGGCCGATTTCCTTCCCCTTCCTTCGCTAGTCCAATGGGACCGATGACATCGCTGGTCTCCTCCCCCCAAACCAACCAACCAAACAACCAACCTATCAGCGTTACCTCATAACGATCGCATTCTTAACGTATACGATTAATGTCTTACCGCATTCCCCTGAGAACCAAAAGCCGTGAACCATCTAGAAACTGAATAAGGATATATAGAGGGACGAGCAACCCTATGAAACATTTTTATATACATAGTTATCATCCTGTACGTTACTTCAAAATAAACAGTATCTATAGCAAAACTGAAACTCTCAATTATTAATTCAGATTTTACTTGAAAATTGTTGATTTATACCGTAAAACAGAGGTATATTGTAGTGAAAATAAAGAAGACGACACGGATTTATCATTTAGCGCTATAAAATACAATTTCCTCACAAAAAGGTAAAATAAAAAGAAAACACAAAACAGATATGTATCAAACATAGCTTCAATACTTCGTCGATCTATTATAAAACATGTTTCTGTTATTCATAAACAACTTTCACATTTATCAATAATAACAGGAAAGTCTTGCCTTTGATTATAATGAAGAACGTTCTACTGCCTACAAAATAAAAACAATAACTGTACACTGAAGCGCCAAAGAAACTGATATAAACATGCGTATTCATATACAGAGATATGTAAACAAACAGAATACCGCGCTGCGGTCCGCAACGTCTATATAAAGCCTAGATTACACGATGAGATTGGGTTGCGCTACTCGTTGCGTGGAATGAGTTGCACGCAAATGGTTTCATATTTGACTGTAGACACGGCGAAACCAGTCGTATCTGAAATAGAAGTTTTGGGAGCTGCACTGCGCACGAGTTGTGATGCAGTTAAAGCTTGTTGCGTGGAATCGCTGCATAAGGAAAAAAAAATAAGAAACGTGTTTCGATTCGTGACTGGATGAAGAAAAGACGTCAGCTTGGTTGCTCAGCATCCTGGCTGAAATAATTTGTAATGGAAGACCCAAGAAGTTCTTTTAATTATCTTACACTACTGGCCATTAAAATTGCTACACCAAGAACAAATGCAGATGATAAACGGGTTTTCATTGGACAAATATATTATACTAGAACTGACATGTGATTACATTTTCACGCAATTTGGGTGCATAGATCCTGACAAATCAGTACCCAGAACAACCACCTCTGGCCGTAATAACGGCCTTCATACGCCTGTGCATTGAGTCAAACAGAGCTTCAACACGACACCATAGTTCATCAAGAGTAGTGACTGGCATATTGTGACGAGCCAGTTGCTCGGCCACCATTGACCAGACGTTTTCAATTGGTGAGAGATCTGGAGAATGTGCTGGCCAGGGCAGCAGTTGAACATTTTCTGTATCCCGAAAGGCCCGTACAGGACCTGCAACATGCGGGTAACACATCTGAAATGTAACGTCCACTGTTCAAAGTGCCGTCAATGCGAACAAGAGGTGACCGAGATGTGTAACCAATGGCACCCCATACCATCACGCCGGCTGATACGCCACTATGGCAATGACGAATACACACTTCCAATGTGCGTTCACCGCGATGTCGCCAAACACGGATGCGACCATCATGATGCTGTAGACAGAACCTGGATTCATTCGAAAAAATGACGTTTTGCCATTCGTGCACCCAGGTTCGTCGTCGAGTACATCATCGCAGGCGCTCCTGTCTGTGATGCAGCGTCAACGGTAACCGCAGCAATGGTCTCCGAGCTGATAGTCCATACTGCTGCAAACGTCGTCGAACTGTTCGTGGAGATGGTTGTTGTCTTGCAAACTTCCCCATCTGTTGACTCAGGGATCGAGACGTGGCTGCACGATCCGTTACAGCCATGAGGATAAGATGCCTGTCATCTCGACTGCTAGTGATACGAGGCCGTTTGGATCCAGCACGGCGTTCAGTATTACCGTCCTGAACCCACCGATTCCATATTCTGCTAACAGTCATTAGATCTCGACGAACGCGAGCGTCAATGTCGCGATACGATAAACCGCAATCACGATAGGCTACAATCCGACCTTTATCAAAGTCGTAAACGTGATGGTACGCATTTCGCCTCCATACACGAGGCATCACAACAACGTTTCACCAGGCAACGCCGGTCAACTGCTTTTTGTGTATGAGAAAGCGGGTAGGAACTTTCCTCATGTCAGCACGTTGTAGGTGTCGCCACCGTCGCCAACCTTGTGTGAATGCTCTGAAAAGCCAATCATTTGCATATCACAGCATCTTTTTCCTGTCGGTTAAATTTCGCGTCTGTAGCACGTCATCTTCGTGGTGTAGCAATTTTAATGGCCAGTAGTGTAGAATGTCACCAGAACTGTTCACGTTTCTTCTAAATGGAGTTCATTATGCGATAAGGAATAAAGATACTGTAATGAGTGAAGCACTGTCGCCAGAATGAAATTACGTATCACATTGCATGCAGTACAATCGAGAACACTCGGCATGCAATATGATGCTGTTTTAGTTGTTGATGACGCTTTTTCATTTACACCAATGATTATTTTCATTAACAGTAATAATTATTAACATTAACAGTAGAAATATTCGAAGCAGGCTGCATTAAGAAGAGAATGGTTTGCAAACTACTCTCTTGAAGATAGATCTGTACAGTGGCAATATTTCAAAATTCAAACATATGTGAATGGGGAGCACTGCTGCGACGTTTTAAATAGGAGAATATTGAATAAAGAATACAGCTTCTTGATTTGTGTAGCCTTCCGTCCTGTCAACAAAATTCCTTTAAATAAATGTTGGCCAACTTGAACTATGGGATTTTAGTCTTGTAGACGAGAGCATTTTCACAGCTAGAATTTTATTTGCTTGTATTTTTCTTAATTCAGTTGTATGTGTGCTCCCAATTCAATAAATTTTGCCCTGCAGCTCAGATATTGTCAACTGTCTGTGTTCTGATCGCGTGTGAAGTTCTCAGAAGCAGCAATATATTGCTTATTTTTGTAATCACCATCACTGAAATCCCACAAACACCTGTGCAAAGCATAAATATCCCAAAAGCGAACATTATTCTCCGGTACTCACTGCATATTTCAGTTTGTCTACACTCTACGAACACACATAACCTAAAACTCATGCAACTAGTGTCGCCAAAGTTGGAACACGCCGAAAGTGTTTAGCTTCACCGACGATTTGAGCAAACGCGTTGCGTGCATGCGCTGTGGCCGGTAGTGCAGTTGCCTGCAACCTAGTGTCGTCGTATAAACTAGGCTTAAGACAACAAGTGTCTATCTCAGTTGTTAGATCGGTTACTGCTGTTACAGTGGCAGGTTATCAAGATTTAAGTGAGTTTGAACGTGGTGTTACAGTCGACATATGAGCGATGGGACACAGCATCTCCGAGGTAGCGATGAAGTGGGATTTTCCTGTACGAACATTTCAGGAGTGTACCGTGAATATCAGGAATCCGGTAAGACATCAAATCTCCAACATCGGAAAAAGATCCTACAAGTACGGGACCAACGACGAGTGAAGAGAATCGTTCAGCGTGACAGAAGTGAAACCCTTCCGAAAATTGCTGGGCTATCAAGAAGTGTCAGCGTGCCAACCATTCAACGAAACGTCATTGATATGGGCTTTCGGAGCCGAAGGTCCACTCGTGTACGCTTGCGGGTATGGAAACAACCTCATGAATCTGATGGACCCTGCATGTCAGCAGAGGACTGTTCAAGTTGGTGGAAGCTCTGTAATGGTGTGGGGCGTGTGCATTTGAGGCGATATGGGACCCCTGATATATCTAGATACGACTCTGACGGGTGAAATGTACGTGAGCATCCTGTCTGATCACCTGCATCCATTCGTGTCCATTGTGCATTCCGACTGAGTTGGGCAATTCCAGCAGGGCAGTGCGACACCCCACACGTCCAGAATTGGTACAGAGTGGTTCCAGGAACACTCTTCTGAGTTTAAACACTTCCGCTGGCCACCAAACTGCCCAGACATGAACAATATTGAGCATATTTGGGATGTCTTGCAATGTGCTGTTCAGAAGAGATCTCCACCCCTCATACTCTTACGGATTTATGGACAGGCCTACAGGACTCATAGTGTCAGTACCCTCCAGCACTATTGCGACATTAGGCGAGTCCATGCCACGTAGTGCTGCGGCAGTACTGTGTGTTCGCGTGGGCCTTACACGATATTAGGCAGGTGTACCACTTCGTTTGGCTCTTCAGTGTGTAACGCGGCATTGGCCACCAGGGGAGAAGGAGGCGCAGAGTATTGTGTTGCAGTTATGAAATGAAATAGAAATTCTGATATCGATCGCAACCGGGCATTGAAATGAACTAATAACTGTTCAGCGTATGGTATGGATCCTCCTACAGTACAGAGCGTTAGACGATGGCAGAACAATACCGACAAACAGGTTGCTTGTGTAAAGACAAATCGCCAGGCCGTCCCTAGTGCCTGACACAGACGTCGAATGCATCAGCCACAGTTTCACAAGGAGTCCGCAAAAATCCGTTCGCCGTGCAGCTCGACAGTTCAACATGCCCTCGATGTCCGTCTGGCGTATGTAAAGGTGAACCGTCATAATGTGAGAATATGGGTACGGAACAACCACATGAAGTTGTACAACATGGGAGGGACTCTCAATATTTAATGTGTTTTGCGCAGTTTTATGGCAAAATATATATGGTCCACTTTTCTTTGCCGATAACACTGGTACAGGAAGCACATATCTCGATATGCTTGAGAACTTTCTTTCTCCACAGTTGGGGACTGATCCGAACGACTTCACTTACAAACAGGGTGGTACACCGCCACACTGGAATCTCGAAGTGCGGGAATTTTTAAATCAGAGGACTACTGAACGATGGATCAGTTGCACTGGACCAAATGACTCAGCCTTACATTATTGGCCTTCAAGGTCACCGGACCTGATTATATGTGCTTATTTATTGTGGGGGTTTATAAAAGACTCTGTTTATGTGCCTCCGTTACCAACAACAATGAATGAAATGAGACATCGCGTAACAGTAGCTGCGGAAGCTGTAATTCCAGACGTGTTCGCTATAGTGTGGGAACAGTCTGAATACCGCGTTGACATATGTCGTGGAACTCAAGGCGGGCATATTGAACACCTATGGAAAGTTATGAAAAAAAATTCTCAGTTTCCCGTTAATCAAAATGTTTATTAGTTTCAGAAATATACTCTACTGGCCGTTAAAATTGCTACACTAAGTAGAAATGCAGATGATAAACGGGTATTCATTGGACAAATATATTATACTAGAACTGACATGTGATTACATTTTCACGCAATTTGGGTGCATAGATCCTGAGAAATCAGTACCCATAACAACCACCTCTGGCCGTAATAACGGCCTTCATACGCCTGGGCATTAAGTCAAACAGAGCTTGGATGGCGTGTACAGGTACAGTTGCCCATGCAGCTTCAACACGATACCACAGTGCATCAAGAGTAGTGACTGGCGTATTGTGACGAGCCAGTTGCTCGGCCACCATTGACCAGACGTTTTCAGTTGGTGAGAGATCTGGAGAATGTGCTGGCCAGGGCAGCAGTCGAACATTTCCTGTATCCAGAAAGGCCCGTACAGGACCTGCAACATGCGGTCGTACATTATCCTGCTGAAACGTAGGGTTTCGCAGGGATCGAATGAAGGGAAGAGGCACGGGTCGTAACACATCTGAAATGTAACGTCCACTGTTCAAAGTGCCGTCAATGCGAACAAGAGGTGACCGAGATGTGTAACCAATGGCACCCCATACCATCACGCTGGGTGATACGCCAGTACGGCGATGACGAATACACACTTCCAATGTGCGTCCACCGCGATGTCGCCAAACACGGATGCAACCATCATGATGCTGTAGACAGAACCTGAATTCATTCGAAGAAATGACGTTTTGCCATTCGTGCACCCAGGTTCGTCGTCGAGTACACCATCGCAGGCGTTCCTGTCTGTGATGCAGCGTCAACGGTAACCGCAGCCATGGTCTCCGAGCTGATAGTCCATACTGCTGCAAACGTCGTCGAACTGTTCGTGCAGATGGTTGTTGTCTTGCAAACGTCCCCATTTGTTGACTCAGGGACCGAGACGTGGCTGCACGATCTGTTAGAGCCATGCGGATAAGATGCCTGCCATCTCAACTGCTAGTGATAGGAGGCCGTTGGGATCCAGCACGGCGTTCCGTATTACCGTCCTGAACCCACCGATTCCATATTCTGCTAACAGTCATTGGATCTCGACGAACGCGATCGTCAATGTCGCGATACGATTAACCGAAATCGCGATAGGCTACAATACGACCTTTATCAAAGTCGTAAACGTGATGGTACGCATTTCTCCTCCTTACACGAGGCATCACAACAACGTTTCACCAGGCAACGCCGGACAGCTGCTGTTTGTGTATGAGAAATCGCTTGGAAACGTTCCTCATGTCAGCACGTTGTAGGTGTCGCCACCGGCGCCATCCTTGTGTGAATGCTCTGAAAAGCTAGTCATTTGCATATCACAGCATTTTCTTCCTGTCGGTTAAATTTCGCGTCTGTAGCACATCTTCGTGTGGTACCAGTTTTAACGGCCAGTAGTGTAGACGTGCCAAATTGGATGATTCTGTTTGATACACTCTGCATAAATTGTGTTGCCAGTTGAGAAGCAGTAACAGCAGAGTGGGTCGGTCAGTGGTGTAGTCAGTGGATGCCACAAGAGTTTGCATCCACCAGGTATATTTTGACCCTTCTAAAGCTACCCATCTCATCTGATTGCAGATGTGACAGCGAAATGGAAATGCGAAGGAAGAGCCTATGCCAAGACTAGGTACACATCACGGACTGATGGAAAGGGGTCGTCGAGCGTTGCGGAGGGTCATTGAAATAAATCACATGAAATCACTGGAAGGTATCTCTTTTGAGTGCCAAAGTGGTACCAGCAGTCCACCTAGCACAATGACTGAGCGTAGGGAGTTCAAAAGAATGGGGTACTATGGTCGAGCAGCTCCTCATAAGCTGCACATTTCTGTAGCGGCCGCTAAACAACGCCAGAGGTGGTGTGGAGCGACGTCATTGGCCAGTGGATGACTGGATTCGAGTGATTTGGCGTGATGAATCATGCTATGCCTGTTGTAATCCGGTGGAAGGGATTTGGATTTGGCGATTTCTGGAGTGCGTTACTTGCCGTCACGTATAGTGTCAACAGAGCAGTATGGAGAAGTTGGCAGTGTTACAGTATGGTGGTGTTTTTCGTGGTCATTGTGAGGTCCCCAAATTTCACTCAAGGGGGGACGTATGCGAAGTTGCAATACTTTGGAAAAAAAAAAACCCTCATTAAGTCCAAAGTTTTCAAGGCAGAGTGACTAATTTGGCACAGTTCCTAAGAAATGTTATATCGATACACACACATGCTTATTCAAGTTACATGTTTTTAGTTATAAAGAACTGAAATGTTTTCAACAAGGTAAGTACAGATGTTCCTTTTTCGAAAAATCTGTCTGAACGAAATTAAAGTATTTTTGTACAAAGATTGATATATCGTTATTAAAATCTATCAGATTGTATAGATAATATATTTAAGTGACTCTTGCTAGCTACAGGTGTGTTCTTATATAGATAACATATAACTGATATGGAGTACATATAAGACAAACAAAAAGAGTGAAATACTTACTTTGTAGTTAAGGAGTGGATGAGATAAAACATGTCATAGTTGTTACAAGACTAAGAAACTGAAATATTTACTATGTAATAAAGAGGCGACTGAGTTCAGAATGCCGTAGTTCTGAGATGATATCAATGACAATCTTTCTGCTCTACACATTTCTAAAAAAGGGTTACAGATCGGTCTCGTTGAACAATTACGGATTGACGTATACAAACTAAAATCACCTCAGAAAATCCTTGACGAACAAACTGAAACAACGTAGAACTTTTTCTTTCAGGATTTCCAAGACATCTTGGCACTGAAGTAACACTAATAAGACACACTCATCCTCTTGCATAAATTATATTTTCTCAGTCTTGTAACGACTATGGCACTCTGAAACTCAGTCAGTCCTTGATTACGTAGTAAACATTTCACTCTCTTACTGTCGTAACAACTATGACATGCTAGAACTCACGCATTCTTTAATTACATAGTCCACAGTCCATATTTGTTTATCTGATGTGTATCTTTTCAATCCATATCACTTGTATATCGTCAATACAAGAACACACCTGCAGCTAGCAAGATTCATTTAAATACAAGGTGAACGTTAATAAAACCGACAAACAGCACTGAAGGATTCCTGACTGGAAATGGAGGAAGAAAGGTCCTCTGAACATGTCTGGAAATGCATCGTTGCCACGGTCGCTGGCGCCGAAAGAACAGATACCATCGGTGACCATGAAGCTCGTTAGAATGAAATTGCAACGAAATGAACACCCTTAGCTGCTTACAGGCTTGGACATACGTGAACGGGGACAGATGAAAATGTGTGCCCCGACCGGGACTCGAACCCGGGATTTCCTGCTTACATGGCAGACGCTCTATCCATCTGAGCCACCGAGGACACAGAGGATAGCGCAACTTAAGGGATTTATCTCTGGCACGCCTCCCGCGAAACCCACATTTTCAACGTATTGTCCCGCACTACATTCGTAGTGCCCCCGCCCATTATATTCATAACTCGCGGCGCGTTGCTGATTCCCAGTGGGGGCACACATTTTCATCTGTCCCCGTTGACGTATGTCGACGCCTGTAAGCAGCTAAGGGTGTTCATTTCATTGTAATTTCATTCTAACGAGCTGCATGGTCACCGATGGTATCTGTTCTTTCAGACATGTCCGAAATAACATACCATCTTAGTATATATATATATAGTTAAGGCTCACCGGCCACTTGACCATCTTCTTCTTCTGTGCGAATGCACAAATAGCGCCCGAACTCTAACGGGAGTCGGCAACCCGCCGCGAGTAATGAGTATAATGGGCGGGGACACTACGAATGTAGTGCGGGACAATACGTTGAGAATGTGGGTTTCGCGGGAGGCGTGCCAGAGATAAATCCCTGCAGTCGCGCTGTCCTCTGTGTCCTCGGTGGCTCAGATGGATAGAGCGTCTGCCATGTAAGCAGGAGATCCCGGGTTTGAGTCCCGGTCGGGGCACACATTTTCATCTGTCCCCGTTGACGTATGTCGACGCCTGTAAGCAGCTAAGGTTGTTCATTTCATTGTAATACCCTGTAGAACCAGGTCCTCCAAACCTGGTATACGCACAGTCAACCGCCTCCCTCTGAGAGGGCCCATGGTCACAAAAACGACCAAAAAGGGTTAAATGTTGTGTGATGTAGCTGGTACTTGTTTTGATATAGCTGGCTCCCCACCGTTTCCATCTACTTGGCAGTGCACAAACACCGCCCCGGCTTATTCTCGACATGAATGCCGGACCATTCTGCCGCTTACAGTACGCTGCGACTATCACACAGCCTGCAACACACAAGACACACACGGCACGTGGCCAGAGGGACTGTCATTCGTCAGCGCTATCTTCCGCGGCAACGATGCATTTTCAGACACATGTTCAGAGGACTCTGTTTCCTCCATAACAGCCAGGATTCCGTCCCTGCAGTTTGTTGATTTTATTGGTGTTCAAACTGTACATCATCTCTACTTGTAAATTGTTATAATCTAATACAATGCATTTCAGGTGAAAGATCATAATGCAAGAAAGTGTTATATCTATTGTAAGCATATTCTTTGTATTTGCATCCAATATGAAACCAAATGCAGCTAAAAATTGTGTATATTTGTGTGTACACCTGATGATGTACATTTTGGGAATGGATTTGCTGTGGATACCACGATACAGTGCACTGCAACCACCCAAAACGTAGCATCTCCGTTTCATTACTAACTTTCCGTACTTTCGCCAGCCCCATCACCACAGCGTCTAGCTACACGTGATGCGCGATGTAATGCTTGTAACGGAACCTATTAAAGGCTTTACTTTACCGAAGTATGCGATACCCTCCAAATTCAACCAGTTTAACGAGTATTTATGATTATAGAAAAGTTTTTGTGTATGTTTACAATGATTGCATAACATGTCTCCATAAACAGTCAACCCATTAAATTATACTGAATAACTGACCCACACAAATGTTAATATCACTTGATCACTGATACAGCAAATGTTATCATGTAAAAACACTAAGTTCATCTTAAATAATTAATATGAAGTACGAAAAATAGTGGCCAACTTACGTATTTTGGATCTCCTTAAATAAAAATCACCCAGTGAAACCTATTTGTTCACTGGGACCGTTTTCACTCAGTATTCACGTAAACACTCCTATTTTAGACGAAAACCAAAGTAATTCTTAATAATTCATGTTATGTGCTTATTTATGTAAATTAGAGAAATCAGTTGACAAACTTCTAAAAAACGGCCTTTTTGTTACAAAGAATTATTCTGTCAAGTCAACAAATCTGTCTGTTATTTTAATAACCTGTTAAATTATGTCACTCGATATAAATTAATAACTTTTCTGCACAAATTACGATAACAGATGTACATGTGACTTATAAACTATATCTCTTTTTAGTAGTTCTTTGACAAGGTTATAAATACAAGCAGCAAGAAGGGTCGGGAGCGGAGTCTGAATAGCACTTTGGTAAAGTGTATGTGTGTTATTGTTCGAGGTGGATAAACATTGCAAAGAACATGTAAAAGAAGTGCTACTTTGTGTTGTGTCATTGTCTTTGGTGGACAGTGGAATTAAGATGGCCACCAGAGTAATAAGTATTTGAAGTTTAAATATTTGTTGGTTTCGCTCATTATTTTTCATCAAAAGCACATCAAAAACACGGGACCTCATTTTTTTACCCCTAGACAACCAGATTTAGAGCCAGCATTAGCATCGAGACACAGCAGCGATCCAGCAAGCACCAGCGATTACCACAATGCATTTTAATGGCGCCAACCTAACATCAAGTGCTAACAAGCTCCGTAAATGGGAGAGAAATAGCGCGATTATAGCAATATCTACGACTAGGCGATCATTATATGCTCCTGTAACGTCTCCATCTGATGATGAGATTCTAGTGGACCTAAAACTAGTTAATGGTACAATAAATCGAATCTAAAATTCAAAAAGAGCGACTGGTTGCATATTTATGCCCAAATAAATCGCCAAAATAACATATTCTGTCATATTATCCGCAAAGAAGAAGTGCGCGAGTGCCATTACACACGCAGTATGGAATGTTGAGATGGAAGTCACCCGTAATGGGTCTTGATGAGATGGACTGGACCTCCGTCAGCTGTTGCTAACTACAGCTCGTTCTAGCCGCCCACACTGCGTCCGGTTCGCACCGACTCACATTCTATGGCACAAATTAACAGTAATTATCAGCCACGTGGTCTTTACATGTCACCTTTCACACTTCCCCTGTGACTCGTGGCTTACATTACAACAGGCCTTGTCCAAACCTCCGCATGGCCACTGCATCAGTGAAGATGAAATGATGCGAAATGATATCGGCGCAAACACCGTTCAGAAATGATGGACCTGCAATGTAAACGAGTCTGAAGACCGAAATCGATTCGAATTTCCTGCTTTTCGTGAGCAGTCACCTCTACCATCGGTCACCTGAGCACTGATATATCGTGTCATTGCATCTTCATTGATTTCTTGCCAATCCACCCATCATAATTTCAGTGAATTTATTTCAGCTCGTGCAAAAGATGAGGCAGTTAGGACAGGTCGCCCCACATATTTCTTTATTTATTTCCTGTTTATTTAGCCTGAGTAGAAAAAAATGGTTCAAATGGCTTTAAGCACTATGGGACTTAATATCTGAGGTCATCAGTCCCCTAGACTTAGAGCTACTTAAACGTGACTAAGCTAAGGACATCACACACATCCATGCCCGAGGCAGGATTCGAACCTGCGACCGTAGCAGCAGCGCGGTTCCGGACTGAAGCGCCTAGAACCGCTAGGCCACAGCGGCCGGCTATTCTGAGTAGACTAGGACCTTTAGACCCTCTCTTTGATCAAACCAGAAACAGCTTACAGAAGAAATTACCAAACCATTTTCAATTTCTAAGCATACTTCTGGTTAAGTTGTACATCTGAGAAATCATTGCCAAAACAAATAATAACAGTAAATAATTATAATAAATTACATTAATAATAATAATAACGAACATTAATAATAAAAAGAGCATTGATTATTTCAGCACATTTGAAGCCCCGTTTTGGATCGCCAGAAACAGAAGTGATAATGACGAGGAGAAGACTGACATGATAGTGACAATGGCTATTAAGAGAGAACAGACTTTTAGTAGCGGACTCTGTGCCAACGAATGGGACAAGTGGTGGGGGAGGGGTGTTGAGAAAAGCGATTGCAGACAAGTATATGACAGAGACAACTATTATGACAGAAACTGGCATAATGGCTGTCTTTTGGAGTTTGAAACGAATTCAGTTTCTTTGATTTTTGATGAATACCATTCTAATCTCAGGTTCCTGATACAGAAGATAATTTTGCGGAGATATGTAGACTGAAAAAATAAAATTTGTACCAACGCCGGTATTTGAACCAGGGTCTCCAGTTCGCAGCCGGAGACCCACTCGTGTACCCTCGCAGACTGCATGACACAAATCCTGATGCCTCGCCTGGGCCCGTCAACATCGACATGGGACTGTTAATGACTGGAAACATGTTGTGTGGTCGGACGAGTCTCGGTTCAAATTGTATCGAGCGGATGAACGTGTACGGGTATGGAGACAACCTCATGAATCCATGAACCCTGCATGAGAGCAGGGGACTGTTCAAGCTGGTGGAGCCTCTGTAATGGAGTGGGGCGTGTACAGTTGGAGTGATATGGGACCCCTAATCTGTCTAGATCCGATTCTGACTGATGGCATGCACGTAAGCATCCTGTCTGATCACCTGCATCCAATTATGTCCACTGTGCATTCCGTCGGACTTCGGCAGTTTCAGCAGGACAATGCGACACCCCAAACGACCAGAATTGGGAGAGACTGGCTCCAGGAAAACTCTTGTGAATTTAAACACTTCCGCTGACCACGAAACTCCCCAGACATGAACATTATTGAGCATATGTGGAATGCCTTGCAACGTGCTGTTCAGAAGAGATCTCCACACCCTCTTTCTCTTACGGATTTACGGACTGCCCTGCAGGATTCATGGTATCAATTCCCTCCAGCACTACTTCGGACATTAGTCGAGTCCATGCCATGTCGTGTTACGGCACTTCTGCGTGCTCGCGGGGGCCCCTACACGATTTTAGGCAGGTGTCAGATTCTTTGGCTCTTCAGTGTATATCAAGAACGACTAAATAAATCAGGATACGATATTCCATGAGTTGCAGAAGACAATGTGGTAAATTTTATGACGCACGAAAGTAACTTTTAAATTATCTGCCGAAATATGACAGCGACTACGTTCTCTTATTTTATTTTTTTCTCCTTCTTAATGGAACTACATTCTTTCTTGTGACATTGAAAAGAGCCTTCGAAGAGCACTTCAGCGTCATAACATGTGTGGAACTTGATCAGATAGTGACAAAACCAGTAACCTCCTCCAATTCTTTAAAGATTCAAAATCCCATGTATGAAACAGGTTCAAAGAAATAATAAATTGAAAGACGTAATGCTTGATGCCAAAGTTTTACTCTACGAACAGGAAGAATGTAGTATGCGATGAACTTTAGTCCTTTCATAATTATCTAGGGCGGGTCCAATAGAAAAAGTTTCGAAAAGGTTTGAAATTATTGTACAGGGTGTCCCATTTATCTTGACGACCCTAAATAACAGTTTGTTCAGATGCAAATTACAAAATGTTTCTAGCAAATGTTCTTTAGCCGTCAGGTGGACATCAATCAGCATCATTGCCTTCGTTGTAGCTTTGATTTTTACAAAGATATGAACAGCGGTATGACTTTTTAAATGGCACCGTGTATTTTTTATTCTGTAATTCATTTCCAGTCTTAAAGACCTATTCAAAAATGTATCACAGTGTACCATTTACTGAAACACAATGTTATTAATTACATAACACAACATTGACTTTGAGCCCGGGATCACAAACTCGTCCACTTGCTGGAGTTGTCAGAAAACAAATGAAAACCAAGTAAAAACATAGCACTAATTTAATTTGACTCTCCTGTACCATTGCCCAGGAGTATAACATTCAAAGGTGCTCAAAGTGGTGACCCTGGACACCGATACACTGGTGCACTCGTTGAATGAAAGAATTATTTACTTCTTCCAGTGTTGCTTGCTGAAGAGAATTACAAGCAAGCACGATACGTTCCTGCATGGCCTCTGGAGTTATTGGAATATCGCGATAGACAACGTCTTTAATACATCCCCAAAGAAAAAAGGATTTAAATCAGGAGACCTAGCCGGCCGAAGTGGCCGTGCGGTTAAAGGCGCTGCAGTCTGGAACCGCAAGACCGCTACGGTCGCAGGTTCGAATCCTGCCTCGGGCATGGATGTTTGTGATGTCCTTAGGTTAGTTAGGTTTAACTAGTTCTAAGTTCTAGGGGACTAATGACCTCAGCAGTTGAGTCCCATAGTGCTCAGAGCCATTTTTTCAGGAGACCTAGCAGGCCAAGTAACTCTTCCTCCCCGACCAAGCCATCTGGAACGATACCTTCTATTCAGAACAGGATGTGCTTGACATCCATCGTGTTGATATCACATAAGCATTCTGGTTCTTAGCGGCATTTCATCCAGAAGGGGAGGAAGAATTCGTCTGAGGAATCTGGCATACGCTGTGCCTTTTAGATTACCATTGATGAAATAAGGGCCAATAATTGTAGTACCAAGCATCCCACACAAGACGTTAACTCTCCATTGATGCTGATGTTCCACCTAT
Organism: Schistocerca americana; assembly: GCF_021461395.2. Lineage (NCBI taxonomy): Eukaryota > Metazoa > Arthropoda > Insecta > Orthoptera > Acrididae > Schistocerca > Schistocerca americana. Next base: position 267,294,590 of record NC_060121.1, on the reverse strand, counting down.
CTAAGCCATCGTGGGTTGTCACTAGACCAATAATGCGTGTTCCTTGTATCTACCTATCCTTTGTTTGAGAAGGAACATTCATCGGTAAATAGAACATTGGAGAAGAAGTTCGGGTTGGCGAGGATTTACTGCTGTGCCCACTGACAGAACTGTACACGATTCCGGAACTCATTCCCATGCAATTCGTTATGTAGGTGTACACGATAAATATGGAACCGGTGACGTGTAAGAATACGATATACGCCGGTTTTAGGAATGCCAGTCTCGTGTTCAAGCTGTCGTTGCTCACATGTGCATTCATAGCTACTGAAACGAGAACAGTGACTTCTGCAGCTTCGTCTGTGCGAGTGCTACGACGATTCCCGTTTCGTGAAGCGTCGCAACAAGACGAGAAAACATCCGTCGGGAAGATGGGTTCTTGTCAGGATATCGCTCTCTGAACAGTTCCGCTGCCTGCGTAGCATTTCGCCTACCTTCAACAACAACAACAATAAAAGAAACATTATGTCGATGCAGTTTGTAGGAAGGACAGCTTTTATTGTATGCCTACTCTACACAACAGTATTTAAAAGAACTTCTGTACTAAATGTACCAATACATAACAAAACAGTATTGCAATTACTGTTCTGCTAACTTACATTCCCTATAAATGAGTAGCATTTCTACCTTCTCTTCGTTGGTGTACATTCTATGCACACAACTCTTCAACTGACGATGGTTGACGGGTATGCATTCTACTTATGTTTACATTTGACCTCTTTCAACGTCAGCACGTGGATGTGTTCGATTATCCCGAGCACCTGCATTAAGCGCTGGGAGTAATATAATATAATTAATATCGCTGTGTTTCAGTGAATGGTACACTGTGATACATTTGTGAATAGGTCTTTAGGAGAGGAAATGAATTACCGAATAAAAATTACAGGGTCCCATTTAAAAAAAGTCATACCGCTGTTCACATCTTTGTAAAAAACAAAGCTGCAACGAAGGGAATCATGCTGATTGATGTCCCCTTGACGGATAAGATAAATGGAACACCCTGTAAATTAGCAAAAGTCAGCAAAAATACAGAACTCCATTTTAAAACATTCCTTTATAAGAGAAGATCCAGGAGTATCGTCCCTATTTAGTTCTCGCACAACTGCAAAGATGAGTAATATAGATTGCGAGAATTACTATCAGAGTCTATACCGAATTTGCTGCTCTTTTATCCATAAATGCAGTGGACTCCTCAAGCAGAAAACTGTGCCCAGTGACTGGAAGAAAACAGTCACTTCCGTCGAGAACAAAGGTAGAAGAAGTATTCCAGAAAACTACCGTCCAGTATCCCTGACATCGATTTGCTGTAGGATCTTAGAACAAATGCGGCGCTCAGACTTAATAACGTATCTCGAACAGAATTACCTCCTCAATGCCAACTAGCATGGATTCCGAAATGCCCTTTTCTACCATGATATCCTGAGATTCATGGATCGAGGCAATCAAGCAAATGCAGCGTTCCTTGATCTCCGAAAAGCATTTGACTCAGTACTGTGGCGAATCAAGCGCAATTTGTGACTCGATTAAAGATACGTAGGTAGGACGCAGCATGTTTTCTTGGATGGAAAGTCATAAACAGATGTAGAAGTAACTTCAGGTGTGGCCCAGTAAGTGTGTTGGGACCCTTGTTAATGCTGTAAATTAATGACCTTGCACGCAGTATTAATAGCAGCCTCAGACTGTTCGCTGACGATGCATTCACTACGAGGGCTATTCGGAAAGTAAGGAACGATTGGTCACAAAATGCAAACCACAGCGAAAAATTCGATGAAGGTTTGCACAGAAGTGTTGCTCACAGATAGCTTCACGTCGCTCTTTTCAGTTCTGAGCGCACAGTGAGCGCGTAAACAAACCTAAAGTCGTTCAAATGGCTCTGAACACTATGGGACTTAACTGCTGAGGTCATCAGTCCCCTAGAACTTAGAACTACTTAAACCTAACTAACCTAAGGACATCACACACATCTATGCCCGAGGCAGGATTCGAACCTGCGACCGTAGCGGCCGCGCGGTTCCAGACTGTAGCGCCTAGAACCGCTCGGCGACTCCGGCCGGCTAAACAAACCTAGACAAGGGAGTATCCCCCACAAAGTATGGGTGTCTACCGAGAGATTTCTCCTGATTTCATGCAACCCCGCATACCGTAACTGTCATGCAGTTCCCTCTTTGTGATATTTTTGAGCTGCACACTGCAGGGGTAGTGAAGATGCACCTGCAACATTTTTTATCACTCACCATACAGCCCGGACTTGGCTCCCTCTTATTTTCATCTCTGCTCAAATGAATCGTTGGCTGTGAAGACAACATTTTGGCGCAGACAACGAGTTGAAGTCCAGTGCAGAAAATTGTCTAAAAGAACAGAAGGCTGCCTTCTTCGACGACGGTATTGGAAAGCTGGTACAGCGCTACGACAGATTTTGGTGGTTAACACGCATCTTGGTTTGTACCGATTCAAAAGACTGCCATTCGGGTGTGCATCCGCCCCTGCCTTGTTTCAGCAATATTTACAAACTGTTTGTGCGTCGGTCCCTACTGCAGCAAACTATCTGGACGATATTGTGATCTCCGGAAAGACAGAAGAAGAACATTTAGCCAATCTCAGAACATTATTTCAGGTCTTGCGACAAAATGGTCTTCGCTTGCGGAAGGACAAATGTGTGTTTTTTGCTCGTGACTTACCATATGTGGGACATGTAATCAATGCCCAAGGCATACATCCCAGTCCAGAGCACCTCCGTGCCATACAAGACTTGCCTTCGCCGCAGAATTTGAAGCAGCTACAGTGTGTGCTGGGAAAAATCAACTATTATCATAACTATATCCCACACGCCTCTTCCATTTCAGCTCCGCTTCATCGCTTACGCCGTAAAGGTGTTCCGTTCGTCTGGACGACGGAATGCGAACGCGCCTTTCGCCAGTTGAAATCGGCGTTGCTGTCAAATACTTGCCTTACGCCATTCGATCCCCGGAAACCCCTTTTGTTGATGGTAGATGCATCGGATTTCGGGATCGGTGCTGTGCTTGCGCGCAAAGATGGTTCACGCGATCGCCCTATTGCCTTTGCGTCCAAATTGCTCTCGTCTGCGCAAAGAAATTATTCACAGATAGAGAAAGAAGCTTTGGCTCTCGTATTTGGTGTTACTAAGTTTCGTGATTTCTTGTATGGTCGTCACTTTACCATCATCACAGACCACAAACCCTTGACGTCGCTTTTTCATCCGAACAAGCCTGTACCTCCACATTCAGCGCAGAAATTCATTCGCTGGTCTATTTTCCTCTCGCAATACCGCTACGATATCTTGTATCGGTCCACTGCTAACCACGGAAACGCCGATGCGTTGTCCCGTTTGCCTGTTGCTGAGGATAGAGCGTTCGATTCTTCCGAACTTGCTTGCATGTTCATTGATGCGGAAACCGATGACGTGGTCGAATCGTTTCCGATTGATTTTCGTCGTGTAGCTACGGCCACAGCTGCCGACCCTGTCCTTGCTACCGTTCTGCGTTTTGTTGCTACGCAATGGCCCTTGTCAAAGTCACGGATCGAGGATCCGTTGGTTCGCCGATTTTTTGCTCACAAGGAGAGACTTTTTGTTCGACGTGGTGTTTTGCTGTTGCGTTCTGATAATGATCAGTCCAGGGTCGTGGTCCGACGTTCGTTCCAGTCCTCTTTCTTACGGCTTCTCCACCAAGGACATTGGGGTATAGTGCGAAAGAAACAACTTGCTCGTCAGCACTGTACTTGGTTCGGAATCGATGCTGCGATTACGAAAATGTGCTCTTCTTGCATGGCGTGTGCCGAACAACAATCCGCACCACCGCGGAAATTCTTTGCATGGCCAAAAGCCACTTCCCCTTAGCAACGCTTGCACATCGATTTTGCTGGTCCATTCTGGAATGCTCGATGGTTGGTTGTGGTAGATTCGTTCAGTAATTTTCCTTTTGTTGTCCGGATGTCTTCCACGACGTCATCTGCCACCATCCAAGCGTTATCCGCTATCTTTTGCATTGAAGGTCTTCCACAGACTATTGTTTCCGACAATGGCCCACAATTCATGTCCGCGGAATTTCAGTCATTCTGCAAGGCCAATGGTATTCAACATTGGACATCCGCGCCGTTTTCGCCTCAGTCAAACGGTGCCGCTGAACGATTGGTCCGGACTTTCAAGTCCCAGATGTTGAAGTTGAAAGAGTCGCATTCTCGGGAGGACGCGTTATTGCTCTTTTTGTCCTCGTATCGCTCTCAGCCCCGAGATGGTCGCTCGCCGGCTGAGTTGCTCCACGGTCGTCCTCATCGAACCTTGATGTCTTTGCTGCATCCGCCGCATCAGGTTCCTGTGCAACGGCAGCCACCTGCTTTTGCTCCAGGCGACGTTGTATACTATCGCAACTATCGAGGTTCACGGCGTTGGCTCGCAGGGCGCATTCTTCGCTGCCTCGGCTGCGCTATGTATCTGGTTTTGGGGGCCTCTGGTGAGGTGCGTCGGCATCTCAATCAGCTGCGCCTCTGTCGTCGCACGGGTTCTGCCGCTCCCCGTCTGCTTGCAGCGACGGTGCCGTCCGGTCAGCGCCCTGGGGACCCATCTACTGGCTCGCCTCATCCCCAGGTGTTACCGACGCTGCCTTCCATTTTGCCCCATGGCGACGCGCCGCCGCCTGTTCTCCCGCCGGCGACGCCCGCAGTGGACGCTTCGCTGCAGCCGCCAAGCGCCTCCCTGGGTCACGCACCGCTGATCACTTTCCGTGACCAGCTGTCCTCCGACATGGACCTCTTGCCCGCTCCCGACCAGATGTCGTCTTCGCCCGTCGGCTGCCCCGCCCCGATGGAGGTCGAATCTTCGGCCCCTCCTGTCTCTTTAAGGGCGCATACACCGCAACTGGCGTGCACCCTGGACTAGGTTTTCAGGCGTTTCCTAGCTCCCCTCGGACCGAATGGCCGGGTGCGGGTGGCACAGCCTCGCCTGTTGTTAGGCTCCCCACCTCGTCGCATACGTCAACATGGGGTCCTCCCCACGGCGGGCGGAAGCCTTATAACACAACCGTTCGCCGATTTGCGGGGGAGGAATGTGGTGTCACCGCCAGACACCACACTTGCTAGATGGTAGCCTTTAAATCGGCCGCGGTCCGCTAGTATACGTCGGACCCGCGTGTCGCCACTGTCAGTGATTGCAGACCGAGCGCCACCACACGGCAGGTCTAGAGAGACGTCCTGGCACACGCCCCAGTTGTACAGCCGACTTTGCTAGCGATGCTACACTGACAAATACGCTCTCATTTGCCGAGACGATAGTTAGCATAGCCTTCAGCTACGTCATTTGCTACGACCTAGCAAGGCGCCATAGCATTTGATATTTATATCGTGAAGCATGTACAGTCAAGAGAGATGTTCTACAATTATGGATTAAAGTTAAGTATTCCAAGAACTACGTTCTTTTCTTTATAGGATAATTACTTTACCTTGTTCCAGACCTCACGCCAATCTGCGTGAGCTTAAAAGCGTGCATTTCGGCCTCCTCTAGCAACACGGTGTTGGCTCTTCTGCCAACACCTCAGTATGGGCATGCGTATTCAAATACAGAAATATGTAAACAGCCAAAATACGGCGCTGTGGTCGGCAACGCCTATTACGACAAGAAGTGTCTAGCGCAGTTGTTAGATCGGTTACTGCTGCTACAATGGCAGGTTATCAAGATTTAAGTGAGTTTGAACGTGGTGTTAGAGTCGGCGCATGACCGACCGGACACAGCATCTCCGAGTTCGCGAAGAAGAGGGGATTGTCCTGTTCGACCATTTCACGAGTGTACCGTGAATATCAAGAATCCGATAAAACATCAAATCTCCGACATCGCTGCGGCCGGAAAAAGCTCCTGCAAGAGCAGGACCAACGACGACTGAACGGAATCGTTCAACGTGACAGAAGTGCTACCCTTTCGCAAATTGCTGCAGATTTCAATGTTGAGCCATCAACAAGTGTTAGCGTGCGAACCATTCAACGAAATATCATCGGTATGGGCTTTCGGAGCCGGAGGTCCACTCGTGTACCCTTGACGACTGCGCGACACAAAGCTTTACACCTCGCCCGGGCCCGTCAACACCGGTATTGGACTGTTGATGACTGGAAACATGTTGCCTGGTCGGAGGAGGCTCTTTGCAAATTGTATCGAGCGGATGGACGTGTGCGTGTATGGAGACAACCTCGTGAATCCATGGACCCTGCTTACTAGCAGGGGACTGTTCAAGCTGGTGGAGGCTGTGTAATGGTCTGGGAGGTGTACAGTTGGAGTGATATGGCACCCCTGATACGTCTAGATACGACTCTGACAGTGACACGTACGTAAGTATCCTGTCTGACCACCTGCATCCATTCATGTCCATTATGCATTCCGACGGACTTGGGCAATTCCAGCAGTACGATGAGACACCCCACACGTCCAAAATTGGTAAAGACTTGCTCCAGGGACACTCTTCTGAGTTCGAACACTTCCGCTGGCCACCAAACTCCCGAGACATGAACATTATTGAGCATACTTGGGATGCCTTGCAACGTGCTGTTCAGAAGAGGTCTCCACCCCCTCGTACTCTTATGGATATGTGGACAGTCCTGCAGGATTCATGGTGTCAATTACCTCCAGCACTACTTCTGGCATTAGTCGAGTCCATGTCACGTCGTGTTGCGGCACTTCTGCGTGCTCGTTTGTTCTACATGATATTAGGCAGGTGAACCAGTTTCTTTGGCTCTTCGGTGTATAAATACATGGGTGTAACTATTTGTAGGGATATGATATGCAATTGTCGCATAGGGTCAGTCGTAGGTAAGGCAGGTAACATACTTCGATTCATTGGTAGAATACTGGGAAAATGCAGTCAGTCTACAAAGAATATTTCACACTAAATACTCGTGTGACCCATCCTAGTGTATGGGACCCACACCGATTAGGAGATTGTTACGGAGATGCTGAAGGAAATAAACTGACAGTCGCGCGGCGAAAGACGTAAACTATCCTGAGGAAGCCTACTTACATGACTCTAGGAATATACTAAAATCCGTTACTTATCTCTCCCGTAGGGACTGCACGTACAAGATTAGACTAATTAAAACGTGCACAGAGGTATGTAAGCATTTACTCTTAGCTTGGTAAATACATAAAAGGAACGGTAAGGACTCCTAATTTCCGGGCGGGAAGGAGGGCCTGGTCCCCGTCACGAATCCGCCCGGCGGATTTGTATCGAGGTCTGGCGAACCGGCCAGTTTGTGGATGGTTTTTTGGCGGTTTTCCATCTGCCTCGGCGAATGCGGGCTGATTCCCCTTATTCCGCCTCAGCTACACTATGTCGGCGATTGTTGCGCAAACAAGTTCTCCGCGTACGCTTACACCACCATTACTCTACCATGCAAACATAGGGGTTACACTCGTCTGGTGTGAGACGTTCTCTGGGGGGTCCACCGGGGACCGAACCGCACAATAACCCTGGGTTCGGTGTGGGGCGGTTGGGGGGGGGGGGGGGGGTGAAGTGGACTGCAGTAGTCGTCGTGGGGTTGTGGACCACTGCGGCTGCGGCGGGGACGGAGCTGCTTCGTCGTTTCTAGGTCTCCGGTTAACATACAATACAATACAATACAATACAGTACAAGGACTCCTAAGAAGCAGTAGAATGGGAGATACCTGCGGCTGTGCACTTCAGAATGCTTTGGAGAGTATAGGTGTAGATGTACGAGGAGCGTCCAATAAGTAATGCAACGTATTTCTGTCTCGGGCAGTTTCTCTTGAAAACATGCGGAATTTCTTGTGGGACATCGTGGAATATTCCCACTTCAGCCCCTATAGTTCCGATGAGTGGCGGCGCTATACACAGCCTTCAAAATAGCGTCTCTAACAAAGGTGTGTTCCATGCAGAGAGCTGTCATTGAGTTTCCTTTTGGTGGAAACCCAGAGCACCAGAGATATTCACAGGCGCTTGCAGAATTTCTACGGAGACTGCCAGTAAGCAAAAGCACCGTGAGTCGGTGGACGAGGCGTCTGTCATCATCGCAACACGGCGGCGCAAACCTGTCCGACCTGCCGCGTGCCGGCCTGTCGCATACAGCTGCGACTCCTGCAGTGCTGGAACGTGCGGACACTCTCATTTGAGATCATCGGCGGATCACAATCAAACACCTCGCTGCTCAACAAGACGTATCTGTTGGTAGTGCTGACACACTCGTCCTCCAGTTGTGGTACTGAAAGGCGTGTGCCCGCTGGGTTCCCTGCAGCCTAACAGAAGACCATGAAGAGCTACGAAGGACCATCTGTTGCGGAACCGCTTGCGAGTTACGATGCTGATCGTGACAGTTTTTTGTCGAACATCGATGAGACGAGGGTTCATCACTTCGAACCGTAAATGAAACGGCAATCCATGAAATCACACCACACCACCTCTTCTCTGAAAGAAAAGAAAAAGTTCAAAGCTGCACCTCAGCCCATAAAGACATCCCGATGGTGTTCTCCCTCGTGATGTAGCGATTCACTCTGAAGTGTATTGTACTACCCTCAGTAAATTGAAGAAACGACTTCAGCCTGTTCGTCGCCACAAAAATGCAAACGAACTTTTCCTTTTCCATGATAACGCAAGGCCTCACAGAAGGCTGCGCGCCCGAGAGGAGCTCACAAAACTTCATTGGACTGTTCCTGCTCATCCCCCCCTACAGACTGGATCTCACAACTTCCGACTTCCATCTGTTTGGACCAATGAAGGACGCATTCCACAACAAGCAGTATGTGAATGACGGGGCGATTATTGATACAGCAAGACGTCAAGACGTTAGTTCCGACGTCGGCCAATAGAGTGGTGCTACGCAGGCAGACAGGACCTCCAAGTAATGCGGCAAAAGCCGTCGCATTGAATAGATAATGTTGAAAAATAGACTTTGGAACCAAAAAAGTGAGGAACAATATGACGTATTGCAATCCCGAATAAATCCAACCTGCTTTCGGAAAAAAGATGTGTTGCATTACCTATTGATCGCTCCACCACGTAGGTGTTGCTAATTCGCCACAGAGATTCGATATGGATCTGAGTCACCTCCCCTGTGTCAAAAGCTAGCTCACTGCGCGGTAACCTGTACGAGCAGATGTAAAGGACGATAAGGTAAACATATGTGTAATGCAAATATCCTGACAGTAACAGGATGCAGATAGAAGAACAATCAGCTACAAGTGGTAATATGTGGTTTGAAAATACCTTCAGCCGCCTAAAATAAATATACATTTCTGTTTTTATGTACGCTACTCCTCTCTGTTTATTTCAAGCAATTTCAGTCACCTCTGGTGTACACACGTTTTCAGGCCACTGACGTTGCTTCACATAAATTTAGACAAAAGCGTGTGGAAAATATAAACTGTATTTATTCTGTAGCGTACAGACGTAATCTTAAAATTACTCATACAACAAAAACTAGGGACCCTACACAATCAATTGAAAAACTTTCTTCTATTTACTGATCTTTCCGCTTTGCACAAATGCGAGGGTCACTCCAAAAGAAATGTACACTATTTTTTTTAAATCCATCTTTTATTCTACATGTTTGAAAGTTTTACAGTGTGTAGATACATCCTTTAGGAACAATATTTTCATTTCTCCACGTAATTTCCATTCCCCTCAACGCCTTACGCCGTGTTGGAACCAGCGCCTGTATACCCGCACGGTAAAATTCTAGACCAACCTGTTGGACCCACTCTTTGACAGCGTGCACAAGAGAGTCATCATCTTCAAACCTTGTTCCACGAAGAGAGTCGTTCAGTTTCCCAAAGAGATGATAGTCACATGGAGCCAGGTCAGGACTGTAAGGCGGGTGTTTTCAGTGTTGTCCATCCGAGTTTCGTGATCGCTTGCATGGTTTTTTGACTGATATGTGGCCGTGCATTGTCCTGCAGCAGCAAAACATCCTGCTTTTGCCGATGTGGTCGAACACGACTAAGTCGAGCTTGAAGTTTCTTCAGTGTCGTCACATATGCATCAGAATTTATGGTGGTTCCACTTGGCATGATGTCCACAAGCAAGTGTCCTTCGGAATCGAAAAACACTGTAGCCATAACTTTTCCAGCAGAAGGTGTGGTTTTGAATTTTTTTTTCTTGGGTGAATTTGCATGATGCCAATGATTGATTGCCTCTTCGTCTCTGGTGAAAAATGATGGAGCCATATTTCATCACCTGTCACAATTCTTCCAAGAAATTCATCTCCACCATTCTCGTACTGTTCCAAAAGTTTGCTGCATGTCGTTTTTCTTGTTTCTTTGTGAGCCACTGTCAACATCCTGGGAACCCACCTGGCACAAACCTTTTTTAACGCCAATACTTTCGGTATTCTGCAATCACTTCCTTCCCCTATCCCAATGTAGTGTGACAATAAGTTCACAGTGATGCGTCTGTCAGCAGTCACCAATTCGTTAACTCTCTGCACATTGTCTGGAGTGTGTGCAGTACGAGGCGTGCCGCTGCGAGGACAATCCCCAATATTACCGTGCCCGCTTTCATCATGTAACCTTCTTGCCCACCGACTAACTGTACTGCCATCGACAGCAGCATCTCCATACACCTTTTTCAACTTCTTGTGGATGTTTCCCACTGTCTCGCTTTCACAGCACAGGAATGCTATGACAGCACGTTGCTTCTGACGAACGTAAAGTGTAGCAGCCATCTTGAAGACATGCTGTGACGGCACCACTCACGGGAACAAGTTGAACTAAGTTTGCCGGCCGGAGTGGCCGTGCGGTTCTAGGCGCTACAGTCTGGAACCGGGCGACCGCTACGGTCGCAGGTTCGAATCCTGCCTCGGGCATGGATGTGTGTGATGTCCTTAGGTTAGTTAGGTTTAGTTAGTTCTAAGTTATAGGCGACTGATGACCTCAGAAGTTAAGTCACATAGTGCTCAGAGCCATTTGAACCATTTTGAACTAAGTTTGAAAACAAGCGGGAAGGATGTATCTGCACACTGTAAAACTTTCACAAATGCAGAATGAAAACTGTATTTTTACAAAAATAGTGTGCATTTCTTTTGGAGTGACCTTCGTATGTTTCGAATATGAGATAATCAAATGAGGAGCGTTCAATAAATAATGCAACATACTTTTTTTCTAATAGCGGGTTGGTTTTATTCAGAGTTCCATTACACCATATTATTATCTATTATTTTGCCTACAAACCCTATTTTTCAACATTATCTCGTACAATGCGTAGGCCTATCATCACCTTACTGGGAGTGCCTGTATGTCCGCGTGGTACCACTCTTCTGGTAGACGTCGGAGCCAACGTATCGTTTCATCAATAACCGTCACATCATGCAAGTACAACTTACCCCGGAATGCATCCTTCATTGGGCCAGAGAGATGGAAGCCGGAAGGTGTGAGATCCGGTCTGTAGGGTGGATGAGAGAGAACTGTCCAATGAAGGTCTGTGAGATCTTCTCGGGTTGCAGTCTTCTGTGAGACTTTTCGCTGTCATCGAGGAACATTACGTATGCAGATTGTGGACAGTTGTTAATGTGGGTCTCACGGGAGGCATGCAAGGGATAAGTCCCTGGAGTCGCGCTGTTCATCTGTGTCCTCGGTGGCTCAGATGGATAGAACGTCTGCCATGTTAGCGGGAGATCCCCGGTTCGAGTCCCGGTCGGGGCACACATTTTCAGCTGTCCCCATTGAAGTATATAAATAACACCAGTTGGCAGCTGAGTGTTTCAATTAATTATCATTTATTCTAGAGAAGCTGCACGGTCATCAATGGTGTCTGTTCTTTCGAGAACAGTTACTGTCTTCATATATAGAATGAGATATTAGCAATAAGAAACAGCGAAATTGAGACAGAGACACTGAGAGGAGACTGCAGTCGTAGGACAGGACAAAGGGGAATGTGGTGTGACACAGAAGACAGTGAAAGAGAGACATAGAGCTGGGCTGAATGGGTGGGTGAGAAAGACTAACTGGGAGTGGATGAGTACGAACGACTTACAGCGGTGGACTGGTGGGTGTGAGTGAGCTACAGTCAGGGGACCTTTTGGGAGTTTGAGGTGCGTTGCATGTTGAAAAATCGCAAATATGTTCGCATGCCAAGTTTTTTGGAAAAATTTTTAAATGCTGAGGAGCGTAGAACGAGACAGCTAGTACCCCACTTCTCAGTTAGAGTCTTTTAAATAAACAGGAATATATTCAGGTTATTTTGTGGACCGATAGGAAAATTTTTCCGCTGATATGTTAAATGGCTGAAAAAACTGTGATATCTTCACTTTTTTGTGATGATTTATTTTGCTTTTACCAGTTTCAAACTAGGTCTGGCTAGAGCAGGAATGTGACATTTCGGTTGTGAATTAGCGAAACCAGCGACTGTGAAAGCAAAAAACCTGGCTGTGCTGATAGAATGATCTGTAGCTTAGCCAGAGGTTATGTTGGGATGTGATGGTCTGCTTGTGATTTGGGGAAGCCAACAAATGTGAACGCAATAAGCCGTCTGCAGGCTCTTACGCTCCGCAAAAATGTCAGCACATTCCACCTCTGCACAAGTGTCACTTCGCACACCTGCCACAAACTCACTAAAAATAGCCCTAACCAGCAAATATTTTTCTCCCAGGCGAGTGCCCTTTCATCTGATTATACAAATCTTCAGTCAATAATCACAATTTACAATACGAACGGCGTTCAACAAAAAATGCAACACATTTTGCCTGAAAGCAGGTTGGTTTCATTCAGGATTCCAATACACCATATGATACCCCACTCTTTTGGCTACAAAACCCTATTTTTCAGAATTATCTCTGTTCAACGAGACGGCCTTACGCCACCTTGCTGGGAGGGCCTGTATGCCCACATGGTACCACTCTATTGGTCGACTTCGGAGCGAACGTCTTTCTACATCAATAACCTTTCCACAATCCATGTACCGCTTTCCGCAGTGTGCATCCTTCATTGGGCAAACAGATGGAAGTCAGAATGTGCGAGATCGGTGCTGTAGGATGGACGAGGAATAACAAATACACACTCATGCTCATAAATTAAGGATAATGCTGATACATGATGAAACAACGCTCTGGTGGGCGGTTTGCGGCTTTAAATCACCTCGGAGCATGACCATGCGGTGCATTTGACCTGCGGTCGTCGCATGGTGGCGCTGGCAGCAGTCCACATACGCAGAGGTGTGTTGATGCATTTCAGAGTACGGTGCAGCAAGTAAGTGTGCAGACGTTTTCAGACGTGCTAATGGTGACTGTGTGTTGAAAATGGCTCAAAGAACACATATTGATGACGTTGTGAAGGGTAAAATACTAAGGCGACTGGAGGCTGGTCAAACACAGCAGGTCGTAGCACGGGCCCTCCGTGTGCCACAAAGTGTGAAATCAAGATTATGGCAACGATTCCAGCAGACAGGAAACGAATCCAGGCGCTACAGTACGGGACGTCCACAGTGTACAACACCACAAGAAGACCGATATCTCACCATCAGTGCCCACAGACGGCCACTGAGTACTGCAGGTAGCCTTGATCGGGACGTTACCGCAGCCACTGGAACAGTTGTCAGGTTGTCTCCAGACACACAGTCTACAGACGACTGAACAGACGTGAGTTATTCGCCCGGAGACCTGCAAGGTGCAGTCCACTGGCCCCTGGTCACAGGAGAGCCTGTAAAGCCTGGTGTCAAGCACACAGTACATGGCCATTGGGACAGTGGTCCCAGGTTATGTTCACGAACGAGTCCAGGTATAGTCTGAACAGTGACTGTCGCCGGGTTTTCATCTGGCGTGAACCAGGAACCAGATACCAACCCCTTAATGTCCTTGGAAGGGACCTGTATGGAGGTCGTGGTTTGATGGTGTGGAGTGGGGTGGGATTATGATTGGTGCACGTACACCCCTGCATGTCTTTGACAGAGGAACTGGAACAGGTCAGGTGTATCGGGACGTCATTTTGCAACAGTATGTCCGCCTTTTCAGGGGTGCAGTGGGTACCACCTTCCTCCTGATGGATGATAACGCACGGCCCCAACGAACTGCCATCGTGGAGGAGTACCTTGAAAGAGAAGATACCAGGCGAATGGAGTGGACTGCCTGTTCTCCAGACCTAAACCCCACCGAGCACGTCTGGGATGCTCTACGTCGACGTATCGACGCACGTCTTGAAACCCCTACGGCACTTGAGGAGCTCCAACAGGCACTGGTACAGGAATGGGAGGCTATACCCCAGCAGCTACTCGACCACCTGATCCAGAGCATGCCACCCCGTTGTGCGGCCTGTGTCCGTGTGCATGGTGATCATATCCCATATTGATGTCGGAGTACATGCGCAGGAAACAGTGGCGTTTTGTAGCACACGTGTTTCGGGATGGTTTTCTCAACTCATCACTAATACCGTGGACTTTAGAGATCTGTGTCGTGTGTGTTCCCTATGTGCCTATGCTATTAGCGCCAGTTTTGTGTAGTGTCACGTTGTGTGGCACCACATTCTGCAATTATCCTTAATTTATGAGCATGAGTTTAGTTTTGTGAGTTACGCTCGCGTGCGCAGACTCGTGTGAAGCCTTGCGTTGTCACGTTGAAGTTCGTTTGAATTTGTGTGGCGAATAACACGCTGAAGTGGTTTCTTCAGTATCCTGAGGGTAGCACAGTGCGCTTAAGAGATGACTGTTGCACCATGAGGGAGGACATCATGCAGATTAACCCATTTAGAGTCCTAGAAGACCGTCGCCACGACTTTGTCGGCTGAGGCAACGGATTTGACCTTTGGAGGAGAGATGATGTGGTGGGCACTCCATGGATTCCCTGACCTTGTCGCGACAGTGACAGACGCTTCTCCCAACGACTACCGTACTTTTGTTCACTGCCAGGTCTGCATAGACATTCTGCAAGCACCTAGGAATATCTGCAGTGCTCTGGTTATCCGCAGAAAGAAACTCAGTGACAGTTCTCTGCTTGGAATGCTCCTATGTTACAGACGCCATTTTGAAGACGACGTATAGCATCGCCACCTATCTCAACTTCATGAAACTATAGTGGCTGAATCAGGAATATTCCACGACGAATTTCGCATTTTTTCAACCGAAACTGGTCGAGAAAAAATACGTTGCATTACGTACAGAACACCCGTCGTATAATCTCGTATTTCAGCCGGTTCTGTATAATCACTGCTGTATTGTAGATCACTGCCTACTTCCTTCTAATTATGTTCATGCTGGCTGCCTACAATTCTAGTACTCCTGCGTCATTATCGCCTCGTTGTCGCCGTGTGTGGACTGGACTTTCACACTGCGAGCAAGTGGAGTCGCTACTCCCAGTACTCGCCATTTGTGACTCGGCCCTTCGACATGTATGACTCGACGCATTGACGCTCACTGGCAGTGTAGGCTTCGCTGCACAACTTCCCGAACAGAATCAGTATCGAACTCCCCAGCGAGGGCTAGCGCCACACAGGACAACGACCTAGAGACCGACCGCGGTGTCATCCGCTGGCTCAGGCGTAATTGCCGGCAACGTCGGGATGGTATGCGGCGCGCCGACTGCGCGCTCGGCCGTTGACTGCAGCCTTTCCGAACAACAGCTCCTACCAGCGCCGTGTTTTCGATCTGTAGATGTCTAGGCTGAACATGTGCTGCCCTTGCCAGGGAAAATTTTTTGACAACCAACCCACAAAAACAACATTCTAGAGCAGTTTTCGAATTAAAATCTGAAAAGTTTGTTACATATTTCGACTATATAATTTATGGTTTAATAAAATCACGAGATAAAAAAAAATCGGATAAGTGCGAGTAGGATTCACACTGAGAGTTCCGTGCAAACGTAATTATGTACACTGAAGCGCCAAAGAAACTGGTGCAGGCATCCATGTTCAAATACAGAGATATGTAATCAAGTAGAATACGGCGCTGCGGTCGGCAACGCCTATGTAATCCAACGAGTGTGTGGCGCAGTTGCTAGAGCAGTTACTGCTGATACAAAGGCAGGCTATTAAGATAAACGTGAGTTTGAATGTAGTGTTATAGATGGCACACGAGCGATGAGGTAATGTTTCTGTAACACCTCCATCTGAAGATGAGCTCGAAAACATGTTCATGGTTGAATAAATTGTAAAAAAGCGACTGGTTGCAGATTTATTACCAGATAAACGTCAATTTAAATCACAGTCGCACGTCGTCATCCACAATGGATATACCGAATATTTTAAATTGTAAGACATTACCAGTGGCAGATGTGGACTCCAGCAACAATTTATTGTTTATGTAGATTAAAACTGTCCGCCGTTCGTGGTTTCGCGGTAGCGTTCTCGCTTCCTGAGCACGGGGTCCCGTGTTCGATTCCCTACGGGATCAGGGGTTTTCACCTGCCCCGAGATGAATGGGTGTTGTGTCGTCTTCATCATCATCATTCATCCCCGTTACGGTCGGAGGAAGGCAACGGCAAACCACGTCCATTAGGACCTTGCCTATTACGGCGGTGCGGGCCTCCCGCATCGTTCCCCTGCATCTGTCAAGAAGCATGGGACTTCATTTCTAGATTAAAACTGAAGGAATTGGAAAAAGGTAAGAAACTGAGGAGATGGGAAGTGGATAAACTGAAAGAACCAGAGGTTGTGATACTTTCACAGGGAGCATTGGGGAACGGTTGACCAGAACGGGAAAGAATACAGTAGAAGACGAGTGGGTAGCTTTAAGAGATGAAATCGTGAAGGCAGCAGAGTAGCAAGCAGGTAAAAAGACAAGGCCTGGTAGAAATCCTTAGACAACACAAGAGTTATTGAATTTAATTGATGAAAGGAGAAAATTTAAAAATGCAGCAAATGAAGCTGGCGAAAGGTAATACAAACGTTTAAAAATGAGATTGGCAGGAAGTGCAAAATTGCTAAGCAGAAATGTTTAGAGGACAAACGTATGGATTTAGAAGCATGTTTCACTTGGGGAAAGATAGATATCGCCTACAGGAAAATTAGAGGCCTTTGGGGAAAAGACAAGCAGCTGTATGAATACCAAGAGCTCACATGGAAAACCAGTCCTAAGCAAAGAAGGAAAAGTTTAAAGGCGGAAGGAGCATATATAGGCTCTGTACAAGGAAGACGAACTTGAAAGCAGTGTTACAGAAAGGAAAGTGGACGTAGATCAAGATGAGAGGAGAGATACGATAGGGAAGATACGATACTGCAAGAAGAGTTTGACAAAGCTCTGAAAGATCTGAGTCGAAACAAGGTCCTGGGAGCAGACGATATTCCATCAGAACTACTGATGGCTTTGGGAGAACCAGCCATGAGAAAACTCTTCCATCTGGTGTGCAAGATGTGCGAGACAGACTTGAAGAAGAATGTAATAATTCCAATTCCAAAGAAAGCGGTTGCTGACAGCTACGAAAATTACCCGAACTATCGGTTTAATAAGTCATGGCTGCAGAATACTAACACGAATTCTTTACAGAAGAATGGAAAAAGTGGTAGAAGCCGACCTCAGGGACCATTAATTTGGATTTCGGAGAAATGTAGGAACACGCGAGGCAGTACTGACCCTACTACTTATCTTAGAAGATAGGTTAAGGAAATACAAACCTACTTTTATAGCATTTGTAGACTTAGAGAAAGCTTTTGACAACGTTGACTGGAATACTCTCTTTGAGATTCTGAAGGTAGCGGGAGTAAAAACACATGGAGCGAAAGGTTATTTACAACTTATACAGAAACCAGATGACAGTTATGAGAGTCGAGGGGCATGAAAATGAGACAGTGGTTGAAAAGGGTTGCTGCCTATCCCCAATGTTATTCAATATGTACGTTGAACAAGCAGTAAGGAAACTAAAGAAATCCAGAGTGAAATTTTCACTCGGCAGTGAAGTGTGCGCTGATATGAAACTTCCTGGCAGATTAAAACTGTGTGCCGGACCGAGATTCGAACTCGGGACCTTTGCCTTTCGCGGGCAAGTGCTCTACTTTCCCGCAGAAGGTAAAGGTTCCGAGTTCGAGTCTCGGTCCGACACACAGTTTTAATTTGCCAGGAACGTTCAAACCAAAGAAATATTTGAAATAGGATTAAAGTTATGGGAGAGGAAATAAAAATTTTGATGTTTGCCGATGCCATTGTAATTCCATTAAAAACAGCAAACGACTTGGAAGAGCAGTTGAACGGAATGCTCAGTGTATTGAAAGGAGGATTTAGCATGAACATCAACAAAAGCAAAACAAGGATAATGCAATGTAGTCGAATTAAATCATGTGAGGCTAAGCGACTCAGAGTAGGAAACTAGACACTTAAAGTAGTAGTGGCTCTGAGCAGTATGCGACTTAGCTTCTGAGGTCATCAGTCGCCTAGGACTTAGAACTAATTAAACCTAACTAACCTAAGGACATCACACATATCCATACCCGAGGCAGGATTCTAGCCTGCGGCCGTAGCGGTCGCTCGGTTCCAGACTGTAGCGTCGGCCTTAAAGTAGTAGATGAGTTTTGCTGTTTGGGCAGCAAAATAACTGATGATGGCCGAAGTAGAGAGGATATAAAATGTAGGCTGGCAATGGCAAAAAAAGCTTTTCTGAAGAAGGGCAATGTGTTAACATCAAATATAGATTTAATTGTTTGGAAGTCTTTCCTAAAGGTATTTGTCGGGAGTGTAGTCATGTATGGAAGTGAAACATGGACGATAAACAGTTTAGATGAAAACAGAATGGAAGATTTCGAAATGTGATGCTACAGAAGTGGCGAAAGATTAGATGGGTTGATCACGTAACTAATGAGGAAGTACTGAATAGAAATCGGGGGGACCAAGAAATTTGTAGCACAACATGACCAAAAGAAGGGATCGGTTGAAAGGACACATTGTGAGGCATCAAGGACTCACCAATTTGGTACTGGAGGGAAGTGTGCGGGGTAAAAGTTGTAGAAGGAGATCAAGAGATGAATACAGTGAGCAGATTCAGAGCCCATGCACCGTTAAGTACGTGCCAGAACTGTATTACTGCAGCAGCGAACTGAACAACCACCGCGTCTGCGACTAGCAATAATGATCGCTGCAGCCCCAATTACCGTTGCGTGTCAGAGTGCATGAGTAGCGTGGAAAATTTCAGAGTGTGGAAAGCACGCTCACTGCACTACAGAGGCACTCACTCAATGCATGTGGGGGGCACTCGCGTAACTAATAAACGTTAGTGAATTGTGTACTATGCTACAACTGGGAGAGACGGTTTTGTATGAAATGATGTAGTAACTTACAGCCAGCGAAGAGGGCTACCAGCTAACAATCAGAAGAAAATTCTCCAACGAAAGTGGTTCGTACTAATGTACGGAATGTATCAAAAATAATCATCCAATTTAAAAAAAATCATAACTGAACTGTAAACTTACTACTGGTGCACAAAGGTTATTAATCTCAATCAACTCACAAAATGTAAAGTGGAGGTAGGTGCCAAGGAATAACTGGTGAAATTACACACAATTTTGAGTAACACTTTTTATTGAAATTTGGTGCAAGACCTTACGATATTTAAAAAAATCCTACAATCATTTAACAAATAAGTCACAATTTACGATAAGAAATGACTTTTAAATTATTAAATTATTATAAAAAATTTCACGCCAGTAAAAGGCAAGTACAGGCAAGCAATTTAACATATACAACGCGACGCCGTATAATATTTTAAGCTCAGCTAAAGTACAAGTGAATTTCACTCCATTCATTAAATGGCGCAGAATCTAATTTGTCTGCAACATATAAAGACAATCCTGTTTACGACAGTTCTCAAAATAGAAAAACCAAAACGCATGAGTCATGCACATGCGGAGGGGGGGGGGGGGGGGTTACACTCACAGTTAATAAACAAATTTCTTCCAGTTAACTTACGCAAACACACACACTCGCCAGGTAGGACTTGCGAGCCTGTACAACATTCTCCTTTCGAGGCAACAATTTCTACCCATAATGAAATGGCAAACTTTTGCATGGCAAGAAAACATAGTAATAACCAACTACCTGTATAAAACACATAAGCATGTTGAGTAAAAGCCTTAAAAGGTATTGGATTGGAAAAACAACAGTTTTTGCTGACTAGAAACAATATAAAAAATCCACTATGGCGTACATTAACAACCTTGCCTTTTATAGCCAAATGTACATAAACACAAATTTACGTAAGTTACAGCTTCCAGATGAGCAGGAATTCGTTATGCAATTGACTCGTTCTTATCACGAGGCAAAAGGAATTTTTCTTTTTTCTTAGAGTACCTTTTACACGTGACTCGAGTAATACTAGTTATTGCAGGCGAGAGAATGGATCAGGTCTTAGTGCCTTGCATTTGAAACAGTACAGTCATTGGTGCCTTAGACTTTCACAGACATGGCAGAGGCCAACAGTCGAATAAACCCGTAGGTAAGCTGGGAGGGGTAAGAAGCAATCCGAACCACAGATTTACTCTGACTCCCCCCCACCCCTTTCGTACTCAAAGGTGGACAAACGGACCACCCTTTCTAATATTACCACCTTCCCGCGGGTGGGCAGACGAGAATGAATGGCGGGAACCCTCCCCCCCCCCTCCCAAAAAATAAATACGGCTTGTATAATCAACAAGAATAAGTAAATTGAATTCAATTAAACTTCATAAAATCTGTTAACAATCAATACTCAACTTCTGGTGCGTTACGACTCCCAGGACTGAACCAACGCAGCACCTCCAAATGCTCTGCCGAGCCTCCCGCTGCCAGCCGTTTCAACGGACGCAGGAAGGCGCGCCGATTTTCAGAACCTCCACGCCGGTCGACAGCATACGGCCGAAATGCAGATTCCTTTCGCGACGAGCAGTTAACGCCCCGTATCACGGAGCCGCTGCTCGCGTCGCTTACGCTGATGCCGCGTCTGCGTGCTGTCCCTCTAGCAGCGGGAGAGAAGTCGCTTCTCGATGCTCCGACTGCCAACTCTCCACGAGAGCCCATACAGCCACTTCTTAAACCCACGCGAACAGCCCACTTTCCCCCTTTCTCACTAGAGCGAGACACCGAAGTCTTCAATGACAACGGCGCCACCACCAGAAAACGGAGGGCAACTGCTTCACGATACCCGCTGCGGCGCGCTGTTCAAAGCTAACTTTACTACGGCTCAATAACTATTATCTTGTTTGAGATATGTGCGTGGACAACGTACTGTTGGAAAGACCAAACTCTCGAGTTTTACATGGCTCCCGCTAGGTAGCAGCAATGTTCGCCCACTTCGTTTTAGTAAAAATGGTGTCGGCACAACAGAAAGCGTCTGCTGTTTTACGTTTTGCGCAGTGCGCGTCAGCAATAACTGTTCAGCGTGACGTTCGTACTAGGTGTGGTGTGGATCATCCGACAGCACAGAGCATTAGACGATGGCATGAACAACTCCGAGAAACAAGTTGTTTGTGTAAAGGCAAATCGCTGGGCCGTCCCCGAGCGTCTGACACAGACGTCGAACGCATCCGGCATAGTTTTACAAGGAGTCCGCAGAAATCCGTTCGCCATGTAGCTCGAAAGCCCAACACGCCCCCAATGTCCATCTGGTGCGTGTTGCGTCGACGTTTACACATCATACAAAATTCAGCTGCCAGATCTTCCTGAAGGTGACGAATAACAACGTGTGGAGTTCTGTAATTTTGTTCTTGGCAAGGTTGACGGTAACGGTTTTCTTCACGCTTAGTTTTTAGTGACGAGGCAACATTCCTTTTAAATGGAAAGGTGAACCGTGATAATGTGAGAATACGGAGTACAGAACAACCACATGTAGTTGTACAACATAAGAGGGTCTCTTCAACATTTAATGTGTTTTGCGCAGTTTCACGGGAAAAGGTGTATGGTCCATTTTTCTTTGGCGAGAACGCTGTTACTGCAAGCCCATATTTTGATAGGCTTGAGACTGTTTGGAACGACTTCATTTACCAACAGGATGGGGCATCGCTATACAGGCATCTGGACGTACCGGAATTTTTAATTCTGAACGATGGATCAGTCGCACTGGACCAAATGATTCAGCCTTACATTACTGGCCTCCAAGGTCACTGGACATGACTGTATGTGATTATTTCTTGTGGGGGTTTATAACAGTCTCTGTTTATGTGCATCCGTTACACAATGAATGAACTGAGACATCGCATAACACCGCTGTGGAAGCTGTAACTCAAGACATGCTTGCTGGACTGTGGGAACAGTTTGAATACCGCATTGACGTATGCCATGCGTCTCAAGGAGGACTTGTTGAACACCTATGAAAAAGTATGTAAAATAAAAAGCTTTTCGAGTTCCCCGTTCATCAAAAAACAAAATTCATTGTACATGTTTATTAGTTTCGGAAATATAGAAGTGCCAAATCGGATGATTCTTTTTGGTACACCCTGTATATTAAGAAAATTAAACTTTCTCATGAAATGAATGTATTAATCAGACTTAATTCTTAAACTGCATAGCGTATGCCAAATTTTTATATAAAAACGATATGAAACGTCCCCTTTGAACAATTATACACGACTGTGCTTAAACTGACACACAATATTTTTAGCGCAACGCAATCTGACATTCAAAAATCCCTACAAAAGAATGGCCCTGACTAACATTAAACTATACCTTTCACAAATCACTAAATCACTTACCTCACAATAATCTTCGTTTCTCCCACTACTGCAATACAGCAAGCGCCACTACTGCCAGCTAAATAAAAGATTCAAACTATGGAAGGCACTAACTACTGATAGGGATAGTTAGCAAATGAAAGATATTAATAGAGAACAAACAATGTATTTACCTTGATATCATCATATATAAATATAGCAGTTCATGACAAATTACAAAACTCCGCCATCTCTCTCCCCACATCCACCACTGCTGGCGGCTTACCTCCAACTGCGCAACGCTACGTGCTGTTCACAGCCAGCTGCCTAACACTACAATGGCGAGTATTACAACAATGCAAAGCAGCCACAGACTGCACACAGCACAGCCAGTGATTTTCATACAGAGGTGGCGTTACCATAAAAAAACCTAAACAGCCTACTTACATAGAGAAAACATAAACAGCCTACTTACATAGAGAAAACATAAACAGCCTACTTACATAGCCCCCATGCTTCCCACAAAAAATTTTACAAATTGGTTTGGGCAGTGCCCAATACAGATTTGAAAAAATTTTTCATAATTACAATAACAAAGATATCAAATGCACACACTTATTGATACAACGTTGGTCAAAAGCTAAAATTTTGTCACAGTCCATAGAGACAGTCCTGATCATTCATTACGGTAAAATATAGTGTTTTTCTCAAAGTCTGAGCAGTAGAAGAAAATGCACACAGAAGTAGTGGATTTCCATGCAGTCTTGAAGAAGTAGTGGTGTCCTTCCAACGGAAAGACAGTGCTGACTCTAGACATGAAGACAGGTAATGCGCCACAACAGAGCAAACCCACAGCAGAGTCAGTCGAAGTTTTGAAGAATATTGGTAGGTAGGTCATCACAGAGCAGACCCACTGTAGTCCTGGTAGAGATTACGGTAGTGGTAGGCCACCACAGGTGCAGACCCACTGCAGTCCTTGTAGAGATAATGGTATTGATGGATCATCAAAGATGTAGACCCACTGTAGTCCTTGAAGAGATAGCCAGCAGCCATTTGTTGCGACTGTGCAAGTGCACAATCACCATCGAAGAGTCTTGCAGACAATATATCAAGTCCATAAACCACCACTTGTGTACTCACAAAACTTTTTGGAATGTCCTTAGAATCAGCAATGCTGTTATCCAGTCCCTTGCTGAATTATTAACACACGTGCAAACACTATCAGTCCCTACTTCTCACATATTGTCCATATACTATGACCAACCGAAATGTGTGCAGTGAAATGTAACTAACAAGTTAATAATATCATGAACTGGTGACAATTACAATTTTATAACATAAAAATACAATAACAAAGGTACAAAATATATCATTAAAGAACATAATAATACAGATAACATTTGTAGTACAGGCTTTACAAAAGAATCGAACTAACATATACATCAGTTGAATTATGACATGAGTACATACATAAAAGATCACAATAACTTTTGAAACATCAACTTCACACATGAGCACTAGACAGAACAGAATTAATAATGTCTAACATCTTTACAAAGTAAATAACATATTATTAATGCCAATTGTATTTGAGGATAACAGTATTCCTCATCATAGTGAATGTAGCTTAATATTAAAAGAAGAAAAAAATTCTATGAAATTACACAGAGACAGGAAGAAAACAAATACACAAGGGTACACAAACACATAGTGGGATAACACCAATAGGAAAGGACAGGGTTCGTTTTTAGTGTAGTATTTTACATGGAGATCTCCCTTTGTTCATCATTATTCCCAAAAAGTCCTATCTAAGCCTGCCTTCTGTATTTTGTTCACATCCTCTGTCAATAATAGTTTTTCTCCACTGTACAGTATCCTATTTCTTATAAATTTATAATAGTTAGTTTCTTATATAGTCTACCCCCTCTTAAGCTAACTTAAATCTACTGAGCTCAGATGCTAAACTAAGGGATGAGGCAATGCAGCAGCACATAAAACAATTAATATAAACAGCAATGAAAAAAAATGGAAAATCGCAAAGCAAGCTACAGTAAATCTAAATTACCAAGCAATTCCACATTACAACTAATATGAGGCAATGCGCAGCAAACAAAAAAATAAATCTGGCTTAGCAGAGTAACACAAATTCAAATTCAGTAACACTACACCTGGCAAACAGCAGTAACTTATACCTAAACATGACATAGCTCAAGCAGAAAAAATATTACAGTAAAAACAACAATGCAGATAAGGGAAATGTATATTCACATCTTAATATCTATGTAATTAAAGTGGTGCACCACAACAACTTATTGTAAAAGAAATATTACCATGTACTTGAAAAGAAAATTATGTGTCCAGTTACTGTTACTAGTCCCTTCTTATTGTTCTTTCCTTTCCAAGTGCTCCTTTTTTTTAAAGAATGTGGATTACAAAATTATCATTTAATAGATCTGTTGACAGAAAGTGTTCACATTAGCAAATGCATTTCATTTTATAAAAGCAATGCTGCAACACAGCTGGAAACCAGATATCAAATGAAATAAGCAACTATGAAAAGCAAAGCATAAAAATATCATTCAGTAGTCATGTGACATTTCATAAGTTAGTAGAAATTATCTCAACTCTCATAGAAAGAAGCTTGTCATAATCAGGTGCGCAGATGTAAAAATATTTCTTGTCATTTTATTAGGCATTTCAGTAAATATCATAAATTACGAGCTCCACAGTATGCTTTCAACAAGGAAATGTCAGTAGCACGGACAATGGCCTCCCCTTTTTTTTTTTCTACCTGTGCCGCTGAAAGGCTAATGGCTTTTTTTTTTTTTTTTTTTTTCGGGCGGCTGTCGCCCAGGTGGGTGCCCGCGATGCATTACGTCCAGGTGGTAACTTAACTTTCTTACGGAAATATTTACGACAGCAGTTTCCGCTACAGTGACAGTCTCACATAAAAATATTTCACAGGTCAAGAATCAGCGTTGCAAATCTGTAGAAACAAAATCCTATAAATATAAGTGTCCAAAAAAATTTTCGCCGGCATTGTGATACATTCACGCATCTACACACATTTCATAACTCTTAAAGTACGATTCTTGGTTTCCAACATCCTGTTTCACAAATCATGAGTCCCTACCCACTATGCATTACTCCTTACCTTATTACACATATACGTATCCATCGACACTCGTCAATATTTCGTCATTATAAATATGAAGCATAATCAAATAACTCATATAGCCTCAGCCTATTAATCATAAACATACCTCAGCAGCATAATACACATCGTCGTCGTAAAAATAACATCATAACACCTCAGTCAAATCCAAAATCGTCGTAGCTTCCTCCAATAATTAAAAAAATTCTCTGCTCATGTCATAAGTGTCATCTGCCTCAAACATACTTTAAAAATCATGAATCCATACCAAATACATCATTCAAAGCTCTCATAGTATCACAATGGTTCCAAAAAAAATATGAACAGTTCACACAGTACAGACAAAATACAATTTCGTAAGTGTGAAGTAATCCGACTCTGTAATTGCGTAAACATATGTCACTGATGTGATAAAAAAAGTTTATCTCTCAGTTAAATGATCAGATAGATGTGTAATTTGTGTGTTAGAGAAATATGGTACCGATGTGTAAAGTTGTATAAGCAAATACCATATTAGCTAGGGTTCCTTGTGGTTGCCACACACATGGTACACAAAGTAGGCGTGTACCCCCCTGAGGATTAATGTAATTATACCCTCAGGTGTTACAGATTACAGCAATGAAATGAAATGTATCACTGAAAACCTTTGTATCATTGTACTTCAAATATCTTTAAAAATAAATGATTTAAGTGCAAAATTAATCACTAAAATACGTGTCCTGTAGTGCTAATGTGCATCTTGCTGTAAGATAATCTCTGTGGAAGTGTCGTACTTATCGTCCTCTGAAAGCTAAGTTCTGCAGAAGTCAATGTACTTACCTCATGATAAACAAAAGTGAAATGCTTTATGTATAGATATCGTAGTTATTGCGCTTATTGCCATGATGAAGAAAGTACTGTGCTGTAACGTATTGTTGTGCTACGGAAAAGGCAATCTCATTGTAGCTATACCACAAAAGTTACTACTAAAACATGTTTTACTTTGCAGAATAAAACAGAAAAACTGTGCAGAAATAAAACAGAAACACTACAAAAGCAACATTGTAAATTGTCACTCATTAGAAGCGTCGTGATAAAAAACGTGTAGTTGTCACTTAAACTAACCACTGTGTCGTCTGGTATCTCACAGAAAGTACATTAAACCCAGAATGTATTTTCAAGTAAACCAAAATGTTGCATTAAAATCTCATTAGCAGTACCAGTATGTGTCCTAAGTATGTAAGCCTGATAGTCATTACGTAATCGTGCAACTAACAAGCAAGAATGTACAAATACAACACTGTGTCGTCTGTTCACTATAACAATGCATTCGTAATTTCTGTTTAAAAATGTTCCCTAGGTTCTAGACTGGATATTTAACTTCAAACATTGTTGCATGTTAACAGTTTCTTAAGTCTGACAAAGCATACTAGAAATGTGAAGTGAAAAGTTTTATGGCAAAAACAAAGTTAAAAAGCAGATTATCTTTCAACAAACGGTTTTATATGTGAAATGTATTGCAATCTTTTACCCTTTCTAGTGCGCAGCGTTTCAACTTCAACGCAATTATCATGCGGTATACGTCGTTAAAGAATACTGAAATTTTTCTTAATGTTAGCGACTATGTTATTTTTCTTGGAGCCAGCCGGCGCACGCGGCTGCCTGCTGTGCGAGTCATTGTCTGTCTCTTTGTTGGCGCGCGCCGTTATTGGGATTAGGAGACCTAACTTCAACAAATTCACTCTGACGAGAAGGCCCTGCCCTGTTTAAATCCCGCCAGTTCTGATGCAATTCAGGTCTGTCGTTACGATCACATCGTCTGTCGTCATGTCGGTAGTTCCTGTAGTTTCTTTCTTGTCGGTTAAGTGGTGGAGAATTTCTCCCTGAATCGTAACTGCGCGCTGAACTGTTGCGTCTGAAGTTATTCTGTCTCCCTTGATAATAATTATTTTGGTTCCCATATTGTCTGTTTCTCTGATTGTCTCTGTGATAGTCACTACCGCGGAGAGGTGATCTTTCCCTGTAATTATTACTACTCTGCCAACGGTTGTCGTACGGGTGGTGTCTATTTTGGTCACGATTTGCGTTGTAAGAATAGACCAGTCGTGTCCGGTTATTGTTTCTGTCGTCACGGAATTGTGACGGATGTGACCTGTAATTGTTGTGTCCTTGTTTTCGCGTTCCGCGATTATCAGTGTCAATTTCTAGTTCTTGTAACAGTCCCTGAAAAGCTTCAATGTCGTCTTTGCAACGTCCTGCTAAAATAATATGCCGTAAATGTTCAGGTAATTTGATTAAGCAAATGCGGATGAGTTCTGAGGGGCTGTATGGGTTTGACAGGTACTGATTCTTGTGCAACATGTCTTCAAAATATTTCACAAGACTGGAGAATTCAGATTGTTCGAAATGTTTCATCATTATGATACCATGTTTTACTTGGTCTTGTGTGGCTTGAGACCAATATGCTGAGAGGAAGGCATGGTAAAATTCTCTTTCACTGTGGCAATCATGAATGACCGATCGCATTCTTACAGCTGGTTCATTCTCTAAGTAGCCACACATAAATTCTAATCTGTGTTCCAACGACCAGTTGGGAGGAAAACAATGAGAGAATTGATGGAGCCATGCTTGTGGATGAATGTCGTTGCCAGAATTCTTAAATGTTTTGAATTTACGTGTAGTAATGAACAGCTTATAGTCAAAATCGTCATGTCGGCGAGTCGCATATCGGTCATTGTTAGGTCGTGTCGGCCGTTCCATCTCAAAATTCGGTGCACATTGCCAATTTCTTTCATAACTTCCGAAATGCCCTGTGTTATTATTTTGCGGCTTTTCCGTGTTTCTAAGTCCCTCTTCCCGTGTTGGAGTGCCAGTGTCCTCTGAAATACGTAATTCTTGTATTACCTGTGTCAGCTGATCTTGTACTTCCCGGATTTATCTTTGGTGTTGTGTATTAATTTGATTCTAATTTTGTTTGAATTTTCTTATTTGTTCATACTCTTCTGTGTCAGTGAAGGCTACGGGTCTTGTGTCATTCAGATCATCATCTACCTTTGTAGATAAGTTAGTGACCTGATCCGAAAGTTCGGCTACTTTCTCCGATAGTGTACTTATCTCTTCAGTGTGTTTTTCTGAACCAAGTTTCAGAGTATCTACTGTGTGCTTAAAGTTTTCCTGAGTTTTTGCAAGTTGCGTAACCGAATCGGTAGATGCAACTGAGTCAAATTTAGGTTGCAAGGTCTCATGATTTTCATGAACAATAATTTGCAGTTCTTTTATGGCTGCTTCGTGATTCTGTAATGCATTTTCATGCCGCGAAAAAATAGGTTGAAAATGCTCACAAATTTGTGTTTTTACGTCATTACAGACTTTTTGACATTTCGATTCAATGTTATGTAACTCAGTAGTTAAATCTTCACGTGTTTGTTCAAGTGTTTGTTCCAATGAGTCTAACTTTTTAAGATTTTGTTCCACTGTGTCTAACTTTTGAAGCTTTTGCTGTGTTTGTCTCTGATTTTGTTCCATTGTGTCTAACTGTTGCTGTGTTTGTCTCTGATGTTGTTCCATTGTGTCTAACTTTTCAAGCTTTTGTCCCATTTGTTGCATTAATTGTAATAACAATGCACTGGTGTCTGAAACATGTTCCTCAGTGCTTTTCGGCAGTGAAGTTGCACCGGCAACATTCACATTTTGACAAGTGGAAAATGTGTCTTGACTCATTTGAGAAAACGGTGGGAACCCAAAACCTGAGTCTGCAGTATTTGCAATATTGTGTTCTGTCATTCCCGATTCCTGAGGCGAGCTGTTGCCGACCAATCGATCGATAACGCTTCCCTGTTCACTACCTGTTTCACTGTCTACACCATTGTTTGCCGCCCGCTCCATTTCCCTATGCGCAATTACCAAATTACTACTTTGAACATTAGTTAATTCATTACTCTGCGGCGCTAATACACTGCTTTCGTCTTCACTGTCATTTCTCAGTTTACTTTGGAGCCTAGTATTACGTTTTTCACACGCCATTATTGTCACAATATTTCACACGATAACACAGAAAAACACAATTTGAAGAGCAACAATAAGAGAACGCATTAACATAGCACTGAAAATAATATCTCTTTAATTGCAAGTGCAGCAGCGAAATACTTGGTGCACATTAACATGCATGCCACAACAACAATGAAAGACTGCAACTACAAAGGAGATCCTCTCTACAATTACGCGCTAGCAATAAACAAAAGCTACACTAATTACACAAACTACAAGAAAAAATCAGAAGATTCCAGTGAGGTATCCTCGGCTAAGGGTCGACATATGAAACGTCCCCTTTGAAAAATTGTACAAGACTGTGCTTAAACTGACACACAATATTTTTAGCGCAACGCAATCTGACATTCAAAAATCCCTACAAAAGAATGGCCCTGACTAACATTAAACTATACCTTTCACAAATCACTAAATCACTTACCTCACAATAATCTTCGTTTCACCCACTACTGCAATACAGCAAGCGCCACTACTGCCAGCTAAATAAAAGATTCAAACTATGGAAGGCACTAACTACTGATAGGGATAGTTAGCAAATGAAAGATATTAATAGAGAACAAACAATGTATTTACCTTGATATCATCATATATAAATATAGCAGTTCATGACAAATTACAAAACTCCGCCATCTCTCTCCCCACATCCACCACTGCTGGCGGCTTACCTCCAACTGCGCAACGCTACGCGGTGTTCACAGCCAGCTGCCTAACACTACAATGGCGAGTATTACAACAATGCAAAGCAGCCACAGATTGCACACAGCACAGCCAGTGATTTTCATACAGAGGTGGCGTTACCATAAAAAAACCTAAACAGCCTACTTACATAGAGAAAACATAAACAGCCTACTTACATAGAGAAAACATAAACAGCCTACTTACAACGATACTGCCCCTTCGACTGTTTCATACCATCTTATGACGAGCTGTTTGAAGAGGAGCTGCCTCTCCGACCATACGTGAGACTGTCAGCTGTTTCTTCGACTACATTGTCGCAATTCTACATTCACATCTACATACATGCTCCTCCAGCCACCGTATGGTGCGTGGCGGAGGGTATCCTGTACCACCACTAGTCATTCTCTTTCCTGTTCCGCTCGCAAACAGAGGGAGGAAAAAACGATTATCTATATGGCCCCGTACGAGCCTTAATCTCTCTAATCTTATCTTCATGGTCCTTCCACAAAACGTACGTTGATGGCCGACAAATATTGCAACTGTGAATTTCATAACTAATCTGTCTAACAAACATTTTCATTCTTTGAATGATTTCTGCTTTTTTGAAAGTTAGTAAGCCAAATGATATGATGCTTGATGTGTAGACTGTTTACGCATTATCTTTTCAAAAGCGATCTCTGAACAACTCTGTCTGTGAGAAAAGGGTACTGAATTCCTAACTGTAATTATGTGAAAAAAAAAGTTTTTATGAAATGACAGCAAAAAACATGTATTATTTTTTATTTTCTTCTTTCATAATAAAATTAAAATTGTTTAAAACCTTTAGAATGCCATAGAACTTTTACTTTATGTCACTGATACAAATGAATACACTGATCTTCAATTATCTCATCATTACATTTGTATCTTTCTTCTCCGTGGGCCTCGAGAGAGCGGATGTAAGTGTCAATGTAGCACTGTTTGCTAGTAATAATTCAAAAGTTAATTACATTTAATCGTGTGTTGTTGTTGTTGTGGTCTTCAGTCCTGAGACTGGTTTGATGCGCCGGCCGAAGTGGCCGTGCGGTTAAAGGCGCTGCAGTCTGGAACCGCAAGACCGCTACGGTCGCAGGTTCGAATCCTGCCTCGGGCGTGGATGTTTGTGATGTCCTTAGGTTAGTTAGGTTTAACTAGTTCTAAGTTCTAGGGGACTAATGACCACAGCAGTTGAGTCCCATAGTGCTCAGAGCCATTTGAACCATTTTTTGGTTTGATGCAGCTCTCCATGCTACTCTATCCTGTGCAAGCTTCTTCATCTCCCAATACCTACTGCAACCTACATCCTTCTGAATCTGCTTAGTGTATTCATCACTTGGTCTCCGTCTACGATTTTTACCCTCCACGCTGCCCTCCAATACTAAATTGGTGATCCCTTGATGCCTCAGAACATTTCCTACCAACCGATCCCATCTTCTGGTCAAGTTGTGCCACAAACTCCTCTTCTCCCCAATCCTATTCAATACTTCCTCATTAGTTATGTGATCTACCCACCTAATCTTCAGCATTCTTCTGTAGCACCACATTTCGAAAGCTTCTATTCTCTTCTTGTCCAAACTATTTATCGTCCATGTTTCACCTCCATACATGGCTACACTCCATACAAATACTTTCAGAAATGACTTCCTGACACTTAAATCTATACTCGATGTTAACAAATTTCTCTTCTTCAGGAACGCTTTTCTTGCCTTTGCCAGTCTACATTTTATATCCTCTCTACTTCGACCATCATCAGTTATTTTGCTCCCCAAATAGCAAAACTCCTTTACTACTTTAAGTGTCTCATTTCCTAATCTAATTCCCTCAGCATCACCCGACTTAATTCGACTACATTCCATTATCCTCGTTTTGCTTTTGTTGATGTTCATCTTATACCCTCCTTTCAAGACCCTATCCATTCCGTTCAACTGCTCTTCCAAGTCCTTTGCTGTCTCTGGCAGAATTACAATGTCATCGGCGAACCTCAAAGTTTTTATTTCTTCTCCATGGATTTTAATACCTACTCCGAATTTTTCTTTTGTTTCCTTCGCTGCTTGCTCAATATACAGATTGAATAACATCGGGGAGAGACTATAACCCCGTCTCACTCCCTTCCCAACCACTGCTTCCCTTCCATGTCCCTCGACAATAATTACACACGATTACCTCCCCATGAACCATGGACCTTGCCGTTGGTGGGGAGGCTTGCGTGCCTCAGTGATACAGATAGCCGTACCGTAGGTGCAACCACAACGGAGGGGTATCTGTTGAGAGGCCAGACAAAAGTGTGGTTCCTGAAGAGGGGCAGCAGCCTTTTCAGTAGTTGCAAGGGCAACAGTCTGGATGATTGACTGATCTGGCCTTGTAACAATAACCAAAATGGCCTGGCTGTGCTGGTACTGCGAATGGCTGAAAGCAAGGGGAAACTACGGCCGTAATTTTTTTCCGAGGGCATGCAGCTTTACTGTATGATTAAATAATGATGGCGTCCTCTTGGGTAAAATATTCCGGAGGTAAAATAGTCCCCCATTCGGATCTGTGGGCGGGTACTACTCAAGAGGATGTCGTTATCACAGGAGAAAGAAAACTAGTGTTCTACGGACCGGAGCGTGGAATGTCAGATCCCTTAATCGGGCAGGTAAGTTAGAAAATTTAAAAAGGGAAATGGATAGGTTAAAGTTAGATATAGTGGGAATTAGTGAAGTTCGGTGACAGGAGGAACGAGACTTCTGGTCAGGTGACTACAGAGCTATAAACACAAAATCAAATAGGGGTAATGCAGGAGTAGGTTTAATAATGAATAGGAAAATAGGAATGCGGGTAAGCTACTACAAACAGCATAGTGAACGCATTATTGTGGCCAAGATAGATACGAAGCCCACACCTACTACAGTAGCACAAGTTTATATGCCAACTAGCTCTGCAGATGACGAAGAATTTGAAGAAATGTACGATGAAATAGAAGAAATTATTCAGATAGTGAAGGGTGACGAAAATTTAATAGTCATAGGTCACTGGAATTCGGTAGTAGGAAAAGGGAGAGAAGGAATCGTAGTAGGTGAATATGGATTGGGGCTAAGAAATGAAAGAGGAAGCCGCCTGGTAGAATTTTGCGCAGAGCACAACTTAATCATAGCTAACACTTGGTCCAACAATCATAAAAGAAGGCTGTATACATGGAAGAAGCCTGGAGATACTGACAGGTTTCAGACAGATTATATACTGGTAAGACAGAGATTTAGGAACCAGGTTTTAAATTGTAAGACATTTCCAGGGGCAGAAGTGGACTCTGACCACAATCTATTGGTTATGACCTGTAGGTTAAAACTGAAGAAACTGCAAAAAGGTGGGAATTTAAGGAGATGGGACCTGGATAAACTGAAAGAACCAGAGGTTGTAGGGAGTTTCAGGGAGAGCATAAGGGTACAATTGACAGGAAAGGGGGAAAGAAATACAGTAGAAGAAGAATGGGTAGCTTTGAGGGATGAAGTAGTGAAGGCAGCAGAGGATCAAGTAGGTAAAAAGACGAGGGCTAGTAGAAATCCTTGGGTAACAGAAGAAATATTGAATTTAATTGATGAAAGGAGAAAATATAAAAATGCAGTAAATGAAGCAGGCAAAAAGGAATACAAACGTCTCAAAAATGAGATCGACAGGAAGTGTAAAATGGCTAAGCAGGGATGGCTAGAGGACAAATGTAAGGATGTAGAGGCTTATCTCACTAGGGATAAGATAGATACTGCCTACAGGAAAATTAAAGAGACCTTTGGAGATAAGAGAACCACTTGTATGAACATCAAGAACTCAGATGGAAACCCAGTTCTGAGCAAAGAAGGGAAAGCAGAAAGGTGGAAGGAGTATATTTTGACAACATGGGGAATGAGGAAGGTAATTCATTTTGCAATCGCGTGTAATTATTGCAAAATGAATTACCTTCCTCATTTCCCTTGTTGTCAATATAATTTTCATTCTATCTATATTTTTTTCAGCGATCCTCGGTGTGAAATTGGGAAAGGATTGTTAGATGATGGAGCGATCGAACACTACTCTACCATTAATTCTTCTTTAATAAAAACCAGAACCCACTGAGATTGATTCATCGACCGTTTCTTTTGGTTTGACGTAATTTTATACGTGAGATTTGTTCTCAATTGATTGGTCAGACGTCATCGAACGATGACGTCCCCCAGCATAATCACTGGTCACTTGGTCCCACACTTTTTGATAGCGGTAAATTTGAGTATTATTTGAATTCATTTTCAAAGCTGTCAACTTATTTGCGCCTTATGGTGTTTCCGCAAAAGGAATTTTGCCCACCGTCATTGGAACGTGCATTCTTGTTTCGATGCTTAATTTAATTGAAGTCTCATAATATTGGCAATATTCTGCAAAATCGTTCGCTGAGAAACCTTTCATTGAAATAACTCAACATACAAGAAAGCCCCGTTTTTCCGTTAGCAAATATACACCACCCAAATCAAGACTGTCGCTGAGATGGAAAAAGCGATTGAACTAGTGATTTTCGAGAGAAGAAAAGAAAATAGAAAATTAAAAATATCAGGTGAGGAATACAGTAACAGTTGGCTTCTCTAGTCGAAAAACAAATGTCTCTGGGTCCTTAACGTCACTCAGTAGCAAGAAGGTACACACTGCCTACAATTTTGCTGATGAAGGAAAGGCTTCTTTTTAGATGAGTATTGGTGCGATGGATTTCAGTAACAGCAAACAGAAGAAAGTTTCCAACACTCTCGTTGTGGAAGAGTGTTGTTTTGGGTGTTTCATGAGAGTTCTCTAGGGAGCACATTGAATATTATGTCCGAATCCCGTCAAGCAATCCATTTTCGTAACCATTTTCTCATCTTTGTATTTTAATTTCTTTGTAATTCTCTTACAGGACAAGATTTGCCACAAGATGTATTCATTGATTCGGCCTCGCTCTCCGAATCATTTTGAAATACACGCTCCACAGCAATCAACTATATAGTGTGTGAAATCGTATTCATCAACTAGCTGTTTTCTCGTTTTAGAGTTATTTAATCATGTCCCACTCGAATGATTTACTGGCCTAGTGTGCTTCAACCTTAACAGCCCTGATTTTGTCTTAGTAAGTGACCGCACATATGCTGACAGCTGCATTAAAAGCAAAGATTCTTACGGATTTTAATTACACCGTTCGCTCGGTTTATTTAATCTTGGGCCATCGCAGTAAACCACTGTTAGAAAACGAATCCTCTTCGGAATTGAAATATGAACTTTACCATACGCCTTTCCCGAGCTTCGAGACCCCTCTTTCATGACACGCGAGCTGTAAACCGGGGATTCCCCACTGCAGACTCACGCGGAACTTCGCTGATCCAGTTTGGTGGTCGATACTGCCTCGGCACACACCTGTTGCGTTGCGTGGGAAACACGTCTCTGACGCTTGTACACGGTAAGCTTGCCTGACGGGTCGTAGCGGCCTGAAAACGTAGATTTACATCCACATCTGTAGTTCTGAAGCCACAGTTATGGTGTATGGCGGAGGGAACATTGCGTATTAGTCTCGCATTCTCCCATTCCTGGGACATGAATGGATGTGACACGGGAAGAGATGCTTTCGGTAGCTCCTACATACAGTGAGTCCAAAAAGTATTCGTCTAGTTGTAATCTTTTTTAAAAAAACTAAGTATATGTCACGTGAAAGGAAGGGAACATAAAATGTGAATATCCAGTCATATGCAACGAACCTTGGTAAGTTATTTTTATTGATGGACAAGGAAATAAATACATCCACAGCGATAACAAATTTGAGAAAATGGAGATTTATTCAAGGGCTACTTCAAAAAGTATTCGTCCACTCATTTTTTTTTTAATTTACAATCTGAAAATATGATCTCAATTACAAAAATTAATAGTTACTGGGGTTTCCCTTTGCAGCTATTACTGCTTGTAGTCGTCTGGGCATCGACTTGACCAAGTTTTCCGTCAGAGAGGCTGGAATTTTGTCCCATTCGTCTTGAAGTGCTTCTTTTAGGTCTCTCTTCTGTGTCTTCTCCTGATGCTTATCTTCCAGTACATTCCAAACGTGTTCAATAGGATTAATGTCTGGCCTCTGACGTGGGGTGTTAAGTTGCTTTGGGGTATTCTACAGGAGCCACAGCCTTGTCTTTAGAGCCGTGTGCTTTTTAGTTGTTATCTTGTTGAAAAATGTTATTTCCTTGCAGGCCTAATTTTTCAGCGCTAGGATTCAGATTGCTCTTTAAAATGTTGATCTACATATGGTGATCCATTGTACCTTCTATGAAAAGTAATTTTCCAACACCTGCAGCACTCATACAGCCGCACACCATCAGGGAGCCACCACTGTGTTTAACCGTTGGCACAAGATGGCGTGGCAACATCTCCGCATCCTTATTACGTCACCCCACTCGCCTGCCATGCGACCCGAATACGCTATATTTACTCTCATCAGAAAACATTACTTTATTCCAGAAGTCTTCCTTTTTAAATCTACGTTCCATCGCAAAATGAAGACGTTTCTTTCGATTCTGGTCACTGACCCAAAATTTCTTGCGCGCTACCAGGCCGTGATACCCATAAGTTTAGAAGGTTTTCCTGATTGTGTTGGCACATACCTTCTTTCCTCTTGAATCTAACTCCCCAGCCAACTTAGCAGCGCTGATTTTAGGTTTCTTCTTCATTTCCCCCATGATAAATCTCACGTCTGCATCAGTCAAAGTGTGAGGGAGTCCGGTAAGTGTATGTTTCTTAATGATTTTTTTGCGCAAAAACGATCTATTATCGACTGATCCGTCGATCTAGGTCTACCGCCTTCTTTAGCAATCTCGTAAGAAGATTTGCACTCATTATTTAAGCGCAGAATAAGTTTCCTTTCGATGAGCGTCGACCCACTACCCTTACGGCCCATGGCGCTAATTGCACTGTATCGGCGCCGTTCAGAACCACAATAGGCGATAGGCCGGTATTACACTATCAAATTTCTTTGTCAAAGATTTGGTCAAAGATGTGATCAAATATTCCGTCAAATATATTTGACAAAGATCTTTGACGTAGCGCTAGAAGGGGTACTACACTTTCATCATATTTTTCGTCAAAGTTCAAGATGGCTGACAACAACCACTTGTTATTAACCGCAGCAGTTGCATGTACCACAATTGCATTGTGTGCACATGCGGAAGAGAAGTGGGGAAAAAAAAGGAACCATACATACGAGGTTGACAGTCTTACGTTCCTGGGATTACAACTTGATAATAAACTCAGTTGGGAGGAGCACAT
The DNA here is from genome assembly GCF_021461395.2 of Schistocerca americana. NCBI lineage: Eukaryota > Metazoa > Arthropoda > Insecta > Orthoptera > Acrididae > Schistocerca > Schistocerca americana. The sequence continues at coordinate 267,256,869 of NC_060121.1, read as the reverse complement.
CACAGAACTGTAGAAACGCCTTAACAAATTTGCATTTGCAATTCGAGTGTTAGCAGACATAGGCGACATAAAAATGAAAAAGCTTGCATACTTTCTTTCCATAATGTCATATGGTACAATATTTTGGGGTAACTCTTCAAGTCAAACAAAAGTTTTCAGAGTCCAAAAGCGTGTAATATGTATTACTTGTGGAGCAAATTTACGGACGTCCTGTAGAAACCTCTTCAAAGAACTGGGTATACTGACTACTGCCTCTCTGTATATTTATTCCTTAATGAAATTTGTTCTAAATAATATATCTCTTTTTGCAACAAATAACTCACTTCATACATACAATACCAGGAACAAAAGTTATCTGCACAAGGACTTAAAAGCGCTTACTTTAGTTCAAAAAGGGGTCCACTACTCAGGAACACTCATCTTCAATAATTTGCCAGCAAACATAAAAAATTTAGTTACAAATAAAGATCAGTTTAAAAGGAGCCTGAAAGACTTACTAGTGGCCAACTCCTTCTACTGCATTGACGAAATTTTTAATAGAAACAAATGATGTATATATTCATACTATTAGTATTGTTATTTCAGCTTTAAAAAAAATTGACATGTTCCACATCCGCGAGGATCTTCTCAGCACGGATCTATGGAACGAAAAACTAATCTAATCTGGGTGAAGCCGTGGGTTTTACGACGACACGATAAAAGCATTCAACAATTTTGTTACGTGAGTTTATAGTGGAGGACGTCGTACATCAATTATTTAAGAATGGATGAGCATACATTTCTGTATGTGCTCAGTGAAGTGTATCGTCATATCACAAAGCACTATATTCACAAGAACTGCTACATCTGCAGAAGACAGGCTCACTGTAACACTCCGATTCCTTGGTACAGGAGAGGGTTATGTTATGTTATGTTAGGTTAGGTCAGGTCAGGTCTCCAATCTTCTTATCCTATTCTGGTGTTCAGGGCGCTTGATGTTGTAAAGCGCCTCATCAGCTTCATACATCTCTATTAATTTTGTAGTTGTCGGCACACACCAATTGTATTTACCGGCAATATTTATAAAAACACTACAGACGACAGAATGCTGCAGTGATGCTAGCGCTCCATGCGGTAACATGTCACATTGCAGTGAACAGAAGACAAGCGACTTCTTTGATCAAATCTACAGCGAGGCCCTAGATTTGATCAAATATTGGACGACATTTGACAAAGTCCCCTATTACACCATCAAATATCTTTGACAAAGATATTGGACAAAGATATTGGACAAAGATATTGGACAAAGAAATTTGATAGTGTGATACCGGCCATAGAGTGGGGCAGCGCACATTTAACTCCAGTGTGTGCCGTGGGTCAGCGTTAAAGTTTAATCACTGCGCGCAGAATTTCGGCATGTTCAGATGGTGGACGACTACTTTATGAACTAGCTCTTGTGTTACATTTTGTATCTTGTTCACCTTGCTGTCGATTTGGATGTATTTCTTTCCTTGCTTTTCAACAAAAATGACTTACCGAGGTGAGGTACTTCTTACATGACTGGCTCTTTAGATTTTGTATACATTTCTTTTCATGTTACACAGACTTTGTTTTCTAAAAGATATGCAGCTAGACGAATATTTTTTGGACTCACTGTATGCCCGAATTTATTTAACTTTTACCTCATGTTCATTACGAGAGATGCAAATTGAAAGATGCAGTATGTTTCTTCAGCCGTTTTGGAAACCGGGTCCTCTAAACTTAGTAAAAAAAGTCTGTCAACGTTGCACATCGCCTCTCTGTAGTTTGTTGAGCATTTCCGACACTCTCACTGAGTCTACATAAAACAACGACGAATCGTGCAGCTCTCATTTGAATCGTTTCAGTCTCTTTCGTTGATATACACTCCTGGAAATGGAAAAAAGAACACATTGACACCGGTGTGTCAGACCCACCATACTTGCTCCGGACACTGCGAGAGGGCTGTACAAGCAATGATCACACACACGGCACAGCGGACACACCAGGAACCGCGGTGTTGGCCGTCGAATGGCGCTAGCTGCGAAGAATTTGTGCACCGCCGCCGTCAGTGTCAGCCAGTTTGCCGTGGCATACGGAGCTCCATCGCAGTCTTTAACACTGGTAGCATGCCGCGACAGCGTGGACGTGAACCGTATGTGCAGTTGACGGACTTTGAGCGAGGGCGTATAGTGGGCATGCGGGAGGCCGGGTGGACGTACCGCCGAATTGCTCAACACGTGGGGCGTGAGGTCTCCACAGTACATCGATGTTGTCGCCAGTGGTCGGCGGAAGGTGCACGTGCCCGTCGACCTGGGACCGGACCGCAGCGACGCACGGATGCACGCCAAGACCGTAGGATCATACGCAGTGCCGTAGGGGACCGCACCGCCACTTCCCAGCAAATTAGGGACACTGTTGCTCCTGGGGTATCGGCGAGGACCATTCGCAACCGTCTCCATGAAGCTGGGCTACGGTCCCGCACACCGTTAGGCCGTCTTCCGCTCACGCCCCAACATCGTGCAGCCCGCCTCCAGTGGTGTCGCGACAGGCGTGAATGGAGGGACGAATGGAGACGTGTCGTCTTCAGCGATGAGAGTCGCTTCTGCCTTGGTGCCAGTGATGGTCGTATGCGTGTTTGGCACCGTGCAGGTGAGCGTCACAATCAGGACTGCATACGACTGAGGCACACAGGGCCACACCCGGCATCATGGTGTGGGGAGCGATCTCCTACACTGGCCGTACACCACTGGTGATCGTCGAGGGGACACTGAATAGTGCACGGTACATCCAAACCGTCATCGAACCCATCGTTCTACCATTCCTAGACCGGCAAGGGAACTTGCTGTTCCAACAGGACAATGCACGTCCGCATGTATCCCGTGCCACCCAACGTGCTCTAGAAGGTGTAAGTCAACTACCCTGGCCAGCAAGATCTGCGGATCTGTCCCCCATTGAGCATGTTTGGGACTGGATGAAGCGTCGTCTCACGCGGTCTGCACGTCCAGCACGAACGCTGGTCCAACTGAGGCGCCAGGTGGAAATGGCATGGTAAGCCGTTCCACAGGACTACATCCTGCATCTCTACGATCGTCTCCATGGGAGAATAGCAGCCTGCATTGCTGCGAAAGGTGGATATACACTGTACTAGTGCCGACATTGTGCATGCTTTGTTGCCTGTGGTTCTGTCAGTGTGATCATGTGATGTATCTGACCCCAGGAATGTGTCAATAAAGTTTCCCCTTCCTGGGACAATGAATTCACGGTGTTCTTATTTCAATTTCCAGGAGTGTATGTTGTTTAGGGTCGAAGAATGTTTAACAATAGTCAAGAATTAGTCTGACGAAAGTTTTATTTTTCGGGCGTGAGTTACGCTTCCTCAGCATCTATTCATACATTTAAGTGTCTATAAAGTCATGCGATACTAATATGTACGTATACGGATGGCGAGAGTATCGCGTACACAAGATTATAAAACGACAGTGCATTCGCATAGCTCTCATTATTACTGAGATGATTCACTTGAAAAGGTTTCCAACGTGATTATGGTCGCACAACGCGAATTAACAGACTTTGAATGCGGAATGGTTGTCGAAGCTAGACGCGTGGGATATTCCATTTCGGAAATCGTTAGGAAATTCAGTATTCCGAGATCCACAGTGTGAAGAGTGTGCCGAGGATATCAAATATCAGGTATTACCTCTCACCACGGACGCAGAGGTCGACGGCATTCACTTCACGACTGAGAGCTGCGGCGTTTACGTGAAGTTGTCGGTACTAACAGACAAGTAACGCTGCGTGAAATAACAGCAGAAATCAATGTGGGACGTACGACGAATGTATCCGTTAGTACGTGCGGCGAAATTTAGTGTTAATGGGCTATGGCAGCAGACAACCGATGTTAGTACCTCTGCTAACAGCACAACATCGCCTGACCACCTCTCCTGGACTGGTGACCATATTGGTTGGGACTCTAGACAGTTGGAAAACATGGCCACATCAGATGAACACCGATTTCAGTTGATAACAGCTGATGGTAGGGTTCGAGTGTTGCTCAGGCCTCACGAAGCCATGGACCCAGGTAGTCACTAAGGCACTGTGGAAGCTGATGGTGGCTCCATAATGGTGTAGGTTGTGTTCACATGAAATGAACTGGGTTCTCCTGTCAACACGAACTGATCATTGACCAGAAATAGTTGTGTTCGGCTACTTTGAGACCATTTTGAAACATTCATGCCTTCATGTTCCCAAACAACAATGAAATTGTTATGGATGGCAGTGAGTCATGAGACAGGGCCACAATTGTTCGTGAACGATTTGAAGAACGTGAAAGATGATTACTGTTAATGAAGTAAAAGATCCACGCAGTGGACACCAAATGAAAAAGCTACTCCTTATGTTTCTGATCTAGACTGCCATAAAAATGCGAAGTAACTGTTAATCAGAACTCAGGGAGAAGTTTAATTCACTATCGATTTATTGATCTTAAACAAGAGAAGACAACAAAATTATTAAAGAAACATCAGACAACAAATATTTATTTAACAAAAGCCTTACTAAAATGGGGTGTATGTTGGACAAAGTGATTTGCTGGGGATCGACCCACGACACTACCCAGAACACTACTCGCTCTATCTCACTTCATACACGTGAATCCAGGTTATGGCATCAAACTACGTCACCACCAAGCATCTATATTCTACCATACCAAAAAAAAAGGAAAAATATGGTTAGAAAGAACAGGATGCTGAGAAAAATATATTATAGCCCTACTTCGCAGCAGTGAATACTTTACCATCCTACGGGCCAAGGCGGCACACTACGATGCGTTCGGCGACTGAAGTAATGGACGGCGGCAATCTGTTATTAAATGCGCGGTCCCGAAAAATGCAAGTACGCGGTCTCGCGTTCGGTTAATTCAGAACGCAGGTACTTCCCTAAGAGCCTCTGAAACCCCGACGGATTCCAGTGTGCAGGTGGACCCGTTTGCTGGTCTGCCAAACCAGTTTGACTCCGTGCCACGACTGCGCGTGTCGGAATACGTCAAATGTTTAGATGGCCGACTGGAGACAAATAAGTACACCCACGCGTCACTCGTTGTGACCGTGATGATATAAGCAGTACCTCTGACGGTTCAGAAGATGACTGGCACAGGCTCTAAGTCGCGCCCTAGCAAAGGACACAAATCTCACCGTTTAGGTAGAGACCTGCAGTTCTTTACTAGCGAAGTGCAGGTACAAGAGACTTGTACAAGTGAGACGATCTCCCTTTCCGTGTTCCCTCCTCAGCTCGGTTCCAAAAGCATATTTTTTTGACTTCCCCCAATTTCGCACAAGCCAATTATGAGCTGGAGCCCGGCATTCTAAGCACGGTGAATGGTCTTTGCACTGCAAACCAATTTGACCAATAGAGACTTAAAGTTAACTGGCAGAAAATGGAAAAAAATTCAGCTTCGCGGCCTCTTTCCCACACGTTTGCCATGTCTTTTGCTAACACAATACAGGGTGGAAGCACAGACCTCCATAAACAGCTTGTTATCTCCCGTGTTCTGTCCATTTCAAAGTTTGCAAAGAATGGCCATAAACTAGCATTGACAAAACCTGTTTTGAAACAGTCTGCACGTCTGGGCGCCAGTTTCCCTGTCCCACGGACATTTGCAGAACGTTTACATTTCTTTTGGTGGCTTGCTCGCTAACAAGGCCTACAATGCGCTGTCGGCGACTTTTTGGCGCTAGGCCGTATACCTGGACGTCTGCCCCTGTCCATGGCGCCAAGCTCAATGTGTTTCTGCACAATTCGACCGCGGCACGGGGCCGTCTGGAAATGTCTCTTCATCGTTCTCCAGCAAAAACGCGCTTTGTCGCCCCACCAATACCGTACTTTTACTGCAGTCATTTAATTCAGCACCCTGTTCTTTTGAACGCAGGTAAAGCTTACCGTATTTCTTTCCCTAGAGCATGCAAACAAGACCATAAACTGCTGCCCACCATTTCATCCCAATGTATGAAGTCAAATCGCTGTATATCGTATTCCCTACACTGAATCAGAAGTGAGAGTGCCCTGCAATCTCTCACAACCTCCCCGTTCCTCTCAAATTTATTCATGGGGAGTGTCGCACTTTAAAAGATTAGTGTAACACGGAACAAAATAAATTTTGGCACTTAGTAGAGACATTATCCAAGAAATGAATATGAATCAATCTTTCTACACCATAAATCCCAGCACAGTGTTATACCCTGTCTTAACCACATTCAACGCAGGTCATCCATATGCTCTCTGCTGCATGCCCAGAAAAATAAATAAAAAACGAAGTGTAATGGGTATCCCATCAGGTCATATTCTTGAAGACCCAGATTTAAATAACAATTATTAAACGGTTACAGGTCCATGCAGACATTTATCTATTCATTCATCCTGAATTTGGGGTCAGAGGAGGTTATTCCCTAACTCGAATATAATATTATGGTGTTGAGGATTCTCTGCCCCTTGGAAAAATTACTACCCTTGCCCAATTATACACATGGCTACATTCAGTGCTTGACAGAACATTGATTAGACACACTCTCACATTCATCAGAAAAGAAACTATTACTAGGTTAGGTTAACTTTGGAGAGTTATCTGTGCTTCTTATTTATCTAAAATGTGTAAATCTGTCCCTTAAATCTAAAGATATAAGTGTCAACACAACCAAACAACATATGAGTGTCATAAAACAAGCGAAACTTTACACTAAATGCCAAAAATAATACATGAGTCCATTAACAAAAATAAAACTTGATAATAAAACATAGAGAAAACATGTAAATGTGTACGATGGAAACAGTAAGGCACATATTAGACACGTAAAAATAAAAAAGGAAACATACATAAAGCAACAATCAGAACAAAGCTTCCTACAGCTCCCTTCTCAAAGGTCTTTAGGGAGCCCAAAATATTTTTTTATAAATTTACAATTGTCACACGAAAACACCGCACTACACATGTCAGACAGCATGTTGCATGAAGCAGCTATGTGCGATGATTTTGCCATGGTGGGTTACAGTTTCTTTTTTTTGCCACTTATAGTACAGGCAGCCCCCCTGTGTAGCAGGACCTTGTCTCTGGCAGCAATCATTGGCGTTTCGTTTACTGACCGTCTTGGATGACGTGGTGGTCGGCAATGCGTGGCCGCTATCGAAGACGTTCGTGGGAAGAGCGAAGGGTTTGACCACTCATATCGCCTGACACGAATCCCGTGGAACATTTATGGGACATAATCGAGACGTCTGTTCGTGTACAAAGCCCCGTACCAGCAACACTTTCGCAATTATGGAGGCAGCATGGCTCAATATTTCTGCAGAGCACTTCCAACGACTTGTTGAGTCCATACCATGTCGAGTTTGTGCACTATGTTGGGCAAAAGGAGGTCCGACACGATATTAGGAGGTAACCCACGACTTCTGTCAGCTCAGTGCATATTGTGATTAAGGTTTGATTAAGGTCGCAGAATGACGAACAACAGTCAAGATTGGTCTGATGCATTTTTCTGTTTCCATGTGAGCCTAATCTGATGAACTAGTGCAGAAATTTTGATACTGTTTTCACTAACAGATAGAATGATCCCGGAGAAAGGTTTGTAGGGTATCGCAGCCCAGCGATTTTGAAAGCACGCTGGAGAGCTCGACGGTTCTGCTACCCGTTTGAGCGCTAACCTTGCCGCTGCAGCTTGGGCTGCAGAGCGGGGCCACCTCCCCTTGCATTTAATGCTCGTGGCCGCACTTCAAAACTAGCAGTTGTAATCTCCCCCTCCTTCCTAGTAGCACCTATTGTCCACAATAAGCAAAGTCTTTTATGAAAAATTTGAGAGGAGCGAAGATTACAATAAACTTTCTAGTTTACTTAACTTTTTGTGTAGTGTTGGCTCCAGTACTTTCTGTCTAGGGGTCTGACTCTTGAAGCTGAAATTCCCACATTCTAGGTCGTCATGGTTTAACTGATAAAAAAATTTGAAGATTGTTGTTGCGGAATTTTTGTTGTGACGTTAATATATTTTGTGAGAATTTTTAACATGTTGCAGCCCTGTCAGCAACTGTGATAAATTAATAAGTCAAAAATCCGCCTCAGTTGCGAAATGTTACTGGTCTTTACCCAGGTTTCAGCTAGAGTTATCAATCCTTCTTCAGAATCATAAGATAAACTAATACATGTTTGTGACTATTACAGTGTGGTCCAACTAAAACATTCATATTTCTTTACGTACTACACGAATATGTAATAAAAAGTGGGGATTCCTATTTGTAAAAAACGCTGTTGATATCCGTTTGACCTGTAGCAGCGCCATCTAGCGGGCCAACCATAGCGCCATCTGGTTTCCCCCTTCAAGTTAGACAAGTTCCGTTCTTTGCAGTTTTTTCGTTTGACGGTTATTTCGTGAGATATTTGGCCCGGTTACGATCAATAGACCACCCAGTATACGTCTCCTGCTCCTGAGAAGTTCTCCCGTTACGGACATATAACCTTGTTCATCCCCTCATGAGATCGTGCGGAACCATAGAACATAGTGTGATCATATGTGGTTTTTTTAAATCTAACTAGCTTAAGTTAACGTCTAAGTAAATTTCTTATCAGTTAATAAGGTCTCGGTTTACAGTTAAGGCTCATCGCGATTCTATCTACTTAGTGCCTTGTTCTCTCACAAATTAACGGTTTAACATTATAGGTAATTTCCCAGTACATAACATAAAGACAGTCAGTGGCAGGCACCTTTGACTTTCCGTGCGCGCATGCGCGTGATCCATCGTCTTGCTAGGTACATAACCGCGTGCCACAGTCAGTTCCAACGCAGCGTCCGTGGCTAACCGACCGCTTTCCACGAAGTGGGGCTGGGGCTGTTCCTCAGCTAAGTAACGTAGCTTGACATGGTACCACGGTACTTTAGCTTTTTATATTTGACTGTGCCTTATTCTGGCATATATTATTTTATTTTATGATTCTGAAGAAGGATTGATTAGCTGAAACCTGGGTAAAGACCAGTAACATTTCGCAACTGAGTCGGATTTTTGACTTATTAATATATTTTGTTCCATTTTATATATCACACAGTCTTTTCGAATTTTCACTTTAACAAAGCAAATATTACATTGTTCGCCCAAAATTCAAAAATACATCCGAACACATCAGAAGCACGCTTACTACCCCTTCACTGTGCTGTGATAACAATATCCCAAAGGGTTTATAGTTCTTCTTTACAAACGAATTTCTATTAGTTTTCGCTCTTGTATTGCTCGTTGGACTTTTCTGCCGTGCCTTCACCCTTGCCCGACTTCCTCTTGTCCTGCGCTTCATACTTGGCAGCTTGCTGTTGACGGCCCTTGGTTAGTCGTCCAGTTTCTACGGGTTCCTGAGTCGTTCCTAGTCTTCTCAGGTTCAAGTTACTATAACTGGCAATGAGGTGAAAGGTTAGCAGCGTCTCATAGACACAAACGTTGTGGAGCTAGTGGAACAGCAGTAGCAACAGCCGCTGCTATAGCAGCAGTTGCAGCAGCTGTTCCAACAACAGTTTCAACAACAGCAGCAGCAAACTGAATTACTCCGCCAGGAAATCCATCTTTTTCTGGATAAGCTGCAGGTGCAGGCTAGCCCCCTTAAGCAACCAGTGGTCACTTCCCAGCCGGACTGTCATCCACCCGCGTTTCCGCCTTTCAGCGATGACAAAGAGGATTGGGACACGTATCTGCAGTGGCTGAAACCATTTCACCGCCTTTCCAGTCCCTGATGATGCTCTCCGACTGTCACTCCTCCTTTGATAGGCTTGTCCACGGACATTTTTCATATTGAAGAAGGCTCCCATCTCGAATCCAGTCGCCCTCACCTTCGAGGAGATGTGTGCATTGCTTTCGAATTATTATTCACAATGATCCCATGTGGTCGCATTGTGGTTCAAGTTTATAAACACCACAAGCAACACGGTCGGTCGTACCACTTGTGAATGACTGATTTTCAAGGATTGAGCCGCACAGCTTGCAAATTCTCATATGCAGACTCTTTGTAATGGTCCAGTTCACTCCTGATCTGGAAGCATGCACTGTGGCCCTAAAAGCTGGAGGTCCCTTCCTTGCACGTTGAGACTCGCACACTGTTTGTCCGCAGCTCGTGGTCGTGCAGTAGCGTTCTCGCTTCCCGCACCCGGGTTCCCGGGTTTGATTCCCGCCGGGGTCAGGGATTTTCTCTGCCTCGTGATGACTGGGTGTTGTGTGATGTCCTTAGGTTAGTTAGTTTTAAGTAGTTCTAAGTTCTAGGGGACTGATGACCATAGATGTTAAGTCCCATAGTGCTCAGAGCCATTTGAACCATTTCGCACACTGTTTGGAAATCGCAGAGTCAGAAGATGAACACCTCCTACCTCGACCGCAATTAGCAATGGTCCTGCAATGCAAAGGAAAGGGGTGGGGGTGGGGGGGGATCAGATTGCTCGTAAGTTTTTTACCCGACGGCGGCGTTATGATTCATCGATTTATGATCCGTCGACGGCCTCTGGGGTCCCGATTGCTTCACAGCTCACCTGCGTGCAGACTGTCTGGATTGCTGGGCGCACTGTGTCCATTGTTGAACGAAGGGTACATCCAAACTGTCTGCCATAAACTGTCATAATTGTCGGACTCCGTTTCCTATATGCATGAAGGAACAGTACGTGAACTGCAAGCAGTTGTTACGCAGGGTGATGCCTGTGCTACCAAGATGTTTATCAACGTCACAGTTTCGCATCAGATCATCCATTTCCAGGTGGACACGGGAGCTACCATTTTTTTTTTTGGTGTGAATCTCCAATATGTTAAGAAATGATAGTCGGAAGCATACAGGAAAGCCAAACAACCTTCAAAAATGGTTCAAATGGCTCTGAGGCTCTGAGCACTATGGGACTTAACATCTGAGGTCATCAGTCCCCTAGAACTTAGAAATACTTAAACCTAACGAACCTAAGGACATCACACACATCCATGCCCGAGGCAGGATTCGAACCTGCGACCGTAGCGGTCGCGCGGTTCCGGACTGAAGGGCCTAGAACGGCTCGGCCACAGCGGCCGGCAAAACAACCTTCGGTGAAATTAAAAGCAAGGATGGTAACATTAAGAGTGCAACCGGAATTCCATTGTTAAATGCAGAGGCGAGAGCGGATAGGTGGAAAGAGTACACTGAAGGACTCTATGAGGGGGAAGATTTGTCTGATGTTATAGAAGAAGAAACAGGAGTCGATTTAGTATTAGAATCAGAATTTAAGAGAGCTTTGGAGGACTTGAGATCAAATAAGGCCGAAGGGACAGATAACGTTCCACCAGGATTTCTAAAATCATTGGGGGAAGTTGCAACAAAACAACTATTCACGTTGGTGCATAGAATGTATGGGTCTCGCAGTATACCGTCTGACTTTCGGAAAAATACCATCCACACAATTCCGATGACTGCAAGATCTGACGAGTGCGAGAATTATCGCACAATCAGCTTAACAGCTCATGCATCGAAGTTGCTGACAAGAATAATATACAGAAGAATGGAAAAGAAGATTGAGGATGAGTTAGATGACGATCAGTCTGGCTTTAGCAAAAGTAAAGACACCATAGAGGCAACTTGACCTTGTGGTTGATACTGGAAGCAAGACTAAAGAAAAATCAAGACAGTTTCATAGGATTTGTCGACCTAGAGAAAGCGTTCGACAATGTAAATTGCAGCAAGATGGTTCGAAATTCTGAGAAAAATAGGGATAAGCTATAGGGAGAGACAGATAATATACAATATGTACAAGAACCAAGAGGGAATAGTAAAAGTGTACGACCGAGAACGAAATGCTCGGATTAAAAAGGATGTAAGACGTGGATGTAGCCTTTCGCCCTACTGTTCAATCTGTACAACGAAGAAGCAAAGATGGAAATAAAAGAAGGGTTCAGGAGAAGAATTAAAATTCAAGGTGAAAGGGTATCAATGATTCGTTGATAGCATTGCTGTCCTGAGTGAAAATGAGGAAGAATTACAGGATCCGCTGAATGGAAAGGACTGTCTAATGAGTGCAGAATATGGATAGAGTAAATCGAAGAAAGACGGAAGTCATGAGAAGCAGCAGAAACGAGAAGAGCGAAAAACTTGACATCAGGATTCATGCTCACGAAGTCGATGAAGTTAAGGAATTCTGCTACCTAGGCAGCAACATAACCAATGACGGACGGAGCAAAGAGGACATCAAAAGCAGACTAGCACTGGCAATAAGGGCATTCCTGGCCAAGAGAAGTCTACTGGTATCAAACATAGGCCTTAATTTGAGGAAGAAATTTCTGAGAATATACGTTTGGAGCACAGCATTGTATGGTTGTGAAACATGGACTGTGGGGAAATAGGAACAGAAGAGAATCGAAGCATTTGAGATGTGGTGGTACAGACAAATGCTGAAAATTAGGTAGACTGATAAGGTAAGGAATGAGGAGGTTCTGCGCAGAATCGGAGAGGAAAGGAATACGTGGAAAGCACTGACAAGAGGAAGGGACAGGATGATAGGACATCTGTTATGACATCATGGACTGACTTCCATGGTACTAGAGGGAGCTGTAGAGGACAAAAACTGTAGAGGAAGACAGAGATTGGAATACATGCAGCAGATAATTGAGGACAGGTTGCAAGTGCTACTCTGAGATGAAGAGGTTGGCACAGGAGAGAAATTCGTGGTGGGCTGCATCAAACAAGACTCAAAGAAAAAAAAAACATTTATAGAAGAAAGGTGTTCAGTAAGGGGAGGGCAGCTGCTCTGAACTTGCTTTCACACAGCTGAAGCGCCTGCTGTGCTTGAACAGCCCTACACCCTTTTCCCCATCATGCCCACTGGTTTTGGCTGTGGTTGCCTCTCCATAAGACACTGGTGCAGTCCTGGTGCATAGGAATGGTGCCGATAACGAGGTATCAATTGCCTATGCATCGAAGATGCTGACAACTGTTGAAAACAACTATTCACAGATGGAAGAAGCAGCTTCAGTGATTATCTTTGCAATTAAGAATTTCTATGTTTACCACTTCAGGGTCACGTTTACTCCCATTATGGACCACAAACCACTGCTCTTCAGACCATGCTCCCAGCATCCAGAGCGGACAGCACAATGGCCACGGTATTGAGCAGTTATCCTCAGCTTCTACAATTATAACATTAAATACAAGCCCACAGCAACACACAAATGCAGATACACTGTTGCGCCTACCAATGGAACCATAACCAGCCTTTGACCACCAGGAAATCTCACGTTTCCACACAGACATGGAACGGCAACACATGTTGGACATGTTTCTCATAGTTGCAGACATGCTCTGTGACCCAATCTTATTGCGCATCATGCACTACATGCTCCATGGGTAGCCCATATATTTTTCAAACAATGGTAGCTCCATACCTGGGCTCACTCCCTGCACTGTTGTAGATCATTACTGATGTTCTCCTGCTTGTCACTGGGGCACTGTATTGTCATCTCGACTGACCTGTGGTATCAAATTTTACAATTCCTCCATCACAGCCAATGGGGTAGGTCACAGACGAAAGCTCTCGCAGTGCAAAATACCTACTGGCCAGGATGAAGCAAGAACATGAAAGTCATGGTGCGTGGTTGTTCTGCTTGCATCTGGCAACAGGTCACTTCGCCCCATATCTTTTGCCCCCCGGCCCATCCCCCGTTACTACTGGCAACGCATTGATTTGGACTCTGTGGGCCTCTTTCTGGGCTCTATATGACTGTTTTGGAAAGTTATGGTAACTACACACAGCCGGCCGGAGTGGCCGTGCGGTTCTGGGCGCTACAGTCCGGAGCCACGTGACCGCTACGGTCGCAGGTTCGAATACTGCTTCGGGCAAGGATATGTGTGATGTCCTTAGGTTAGTTAGGTTTAAGTAGTTCTAAGTTCTAGGGGACTTATGACCTCAGCAGTTGAGTCCATAGTGCTCAGAGCCATCTGAACCATTTTTGAACCACACGCATGTAATCAACATGGCGTCACAATTCTCGTGCTCGTCTAGATTTTCACTGTCGAAACATCTGCATGAACTATCATGTCCATCACGGCTTTCAAACAATTGTGCACCTCAGATGGTGTCACACACCTATTTAGTCTGCCATTTCACTCATCCTAAAACGGCGAAGTAGAGTGTATGGTGCAGATGCTTAAACAGCATATGTTAAAAGCAGTGAGAACCACCACCACGAAGCTGTGTTCACAAAGTTTTTGAGGACCGCTCCCACCCACGAGCGTAGCCCGGTGGAGCTTCTCCATGTACAGCATCTGTGTACTCTCCTCCAACTCCTATTCCCACAACCCCAGCAACACTGGACCTGGCATCCCCGGTGCCGTCCACCATGCACAGCAGTCAGGGCACCCTTATTTGGGGCAAGAGACGCGTGGACGCCGAATATGGTGATTACCACTCATGGACAATGCCTTACAACAGTTGACACTCTGAAAGGGTCACAGCGTCGTCATACCAACCAATTCTGTCCATGCCTACAGACTGCACTGCTGTTTGTGACAGTCAGATCTGAAAAGTCCATCTTTGCAGGCTGCACAACGAAACAGGTATAGCTTGCAATACAGAGTTGGATAGATGGCTGCCATGGAAATGGTCACAGAGATGGAGGTCTCATTGCAGTCTCCACACCCTTGGTCGAAATTGGCCACACCACCACACTCCAGCACATTGTCTGACATCCCTGTCAGTCTTGAGAACCGGAACACCAACCATGGCAGAAATTCACCTTCCAAAGCATCATCCAGGTAGGTTCCGCCCATCCATCCCTATTTCAAGGAGAAGGGATATAGTATTCAGATACAGCGATTTTAAAAGCCCACTGGAGTACTTGGAACTCGCTGACGATGGCTAGACAGCACTGCTACATATGTGAGTGCTAGCCTAGCTACTGCAGCGCTGGCCGGCAGCTGGCTGTTGATGACCCTTGGCCAGTCAGCCAGTTTCTGCACGTTCTTGACTCATTCCCAGTTTTATCAGGTTCTGGTCACCATAGTAGGTGCATATAATTTATTACCGCTACACCAGACAAGCTGCCCCATGTTAGATACAGAGGGCTATCCATATGAAGCCGGTACAGATTGTTAGATCTAATAAATCTGTGGCATATGAGTTGCCTAAGGCTAGATTTACACGAGTCATGAGATAGCTGTTACGGCATAAAGTCAAGCGCCAGCACGCCAGTCGGGAACGACAGAGTGGAGAGGGCTGTGAAGAAGATGTCAGCCAATTGCTCACTGACCAATCCCTCTCCAGGACGACAACGCGACGGCAGTGGTCTCTATGCGAAGAGAGCATAAGCGCCGCCCCCCGACTGGCCATGGCCCCGTACTACAGAAGCTTTACGACTAGCGACATGAATAGAAGAGTCAAATGTATTACTGCACTTGCATTGGAATTGTATATACTGAGAGATGTCTTATTTGCATGTCGCTCTTTGCTTGCGACACTTCTCTGTTGTTGTCAAAGTTAAGTTCAAATGGCTCTGAGCACTATGGGACTTAACTGCTAAGGTCATCAGTCCCCTAGAACTTAGAACTACTTAAACCTAACTAACCTAAGGACATCACACATATCCATGCCTGAGGCAGGATTCGACCTGCGACTGTAGCGCCTAGAACCGCTCGGCCCCGCGGCCGGCAAAGTTAAGTATTGTCATTGTTCATTTCGTAATGAAACTCATTAATATGATTTGCTTGAATTGTTGTCTAGCAATCCGAGAAAGCAGGTTTCCAAGTCACCCCATATTCGACGACTTGGCAGGATTCAACAATAGCGATATGCACTATACACATGTAATCAACATGGTGTTCACCCTCAACTGACGACACAATTAATGTGCTCGTCTAGATTCTCATTGTCGAATTACTTGCATGAACCATCATGGTTTCCGAACAATTCTGCACCTCAGATGGCGTCAAACACCTGGTCAAATGAGACCCGATTTCAGTTGGTAAGAGCTGGTGGTAGCGTTCAAGTGAGGCGCAGACGCCACGCAGCCATGGAGCCAAGTTGTTAACAAGGCACTGTGCATGCTGGTGGTGCCTCCACAATTGTGTGGGCTGTGTTTACATGGAATAGGCTAGGTCGTCTGGTCCAACCGATCGTTGAATGGAAATCGTTATGTTCGGCTACTTGGAGACCATTTGCAGCCATTCATGGGCTTCTTGTTGGCAAACAACGATTCAATTTTTATAGTTGACAATGCGCCACTTTCGCAGTTATGGACGGCTTTAGTGGTAGCATGCCACAATACTTATGCAGCGGACTTCCAACGACTCATTGAGTCCATGGGACGTCGAGTTGCTGCAGTACGCCGGGCAAAAGGAGGCCCGACACGATATTAGCAGGTATCACGTAACTTTTATTATCTCAGTGTAAGGTTTCAGTTTGCGCACAGAGTTAGACTTACAAGGTCGTAGCGCCCTTCATGGTAATGGTGGAATTCAATATCGTGTTGGCCCACCCTCAGCCTTGATGATAGCTTCCACTCTCGCAGGCATACGTTCAATCAGGTGCTGGAAGGTTTCTTGGGGAATGGCATCCCATTTTTCACGGAGTGCTGCACTAAGTCGGGTACCAAAACATCCCAATGGTGTTCTATAAGATTCAGGTCAGGATTCTGTGCAGGTCAGTTCACTGCAAGGATGTTATTGTCGTGTAACCACTCTGCCACAGACGGGCATTATGAACAGGTGCTCGATCGTGTTGAAAGATGCAATCCCCATCCCTGAATTGCTCTTCAACAGTGGGAAGCAAGAAGGTGCTTAAAACATTAGTGTAGGCCGGTTCTGTGATATTGCCACGCAAAACAACAAGGGGTGCAAGCCCACTCCATGAAAAATACGACCACACCGTAACACCAGCGCCTCCGAAATTTACTGTTGGCGCTACACACGCTGGCAGACGACGTTCACCGGGCATTCGCCATGCCCACACCGTGCCATCGGATCGCCACACTGTGTACCGTGACTCGTCACTCCACACAACGTTTTTACACTGTTCAATCGCCCAATGTTTTCGCTCCTTACACCAAGCGAGGCGTCGTTTGGTATTTACCGGCGTCATGTGTGGCTTATGAGCAGCCGCTCGACCATGTAATCCAAGTTTTCTCGTCTCCCGCCTAACTGTCATAGTTCTTACAATGGATCCTGATGCAGTTTGGAGTTCCTGTGTTATGGGCTGGATAGATGTCTGCCTATTACACATTACGACCCTCTTCAACTGTCGGCGGTCTCTGGCAGTCAACAGACGAGGTCGGCCTGTACGCTTTTGTGCTGTACGTGCCTCGGGCATGGATGTGTGTGATGTCCTTAGGTTAGTTAGGTTTAAGTAGTTCTAAGTTCTAGGGTACTGATGACCTCAGTTGTTAAGTCCCATAGTGCTTAGAGCCATTTGAACCATTTTTTTGTGCTGTACGTGTCCCTTCACGTGTCGACTTCACTATCACATGGGAAACAGTGGACCTAGGGATGTTTAGCTGTGTGGAAATCTCGCGTACGGACGTATGACACAAGTGACACCCAATCACATGACCACGTTTGAAGTCCATGAGCTCTGCGGAGCGCCCCATTCTGCTCTCTCACGATGTCTAGTGACTACTGAGGTCGCTGATACGGAGTACCTGGCAGTAGGTGGCAGCACAATGCACCTAATATGAAAAACGTATGTTTTTGCGGGTGTCCGCATACTTTTGATCACGTAGTGCATGAATAGATTCTACTGTTACGTTAGTCCGAAGTGGTAAAGAGTATGTAGCGATTGGAGCCTGCCCACGGTATACCGGTTTCCATTTAAAATAACGACGCAACCAGTCTCAAGGCATTCATAAAGCCTTTAATTTCTGAAAATTACGTCTTTTTATACCTATGTAAGTTATCTTTCAACATATGTAGTGTAAGTTTCACGGGTATATTTCTGCGATCACGATGTCAATGACTAACTGCGTTTCAGTTATAGTTTTATAAACGCAGGTAGAGTTTGTCGATGTCAAAAGGCGCATTACCAGAATGTGAGAGCTCGTACGGGGAAGTTCGGTACGTGAGAAACTGCTTCCTCATGCCACGACATCTCGCTGCGCGCAGGGCATGCTTTTACGGCAGAAGCAGCAAGCAGAGGAAGGTCGTAAATGAGGTTACTGGCCCGTGCGTTGTGTTCCCAGCCCAGATCACAAAAGAGGTGACTTGGGTTCACAGCAGCAGTGACAGCCTTCTTGTTTCCATAGCCGTGGAAACAACCATGCGCCACGGGATGTCTGCTGTGACGGGTAAGTGTGTGCGATTAATCGCAATTGTTCTGGTAATCGGTTATGCGTATACCGATATTTCTTTCACGTCAGATAATTTTACATAATTAATTGTTCTTAAAATTAGTTATTTCAATTTTTTCTCTGGTGTTTTAAAGGCTAGCTGTCTGTAGCTTGATTACGGAAAGAGATCCGACTGTCCCGTAGTACTCATCGTGTAACGTCGGCAAAGTCGGAACATTACATTTCAACTGTGTTATGTTCACGATTGCTGTCAACATCAGCAATCTAACAGTGGAGACTCTTTAAATGGCGTGGCGACGTCTTATGTTGTGCGTGTCAGTAACAAGTGTCACTGAACGAGCAACGGGGGCAGAAACTCGCAGGGCTAAATACCACACGTCCTGGCGTGTGGAAGCTATCCAGGCACTTCACCAGGGAGAAACATTAGATTCCTAATCTACAAGGACCAGAAGGCCCTGCATACTCCTCCGAGGAAAAGGCAGAGCTTACGGCCACAACGCCCGCAGTGTCCTTCTTGCCGAATCTGGCTCTTTCAGATCCAGTATTCACGCTTGAAATGGACCAGGAGGTTACACGACTCGTAGCCCAGCTCACGCGAGACGAAATCAGACGAACCAGTACGAATAAAATTACTTCGGCTATCAAGTACACCATTGCTATGAAAGCCCCTGAGCCCGATGGCATTCAAAACCGTGTCCTTCTGGAGTTCAGGGATAGAGCCGTAGAATACCTTGTACACATAACGAATGGCATCTTGAAACACCCGCACTTCCCTGTGCTCTCTCAGCAAGATCGTTGAGCAGATAATACTAAAACGTGTCATTAGTCATTGCATCGGCGATGACACCCTAAGACCGGAGCAATTCGGTTTTAGAAATCACCACTCAACAACACAACAACTCCTCCGTGTAGTCGAATATACAAGACACGGCTACGACACGACAAAGCCACAGGGGTCGTGTTCCTAGCCATCGAGAAAGCTTTCAACCGTCTCTGGCACAACGGCCTCATACGCAAACAAAGCGATGCTGGCATCCTCGACGGACTCGTACATTTCACACACTCATATCTCACAAACAGATGTTTCAACACTGACGTGCAGGGCAAACAATCGACACAACACGGTATCCAATCTGGAGTACCCCAGGGAAGCATTCTGGGGCCCATCTTGTTCAACCTCTACATTAATGATTTTCCAGCAACACAAAACACGACGTTAGTCATCTACGCGGGTGACACAGCCATCCTTTTGCAAGACTGGAAACCGTCGAACATAAATTCACGACTACAGATGATACTCCAAACTGCCGAGCCTTGGTTGCAACGATGGCGTATTAAAGTAAAAGTCGAAAAGTCCGAAGTAGTTCTGTTCACAAGCAGACCGAAGCTAAAGTGCAAACATCAACACTGTTGACAGGTAACACTACATAAGCACGGAATACGTTTCCGAGAGAAAGTCATATACCTCAGTGTCTGGTTGGACTGGAAACTTACATGTGTGGACTAAATAGGATACGTTGCCAACAGACTGCACGTGAGGCTCAAACTGCTCTACCCAATGCTCAACAGGGAAAACACGCTAAATAGGAGGGTGTCGAGGCCCATATCCATGACACTGATTAGACCTCTGATGAGGTACACAGCTCCCATCTGGACATATACAGATCCTACACGCCTGCGCCGTCAGCAGATCATACAGAACGAAGTGCTACTCATCATTAGCAACGCTCCACGCTACACCCCCACCGTGGGTCTTCACAATTAATACTGCCTTGAAACCCTCAAGGAAGTATTCAAAAAACTCGCCACGTGACTATACAGGAACTCGAGACAATCGAAAAATCCTTTCATCCTTCCTCTGGGAAACTATGATCACGACCACATGTGGAAGCATAAGTGGCCAAAGACACTACTAGCTAGGGCATAACCACCTAAGGCGAGCTAACATATACTCACAAGCAACAACATCAGCAAGCCCCTGCAAATCAGCAACATTGACTGGATATGCCAGTTACTACGAGTATTAATGCCGACCAACAGGCTGCAGCAGGGAAGCCGAGAACCTCGCACACTAACGCGCAAACAAACACTATCTTACACTGTGAATCTGATATAGCCGGCCGAAGTGGCCGAGCGGTTCTAGGCGCTACAGTCTGGAACCGAGCGACCGCTACGGTCGCAGGTTCGAATCCTGCCTCGGGCATGGATGTGTGTGCTGTCCTTAGGTTGGTTAGGTTTAAGTAGTTCTAAGTTCTAGGGGACTGATGACCTCAGATGTTAAGTCCCATAGTGCTCAGAGCTATTTTCTGAATCCGATATAGGCTACCCAGAATTCTTCCGGGTTGTATGGCCGTGGTCCAATGAACTCTTCTATGGCTGGTTCAAATGGCTCTGAGCACTATGGGACTTAACATCTGAGGTCATCAGTCCCCTAGAACTTAGAACTACTTAAACCTAACTAACCCAAGGGCATCACACACATCCATGCCCGAGGCAGGATTCGAACCTGCGACCGTAGTGGTCGCGCGGTTCCAGACTGAAGCGCCTTTAACCGCGTGGCCACACTGGCCGGCGAACTCTTCTATACCTGACGTTTCGTCCAAAGCAATGTTAGACATCTTTGTAGGTGCTCCTGGTTGTGCACAACCAGGAGTTGAAGAGTTCCATGGACCACGGCCATACAGTCCGGAAGAAATCTCGGCATCTGAAACATTCGGTCGTGAAAGCCTTCATTGTATAATCCGATATAGGACCTATCGGACACTAAACGAAAATGAACCCAACTCTTACAGGCATGCTGATGCTGACCGAGAAGCCAACACCAGTACCCAGCTGCAGCCACCGAGTAACACCGCCGCATGATACCCGCCACTAACAAAGCCTACCCATGCATGATCTGTCGCAGGCAGCAATAAAACCGCTACTGCTCTTACAACCCGACCCAACCATCACAGAGGTATTCTATTCCCTTGGCTCTTGCCTTGGTACTTTTTTCTTCTGCCCTTCAAACCGCTACCCTTTATTCAACTTTAGACCCCATCTATCTCCAGATGATCGCGTATTAATGGTTAATCATAACCAGACATACGCAAACATTGCAGTACCCACATCCTGCGAAACTTCACTTAGTGAAAACTAACCAATATGCAGAGATGGCAGTAGACCTTTTGTGTTGGCCATCATGCCGGCGTGGGCAAGGAGGTGCTATTTAGAAATATCTATAACGTGGTTTCACCAAAGCTTGTTACTTCTGTCCTAATTTATACCATAGCTACTGAGTTGTTAGCATTGGACAGAAATATCACAACATTCCCCATTTAACGTTTCCTCACCACGTGGTACTTGTTTCCCGCCCGCCTATGATTCTGTAGACCTTCCATCCTCAACCAAGCCTTATCGTTGCGTCCACTTTTCAAGTTATTGCGTGTGTAAAAGCGATAAATTAAAATCATGGGAAAAATGTAGTTTGGTAATACTTTGAGAAAAGTGACAAAGATGTAAGCTATATTTCAAGGCTGTGAAACGTTAATAAACACAAAAATTTCGGCACCAGAATGCAAATGGGTAAAAGAGAGTATGCAAGATCAGTACCAAAACCGCTTCCAGAGCGTTGAGAAGACCAAACTGTTGGCCCTGTGTTCGACTTTGTGAGGTGCAGTCAAATGAAAAACCAACACTGGCCACAACAGGACCATGGAACGGTTCCATTCAAAAGTAATCACCACACACATTAAGACATTTATACCCTGGGAGGCGTCCGTAGATCGCCGCCCGCCGCTGATGGCCCCACACTTGCACTTCCTCGCCCGACTCAAACTGACGTCACACATGTCTTTCTTCAGGCGACGAAAGATGTGAAAATCACACAGTGAAAGATCCGGGCTGTATGGAGTGTGTTGCAGCGATTTCAATCCAAATTGCTGAAGCGTATCCTTCGTCCGATTGGCAGTGTGGGGGCAGCAGGATGATTCTGTCCAATAGCAGTCTGACAGCCTGATTGCTAATGGGAAAGCTGGCAGTGGAAACATCCCACATTTCTCCCGCCAAAGAAATCCGAAGCTATTCACACAAGTTCCTGTAACGTTATAATGTCCTTCTTCGACTACAGAGGTCCTCTGCTCGTCGAGTTCCTCGAGCATGGAACCACAGTCTATGCACACCACTATGAAGACACTTCACAGAAACTGCGACACGCCATAAAGTCAAAACGCCCAGGAATGTCGTCGGACAGAATCAGCCTGTTGCACAATAACCCCTGCCCCCCCTCCCTCCACCTCCACCCCAAAACACACACATACACTGCCAATCGAATGAAGGCTACGCTTCAGCAACTGAGGCGGAAAACGCTGCAACATCCTTTGCACATCCCAGATCTTTCACCATGTGTTTTTTACACCTTTGTCGGCCTGAAGAAATGTTCACATGGACGTCGGTTTCAGTCGGAAAGGAAGTGGGAGAGTGAGTGTGGTTGTGAATCTGTCAGCGGCTGACCGCAGTCTACGAAACAGGAATTCAGCGTCTCATCTCCCAGTGGAATAAACGTCTTAATGCGTGTGGTAATGGCTTCTGAATTGAACCATTCTGTGGTCCCATTGTAGCGGAGGTTCGGTTTTCATTTGACTGTCCCTTACAGATTCTCACTTCAAGATCCCTTGGAAGTAACTACTGCCATTACCACGTCAAATGCCATTGTCAGAAGGAGTAGAAAGTAGCCGAAGTCCAGGAATTACAAGTTCAAGAGCATGATATGTGGAGCATTCATCAGACACTAGTTTCAATACAGTAGGAGCAGAGCTACACCATATTAGCAGTAAACAGCCAGGATTTAATCTCTGAAGTTCGAGGAGAAAGAGAAGCAGATTAGTATTTAACGTCCCATCGATAACGAGGTCATTAGAGACGGAGCAGATGCTCGGATTAGGGAAGGATAGGGAAAGAAACTGGCCATGCCCTTCCAAAGGAACCGTCCTGGCATTTGCCTGAAGCTATTTAGGGAAACCACGGAAAACCTAAATCAGGATGGCTGGACGCGGATCCATTGTGCTAGAAAATACGTCATCTCGCTCGGTCTGAAGTTTGACACTATTTACATCAACCGAAAATCATCTACTCTGCAATTCTGGGAAGACAATGAGGCAGTGTATCCTCCTCTGCACAGGGTGGTGCATAAATCAGGACGGCTGGACGCGGATCCATTGTGCTAGAAAATACGTCATCTCGCTCGGTCTGAAGTTCGACACTATTTACATCAACCGAAAATCATCTACTCTGCAATTCTGGGAAGACAATGAGGCAGTGTATCCTCCTCTGCACAGGGTGGTGCATAAATCAGGACGGCTGGACGCGGATCCATTGTGCTAGAAAATACGTCATCTCGCTCGGTCTGAAGTTCGACACTATTTACATCAACCGAAAATCATCTACTCTGCAATTCTGGGAAGACAATGAGGCAGTGTATCCTCCTCTGCACAGGGTGGTGCATAAATCAGGACGGCTGGACGCGGATCCATTGTGCTAGAAAATACGTCATCTCGCTCGGTCTGAAGTTCGACACTATTTACATCAACCGAAAATCATCTACTCTGCAATTCTGGGAAGACAATGAGGCAGTGTATCCTCCTCTGCACAGGGTGGTGCATGAATATTTGGGTGTAGTGCTACCTCTGTTGTTTCTGAAAGACTGTTTTCTAAGGCAAGGGACACAGCAGCAGCCTGCTGTTCAAGACTCATTGGGAAAAAAATTATATAAATTAGTGGAAGAAATGTATTCACAACAGTGAATACAGAAGAGTCCCACGAATGGTTCAAATGGCTCTGAGCACTATGGGACTTAACTGCTGTGGTCATCAGTCCCCTAGAACTTAGAACTAATTAAACGTAACTAACCTAAGGACACTACACACATCCATGCCCGAGGCAGGATTCGAACCTGCGACCGTAGCAGCAGCGCGGCTCCGGACTGGAGCGCCTAGAACCGCACGACCACCGCGGCCGGCGAGTCCCACGAATCCGAACCCCAGTAATCCGAACGTGCGGTTAATCCGAGCATGAAAAATGTTAGTCTAAGTATGGAAAACGGTGCGGTAAACTGCTGTACATACACACTATTGTAATTTATACAGTACAATAAACATGTATTAGAAAAATTGGCAAGAAAACATTAGGTTTAAAGAATGCATAACAATGAAAGAAAAGCTGTCAAACTCACTAAAATACAGCGGACATTTTATCCTTACTTTTTAGGTGACGAGAACTCAGTCATTGTTTTGGCGTAATGAAGACAGTCTGTTATATGATGCATAGTTGCGCCATCGTCTCATAAACATCAAATCAACGGGTGTAGCAGTGGGCTGTTGCTCCAAATAACGTAGCGCGAGGTCAAGGGTCTCTGCTGCGCCACTGTGTGGCACCAGCTCTCCTCTGTCACTTCCGTCACAGCAGTCCACTTCTTCCTGGTCTTGAGTCTCAGCAGCAACTAAATCAGCGTCAGTAAGGTTCTCCACACATGCCCCATCCGCTGCCATCCACTCATCTACGTCTCCTTCACTAGCTTCTTCACATTCAAGGTTTGTTTGTATCATTTGTAGTAAATTTTCTTCTTCATTTTCAACTAGGTTGTCCTGAAATTCAAGAGATGTCCACAGTTTTCTCCACGATTTTCTCACAGTATTTTCTGAAATATTCCGTCATGGCTCAGTGGCCCAATAAACAACATCTCTCAAATTGGTCTTTTTTATTTTGTCCACCAAAGGAATGCTATCATCTTGGATCAGCTTTCTTAAAATTTGTCTTCTGTAAATCAGTTTTAATGTTTGCAGCACGCCCTGGTCCATCGGCTGTAGAAGCGGTGTGACATTCGGCGGCAAAAACTTCGCCACAATTTCTCCGTCACATAATTCCTCAGTACTGGGGTGAGATGGCGCGTTATCAATCAGATCGAACAGAGGGAAAAAACTGGCCGTGAAACCATTCTCTGAACAGCTTACCATCCATACACGCTTTTTTTCTGGTTGCGATAATATACGGGCAGGGACTTCATGTTGCAGTTTTTAAAAGCTCTGGGCCTACCAGATTTGCCGATCAGCATTAAAGGCAGCTCGTGATTACCAGCAGCGTTGCTGCACGCTAATTAAGTCACACGATCTTTGCACATTTTAAAACCAGGAGCATGGCCTTCTGCTTTTGATGCCAGGCTTTTTGTTGGCAATGGACTAGAATTAAGGCCAGTCTCTTCAGCGTTATAAATTTGTTGGGGAAAATACTTTCCCTCTCTTATCATTTCTTCAAACTCACCCAAGTATTCCTTCGCTCCATCAAGGTCAGAAGAAAGCTTCTCTCCAGTAATTGTTAGCTGACGGATTCCATGACGTTTTTTGAATCTGTGCAACCAACCCGTACTCGCATCACCATTCATTAAATTGTTCAGGAAAACAGTCTTCTCCTGAACCAGTGTTCCACTCGAAGGAGTTCCCCTTTCTCTTTCCTGTGTAAACCAAAGGAAAAGAGCTTCATCCACTTCATCATACTGGGACTGTTCCAAAGTCTGCCGAATTTCTAGTGTGTTTCCCGAAGACGTTGCACAGCACTGTTCAAGCTTCACTCTGTTCTTCTTCCAATCACAAATGGTTGCTTTACCAATACCCAATTCCATTGCCAGTTTAGATACATTCTCGCCATTATCTATCCGCTTCAAAGCATTCAGTTTTTCTTTGAGAGTTAACGTTGTATGGCTCTGAGCACTATGGGACTCAACTGCTGAGGTCATTAGTCCCCTAGAACTTAGAACTAGTTAAACCTAACTAACCTAAGGACATCACAAACATCCATGCCCGAGGCAGGATTCGAACCTGCGACCGTAGCGGTCTTGCGGTTCCAGACTGCAGCGCCTTTAACCGCACGGCCACTTCGGCCGGCTAACGTTGTATGTTTCCGTTTACTGATGACGAAAATATATACACAACTACACCTGAATGAATACAATACAACTGTTACGCGTCTCAGCGATCTATAATTAACATAACCAAGTGCTTTTCGAGCCAACTGGCAGTGCATTGACCTCAGACACTACAAAGGTCTCAACAGTGCATGACAACAAGGGAAGGGAGTGAGAGTGAGCCATTGTTCCCACACTTGTTCCCATTTGTTACCATGGTGCACCTACTTATTTGCTTGGTATACTTCATTCTAGAAACTCATCATCGTAATTCCGGCTAATCCGAACAAATCGGTAAACTGTACAAGGTCCGGTCCAATTAGTTCAGATTAACGGGACTTCACTGTACAATTCGACTTCGACAATTTATTGATGACATAAAAAATTGTGCCAGGACTCAAACGTGGATTTCCTGCTTTACACTTTGCCTATTCGAGCATGCCTCCCAGACCAGGGCAAACCCCCATATTATCATGTGTCCATGTTCTGCATTCGCACAGTTGCTGGGATTCTCACACAGGAAGAGACTTATTTATTATTGTCGCAGCCTGTCTAAACATGTAATACTATTTTGCAGTGTCTGTGTTTTACAGTGTACTACGCAAGGTTCTTCAGACATACACGCATGTTTGAAGGAACATTCACTGCCATGACGTACAGCTGTACGAAACAGACGAAATCAATTTGCAAGTACGATTAGAGTTCAGCTGCACAATTTAGTGGTGACATTTGAAAATGGATAGATTGGCTGTGACAATAATAAAAAAGTCTCTCCCAGTGTGGGAATCACAGAAACTACAAGGGTGGTTTGAAAAGTTCTCGGAATGGAATAGAAAAAAAGTACTTACATCACTGATGCTTTTTTATTTTTCAACGTAGTCTCCTTGCAGACTAATACACTTGGTCCATAGATGTTCCAGTGCCTTGATCCCATCTCGAAAATGAGTTTCCTCCAGGCCTGCAAAATAGTTGTCAACTCTGGCTATCAATTTTTCGTTAGAAGCGAATCTTCGTCCACCAAGAAAAATTTTCACCTTTGGGAAGAGATGGAAGTCTGACGGAGCCACATCAGGTGAATAAGGCGGGTGTGGCAACAATTCGTGCCTCAGTTCGTGTAATTTTGCCATGGCGACGGCACATGTGTGCGGGCGAGCGTCAAGAGTCGCGGCACCCATCGTGCAGAGTTTTTTCATTTTTAATTCTTCAGTTAAAATGTGATATACCCTTTCAGATGACATCTGGCAAGCGTGAGCAATTTCACGCACTTTCAATCGGCGATCCTCCATGACCATTTTGCGCACTTTTGCAATGATTTATGGAGTAGTGACACATCTTGGCCGACCACTGCGCGGATCATCATCTCTCGCCCGACCAAATTTACATTCATTTGTCCACTTGGCAACAGTTGAATATGAAGGGGCAGAGACCCCTAGTGTATTCTGGAAATCGACATGATTGTTCTTTGCTTTCGTACCTTTCTTTACGAAGTACTTAATCACTGCTCGAATTTCGATTTTTTCTATCTTCGCAAATCACTACGCGGGAACAACAACAGAACCACGTCACCGCCACAGCTTTCTTCCAAGAGCACTGACATGGTACGTGTTTACAGGCAACAGTCCAGTGAATATCACGTGAACGACTCGTTGCGCTATCGCTGACCTCTGGTGGTGATTCTGAAAACTTTTCAAACCACCCTCGTATACGAGTGTGCGGCGTGGACACACAGTGACTTATGGGGGTTTGGTCAATCTGGGAGGCACAGTCAGATAGCCGAAGTTGTTGAGACGACTGCTCGTGCAAAGCGGGACATCCAGGTTCGAATCCAAGTCCGGCACACGTTTTCATATGTCACCTATTGGTGAAGTCTAATCGTATTAGCAAGTACGAATACGTCTTCTCTTTCATACATCTGTATATTGTGGTGGAGTCTGCACTGCATGCTCGTCTGAAGGGTATTGCGTAGTACGCTACAAAACACAGACGCTGCAAAATACTATATAAATTAGTGTTTCTCTAGTCATTTCCCGAAAAATTTTGGCGTGTAGACAACAATACACGAAGAATAACCAGTGCTTCAGTAGCGACAGTCTTCTGTCGCCGAACTGTAGCGCGAGGAGATATCAACAAAACAAATATCGCAATACAATAATTTTTGTAGCACTCTATCGAATGAGCACGTAAAATTGGGCTTTAAGAATCAGTTTTTTATTTTGTAATGGTAAACAAACCGACGCTTTACGTAGACAATGTGTATCGCATGAAAGATGTGATGAGCAGTGATTGTTTGGTGTGACTCTAGCTACAAATTACGAAAACGAATTTGTAAATATCTGTAGAAATACCAGAGAAATGCGCCTGGTGACACTTAGGAGGAACACAAGGCATATTGAAAACATTAGATGTCCTGTTGCGCTTCTTCTGGGCAAACCGGATGTTACTTTCGTTTCTGTAGGAGATTCGCTGCCCAGAAAAACGCCATGGATTCTACTACTACTAAAAATTCACCAATGCAGCCGTATATGCGCGAAGATCATCTATGTGACCATATCTTGGTTAGTGTCGAATGCCTTTCGGAAAACTAGGAAAACGGAATCTACGAGTTCGCCTGAAGTTACTGTTTGCAATGCACTGAGGTGACAAAAGTATTGGGATAGCGGTATGCACTTATACGGATGTTGGAAGTACCGCGTACACAAGGTATAAATAGGCAGTGCATTGGCATAGCTGTCATTTATACTCAGGTGATTCCAGTGAAAAGGTGGCCGACGTGATTATGGCTGCACGACGGGAATTAACAGACTTTTGAATCCGGAATCGTAGTTGGAGATAGACGCAAGGGACATTCCATTTCGGAAATCATCGGGGAATTCAATATTTCGATATCCACAGTGTCAAGAGTGTGCCGAGAATACCAAATTTCAGGCATTACATCTCACCACAGACAATACAGTGGCTGACAGCCTTCACTTATCAACCGAGAGCAGTGGCGTTTGCACACAGTTGGCAGTGCTAACAGACAAGCAACACTGCGTGAAATAACCGCAGAAATCAATGTGAGACGTACGACGAACGTGTAAGTCAGGCCTTGCGGCGAAATTTGGCGTTAACAGTCTATGGCTGCAGACGACCGATGCAGTGCCTTTGTAAAGGAATGACATCGCTTGCAGCCCCCTCTCCTGGGCTCGTGCCATATTGTTTCGACCCTACACTATTGGAAAACTGCGACCTGGTCAGATGAGTCCCGATTTCAGCTGGTAAGAGCTGACAGTAGGGTCGAGTGTGGTGTAGACCCCACAAAGCCATGGACCCAAGCTGTCGACAAGGTACTGCGCAAGCTGATGGTGACTCCACATTGGTGTGTTTACACGGAATGGACTGAGTCCCCTGGTGGAACTTAAGCGATTGTTGACTGGAAATGATTATGTTTGGCTACTTGGAGACTATTTGCAGCCATTCATGGACATCTTATTCCCAAACAGCGATGGAATTTTTATGGATGCTATATCGCTTGGCCACAATTGTTTGTGATTGTTCTGAAGAGCATTCTGCATGGTTATCATTTGAGCAAATGATCTGGCCATTCAAATTGCCCGACATGAATCTCATCGGACATTTATGGGACATAATCGGGAGGTCAGTTCCCGTACAAAATCCTGCACTGGCAACACTTTCGCAAGTTTGGACGGCCATAGAGGCAATAGTATTTCTGCAGGGGACTTCCAACGTATTGTTAAGTCATGCCACGCCGAGCTGCTGCACTAAGCCAGGCGAAAGGAGGTCCGACACGATATTAGTAGGTATCCCATGACCCATGTCACCTCAGTGTATGTTTTGCATGGATAGAGAAAGCTGTGTTTCACAGTGATTCTTTTTCCTGAATCCATGTTCGTTTTCCTCTAGGAAGGAATGGACGTCAGCAGTATTGGTCAGTAATTCTCTGTACACTGTTGCCCCTCCAGAATGATATTCTGGGTGGATATGAAAATTTTTAAAGTTACCCCTTGGCGGCGCCAGCGCCAGAACTGAAACCAAGGCAGGCTAACATGTGTGGAATGCCAACAAAGAAAAACAGCTGATATTGCATGCAGCATGGGCACATCACTGAGTTAGTTGGAGGATCGAGGTACCAATGCAGCAGAGTGACCTCATTGGGAAGGGGGCATAGCTTCATTCTGTTGACCAGAGACAGTGAAGTAACAATGCAAGAGTGGCTTTCAGCACACAGCACTAAATAGATAACCAACCTGACAGCGTGAAGAGGAGAGTTGTGACACAACGGCATGATGTAGTGTTGTCAGGTTCAGAAGACTAGGGCATGCTCAGTCATTTCAGCCACATGATAATGTCATTGGCATAGACTGATCGGTACAAATATTCTGACTTCCAAAGCCCAGTTCTCAGTTTGCACTCTCAAGGTGGGACCTGTGATGATCCCTCCACAGACTTCCTACATGACTTTGAACTATGATACAACAGCCAGTGCAGCCTGAAGGACTCATCTGCAAAGGGGTGCTGAAACCTCATCTTTGCCTTCGCTGATGAGAAGACTGCGATGCCTCCACCCAAAAGATGCCTGGAGGCCTAGCTGCCTGGTGAGCTGCCAAACTACCATCATGGAGCACAGTAACTAGCAGCCTCCGACGTGCATCTAAGAGCTGACACCCGTGCTGCTGGCTGTTCTCTCGCTGAGAGGCCGTGATGTAACTTTTCACAACTGTGGCCACTTCATGCAGAGCTGTTGGGTGCCTTTCCTGGGGAGCCATCTACTATATCAAAGAGATCAGCGTAATAGCCTGCTAGACATGCTGTTGGCCAACTGGACCAGACAGGAAACATCCACACTGCATTTGGCCGGCAATCTCCTGTGACATAACTGCCCACCTGGTGTGCAGCCCCATCACTGCAGCAGCCGTGAGGTGCACAGGCCTTTATTGAGTTTCACCTGCTCGCCTGGCAACTGGCCACTTTAAAGAAGACAACTGTATATCCATAGACCATAAATGTGTGTTTTATTAACAATGTCTTACTAGCGTTTTCAGTCATCTGACAGATCCTTGCCCCTGGACTCTGTCCCATGCCGTACTGACAGCCATAGATTCCACAGCTCCAGCCCTCCATAATCCTAATAAGGAACAGGAGTGACTGGCACTCTTCTCCAGTCACAAGGCAGTATTCAATGTGCGAGAGATTCCTGCTAAAAGCAAGCTAGGTGAGGGGATAATTCCACAAGTATTCAGTGTGAAGTCTAACTGGAATTTTGTAAGGACTTGGTGCTATGTTCACTTTAAATAGTCTCAGTTGTTTTTCAGTATCAGGGGTGCTACCATCCGTATCTCTCATTTGTGAGTCTGGGCTGCTCGTGATCATTATCTTTGTGTGTGACCATAACTTCCTAGGTTTTTCTGATAGTTCTTTCGCCAAGATCTGCTGTGGATATTATTGTAAGCTTCAAGCATGACCCTTCTTATGTATGCATAATTTGCCATTAAGTTTTCTTTATCGGTGACACATTCTCATTATGTCACTTTCCACTGTCTAGCAACTACAAATGCCTTATACTGCAATGGAAATTCATATGTATGCTATCACTGGTGGCTCTGCATTGGTAGCAGTGAGGTAATGTGCAGTGTTTCTGCATGAGTACTGCTACAGCCTATCCTATACACTAATGATTATACAGATGGTACATCTACACTCTGCAAGAAATCTAATAGTGTGTAGTGGAGGGTATGTCCTGCCTTTACTGTTCAGTTCATGGATGGTGCACAGGAAGTCTCCATAGGAAATCGAATTTTTTTCTGATTTTACTCCCATTATCAGTTTGTGAGGTATGTGTTCGAAGAAGTAATCTGTGACTTAACCCTTCTAGAATTGTGTGCTCCCACTTTTTACAGACAGTTTCTCCACGATACGTTATTCTTCCCCTGTAGCCAGGGTCAGTTTGAGAACATTTTTCTACTCCAGCAACTTATCATTTGGGACCCCAACCCCCCTTTTCTCTTGTACACTTTCACCCATGTCAGTTTTCATTATTAATTTTCATACATACTGCATACAAATCTTGTACTTGTGCGCACCTGGTGCTTCTCTCAGCTTGGCGTCCCAAGTGGCCACTACTAACTGAGACACAACCTATATTGACATCTCACAGTTGTGGTAACTCTGGTGCTCCTCTCAGCTTGGCACCTTAGGCCTTATGCCAGCTTGTAGCATCAGTAATTCTTCTTTTGTAGAACAGATTGTGGAAATTAGAATAATCTTCACAAAGGTTTAAAGTCACTTACTTCAGTCTAGAAGGGTTTCCATTATTCAGAAACACAGATTTTCAGTTACTTGGCAACAACCATAAAAGGTTTAATTACTAATAAAGTTCAGTTTAAGAAGAGTGTAAAGGATGTATTGCTGGCCAAATCCTTCTGCCCCACTGAGAATTTCTTAGTAGAACCAACTGATGTGTATATGTCACTAATAGTAGTAGGTATTCTGTTCAAATTCAGTAATGCAATCGAGGTAAACAGGTGTTGCAAAATGGTTTTTCTATTTAATGACGCATGGCTACAGTAGCCTAAGAATAATTGTATGGATCTCAGAGTACTGAACATTTACATGCTTTATGATAAGTTATTTATTACCTTTCAAATGGAAATATGTTTAAGATTTTTTTGCTTATTCCACATTCATCAGGTCCATTTCACTTGGGATCTGTGGAAGGTACATTAGCATATTTGTTTTTCTTTTTATTGCATGTTCTTTTATCTGACATGTTCTGATAATCTCCTCACTGTAGATCAACTGGAACGAAGAATATATCTAATCTAATCAAATCTAATCTAAAAATCTGCCATTGAATTTGATGAGCATCTCCATTACACTCCAAATGCTTTTTTTTTTTTTTTTTTTTTTTTTTTTTTTGGGGGGGGGGGGGGGGGTTGCAGGGGCTCTTGAACAAACCAGACAAGGGAAGATTGCTTTGGAACATAACCAAGCGCTTTTTTATTCCATGCTATGGCATTTTGAGCCTCTGATTGCTGTTCTTGGATGTTTCTTGCCATATTGTATTCTTGAATCAGGGTTCACATACAATTCTTGATTCCTAATCATTTGCATATTTTCATGTATGCAAGGGACAAAGGAATGCCGACAGCAATTCCTGTGGAGGCCTATAGCTCCCACCATCTCAGAAACTTGTGACATTCTGTTCATTTCAACTCATCATAAGCTTTTATTTTTATGGAGGTGGGTTCAGCAGTAATAAAGAGCCGTGCAATTCCCTATATCCTAAATTTTGCACAATTTAACTTACTGGATCAGTCCATGAAACCAACAGGGCAGCACCTCCAAGTTTTTGAAAGACTATTTTTGTTAAGAATACTTATTTAGAAAAAGGTAAATACAATACATCTGCCTTTACACAGTGAACACATTCTTGGCTCAGAACTAACTAACTATTGTGCAGTAAAAATATAATACGCATTGTTGAGATCCCTATCAACATAATTAGTACTAAACTGAAACTAAACTAAACTCTGTCTGAACAGGTCTTGAAAGACCCAAATGGGAATGACCGACCACCTTGTCATCCTCAGTCTAGGCATCACTGGATGCGAATATGGAGAGACGTGAGGTCAGCATACGGCTCTCCTGGCCGTTATCAGTTTTCATGACTGGAGCTGCTGTTTCTCAATCATGTAACCCCTAATTTGCCTCACAAGGGCTGACTGCATCCCGTTTGCCAACAGCACTTAGCATACAGGATGGTCATCCATCCAATTGCTTTCCAAGTCTGACAGTGCTTAACTTCGGTGATCTGACGGGAATAGGTGTTACCACTGCAGCAAGGCCATTGGCACTGTCAATACCATCAATATAAATGTACCACATTCCAACACACCTCATTACATTTATATCACAATAAAATTACATTCAACATTTCTTGAAATTATACAAATTTATCCTTGCTCAAATATTAGGTAAAAATGTCTGCTGCATCGCTTCTTGAATCTTAATTTACAAATGACTAAAAGCCATCCATACAGCATTCATTCACAAAATTGTAGTGTACTTCAATATACTTTGAATTTTTAGTAAGGTTACCTTATCTGGCAATACTGACTGTCCCTGAGTTGTCTTAGTGTACTTTAATAAGCTTATCAGATTAACTTAATCTCAGTGACAGCTTCTGACAATGCTACATACTGAGCAAAAGAAGCAGATTTTGTAACACTTCCTTGTTTCTTAGATTTCCAAAATATACATTTCCAAATAATCCACTTACATTGCCTGCCCAACCCGCATCTGCAAAACAATATAAGAAATGATATTTTCAGCCCTCCCAAATGTTAACTTCAAACCTTTCATTTGATACAAATATTTCTGTATTAAAATATCACTGTACTAGTTTTGAAATCTACTCAAGTAGTTCACACTGTAACTTATATCTGGCTGCTTTCCTGAGCTAAAGTACATGAGAGCGCCTATCAAGTGCTGTACTTAATTATCACAACTTTCATCTTGTGCTATTTCCAGTTTCAAATTTACTTCTGCTGGAATACTGTACAACTCTGGAAGCTCAATCTGATATTTCTTAGCTAGAGATTCAATATAGCTTTCCTGATGCAGAGTTATTTTTTATAGATCACATAATTTTCAGTCAGATATATGGCAATAATTATATTTACTTCTTTTAAAAACATGATCTTTTAAAAACTCATCCAAACAACCATACCATAGTCTAGGACTTCCCCTCAAGTCATAGCATGCCTTAAATAACATACAAACTCTTTCTGTTCCATCCTTGTTACCAGGAGGTTGCTTCACATAATTTCTGAGAAAATTTTACCATTAAAAAATGCAATATGTACATCCATTTTTCCACAATTAAACCCTTTTGACAACAGAATGACAAAAAGCTTTCTTGCATTACAAGTATTATCTGATTTTCTTGTAGAAACCCACTTTATATCAAGAATATTTACATTTGCTGGCTTAGTTATAGTTTGTAGCTTTTCTTTTTATTTAAACTTTCAGTTTCCTTATCCACTGCTCACTTC
Source organism: Schistocerca americana (assembly GCF_021461395.2). Lineage (NCBI taxonomy): Eukaryota > Metazoa > Arthropoda > Insecta > Orthoptera > Acrididae > Schistocerca > Schistocerca americana. The sequence goes on along the minus strand of NC_060121.1, from coordinate 267,221,592 downwards.
CAAATTTCTGACTCATTGCTATTCATTGTGACTCCAAAATTTCCTGGTCTTTCAGCATAACAGAAGTTTATATACATGAAGTTACTCATGACGTAATCATTAAATCTATCAGACATTCTATGTTCTCTAGTTGATGTTCTCAACTCATGTTCCTGTTTTTGTTTATGATTTCTTGGACACACTCTGATATCACTTTCTTCCATTTGCTCAATTACTGATTCACTGTCTACGCTTTTGCACTTAGAATCACTAAAATGTTCACGCCATGAAACAGAGTCATTAATATCAATTCATCTGACATCATCTTCCACAATATCAACATGTCTGCCAATCATAACTTGTTGTTACTCAGTACTCGATATCCAACTTTACTGTAGTCTATTAAAATTCCCAGGTCTGCTTTCCCATCCCACTTTCATTTTCTCAGCTAATCTAGCACACATACAAAAACCCTAAGCCCATGCAACTTTAAATGTTTAACATTAGGTTTCTTCCCAATTTTGCTTTCAGTAGTATTAGCTACAGTTCTGTGTTTAAGGTATACAGCTTCACAAATTATTTCAGGCCAAAATCTCCTATCTGCTCTTGCTTCAGCTAACAGGCATCTTGACATATCCATAACCGATCTGTTGTACCTTTCAGGTGTACCATCTAAATCATGTACATAGGGAACACATTCATTTAAATGATTCCTTTCTGTCTTATAAATTTATACACATCTGAATTTAAATATTCTTTCTTTTTGTCGCATCTCGATTTCTTAATAGTTTTACCAGTTACATTTTCGATTTCATTGAGATATTCCACAAAACAATCATAAACTTGATTTTTAGATTTGATAGTGTAACCTCTGCTGCTTCTTTACTATGATCATCGACACAAGTGAGGAAGTATCTTTCCCCGCACATGCCAAGAGTTGAGTGTGGCCCATTCAAATCCGTATGAATAATCACTAATGTTTCTTTTGTTTTGCTTCTATTATTTTCAAAAGATAAGTTGTGCATTTTGTTTTCAATACAAATTTTGAATTTCATGAATTCTGACTCTAAATTTGTTGGCAAACCATCTGCTAACTGATATTACACAACATATTCAAATAGTTAAAATTTACATGTCCAAGTCCATTTTTCCTTTATTGGCATATTATCTACACAACATTATTTACATTAATCACTTTCTTTTAAATTTTACCTGTCATTTTATACAGCCTGTCTTCTTTCAAACAACTGCAAGTCAGTTGTTGTCTTTATCAAAAACCTTTAAGATATTCCCTGCAGATACAGTTTTATGTTTTTTTTTTATTACTTAAGCATAGGTAATCAAATTTCTGTCCATGCCTTTTACATAAAATACATTTTTCATTTCAGCTGAAATCGTGTCATTATAAAGTGTAAAATAACTAATTACATTTCCTAGCTTTTTAGCTTGCAAAACTTTACCATTTGCAGTTTTTACTTTCCCAGGCTCTTTTAAGGTTACGCATTCAGAAAAAAAATTCATTATTAACAACATGATCTGTGCAGCCACTATCCAATAACCAATCAATTTGTACATAGTTACCTGGCTCAACAGTATTAACACCACTGTAGGTTGTACCTCTGTTACAAAACTGCTCATGCTTTTTCCATCGTGTTGACATCCTCGACATTCTGGGTGAAAACTGCCTCTTGAACTATAATGTTTATTCCAACTACATGACCACTGTTGTTGTCCGCACTGTCCTGATCACTTTCTCCATGTTGCCATTTGCTATGCCCAACTCCTTAATGATGTCCGCCTTGTGTCCATGAATCTCTGCTTGTTTCTAACTGGTGACAGTCCCTCATGAAAAGTCCCAGTTTGCCGCATCCATAACACAACTGCTCCTAGTACCTCATATCAGTTCTCTTTTCAGTGTGAGATGCATTGGATTTTACAGTTTCACTTCCGTCCTTGTCTTTTATATCATGTGAAATTTACTTTTAACATATGCAGCTGTCTGCTCTTCTTTCAAAACATCAATCACATATACAATACAGCTCAAAGATTCTGGCAAGGTTCTCAACAAATAGTTTATCTCCTCATTTTCTATCACCTTTGCACTGCTAATTTTAATTCATTCACTGTTCTTTTCTAAAGTACCAAAGAATTTTGCTTTGTCACTATAATCTTTTAACCTCAGTTTGTTCAACTTGTTTCTGCACATGATTTGTAGTGCTGTTGCTTCTCTGAAGTATAATTTATTGAACATTGTCACTATCTGAAATGCAGTTTCCTTATCACTCATGAGATTGCTCCATATATGTAGTTCATTGCAGTCAGATTTTCTTCATCCAAAGTATCCACCTTGCACTTGCTTGTTTCCAGTCTTGTTGCCACTGTATAGCTTTTCTTCACTTTCAGGTACATTTCCATTCACTGTTTCCAGCTGCCAAAGTCTTCTCCATCAGACACCAGTATCTTAGTGTCAGCCATGTCCAATTTCACAAAATACACTTTTTGAATGACAGTCTTCTTTTTAATTCACAACCAATCACGGCTTTTCCAAACGACACTTTTCTTTTTTAATTTACAACCAACAACTGCCACCATGTACAGAATATTTATTTACAGAAAGGTAAATACAAATACATCTGTATTTATGTGGTGAACACATTCATGGCATGGAACTAACTGACTAACTGTTGTGCAGTAAAAATATAACACTCATTGCTGAGGTCCTTATCAACACAGTCAATACTGTCGATATAAATGTACCATGTTCTAACAGTTTTCACATCCTCTTCAGGTTCTACACTAAACACTAACACATGGGGCAAAAATGATTCATTTGTTATTGTGTATAAACTATCATTCACTAACTCATTCACAAGGGAATAATCATTTTCAGCTGATTTTTACTGCTGGATTTCTGTTTGAAATTTATCAATAGGCATCTGAAGACAGGCCATGTTGCACTAAAATGACAAAATGAATCACTCTAGTATAAGCATATGTTATAAATCCATCATGCTCTTTTGTGTTATAAACCAAATTAAGCAAGCCAACCTAACTTCGAGTGCTGAGTGTCTCCACTTTTTCATCTGTCCATGCTACTGCTGTTATGTACTGTAGCATTTACTACTTTACTGTCTCTCTGCCTGGAACTCAGGATCCCTCAGAAGTTCACATATTGTTGTTCCTGCTCAGGACTAGCGAATTTCCCAAATTCATACCATACTGACAGCACTATTACAGTAGTGTATTATCTGATGTTCCACTCATTCATTCACACATTGTATTCCATAAATCCCATAATGACAAAGAGCCCAGGGATGTGCAATGAGTCAAGTTAAAAATTAACAGTATGAAGAAGATACTGCAGTCTGCTTTGATGTAGTATATTAACAACAAATTGTGACAAGAGTTATTGATTAAGGAGGGCCTTGAGCTTATTGAATGGTAGCAGGTATACAAATCAGATTAATGGAGGGGGGGGGAGGGGGCTAAGTAGGGAGAATACATCAGGACATGGAAAATGAGGTGAGCATCTGTAGATTGCTTTAAATGAGGAACAAGGTTTATTAGGTACAATCATAATATATTTTCAAAACTGGGTACATGGGGCATGCCCTAGGGATAGTGTATGTGTGATGAGCTGTCTGGAGAAGCCATCACAGTTGATAAGAAGTGGACCAAAGTCTGAAAAGTACGATAGGGCTGGGAAGGAGTGATGCGTGCTGCTGGTCCAGTCTCTCAGAGCAGAGAGAGATCATCTCCTCCAGCTCACACCCTGCTCAAATCCTCCTGCATGGCACATGACATCTGTCCCACACTTCTTATTGGTCACCACAGGCATCACTCGCAAACTGTGACCTGTCAGCAATTCTAACTGGTGCTGACCACTTCTGATTGGAAATACAGACCAGTTTGGGCATGTTGACCACAGAAACTACACCAAGTTGGGATGTTTGTGTTGAACAAGAAAAAAAAATTCAGTTGCTGATACATGCTGACAAAATACTCCTGTTAATTCCTCCACATGGGTGGTGGCCTGTGCAACCCTTCCCCTTTCCATGGAAGAGGTGGCGTCTTGTCTAATAGCTCCATATAATTTCATGGAGAGGTAGATTGCCCAGATGGGTGACTTAAATCACTAAGGGAAGGCAAACATGATGTTACAGACAAGAGCAACTATAAGGGGGGGGGGGGGGGGCTAGAATTAATTGGTACAATCATATTTCAAGATGGTTGTTACAAAAATCATATTTTTTTTTTCTTTCCTTCAGATTTGGCACAACTGGACTGGGTCATCACCTCTCGTTTCTTGAGGTGGCAGAGTTGTAGATGGATAGCATACATAGGCCACAGAACTACAGCAGATGGGAATCACAAATGATGACAGTGTTCGATCTCCTGTAACACTGGCATGACAGTCATAAAACAATGCCTTGGGGGTATCTCTTACAATAGGATGGGCTTAATTATGGAGGCAAAACAACTATAAAAAAGAAAGTTTACATACAAGTGTTTCAAATTTTACACAGAAAATAGGTTTTTTCAAAAGAATATCTTTCACACAACCAAAGGCATCCAGCTAGTGAACCACCAAACAAAATTTAGGGAAATTAATACTAACAATTGAAATTACATTTTATGATAATAAAACTCCTGATTCAGCTTTAAATGAGTGATGGGGTAGAGAAATGACAACTCCAGAGAACATAACATGAAATGACATACAAGGTATATTTCATATTTTGACAGAAGGTTAAAATACAGGCAAATTAAAAATTAAATTTACACCTTGTCATGAAATATTTTACCTCGCTGGCCTGAGAGCCATAACACAGTCAAAATTTGTTTCCTTTCAACAGGTAGTTTTGAAAGTTGAAATAGTAATAGGGATAGGAGATACCAAGATAATATGTTGACAAGATCGTACTAATAGGCCATTGAGTGCATTTCAGTGAGATCAATACACCTCAAATATGCTACTGCAAGGACATCTAATTTAAACACAAACATAAAATCCTGTACTATGTAATATTGCCACTCAATGTACTGCAATAAAATATCAAACACATTGCAGGAATTGTCAAAATAATAATGGGGACAATCTGATCTATGATTATTTATTTTTAAAAAGGAAAGCCCTACCCAGTTTCAGGGCATATGACCCATCTTCAGGTGCATATTAAAACGAGTCCACAAAGGATGCATAACTAAGGTTAAAATATGTTAAAATATTGCATCCCTAGTACATGGCATGCAAGAGAACATCCTCTTCAATCCTAGGTCTGCCAGGCAGCCTCTTGAAGAAGAGGACAACAGTCTGTGAGAGGCTTTCTGGCAGACCTAGGACTGAAGAGGATATTCTCTTGCATGGCATGTACCAGAGATACACTGTTTTAACATATTTTAACCTTACTTATACATCCTTTGTGGACTCGTGTTTTAATATGCACCTGAAAATGGGACATATGACCTGAAACCAGAGTGCTTTCCCTTTTAGAAATAAGTAATTTTTACAACTGCAGCAGATTTTATCAATGACAACAAATAACAGTAGTTGATGTCCCATCAAGAGAAACATGTGTCAAAATAACACTTGTCTAGTAACCTAAACATAAGTAATATGTTGTCCACACCAAATGAGAAAAATGTCAACCAACTTATCTGGGCTGTGCTACATTACTTGTGAATAATGATAAAGAATAGGAAGCTGACTATATGTCTGATATGCTCGTAGCTGTAATTAAATCTCATGAATGTGGAGAAATACGGCTGAAAAATGCCTCAGTCATTTTGTTACTGCTGCGAAATGTGCAGTTAGTGAGTGTTTCGTGATTAGAGAGGAGCTATCATCAACAGGTCCACCTCAAAATAACTATTAATACTTATTAAGAAGTTGACATTACTATGCAGCAGCTAATCAGAACAATTCACAGTCATATTCAGTCAGTTTACCAGTTTAACTTTACTCATTTGACAACAAAGAATTAAAAATTATGTAATCTCAATTAAATAAAACTGGTGTGAAATGTTACACTACGATATCATATTTCAAGTTTTTTGGTGGGTAATGTCTCTGTGGCAGTCTTTGAGCAAAACTCGTGATTTACTACAGTGAAGTGAGACTAACTTCTTCACATTCCTACTACTTTATATAGTTAAGTATTGTCGACACAAAATGCTTGGTGAGACAAATGCATACAGGTGTATGAATATTAAGTCCATAGCCAGCATCCAACAGTTCCTTCGTACATTAGTAGCAGAAGCTTCACTCTGTACAACATTCTTTCCTTTTGGTAATAGCTGGACATCATTGCTCTTTGTTGTTTTCTAAATTTTCTTCACAACTCTTGGAGAAAGCTATAAGTTAAGTAAAACTTCTGTTTACTGTATTATGTGTTTGCTAATCATTTCTGCTCCTGTCCAGCTTTGAATGACGACAGCTGCTGCACCACTCTGTAGCCCACCTATCCTTACCATAGTGTACAATGTGGCATACAACACAGGGTTTTAGCCTTTTTTATGATGATGTGAAAAATTTAGCATGATTGTTTGTTGTGCTCCTTTAAATCATAATAAGAACTAATCTGTTGAATGAAATAAAACTCTCTCTTCCCAGATGTGACTACCCTTCCTGTGGGCTTCCACTAGGTTGTGCAGTTTTGTATCAATATTTTGTAAGAGACTAATCATCTGTAGGCCCCCAAAAGAAAATGTTTTAAACTTCATTAAGAATAAGACTTGGTAGCAAAATGAGAAGTGACTGCATGCAGATGTTTTAATCACTATTTTGTCTGGAGGCAGAATTGCTGATTTGCATGTTCTTCTTGAATTGCATGACACCATTTATGTAAGTCCTTGGATTGCAATGCTTCTTCCAAAGTTGATGGCTCTAGTTCTTGTGAATCTTTAATGTGATTGGATACATAATCAACCATCTTCTTTGGTCTTTGTGTTGAGGAAGATATTCTGAGTACTAAAGATTGTGAAGATGGTTCAGCAACATTTTTTGTTTTGACTCAGTGTGATTCTTCTGAGAAGCTATTGAGTTAAATGATTCTGATCCTTTCTGTGAATTGTATAAGTATTCCATTTGGTTCCAGCAAATGATCAGAAGTTTTGGGGCTGTCATTACTCTTCCAAACTGTTTCTCCTTTAAAGATTACATCCATACTTTTTATGAGTTTTTAATGTGATGGAACAATTGGAATGCCTTCCTATCTTTGCAGTATGTAACAATGATGCATTCAGTGCACAATTTGTCCTATTTGCACCTGTTAACTATCAGTATGGTGCCTATGCCTTACTGCTAAATAGCCTATCTCAGAGGGTGAAGGTCTACTTTCTTCCTTTATAAATCTCCTGATATTATATTGTTCAGAGCCTTTGTTGTTGATGTGTGTATATGATAAGCATTGGTAGAGACTGCTTCTTTCTAAGATTTCATTGGTAATTTCACATCAAGAAATAAACACCTTGCATTTCCCACAATCATTCTATCATACCTCTTGGCTACTTTATTTTGTTCTGGAGAGAGGGAAACTGTGGTTTGATGTTTAACTTCTTTGTCCTCTAGAATTTCATTAATCTTTCATTTTGCAAATTTTACAGACACCAGCTTATTGTATCTGTCTGAATGTGGGGTTTATTTTTGGTTTGTTTAATGGATTGTTCGAAAAAGTGTGTTGTTTGTCCATTGCATTGCATTTATTCTTGAATTTGTTTTTTGTGTATTTTACCACAGGAGCCAGTATTATTTTTCTGTTCCATGTCACTGAACAACGTGAGCAACATGGGTCATTTTACCAGAGTGAGTAGGACCACGCACTTGTGCCATTAATGAACGCATCCCAAACGCTGTCACTACTCCAAGAAGTGCCCATGATGTCCACAGAATTTATGAAAAAGAATGAATAGTTATTGTTAATGACACTTGCTTTTTGTCTATAACAAAAGTTTAGTCAATATTTGCTATACCCTTGAGAGTTACACATCTTGTTGTATAGTCAAATGTGTAATAAAGAGCAGTGTTGAAGTTTTTGCCGAAAACACAGCACAGTATTACGGCAACAGGAGTCTGAGTATTTTTTGTAAATTAACTGCTGACAGAGATTTGGCATTTTGCTAAATCTGTTGTGTCTACAGCGAGATTATTTGAGCACGAGAAAGCTGACAGTGGATATTTTATTTTTACCAGATACAAAGAAAGTTGTTTCCTACAGAGAAAATTTTTGTAAACTAATTGCTGACAGAAATTTAAGACCTTTGCCAAATCTGTTGCATCTACAGAAACTTGTTCAAGATTATTTGAGTAGTAGAAAATCGACAGTGGATATTTTATTTATACCAGATACAAGAAATTCGTTTTCTACAGAGAAAATGATTGAAGGATCTGGAATTATACATAATGTCTATGTCAACATTGTACTTTTGTTTGTAGAGAAATCTGATGGTAGGTTGTAATATGAAGACTGTTTTTTTCCTGTCCTGCTGACCCACCTGCACTTTCTCTCAACAGTGTTCCTTCTTTTCATTCTGAAAATGACAGACTTGCATCAGGCTTAAATAACACCCAAATAAAAAACAGGAATTCCAATGCCTCAACTCCAAAAAATCGTCACATGTAGGGCTCAGGTCTGTGATAGGACTGAGTATCAATGTAAAGGACAAGACACCACAGTTTACATATTCCTTTCCTTTATATGTTTGTGAGATATAAATCCTTCCACTTGTGTGTCTGTCTGTATACCTTTTAAAATCATCAATAATTTCAGATACGGTACTTGGTTTTTATTACTGAGAGTCTATGAAAAATATTTTTCAAAAATTTTCATTTTGTGTTAGCAAATATTCCCCCCCCCCCCCCCCCCCCCCCCCAAATGATGTTATTTGTATTGGATCTCCTCATAAATCTAGGCACAGTAATTCCAAAATCCTTAAAGCACTAGAAATGGAATGTGGGAGATGAAATGTAGTCTGTTTACTTCAATGCCTGTAACACAAGGAGTATCATTGGGTGCTCTTCATCTGATGCCACAGGGCAGACCTTTTCATAATTCATCCATCACACCTGGGTGAAGACAGCCTAATCTTCTATGACACAGATTTTTATGATTAGACAAGGATGCAGACTTAGCTCTTTGCGTTCTGATGGCATCCAAGATACTATTGTTATTTAATCACTTGACAATCCAGTTTATACATTCCACTAATTAACAATGCTGTGGTTATGTTTCTTCTCATGATGAATGTGAGGCTCTGTATGAGAAAAAAGACTGAGTGGCCTGTTCCATTACTTTATACTCAACTGATGGACATAGAGCACATCTGTCACCCTGATTTTTGTTTTTTCTGTCTGCCTGCAAATACTTCAATTTGCTTATGACCTGTTCCTTTAACCCTTCCATGTGCACATGCACATTTTTTGTAGCATTTCAGCCAAGATTTTATTATTATTATTATTATTATTTATTTATTTATTTTTTTTTTTGTGATAAACTGTCTATATTTATTTTTGATGATTTTATATTTATGATTCAGAACCAAACAATTCATCCTTATGGACTATTAAACTATTGTGGTAAATGGCTTTCCCACACCCCTTTGTGGGCTGTTATGTATTACCATTACACATAAAAAAATAAAGAACAGTGTTTTCTGTTTTTATTTTACTTCATATAAAAATGTTACATTATATGTTTACAAGTGGTTTATATTCAATGGACACAGTTTGATGCCAGTACACATGTAACACTTCTTTCTCAAACAAATGTTCAAATGATTGTCACTTTTTCTTTTATTTTCCATGAAACTGATGGAAGTAAGGTTCGATACATAGTAACACTTTGCAGGAGTAGCATACATACTTTGTTCTCTTGTCTTGTCTTGAGCTTTTGTAGAATATTTCCAGCACTGTCTATATATTTTTCTCAAAAGCAGGCACATGTTCTTCTACATGATCTGGTATGATGTTGTTCTTGGTTAAAATGGTTACTGGACAGCCTTTCTTTGTGTGGGATTGAAAGCCATCTATCTATTGTTTTGCAAGTCCTAATTCAAAGTTCAATTAATCTTCACATGGGTATTGTCTTTTATTCATCTTGTACAATATAAATGCATTTACAGTTTCCAACTCTATGAGGAAGTAGAGAATACTGTGCCACCTACTGCATAATGTTCTCTAAGTTGATCAAAGTGACCTATGCCTCCCACTATATTATTGTACGTTGCTACAGCTATGGACAAGTAATAATGCTGATAGTACCACCCATATTCTCTCTACAGTTGTCTGAAGTTGTCAAAATATTGACAGGTTTGTTGTCCATCTATTCTGTAGCTGAAATACCACATTTGCATTGGATCTGAAAATCTCCTCTTTTCAGGGTACATTTCTCTTTTATGACTGAAGATGGCCCTTTCAAGTTAGCTCTCACAGTGTCTGTAGAACAGATACCACTTTTCTGCAGCATTTGCGTTAGACTTACAGTGGTGAAGAAGTTGTCAAATTCTACAACATTGCCAATTCTTTTCAAGTCTTGGATCAGGCTAATGACTACAGGCTCTCCCAGAGAATTTTCTGTAGCTGCATTATTTGATTTCCCACTGTAAACATCAAATTTTGTGACAGCCTGTCTTTGAGTCTGCTATACACCACACCTTTTATACTAATTTGGTTAGCTTCAAGGCATATATTGCTTGACTGATGTCCATCTCCAGCCAATACCTTGCTGGCAGTGTATGGCTTACTAATTTTGTTGTTCAGAAAGGTTATGAAAGGTCTGACCTTACAAAGTTTATCGGAGGAATCAGCCTATTGCCATTTATGTGAATAGTTTCACATATCTTTTTGAAAGGTTTGCATGTCATGCGACTTGATATATAAGGCTGACCTAAAGCAGGTTCTGAACTCCAGTATGTACAGCTCTTGCAACACAATGAAATCCAATCCAGGCTTGTAATTCATCTACAGATAAATTTGTCCTGTAGTTTGTAACCTTATGTATAGTCTGTCCTGATTGCCATTTTTGTTTCAATTGCTCTGCACACAAATTTGTCTGCTGAACCACATGCTCTAGCATCTAAGTGTCGCATAAAGAAAGGAAATAATCTTTCTCTGTGCTGTGTCGTGTCAGTGGGTGGTTGAAAATTGTTTTCCTTATTTATAAAAATGAAGCAAATTGAAACCAGCAGTGTCATCTGACCATTCTTCTTCTGCTGATGGTTCTTCTGCTCCATTACAAGAAATCTCAACATCCGTAGAGCAGCAACTGTTTCCACTATCATTGATATCAGGCTGTGAAACCAAACATTGATCAGGGTCCTGCACAATGTCTGAAAAGAATTCAACTTCTTTAACTTCATCACTTTTGGTTTCATAATCCTCACAGTCCCTGCAGAATGAAACTAGCAACTCCAATGCTTCTTCTGATGTGTAATTCTTTGCACAGCCATGCACCTTTAACATTTTTGCTACAAAAGTTAAAGAGTGATTGTTGGGTGAACAATAAATGATAAACAAATTTCCAAATTATATTTGTTACTGATATTAAAGTGTATTTACCGCCGGCCGGGGTGGCCGAGCAGTTCTAGGTGCTACTGTCTGGAACTGCATGACCACTATGGTCACAGGTTCGAATCCTGCCTCGGGCATGGGTGTGTGTGATGTCCTTAGGTTAGTTAGGTTTAAGTAGTTCTAAGTTCTAGGGGACTGATGACCTCAGAAGTTAAGTCCCATAGTGCTCAGATCCATTTTTTGTATTTACCACAGTGTGAAAACAATCCTAGAAACTTTGCTTGGCACACAATAACATATACCGCAGAAGTGAAGCAAAGTGCTCCAACAACAGTAGTGATTTCACAACAAACAAAAACTGGTTGTTGTAGCAGTTTTTGTACACCTGATGTAATGTACTACTACAAGGTGTCAGGTACATACCAAGCTGGTGAGACACATTTCCAAAAGCTTTGGGATATCCCTAATTGTGTGGTAAGTAAGCTTGCTAAGTACCACAAAAGGCATGTGTAGTAAGTATATTTCACAAGCCCCTTTCAGAAACTAATTGGTGGTAAGCATACTTCCCAAGAACCCTCAACACACCATAACTTGGAGGGATATGTACTTTTAAAAGTTTTCAATGATGTTTCACACACGCACTTGAAATGAATCAATGGTGACACGAAGCATTATGATTAAAGATCCATTCATTCGACTGTGGATGCACACCAAACCTGATATCCTGTGGGAATATGAAATGCTGAGTGAGGGATTCATGGGAGGGTGATCCTATGCTAGTAGTGCACAACAGGCTGGGAATTTTGGTGAGGAAGGAAACATGTTCAGATAGGAGAGGCTGTTAAGGCAACCCCTCACATTAAGTGGGAGATCTGGGTTTGAGTCCCACTCTGGCACATATTTTCATCTATTGCTGTTGATTCATTTCAGTGCCAAAATGCAGCTAATGTCTGTGAAAATCTTTGTATAGCATTTGTATGGTTGTTAAAGATCCATTCTTTCAGTGCAGATGCATGCCATGACCAATCTCTTGCAGTAATCTAAACAGGTGGGTAAGAGGTGATGCTATGCTAATAGCATGCAATAGGCTGGGAATTTGGGGAGGATGGGAAGTGCGCTTGAATGGCCAAGACGGTTAAGATGGCTCACTTGCATTAAAGGGGGTGGTCCAGGTTCGAGTCCTCACCCAGCACAAATTTTCACCTGCTGCTGTTCATTCATTTCAATGCCCAAATGCACATAACATCATTAAAAACCTCTGAATAGTATTTGTACTGCTGGATCACATAGAGTGTCCATTCTTTCAGACATGTCCAAAAGAGCAGGCACCACATGTATATGGACACATACATACCACAGTTCTAAAAGTTATATTTTACAACAAACAAACTATAGCAGGTGCAGCGAACTACCACTAGATGCCAGAAGCATACAGAAATGGTAACACATACTCCCATAAATGCAGTAAAGAGACACAGTTAGTGGGAACTATATGCCCCATGTCCCATGAAAGGTGTGAAATTCAAATCATGAGGCTGTTTCAACACGTGAGGCGCAACTTTTCAAAATGCATGATGACAAAATTGAGTTTGATAGGAAATTGAATATTTTCTAACTCGCTCTATATGCTCTTACAATCAGATCCCACCAAAACCCATTTTAAATCTGCAAAACAAGGTTTCAAAAGTAGTGAAAGCAACAAATAGCATTTTGTCCTCTACTATGAATGAATCAAACTGCATAAAGTACATCAATTTATTTTATATTTTTGTTTTATTAAGGAATGTTAACTAAAATGTAAGACTGGTGGAGTGAAGTAAAACCTTTTAGCTGGCTAATAAAGTCCAACTGGTATTCGTTTTCAGTATTACAACATTGTTGCATATGTTTCTTTTTTTTCCATTCTGTCTGTTTGAAATATAGAAGTCAGATGTAAAAACTTTATTCTGTTACAATGCAGAGTGTAATAGAGTGTTGATGTGTGACATTTTGAGAGGAAATGAATTGTGGAACAAGAAGATGAATAAAGAAGAAATCAAAAAGAAAACACAACAAACCTCACTTAGTGCAACACAAAATCCTTATATCTAAAGAAAAAAATATATACCTCATAACAAACACCTTTTCGTCAACAACCCTACCTGAGTAGTTCATGTAAAATTTAAATAAATGAATAAAATTTTACTTTCTGTCACATTGTGTTTTGAAAAGTTGCTTCTCATATGTGTTGATGCTCCAGTCTGCATGTAAATCTTTACCTGATGCTGGCGTTATTAAGAAAGCCTTACATTTTTTGTCATTGTCTTGTTTTTGCTGTAACAATTCTTTGCTGTGTGCCCATATTCATTGCCATGTAACGTATTGGATCTTTTGGAGTGTGGTGAGGGCTATTGCTGTTGGCTCTTCTATTTGCTTGAAGATCTATGCCATCCTCATCCTTTATTTTCTGTAGTTATTCATTCTTTATGGAATCTCTGAACTCATTAACATTGGTTTGGATATTTTATCCCTTCTCTTGAGCTTGATCCCTTTCATGCTTTTCCTTGTTTTAGTTTAAACAGTACGTTATCAGCCGGAAATAAGCAATTACATAAACTTTACATGACAAATAATTTTTTGGTGCATGAGCTGCTTCCATACTTCCTGGGCTTTGCGCACAAGTGGAATACAGCCATTGTATTAGCATTTATAACACTGTGTGGGTCTTGGGATAAATGGCCACACCTTAAGGAGGAGGAAGCATACCTTAACATGCTGATCACTATAAGGCCACCAGTGGACACAGCAGAGATTCACTCCTGATGCAATTTGCCCACATGCTTCGCTCTGTTTGATAGAATATATCTTTGAATACTACTAAAGTAACAAAAACCAAAGTTCAAATCATTGAACAAGATATTGTACTTGATTTCCTGCATCCTGGCATCAATTCAGTTAAGAAATAAAAGCTAATGTACAGTACTGCATGACATACTCTACTAAATAGTGGGCATATGTGGCTGCTGGCAGGCACACGGCATGAGATGTGAACCTCTGCAGTGCCCATTGGCAGTCACTGTGTTAATGTATTCCAGGAACACTAGTCCCAAAAGCTATCATAAGGGCACACAAACCAACAAATTTCAATCTTTGTTAGGACCCATATGCAGTCCAACAAGCAGCTATGGTAACAGAAGTAGAGTTAGGTCTCTGCATAACATAAGTAAATCTAGTACAGATGCCTGCTAATGACTGTTTTGCCTTCACAGGCACACACTTTTTCCAATTACTAAGTTTTATATCATACAATCTGGGCACTTAAGATCCTAACTTCTCAATAAATCATCAAGTCAGGTTGGTTGGTTGGTTTTTGGGAAAGAGACCAAACAGTGAGGTCATCGGTCTCATCGGATTAGGGAAGGACAGGGAAGGAAGTCGGCCGTGCCCTTTCAGAGGAACCATCCCGGCATTTGCCTGGAGCGATTTAGGGAAATCACGGAAAACCTAAATCAGGATGGCCGGACGCGGGATTGAACCGTCGTCCTCCCGAATGCGAGTCCAGTGTGCTAACCACTGCGCCACCTCGCTCGGTCAAGTCAGGTAATGGATCATGAAGCATGTCTGCTACAATTAGAAATATGTTCCACAAGAGGAAGAGTAATGTCTGGAACAAGTATGGTGCTACAGTCCATGCTACTGAGGGAGAAGTTTGGGTCAGTTACACCAAACAACACTCCCATTTTTCAGTAGTTCGATTATTCACCTGAACACATCAAAGGCTTACACAGAACTAACATGGCGGAACTGCACAAAGATAATGTTTAGCTTAGTTCAAAGACAATACTCAGATCGATACTGGTGTCGACCTCATCGGCACCACATAGGCCCCCCCCCCACAGTACGGAGTACTCTTGAGAGGCTGGGGGTGGGGGCGGGTGACTATGGCGTTGGCAGGAGTGGTCCGTGGGAGCTGGACCATGGTCAGCTCAACAGCATCATTGGGGAGCTGTGTCGGTAGGTGTCGTGAAGGACGGTTCGGCCACCGAACCTGGAAATCGTTGAAGTGAGCCGGGCGTTGTACTGGGCGTGCTGGTCGTGCGGCGACAGGTAGGCCAGTGGTTTGCGGGTGGAACAGAGTGACGACGACAATGTTGCCGGTGGGCGTGGCGAAGACACGAAGCATGTCCAGGTTGATGTTGGGCGAGAGGGGAACACATTTCACCAGGTGGCAGGGAATGGCGGAGGTTGTGTCATGAGCACTGGATGAAGGGAAACAGATGACGAACAGTGTATCATTGTTTAGTGTTATAGAGATGTCGTGGATTATGTCCAGGGGAACGGGCACAAACACCTCAAGCGAGGGTACATTCAAGATGGGGGGGGGGGGGGGGCTGAGATACCTCGACAGGGTGAGTCAGGCGACGGGGGAGAGGTCGAAGGGCCTGGCGGTGACGGCGTGATTGTAGGTAAGCTCAATGTGGGGAGCATGGGGTCACTCGACGGAGTGCGTGAGACCGGAGTAGGGAGTGAGGTCAGAGGTGAGCTCGATGAATGGAGCTGGAGGTCACTCGACTGAGTGTGTAAGTCCGACCTGGAAGGAGTGGTCGGAGCGTCGTGAGCCACGACAGTGAGCGGTGTGGTCGTGGCCTGAAGGCGGGTAGAAGAAGGCTCGACATGGACAGGCTTAAGTCTGTTGATAGAGACTGTGACAGCTGAATCTTTTATCTGGATGTCATAGGCGGTGGCTGAGCGCCGGAGGACTTGGTACGGTTGGAGGGGAGCATGGACAGTGTCATCTCGGAGCATGACATATTCGCAACTGTCCAGAGATTTCGGGATGTGAACCTTAGGGTGGGAGTGGCTGGCAGGCAGAGGGATATGGAGGTTGATGCAGTGGCGTCTGATGCGGTCCACGAAGGAAGGTAAGTCAGACTTAGGGAGAGAAGAGGAAGGGCTCAGAAGTTCACCAGGGAGAACAATGTTCGGGCCATATACGAACTCGGCTATTGTGCCCTTGAGGTCTTATAGATCGCAAGAATGCCGAGTAGCACAAGGGGAAGGGCCTCCGTCCATAGAGTGTCATGGCATCGAAGAGCCGCCTTGAAAGTGTGGTGCTAGCACTCAACTAGCCCATTACTTTGCAGGTAATATGCTGTGATATGGATGCGCTGGATGCCGCAAATGTTGCAAATCTTGTTGAACAGGGCTGACTCAAATTGTCTGCCCTGGTCAGTCATAATGATAGCTGGATATCCAAAACGCGATACCCATGACTCAACGAAAGCTCGAGCAATAGTTTCTGCCATAACATTGGGGAGGAGGACAGCGTTGGACTGCGACACAGGAGCGCGCCCATTGCTGGCAGTCCTTGTTGACATTTCTCCACACAAAGCGCTCCGCTACGAGGTGGGATGCACGAACACTGGGATGGGCTAAATTATGCAATGCATTGAAGACAGCTCGATGGAGCATGGTTCGGATGCTGGGGCGTAACATGCTCGTACTGTCATCGCACCAGATCTCACCAGAAATGCCGGGGAAGGTGGTGCAGATGAAGTGTAGTTAAGAAATGGAGTCTTAAATAAGGTTTTGTGTTTCCTCGTCAGCGGGTTGGAGGTTAGGCAGTTCAGAGAGGTCTAACAGCGAATGGATGGTGTCGTCTCATGAAAGGAAATCAGCAACTATATTGTCAGCACCCTTTACGTGTCTGACGTCGGTGGTGAACTGAGATATGAAGTCCATGTATCTGAGGCGGCGAGGAGGCGGGTCAGCTGGCGGGTTTGTAATGGACGCAGCCAGGGGTTTGTGGTCCGTTAAAACATAGAAAGGGCGTCCCTCAGTGTCAGTCTTAAAATGCTTGATTGCTTCGTAGACCTCGAGCAACTCTCTGTCAAACGCGGAATATTTCCCCGTTGTGCATTGGTGAGCTTGCGCAAGAAGAACTGCTGAGGCGAAGTTTGGCCATTGACTGTCTGGCTAAGGACAGTGCCGATGGCAGTATTGCTTGCGTCTGTGGTGATGAAAAGCTGCACATTGGGATGAGGATGCACGATGGTGCAGGCCTCGGCAAGAAGATTTTTGAGGGCAGTGAAAGAGGCAGTCATAGCAGGGGTCCATGGAACGGGCCGAGATCCAGAAGTGTTGGTGCCCGCCAAGGCATCCGTCAGTGGAGCCTGATTCTCCGCAGCCCGAGGTAGATGTCAGCGATAATAATTAACCATCCCCAGAAAGCGCCAGAGCTCTTTGAATGACGAAGATCTGGGTAGGTTTAGTATTGTTTGTACTTTCCCAGGGGGCGGTGAAATGCCGTCGGCAGAGACCTGAAAACCAAGAAAAGTTACAGCGGGTTGCTGTAGCTGCAATTTGTCTTGGTTGGTCTTGATGCCTGCTGCCGCGAGAATGTTCATAACAGTTTGCACATGTCGAATGTTGTCCTTGACGGAGGAGCTGAACACAAGAATGTCATCAAGATGTGCAAAGCAGAATTTTAGTTCGAATAGCACTTCATTGATGAAGTGTTGCCAGGTCTGGGTTGCGTTTTTCAGACCGAAGGGCATGAATCGAAACTGAAATAACATGATTGGGGTGATGACTGCTGTCTTCTCGATGTCCTCAGGTGCCATGGGGATCTGGTGGTAGGCCCGTTTGCAATCAATGACAGAGAACATGGTCGCACCTGCAAGGGAACTGGTAAAGTCGGCAATGTTGGGTGTGGGGTAGGTGTCCATAACTGTTCGAGTGATAAGTCGATGGTACTCTCTGCACATGCACCACGCCCCGTCTTTCTTGGGTGTCATGTGTATGGGTGTAGACCAGCTACTGGCAGAGGGTTCAATGACGCTGGAGCTTAGTAGTTCAGAAATCTGTTTTTTAAGGTCGGAGAGGCGCTCAGGACAAAGTCGACGTGGTTTACTGGAGATCGGGGGGCCTGGCGTGAGGCAAAGCTTGTGAACTGTGACATTGGTGATGACGGAAATGTTGCCGGCGGCATGGGAGGCGGTTTGTTTACAATGTGGAGCGGGCAGTGCCGGCGAAGCGTGGTCGTGGTGTTCGGAGCCACTCGGCAGATCCAACAGGAGCCAAGGTGGGGAAGTGTCCCAGGAGTCAACGTGACAAGATTGACAAGATGGCTGCTGGCCCGAAGCCGTGGCATCGTGGTTGGGTGAGCTCGGTAGAGCTCATGAAGCGTTAGTGAGGCCACTGTTCGAGGGCACGGCCTGTGGCAGCACAGTCGCGGGCGAAACCCTTGGTGCGAGTGCACTGTTTGTGTTGTCAGTGGTGATCACACGGTGGTGCGCAGGAGCCGAAGTTGCATTGTTTGAGGTGCTGTCCGCGAGGGAGGGGAGGGGCGGCGGGTGTAGGAGCTGTCAGTTCAGGAACATGTGACGCTCGTTGCGCATGCACACTTGTGTCTGCCCGAGTGTCAAACACTGCTGTATTAGGAGGGTGTGGCCCTGCAGAACTGTCAGTACAAGTTATGGCAGTCTTGATAGCACAGTTGCAAGGGGGTAGCGGGAGGTAAACACATGGAAGCTCGATTTCTGGGATTGCAAGCAGATTCGGCGCACTTACTGACCTTGCTGTAGTGTCTGTAATTCCTTTGCTCCATCAGAGAGCTGGAGCTGCATTTCATGGAGCCGGAGGGAGAGCTCGAAGTTTTCCTTGTGTAGGCGAGTGATGTGTTCGAGCTCGACAAGGCACTTATGAGTGGTTTCTTGTAACGTCATCGACAGAGACGAGCATGTACGGATGAGATGAGCCCGGATCAATTTGTCACGGGGTGTTTGCTTGACGGAGCACAGGGGAAGTGAGTGTTGGATGGGTGATGAAACACGCTGTTTCGCACTAGGTCCGGCGAAAGTTTGTGGTGTCGCAAGAAGTCAATGCCTAGTAGAGGTTCGTCAATTTCACACACTAAAAAAGTCTACTCGAGTTTGCAGTTTGTGGAGAGTGAGACGACGTGGGAAGTTGAACCTGAGCATTGTAGTTTAGTTGAATTCACGGCCTGCAATGAAGTATGATGAGGGGGGATGTTCGACGACACTAAGGACATAGGCAGCAGCGAAACATCGGTGCCTGTGTCCACTAGGAATAAGTATCCCGACAAAATGTCTTTAATGTAAAGTTGTCCGCAATTATCCGGTCGTTCCCGGACAGAATGTAGCACTGGAGGGTGCCTGTCATGTTGTGTGCAAGATGCGTTTGGGAAGTAGCAGGGTGGTCTGCAGTTCCGTGCTGCCTCACCAAACCATGTGTGGAAGTAACAGTACAGGTGGTGCGGTTGCATTTCCTGCGGAACGTTCGTTGCCAGTGGCGGTGGCCAAGGTTCGGTGGCCACAGCAGGCCCAGTTGCAGGAGGGGGCGTGACCATGGGCGGAGCCGGTGACGTCCCAGTAGCTTGTTTACTGCTTCCCGGAGCGAGCGGGGCAGTCAGCACAGCGAAGCCCCATCTGCGTCCGGCTGCAGGACGATGAGCCTGAACCTGAGACTTGTCAGGTAGGCAGTGGCTGGCGAAATAGAGCAGTGATGCATAATGTAGCTTGTCAGCAATTGTCACTGTTTGCTTGACAGGTTCGAGAGACCTCTGAGCCAGAGCAAAGCGGATGTGAGGAGATAGTTTATCTGACCAGATGGCAAGGAGAGCTGTGTCAGAGAGAAGTTTGGTGCTGACCAGAACACATAGCCATCTCCAGAGCTGGGAAGGTTTGTTGTTGACTAGTTGCTCGACGTGGAGCACTTGCTGTATTGCTGCCTCAGTTGAGCATGGAAGCCGACGTAGAACTGTCTCTTTGGCTAGAGTGAACCGGGTAAATGAGTCCGGGGCGTCGACCAGGTCAGCAATCGAGTCCTCCTGGTCGTGCAGGTGGGTGATGAGGCACAGAAACCTGGTTGACTCGTCGAGTTTGTAATGGTCGAACACTTTATCTGCAACTTTGAACCAGGTTGTAGCTCTGTCGGTATTAAACAGTGGCAGCGTCGGCAAGCTTTGTAGAATATTCGGAAGAACAGGTTGAGTTGAGTTCATCGGGGCACTGCCTGAAACGAGCTGTTGTTGCTGTAGTATTCCAGGAGAGTGTGCCTCCAGGGGATGTGGCAACGACAGCTGTTCGGGAGGCAGCGTGAAGGTGACATGTTGTGGTTGAGCGTGATCCGTCGCGACGCGGAAGGCCAATGCGGGTGAGACACCATAATGTGTAGACTGCAGTTGTGGAAGCTCAACACATTGTGGGTGTGTTTGGGTTGACGGGTTGCGGAAGACTGATGCAGATGAGGCACCGAGATGCCCCGAGAACGGTAGCAGAAGCTCGACTGGAACCGGCGCGTGGGCAATAGGTGAGAAAAAGCTCAAACTTTGAGAACGCGTGTTAGTCCAGGGAAAGCTCGATGTTTGATCAGAGCCAGGGCCACCTGTGTTGCAGGGAGGCTGCGGAGGTGCAGGCTGTCCAGAAGCACAGTGTGGGAAATGATGTCGAACATAGGACAGAATGTGCGAATGTTCATTGTTCATAGTCACTCCACTAAAAGCTGTGTGCGGATAAGGTGAATGTCGTGGCACAAAACACTGAGGCGTAGCAGTGGGACAGAGGTGGAGGTCAGGCACAGAAAACAAGTTATTGTTCGTGTTGCAGTCCGAGGTATCGAAGTAGGAAGGCCTGTGCTGATGCTGAACCGAGCCAGGTGCGGGTGTGGTCAAATGCTGAGGAGGTTGACCTGTGAACAAAGCAGTTCCGGTCACATGGCAGGTATCTGCGTGGTACGGCACAGATTGCAGTGTAGCAAATTGTTGTCCTGACAGTGGTACGTTGTCCAACGAAGCATTTGCAGAAATCGGTATTGGTCCCGCACTGCACGGAGATCTGTAAGAGGTATCTGCACAGTCGATGAGGGGGGGCACGTGATGGGAACAAAGGCGTTTGATAGCCAGAGCCTTGCACACTTCTTACCTCACTTATTGTTGCAGGCTCGAAAACGTCCGGCGAAATCGGCGTAATCGTCGAGTGAGAGGCATCGTGTTGCAGTCCTGGCGGGTGTACATCACCCGCAACATGATGAATGTCGATCACAAAATCCGGCGTCAGGTGTTGGGCCGAAGTCATTGTTCGAATGTTGTGTCGATGTAATACACGTGAAAATAACTGACACGGAGGTTGCGGACACAGTAAAACGGCGAAAACGGAAGACGTTACAACTCGGGGTCACCAGTGAGGGAGAAGTTCAGGTCGGTTACACCAAACAACACTCCCATTTTTCAGTAGTTCATTTATTCACCTGAACACATCAAAGGCTTACACAGAACTAACATGGCGGAACTGCACAAAGATAATGTTTAGCTTAGTTCAAAGACGATACTCAGATCGATACTGGTGTCGACCTCATCGGTGCCACACCACATATGGAAAATATACATTTGTTCAGTGTAAACAATATGGTTACATTCTTGGTTATTTCACATCTGCCATGAGAAAATTTGTGCACTCCATCAAATAAAAACAGGACACAGAGCAATGGCACCTATGTCCCAACTACCAAAAATTGTGATTCAGTGGCACTCTCACTGCAAAAATCAGACATTCAGTATGGTTAACGGGTCAGATTTCAAAAAGATACCTCAAGCACTCTTGTGTGTAGGAACTGAAGTGGGGTATGAAACTGGTTGTTTGACTACGGTTAAGAAACAGGAAACTTCAACTGCATACACTTTTAAAAAGGTGCTGGTACCAAGAGTTACTGCTGTTAGTACTGAAAACAGAGCTGTTTTTCAAACTGATAAATGGATGGATGATGCAAATAAAATGATCTACAGTACAGTGACAGTATCCACTATTAATGAAATGTGGCATATAGTGCCAAGTACTGTTTATCACCTCATTTCCCAATGAGGAGAAAATGGCAGCTAACATTTTGTTGGAGCTTGTACATCTCTCAATTTCTTGCAAATTCCTGAGGACTTAAATGAAGTCAACACCTTTTGTAAGCCAAGTTTTTAATATAGATGCAGGCCTCCTTGAAATTGTCACTGTCTGAATACTTTGCTTATACATACTTTTTAAGACTTAGTTTTCAGCATTGGGGCCATAACTATACGTGTAGGAGAGACAATAAACTCACATAAAGCGCTAATGGCATATTGTAAGAGAATTAGACTTACAGAGACACTCACAAAATGACTTAGGCAAGAGTCTAAGTCTGATGAACACTTTGTTAGGCATGCTGGTTTCAATACATGATACTCTTTATCAAGATCAAGTTGTTCTCCAATGAAAAAGGGTTCAGCAGAATTCAGAATATAGATGAAGAGCTCTAATGGTGTAGAAAGAGATGACTTACCAATTCTCCATTTAGTACTTCTCTGGTGGTATAAATGTATGCAGGATCATTTGAGCTCTAACAAAATAGTGATGCCATGGCAATACTTAAATTAACATGCAGGGTTCACATGGACAGAAGGGTGATAAGATTAAATTGTACTTTTACCACAAGGTTGCAACATTTCTCTCTCCCCTATATGACGTCTTTTAATGCTAAATACTGAAGACAGGGATAATGTTATGCCTGCCCTGTGTGTAAGCATTTCAGGGGAGTGAACAACTATATACATCTATTAGTCTATTATGTTTGACCATTATTATGCATCAAGGTTGCTACAAGTTGCAACCATAATTATTTCTAGCTTCTGTTGGTTCACATAAAAGTTCATCACACTCATTGAAAATGCCACAACTGCTAAATTTCCAGAAGTATGTGAGATGTCTGAATGACATCAACAAACACCAAGAAATATCCCAGTACATCTAAATTACTGCTACCATAAAGTATGCAGAGGCAGAAGCTGAAACTCTCGAATGGTGGAAAGATGGTGAAAGACAGTACCTTCTTTGGTTTGTGTAACTAAGAAAATACTGCGTATTCCAGCCTGATGACAGGAATGTCAATGCTGTAGGTTTGGTTGTTACCAAGCATAACAGTCATCTGGACGTTTAATGTTGCAGATGCCATTTTATTGATTCATAGTGACAATGATCTGTTAAATACTTGTGCCTTAGGTTAATTAATGACAATATTATTCAGTACTATTAAGACATGTTGCTTAGAAACATCCAGCTAATGGACCATTTTCTCTCAGAAGTTTCTTAACATATCAATAACCAATGATGCAGAGTGTCTGAATTACTTGTATGCTCCATAATACATCAACTGACACATTCAAAGGGATGGATGTTTGACCATCAGCCCAGGCCATGGCATCAGGCTTGAGGCTCTGCTGAAGCCTCATAGCAACCAATGTCTTGAACGATGCATGGCTGGTTTTTATCCTAGACACCTAGGAACAGGCATTTTATAGCAGTCTTGATGGTGTGCAAAGTACTCGTAGAATCCTATGTATTGCATTTTTTCCTGTAATGGCATCACAGACTGTCCAGTTGTTATACATTCCCCGAATAGTAATTAAATATTAAAGTAAATTTACAGCATTCTTCAGAAATGACAGATATTTATAAACAGAACAATATTCAATGCTTTTCATTCTGCCACTGTTTTGTTAAATATAAGGACAACCAGAAAGTTTCCATTTGAGGGCCCTGCTGCAGTGTATATGCAAGGTAATGTAACTCCAATGTGATTATATAAGCAATGACATGTAGGCCAGGGATTACAGTGACATTCACGTCTTTCTGATGTGCATGCAGTAAATGCAGAAATGTGAAATATGGTGACTTTATTATCAAATGTGTTCAAACATGACCAATATTTTATACCTTTTATATGCATGTTATCCTGACACTGCTTGGAGAGTAGATTTTTTTATCTATCCAGTTACATTACATTTCAAAGGACAAACACTGGAAGACATCCACTGGAGAATGAAGAACGTGTATGGGGCAGCATATCTGTCAAAAACCATTGTTGTGGAATGGTGCACTGAGGGGTGCTATTACTTCAAGACAGTGCACATCCTTATATCACAAATGTTGTAATACAGAAGTTATGCCAACTCAAGCGGGAGGCCCTTGACCTCTCTCCAAGTGATTGTCATGCCTTCAGCCTCTTAAAAAATGGTCTCAAAGGATCAGCAATTCCTGTTGGATGTGCAGGAGACAGTTATAAAGTTCTTCACAGAGCAGGACATAACATTTTGCCGAACAGTTATCTTCAACCAGGTGGGATGATTGCTTCAATGCTCATGGCAATTTTTCTGACTGGCTTACCAATTCTGGAGTGAAAGTCCTTTGAACAGAAACTTTTCGATCGCCCATTATAATAATCTTAAGTGTCCAAAGCAGGTGTGTATCTAGCAGCAAGTCATGTGTCCTCATTTATACTTACAAACTTTTATACTTGTTCTCCTTATATAATCCGCTTGTGCATGACAACATGGGTTCTTAGTGTAATGGACATGGTGGAGGTGGGATAGTTTTTGAGTCTCCAAGCATATGGACAAGGAGAGTTCACAGATGTCATACAACCTGCTGGAGAGTTTAAAATGAGTATACAGATCTCATTTCTCATCTCTACTTCTAAATCATCTGCATGTCTCACTTCATCCCATTAATCTATTCTCATACTCTCTGCAGCCTTCATCTTCAATCTCATCTCCTTCAGCCCACATCACTTTATCATGTACTCTCTCTCTCTCTCTCTCTCTCTCTCTCTCTCTCTCTCTCTCTCTCTCTCTCTCTCCCTCTCTCCCTCCCTCCCTCCGTCCCTCTCTTCCACAGCATTGAGCCTCTGTTGGTGTTTACGGAGTGTAGCTCCACCATAAAATACTCTCCTGCATCTCCTGATCCTGCTGCCTCAGTCCAGCAATACTCATTCAGCTAACCCCAATATCTGAGTGCCACATGATATCTGCCATCTGTGGCCCATCTGGTAGATGAGCCTATATGGATGGACACATTTTACAAGGAACTAGAGGCCTTCTTTTATGATGTACAAAATGAACTGTACAAAATAATCTTGAGCGGTCGTAATGCAAAAGTAGGGAAACAAGCAACCTTCAAGGGAACCACTGGAAAACACAGCTTACATGATGTGAGCAATGATAACAACATAAAGTTGCCTAATTTCAAAAGGGAATTCATAAGTAGTATTGAATTTAGCAGGAAAAGAATATGTAAAGGAATTTGGGTATCTCTGGATGGGAAGATAGTGAACCAATTGACCATATATTGGTATGGACAAGAATAAAGAAGTGGATACAAAACATCAAGATGGCAGGAGTTGCTGCATATGGATTGGACCACTTCATTGTAAGATTAGTGATGAAAGCAATCTGGATACCCAAAAAGAGCAAAGGAGTGGGGAAAAAAATCACTCAATATGATCTGAACAAAGATTATATAAGAGGCACTATCAAGATCAAACTGACTAACAATGTTGAAGCACTGGAGAATGAAGAGGTCAGAAATACTGAGATGGATCAGAATTGAAAGATTATTGCTGATGCCATTAAAGAAACAGCCTAAGAAGTACTTCCAAAGCAAACTAAGGTAAAACAAAGATGGTTTGATGAGGACTGCGAGCAAGCTATCTGAGACAGAAATCAGGCCAATTATTATGGACACAAACTACTATGCAATAAGACAGAAAATACAAGTTTGAAGAAATATGAGAGTGAATACATGCCACACTAATGAAAACAAAGAGAAAATACCTAAGAAACATTATGGAGGAAGCTCAGCATGACTTTTAGGGAATATGATTTAAAGAACTATATAGGAAAGTGAAGAGGTTTAAAGGAGGACCAAACCACCAATGAAAATCCATAAAAAAATGCCCATGGAAGGATGCTAACTTAAGAACAAATGGCTTGCAGACAATGGGTGGAATATTTCAGGGGCCTCAACAGGAGATCCACAAAATTCTCCACCCTCCATCAAGGAGACGAGAAAATAGATTAAAAATCTTAAGAATGGCCTGAGTCCAAGAGAGGAAGGAAATCTCACTGAACTTCTCAAAGCTGGAGACAAATCTCTCTGCTCCAACATCAATAAGCTAGTTGAAAACAGCAATACCACAGAACTGGATGGAGTCTGTGATATGCCCCAGACACAAAAAGAAAGATAAATCAGTATGTGACAACTACAGGGATATAGTGCAACTAAACAACTGATATGAGATCTTCTCCAACTATCTACAGAATTCATCTTTTCATCGTAGACTTTGGGAAGGCTTATGATAGTATCTGTTTATTGAATTCAATTAAAACCACGACGGGATTTGGCATACCGACGAAATTGGTGAGACTTGTGCCAATATGATTAAATGACACAAAACTTAAGGTGGAGAGAGGCAATAAAATTGCAGAGTTTCCAAGTGGATACAGGATTATGACAAGGAGATGGATTATCATTTGTCCTTTTCAACTGGCACTTGAAAAGGTAAGGCAGGAGTTCAACAAAGAATTGTCAGGGCATTCAAATTAACAATGAAAATGGTACCTATTTGACTTACACAGATGACATTGCCCTGATTACATGCACACAAGAAGAACTGGAAAGAAGTATTCAGATCCTGGAATCAGTGGCATCAAAATTTGGGCTACAAATTAGTACTGAAAAGACCAAGTACATGACCACAGGAAGAAAACTCCATAACTCCCAAAATTTAACAGAGAAAGAAAATAAATATCTTGGATTGATTTCTACTGAAGCAACATCAACTGAAGCAGAGATTAAGGCAAGGTGGCATGTGGGAAACAGATGCTATTAGTCACTAAACCTGGTCTTAAAATGTAGAAATATAACACAACAACTAAAACTGAGACTAAACAAAATGTTAATAACGACATCAGTGCTATACGGTTGTCAAACCTGGAGCACACAAAAACAAGATCTTAAGTGACTCCTTGTATTTGAGAGAGAGGTCTTTAGAAAAATACGTGGACCAGTCTTGAGACCCAATTACCAGAGAATGGAGAAGGCACCACAATACAAAACTAGGAGCACTATATGAGGACCCTAACATCACTGGAGTGATGAAAATGAAAAAAACTCCAATGAACTGAACATATACTGAGAACGGGAAGAATGAGATGACCCAAAATTGTAATGGGTTGGATCTCATCAGGCAGCAGAGCATTTGGAAGGTCAAGACCGAGAGAGGTGGATGGGGTACAGCAAGACTTGCTGCAGCTGGGAGTATTTGCTGCCGTGGTTGTATGTGTCAGAAAGGGAGTTAATTGCTGGTGCCTGCTTTTCACAGACAATACCGCACTGATTGTAGTATATGAGCATGCTACACACCAACAGACAGTTTAAACTTGTCACTGGCGCCTCCCTCCCCATGCTTTTCTAAACATTGCAGCTTTCCAACAGTGCTGTGGAAAGAAAGGGAAAAGGTGAGTGAAAAGCTGAAGCACCATCTGTCCAAAAGGCAGATATATTGGCTTGAATCCCAGTCTAACACACACTTGTCTAATACCTAGAGTAGTCTGTGTGACTGAAAATTTCAGTTTCATGTTCCCTTAAGTCACGTGTCTTATTGTCTATTAGAGTAAAAACTGTAATATGAGGGTGCGCCAAAAGTAATGCCTTCAAATTTTTTATGTGAAAACTATTGAAGCTTTTAAAATAAAACCAATGTTATTAACATTCTACATCTTTATTCTTTACTGTCACTAGAGGACTCTGAATTGTAGCATGTAACACAGCTGTACAGCTGTGTGTAACATATCTATGTCGGTGTGTGAGAAACAGTGGGCTGTAATCAAGTTTTGCATTCAAAAAGTCCATTCCTACATGGCACTGCCAGACCACACACAAGTGCTGTGACATCTGCAACAATTCGACACCTTGGGTTCAGTGTCATCGTTTGTCCTCCATATAGTCCTGATTTGGCCCCATAAAATTTTCATCTGTTCCCTGGACTTATAAAACACCTTCGT
Organism: Schistocerca americana; assembly: GCF_021461395.2. Taxonomy (NCBI): domain Eukaryota; kingdom Metazoa; phylum Arthropoda; class Insecta; order Orthoptera; family Acrididae; genus Schistocerca; species Schistocerca americana. Next base: position 267,193,243 of record NC_060121.1, on the reverse strand, counting down.
GGACTTCATTTTGGTAGTGATGAAGCAGTGCAGAGGTGAGGTTGTGGCTCTGTAAACAAGGTCAAACATCCTACAGTAATGGTACAACAAACTGGTCTGTCATTGGGAGAAATGTGGTCATCACCAGGGTGACTAAGTTGAGAAATAAATATGTAGACATGAAGAACACACATAACATTTGTTTTATTTAAAAAGGTTTAAGAGCTTTTGCATAAACTATTTGGAGGCACTGCTTTTTAGCACGATATTGTATTAATGTATACAGCATCCTTGTGGAACTGGAAAGAACTATTTACTCGAAGTGTCATTCCAATAGTTGCCTTATTTTACCAGTCAATGAAATGCATCACTTTCCTTTCAAAGGAAACACATCATATTTCCCCATTTTTTACAGCTGTTGCCAATGAGGTCTGAAGATGTATGCAAGTTTGTGAAATTATATGATTATGATGGAAAAAGTGTTACTACAGCTCCACAAGGTACAGAAAGGTGTCACTAAAGTGATCCTGCGTTATGGAAGAAAACAAAGTAAAAATATAAAAGGCAAGGAAATGTCATTTTTGTGATTTGTGAGGGTACAAGGGTATTTCATGAAATAAATGAGGGTTTGGGTGGGATTTGTAGCCTCAATGGATTTTATAACTTAGCAAGTGTGATCAGTTCAAATTAGGGTTCACCAAAAATGAAGTCAGTGTTTATTAGTTGAAAAAGTAGTATGATTCTGGTTTTCGTTGGGCATTTTTTTTTTCAGTTCTCAAGGGCATCCTGTAGAATGCAAGGCTCTATTTGACATGCTTGCGTCATCACTAGTATTTCCTCAGAGTCTGCAATGTGATGCACCATGCTATGGTGCCCCTCCAAGTGATGGTCTGTGGCTTGGGCTTCCCAACAACAATCAACACATCATTGTACATCACAAGAAATGAGATAGTCTGCATTCAGAGTATGTACAAAGCCAACAAACCATTAAGAGCTATGTAAAATTGTTAGTGAGTTATTCTGTGGATTAATCTAGTCAATGTTTAGCCTATGGGCTTTCACTTCATAGTCATACTTTTATTCTGCAAAGATTTTCTGGTATTTACCAATATCCTGTCTGATTGATGCCAAAGTGAAGCTTCAAGAAATTTTCAGCATGATGAGATCCCTCACAAGTGGTGACACTGCTTTTGAACTGGAAGAATGTACAACTGCTGTCAACCAACGCTAAATATACAAGCTGTCACCATAATTACAATACAACAAGTAGAAGACAATAAGTCACACTGTTGCAGCCTTGCAGGTGGCAACCGCTATACAAGAAAAATATTTGCAAATTACTTAGCAGAGGAGCATGAAATAATATTGAGAAAATTTACTATGAACAACTCCTCTAAGGAAGTGGTGTGACTTGTGATATTATTTAATATGAATTTCAAGTGTTGCTCTTTCCCCCCCCCCCCTCCCCCCTCCCTCCCCCTCCACCTGCTGAGTGCAATTCATTTGCCACAAAATATGAGGGATTTGAGCTTGACAACATCAGTAAATAAGTGGTTACCAAGTATATCAACAAAATTAAACAAGCCATCACAACACAATTTTGGAGATAATTATTTGATATTACATGCTTTAATTTCATTCAACAGTTGCTAATACAGCCAATTAGTATCTACAAAGTTGTTCTGCACTATAACATCGAGATTGATTTTGATTAAGATGATTCAGTAACTCTGAATACAACCACATGCCGCTACTGTCAGTGAATATCTCAACTATTATTGGTAAATGTTCCATGATATCCAGTACCTCATTCCACAATGCCATGCTGGAGTGTCCAACACCTCAACACAGAATAAAGTGCTTAGCTGATAAAGCAATCAGAATAATTCACATAAAGCTATCCAGTGGGTCAATTAGATTGCTCTGTGAACAGTAACATGCAGTACATTGCTTGGTGTATTTGACTAGCTGCATCTTTAGTAGACACTTGATTAAGAAAAGTGTACACAAATCATAAAACACATTGGCTAATAGCTACTACAAATAATTTTGTATTAATACTAATTGAGTTCCCAGCATTGTTCGAGTATATATTTATTTTGGTTCTATTAGTTCATCGTCTCCTTCCCCCTCTCTCTGTCCTCCTCTTCCTCTTCCCTCTATGTACATCTCCTTATTCCCCTCTCTCTGTCCACCTCCTTTACTCCCCACTCTTTGTCCATCTCCTCCCCCCCCTCTCTCTGTCCATCTGCCCCCATCTCTGTCCATCTCCTCCTCCCTTTCTCTGTCAATTTTCTCCTCCCTGACCCACGGCCGATCTTCTCTTCCCAATCTCTCAATCTATCTCCTGTTCTCTCCCTCTCTATCCATCTCCTCCTCTTTCCTTCCTCTGTGCATCTCCTCTTCCACCCTCTCCATGTCCATTTCGTCTCCTCTCTCTCTGCCTATTTTCTCCTTCTCCCTCTCTTCATCCCTTCCTCCCCGTCTTCACTCCACATTATCACAACCACTTCAGTAGGAAGTTGCTGGTACTTACTCCCAGGTATTTCTTTCCAGACAGTTTGTTACATATGTATTAAGTTTGGTTGAAATTGACCCCCAGTTGTTTTTTTTTCCTTGCAACTTTGCATGCATATACATTTCACATATATTTAACATGTTTCATTAGTACATCTAGCGAGTTTCACCCTGCAGTTTTGTTTTCACGCAGCTCAAAGTTTATGACATCATGTATTGAACTATGTGCCATACAATCAAGTTATTTTGTTGGTACTTTCAGCAGTATATGTGGACAGTGTCAGCAGCAAAGAAGTAATAAATTTAAATGTAAAGCCTGATGTGGCAGTTTTACTGCATGAACAGCAAAAATATACAGTAGTATGTGACAAACTTTTGTTTTCATCCTTTTGTGGGGCTTTCAGTGAGAAAACGTTTCCTAAATGTTTGAAATTATGTGTTAAGTTTGTTGCAAGTCACTAAATGTTTCCATTCTCAAACTCTAGATGAATAAAGTCTAGGTATTACGGCATTGTGGGCTTTACTTCTTTTTCTCTCCCACTGCCACACCTTTTATGGGTAGATGGTTCTTAACCCCACAATGAATACTTTTAGACAGTAAGTGATGGGTGTACCAAGTTTGGTTGAAATCACTAGTGTTGGCAATTTACTGAGCAAACATTCCTTTCACAGAAGAAAGTATAGCAATGGAGGTAATCATGTAAGCAGTATTTGAGCAATTTTCACAAATAACAAATCCATGAATTTGGAAACGCAAATAGACATAATGTCTGGTTACACATCTCAGATAAATGGTAGAATGGATCATTTACAACAAAAATTAGTCAAGTAATTTAAACACAGAAAAAAATAGATGTACAACTTGAACTAGTAGATAACAAGCATGGCAACAAATTAGAACATATACATTCATGCTCATAAATTAAGGATAATGCTCATACACGGTGAAACAATGCTCTTGTGGGTGGTTTGTAGGTTTAAATCACCTCGGGGTATGACCATGCGGTGCATTTGACCTGCAGTCTTTGCACAGTGGTGCTGGCAGCAGTGCACATACGCAGAGGTGTGCATGTCATAGTACGGTGCAGCAAGTAAGTGTGCAGATGATTTCAGACATGCTAATGGTGATTGTGTGTTGAAAATGGCTCAAAGAACACATATTGATGACGTTATGAGGGGTAGAATACTAAGGCGACTGGAGGCTGGTCAAACACAGCAGGTCGTAGCACGGGCCCTCCGTGTGCCACAAAGTGTGATCTCAATATGGCAACAGTTCCAGCAGACAGGAAACGTGTCCAGACAGTACAGCACGGGATGTCCACAGTGTACAATACCACAAGAAGACCGATATCTCACCATCAGTGCCCGCAGACAGCCAGACACACAGTCTACAGATGACTGAACAGACATGGTTTATTCACGCGGAGATCTGCAAGGTGCATTCCACTGACCCCTGGTCACAGGAGAGCCCGCAAAGCCTGATGTCAAGAACACAGTACATGGTCATTGGAACAGTGGTCCCAGTTTATGTTCACGGACGAGTCCAGGTATAGTCTGAACAGTGATTCTCGCCGGGTTTTCATCTGGCGTGAACCAGGAACCAGATACCAACCCCTTAATGTCCTTGTATGGAGGTTGTGGTTTGATGGTGTGGGATGGGATTATGATTGGTGCATGTACGCCCTTGCATGTCTTTGACAGAGGAACTGTAACAGGTCAGGTGTATCAGGATATCACTTTGCACCAGTATGTCTGCCTTTTCAGATGGCATCGTGGAGGAGTACCTTGAAACAGAAGATATCAGGCGAATGGAGTGGCCTGCCTGTTCTCCAGACCTAAACCCCATCGAGCATGTTTGGGATACTCTTGGTCGACGTATCACTGCACATCTTCAAACCCCTAAGACACTTCCGGAGCTCCATCAGGCACTGGTGCAAGAATGGGAGGCTATACCCCAGCAGCTGCTCAACCACCTGATCCAGAGCATACCAACCCATTGTGTGGCCTGTGTATCTGTGCATGGTGATCATATCCCATATTGATGTCAGAGAACATGCGCAGGAAACAGTGGCGTTTTGTAGTACATGTGTATCGGGATGGTTTTCTCACCTTATCACCAATACTGTGGACTTACAGATCTGTGTCATGTGTGTTCCCTATGTGCCTATGGTATTAGTGCCAGTTTTGTGTAGTGTCACGTTGTGTGGCATCACATTCTGCAATTATCCTTAATTTATGAGCATGAGTGTACATACTATAAAATCAGTTCAAAACAATTTCATTGTAAGAACAGGAATTTTAGAAAAATAACTATTAGAAACAAAAAACAGCTCACAAAAAGAGTCCAAGAAGAACATAGATACAATAATGACAATTATTAATGATTTAGAACCTAGAATTCAAAAAGTAGAATATGGGAAAGAACTTGTGAATAACAATGTCCATAGTCAGAATAAGAATATTTTGAAACCCACTTCAGTTTCACCATTTGGCACAACACCAGTAAGTGAAACAGCAATGAGACAAGATACTAATGATAACATGCAGACAACTCATATAACAAATGGGATGTCAGACTATACAGGTCAAGAGGAGAAGGAAAAAAACATGACAGTGAGTTAATTAGAAGTAAGTTGTTATAACAGAGATGATTTATGGCAGTGTTAAGCAGAGGATTAAATCATAAATTTCCCAAATTATCACCATATGGTTACATACACCCCAATATTTTCTTAAAAGCTTACTGTACACTTTGACAGATGGTAGTAAAATAAGGGTTTTGTTAGTAATTTAACAGGTAATGCAGCACAATGGGCTATCCTGAAGATTGATAAATTTAAAACAAGCATTAATTTTGAGAACTTGACTCCAAATCAAAATACTGGAGTGAAAGAGCTCAGAAAAAATTATATTTAGAATTATCATGGTTCAAACCTCATAACAGTAATAAATCAAATGGTATAGAAACTTTTTGGAGCACCGATTAGACAAGACCAAGAATCTAGATGATCCAATCCATGAGGAACATTTACTGGAAGTGAGCAGTCAACTGTCTTGGACAGCAAGAGAGAAACTTCTGGGTAAAGACAGGAGAAAATTAACAATTACATTGGGCAAATAGATACTGTAGAAAATCAGTCAGAAAGATGGCATTCGAATGGCAGCATGGTACAAAGTGGTAACAAAAATAGGAATGGTAACAACTATAAGACCAAGGAACACAAGACCGGGAAATACTGAGGAGAGAAATAAGAGGTCTAGACAGAGTTGGAGAGGTAATAGTAGTAGTAGTAGTAGATACAGTATTATGTACTTTATTAGTCATGATACACAGCTAATTCTTTTTCACTAGGAAGCTATCTATAGTAATTCATTTTTGCTGACACTTGAAGACTTGGCGAAAATGTGGCACAGTATTATTGTCAAATAAATTTGTGGTGTACGTAGCCACTGCTTTGCATTTTATGGAGCCACAAGCAGTACTTACCATGTTCCACACTATTATGTGTCTCCATTCTTACTGTAGCTACGTACTGTTTCCACATAAAGAGTGAACGGAGCAACACTAAAGGCGCAGGATCAAAATTTGACAACACAGCAAGGTATGAAGTGCTCCCAGAAAATAATAAGTCAATGGTTTCAAGCTTATTTACCATTACTTTTATGTAACTAATTTAAAATAACCCTGATATGGTCCTTCCCCCCTCTCCCTCTGAGTAACTGGGTGCCCTACCTAAGAGGCAGCATATTGAGGAAGCAATATGAATTTGGTAGTCAGCCAATGGCAAGAGGTTGACCTCAGAGAGAGAATCTAGAAAGAAATTTTGTTGAATATTAGTACAAAGAAGAAATAGTTCATGGTCATTAGTGGAAGTGTGTACAGTAGGACATTATTGGTTCTACTGCATGGTGATTCTCTTATTGAATATAGTAATTTGTTTTGCTCTCTATGTAGAGCACAGGGTTGCTCCTGATGATGAAGATTTCCTCTTCCAAGTTGGAACTTTGGTGTGGAAGAGACGTAATTATTTTTACTGAGGACTCTACATGCTCGTAAGGTTCACTGTATTGCACTGAATGTACACTATGAGGCAAGTTTGTACTTAAGGCACTAATCACCTAAGAAAAATTTCAACGGCTATTGTGACAAAGTAGTAACAATAATGAATAGACAAAGAGCTACAATCATTATCTACTTAGTAGTGAGTTATTTTTTTATGGCGTAAAGAGTTTCTATCTTTTTGAATGAGTCAGATTTCTGCGTTTGGGTTTGCATGATTTTTTCTCTGGGGGAAGGTGGTAGTTCGTAGAATAATTGGTTATATTTGCTGGTATTAGTTGGTAACTGGGAAACAAACTTAAATTTTCTTATTTTAGCATCAACAAGATCAAAATATTCCCAGTAGAATAGTATTAAGTAGTCAGAAGTTTTAGGTTTATCCACTATGCTCTCCATAGTAGGGTGCTAGAATCAACCTTTTTGGGGCATGTGGGATTGAAGCTAGAGGGGACCACTCTGCAGAATCAAAGGTCATCACTATTCTCCGTCAACCAGTCTGGGATTCTGGTGTGGGAACGGTATCTGCCTTCAGCTGTTGTTTTCTTTTTTTTAGTCCCAGCATTCCTAATCTCCATTTCCTTTTTCATTTCCCCTATGAGGGATACCATTCTATCTTTTTCTCAGTCCACTATATAATAGCTCCATTGAGAGAGCCCATCTTTTCTCTGTTTATCTTAACCAGTTATCGACGGATTGTCTGAGATGATGCCAATAAAGCAAGCTTCCAACAATATTAGTGTAATGTGTTGTATTGTATCTATAGATTGATGAATTTTGGTAACTAGTTTACATTGACTATCACTAAACCAACAAGTTGACATTCATAGTAGAGAGAGAGAGAGAGAGAGAGAGAGAGAGAGAGAGAGAGGGAGGGGGGGAGAGAGAGAGAGAGAGAGAGAATCAACCTCTTTATTAATAAAAGACCACTGCATATCTACCTGCGATGAAATATAATCGTGGAAGGACGTGTCTATTAGTAATCGACTAATGACCCTCTGGAAGTGTTGCGTTTTATTTCATATCTATACTGATATCATCATCCAGAGTAGTTTATACAGCTAACTCTGACTTTAAAGATTGAATACTGAAAGTTGTAAATAACAGTATTTAGAAATAAGATGAATGATAACATTATCTGAATTTTAACCTGTAATTGCATCCAGCCCAAAAAGGGAGAAACTTGAATATTACTTTAGTTAATTAGCAGTTATCTAGATTACATGGCTGTAATGCGATATAGCATGTTGTAATGCTGTACCAGTTGTCAGCTAGTCCAAAATGGAAGTTCAATTGGATGTTTTGTAATAAATTAGGTAAGCAAGTAATTACTTTAAGATTTCTCGTGCTTACTCAATTATAGGCTGGCAGATGTGAGGGCATAAGGACATTTTATGAAATAAATGAGTTAGGGCGGCAGTACTACCCTGAATGTCTTTCAAAATTGAGCAAATGGTGATCATTTAAATTTATGGTTAATCAAAAATGAAGTTAGTGTTTATTAGTTGAAATAGGAGTATGATACCGTTTTTGGTTGGTCAGATTTTTTATGTTTGAGGTATTCCTGGGGTGTCGTGCAGCGACACAAGGTCTTCATTTGATGTGCCTGCATCATCCCCAATATTTCCTTGGAGTCTGCAATGCCATGCGCTGCACCCTCCTCACAAAGTTCCCTGGTTTGGGCTTCCCAACAATAATCAGCATTTTTTTAATTGGTTAATGTTATGAATTGGTTAATGTTATAAGAAATAATCTCTACAAAACTACCAAAATTCAATGTAATACTGTTATTGTCTTGTTCTGTAGCTAATAAATACAGTCACTGTTTGGTATTTGGGCTTTCACTTTGTACTTAGAATTTTAGTCTATGAAGATTTTCTGCTATCTGTGAAGATTTTGTCTGACTTATGCCATTGTCAAACTTCAAGAAATTTTAAGCATGATGGGACCACTCGCAGCTTATGTGATTAGTTTAGGCTGTGGGGTCAATGCTAATTCAGAAAAACTAATAATTGCATGGTGTTCACTACAATGAATGAATAAAAGTTGGCATTTAAACATACATTAATAATTACATTATTCTGATTTAATCAAATACCGCATTCGGCACTTATTATTAGCTTCCTTTTCAATTCCCATTTATGTCGAGAATAACTGTCAGGCTATGACTGTATTGTTACAGGCATGGGCCTATGGAATCACCATTGTATCCACCAAGCAGGCATAAGGAGCCAACATACAACTGCAGCAAACTAAGGATGTGCGATATTCAACAGTTCCATAAGGACTTATACAGCTCTCCCAATGAAATTGAGCAACACGCTATCATCCTGTATTATCTGGGAGCAGAAAAGCCTAAAAGAAATAAAACTGCAAAAGAAGGTAGCAGTAGGAAGAGTGCTGTTATTTAGTATTTTGTGAAACTTGCCAATGTCGATAAGTTTCAAGCTAAAGTGTGCCAGAAACGATTTATCAGCATTTGCACAGTGACAATTATAGAACTATGTGAAATAAAATCATCATAACTTCTGAATGGTTTGCGTTAGGACATACAAACTGCACAGTTGGCTGCGAGGCATAATGAAAGTAGTATGTATAAAACATTCTCGGTATTATTGCCGCGTCAGTTCCAGATAAAATCTCGAGCTTTTGACGATTGCCTCCATCGTCATCGTCAGGAGCTGACTGTCTCCACTGCTGCTATGGTAGCCTCTATATAGCCTGAAGACGGCTTCTGATTGGTCGGGTTATGATTGGTCAGCGATTACATGCTGCTGTCTCAGACGGTGTCACTGTGTGCGCCGGTGGTGCCACCGCTTCCGTTTGAATGTAAACCTTGGAAGGAACGTCTCTGCTGCTTCTCTAGATCAAGCGCTCGTTTCCACGCACAGCTCAGATGCTATCCGCTATCGCGGTTAAAGTTCTTTTCGCTCATTCTTGTTTCAACAGCCTCCTTAATAACAGAATCCCAGTACGTGGAGGCATGGGACAGAATTTTAGTTTCATCGAACAATATTTTATGTTTGTACGTGAGGCTGTGCTCTGCAATTGCCGATTTCTCCAGCTCTCTATTTTTAATATGGCGTTGGTGTTCTGCACAGCGGTCGGAAACGGTACGAATAGTCTGACCTATATAATTGCTTCCACACTCACAGGGTATATTATAAACTCCAGGGACCCTGAGGCCGAGATTGTCCTTAACAGGTCGCATCAACTCCTTAATTTTCTTAGGAGGACGAAAAATCGGTCTTATACCACGTCTATGCAGGACTCTTCCTATTTTGCTGGAAACTGCACCACAAAAAGGAAGAACCGCAATCGGTGTTTCATCCTGTGAGGTGGCAGCATTTCCACATTTCCTTCTTTTGGAGAATGCTGCCTTTATATCGCGTGCACCATAGCCATTCTTTCGGAACACGTTCTTCAGGTGATTAATCTCGGACCTTAAGTGGTCCTCGACAGAAACAGTTTTGGCTCTATATACCAACGTGTTCAAAACGGCTCTCTTCTGAGCAGGATCATGGAAACTCTGTGCATTCAGGTATAAATCGGTATACGTCGGCTTATGGTATACAGAGTGGCCAAGACGCCTGTCCGCCTGTCGCTGCACTAAAACGTCTAAGAAAGGCAGTCTCCCTTCCTTCTCCATCTCGACAGTGAACTGGATGTTCAAATGGATGCTGTTCATGTGTTCCATGAATAATTTGAGAGCTTCTTTGCCGTGTGGCCAGATCATAAATGTATCGTCAACGTAACGATAAAATAAGGATGGACAGAGGGGAGCCGAATTTAGTGCACGTTCTTCAAAATTCTCCATAAAAAGTTAGCCAGTGATGGAGACAACGGAGAGCCCATTGCCATACCGTCTGTCATTTCATAAAATTTATTACCATACAAAAAGTAGGTGGTCATCATCACGTGCCGGAACAACTTTATAGTTTCAGGAGGAAAAAGATCTGCCAGCATTTTCAAAGTGACCTCCATAGGAACTTTTGTGAACAGCGACACCACATCCAGGCTGACTAAAATGTCATTTGGACCAACTCTAATATCTTTGATTTTCTCAATGAACATCTGGGAGTTTTTGATGTGATGTTCACACCGGCCAACTATAGGAGTCATCAACTTTGTTAGGTATTTGGCCAGCTTATAAGTAGGAGAACCAATTGCACTGACAATAGGTCTCATAGGAACATTATCCTTATGGAGCTTCGGTAGTCCATACAATCTGGGCAGTCTAGGAGCTCGGACTCTGAGATTTTTTGTAATACCGTCTGGCAGCCCAGAATTCTTCAGTAACTTCATGGTTTTCCTATTGTACGTCAAAGTTGGGTCCCGTTTAAGACACACCCGTTTAAGACACTGTCCTCCAACAGTGAAGTCATTTTTCTATGATATTTGGTAGTATTAAGGACCACGGTGGCATTTCCTTTGTCAGCTGGTAATATGACAAGATCTTCATCCTTCCGAAGTAAACGGAGCCCCTCCCTCTCCTCTCTACTGATATTAGACCTCGGAGGCTTAGCTGAGGCCAAAAAGCGACTGGTAACAAATCTCACTTTGTCGGCATCGTCCTGTGCAAGATGCCGCACAGCCTGTTCTACTCCACTGATAAGATCCACGATGGGTATAGTACGTGGTGTAGGAGCAAAGTTCAAACCTTTATTAAGGGCCGAGATGGCTCCTTTGTCCAGGTTCTTGCCCAACAGGTTGACAACAGTGCGTGCTGTTTCATACGATGACTCTGATCTTTGCACAGCTACAAGACGCTCCAATTTCTTTACTTGTCTAGCAGATGTATTGCTAAGATGAGCTCTTTGATGAACAGCCGTCATCATATCGACCCACTCCCAGTCAAACGGCGAGAGAACTGTAGATAACAAAAGATGGCAACTGTATAAGCTTCGTGCATTAAGATCCAGTTCATACCTTGTGTGTCATAATCTTTCTCTGACGATCGCCCGGCTTGTCTTCTGTAATATATTCTTCATTCCAACCGACTTGATATGGTGTTTAACCACAGCAAACTTGGGCACAATCTCCTTATCGCGACAGCGTTGCAGAAATGCCAAATTACCGTGCATATTTGACGCGCAGCTTCTCCAGTTGACGAACCTGGTGTGCGACGTTCTCCCTGTAGTGGAAAGTAATATGGGAATGAAGTTTTTCGTGGTGGCACTTATGTATAAAACATTCTCGGTATTCTTGCCACGTCAGTTCTAGATAAAATCTCGAGCTTTTGACGATTGCCTCCATCGTCATCGTCAGGAGCTGACTGTCTCCACTGCTGCTATGGTAGCCTCTATATAGCCTGAAGACGGCTTCTGATTGGTCGGCAGAGACGTTCCTTCCAAGGTTTACGTTCAAACGGAAGCGGTGACGCCACCGGCACACACAGTGACACCGTCTGAGACACCAGCACGTAATCGCCGACCAATCATAAGCCGACCAATCAGAAGCTGCTGTGAAGGCTCACTTACACTTTGGCATTGTGACTTGGCAGTGCCATGGAAGTATAGGGGAAAAGAGGCACCAGCAATAATATAAATGAAACACTGTTATAACACAGAGGAGTTATCGCAAACCTGATTATGTTATTTCAGTAGCTTAAATAGACCAGAGTTCTCTTCAGTTTAATGGCATTGCATAGTAGGGCCATTAGACCAATTAACTTTGAGAACGATGACCAAAAATTACTTGGAAGGTAAAGTTGACACACATGCAACCGGCTGACAGATAGTGTTAAAACACTTCAGGCTTTCCCGGCGATCTAATGACATCTTGGGTTGTCGGGTGTTCTGCCGGATATCAGCGTCGTACTTGCACGATATTTCGGTCACGTAGCTCGAGACCTTCATCAGGTGCGACCTGATGAAGGTCTCGAGCTACGTGACCGAAATATCGTGCAAGTACGACGCTGATATCCGGCAGAACACCCGACAACCCAAGATGTCAGTGTTAAAACACATCACAACATCAGTTGCACTCCATTCCGATGCCCCAGTGCAGGATGCAAGTTAGAGGTGCTGACAAGAGAAAGCCTTAATAACAATAATAATAATAATGATAATAATAACAATAATAATTTTACTGAAGAAATGTGAAAAAGGCATGGCACTACTTAGAGCAACAGAAACTCAATAACACACAGAACAGACACTTGTAGTGGTGTTGTCTGAATTAAATTAAATATTTAAGAAAAAACAATTTTAAGTTGACAGACTAAAGAAGTGTTAACTATTACAACGTGTTGGACAAACGAGATGAGTTGACCATAGAAACAGGATCAACAAGCAAGAATATTTGTGTTCTTAAGTACATTTTGCTACGTAAGTATGAAGATTTGACAACATGGGAGAATTTCACGTGGTGATCTCGGGATGGCGATTGCAGCAGCGATCTCTGATGTCATCCCTGCAGCTGACAACTAGTATGACAGCAGCATATCTTCACTTTGCAGTGCAAGGGATGGTCAGGTGGTTACCCAACGATTATGCAGCAACTCATTGCTGCATTACTTAGTACACACATTTTACATTGGCAGCATATTGCTGCTGGTTACGTGAGCTGTAAACAGCATCGACTTTTTTAAAACACCGTAAGGTTATTTAAGGACTATTAATTGTATATACTGTTGTCTATTCTGTATGATTTTTACTACCCGCAAAACAAGAATTAATGGTTCTCATGAAGGCTCAAGAGGAGAAACTAAAAACACGAGGGAAAGACATAAAAAAAAACAAGGGGAGGAATTAAGAAAATTAGTCTGGTTGTCTAATAGTATTACAATCCAAGGACAAGTCTTATCAGATTTAAAAAACAAGGGGAAGAGGTAACTATGAAAGTAGATAACACCTCTACTGGGAAAGAGACCTTACGAAATTTACATAAGGAGTTACAGGTTGACAAAGAAAGGAAGGAGGTTCAAGAACAGTTTGAAGATGTAAATGAGAAATGTGACCAACATAGGAATTGTCAAATCATGGATTGGAAAGTATATGCAGTCAAATCTGAGAAACACAAAGCAGAATAATTGTGCCAAAACAAGGTAGAGAATCTGGTGAAATAATTCATGTCCAAAATACTTTAACTAATTTGGAGTTAGCTGACCAAAAAGCGCAAGATGAAATTGAGTCTACAAGCAATACCATTAATTCTTTGTGTGATGCTGTAGGATATCAGAAAAAAATCAGAAAGTATTAGACAATACCCAGCGAGAACTTAGTAAGAAAACGAATGTCAGTACTACTGGTGTGTCAAGTGATTTAATAAAAGAACTGCAACCATGAAATGGTATGAATTTACCAAAACAATTTCCAGATTTCAAGTATCTATTGGGGAGGTGCATCAAAAACATTTTTATGAGTATTTTCTAGATCATTACCTAGGAAATAGAAAGACCATAAGAAAATAGTTGTTTGCTAGAGAATGTGGCAGAACAGGGAACTGCTCATTCAGAGAATTTTACATCTTGGGATGACTAATCAGCAAAAGTTCAAGAGGAAGTACTGGTTCTCCAGCACACAGGTAATGATAAGCTTAGAATTAATAGACCCAATATATTATAACAGTTCTTGGGGAATTTATAAGAAATATACTGAGTGACATGTAACTAAACTAAACTCCAACCAAACAGGCCTTGGAAGGCCCAATGGTACCGACTGGCCGCCGTGTCACCCTCAGCCCACAGATGTCACTGGATGCAGATACGGATTGACATCTAAGCATGATCTAAATATTTAAATAACCCATTAGAAGAGTCACACCTTGTGAAACTATGGGTAGATTACCATTTTGTGTGTGAAAGAAAATTTGGTATAGAGGGCGAACAACTGTTAATGACTTGTTGACTTTGTGGAAGGACTAGATGCTTAAAATAGGGAGTACAATGAAAATGCTGAAGGGGAAACCAAGCGAAATAGTAGCTCAGAGAGTAAGCATTTTCCCAACTAATTTGTGATGAGACGAAAGACTGATTTATTTCGTGGTCACATCCAAAGTACCAATTGGAGTAATTCAAAAGACGGTCATAGGTGTTTGTACCAAACAGAGTCAACAACGGTACAGATAATACAGTACCATAAATACATCTGCATCACATAACGGGGTAATAAAAGGGAATTATCCAGTAATTACAGCGAAAAATGAGGAATGTCCTGGGACGGGACAGATCTAGGATGTGGCATTCCAACAACAGTCTTGTACATAGAAAAATTCATTACTTTTACACTTGAGATACCTACATGAGAATGGTCACTAGACAAGAGTGACAAAATTGAAGAAAGCCAACAAAAATCCATAATAGTTGGGGAAATATATGAAAAGAAAGTGGATATTTATATCGACTCAGGTAGTGGGATTTCACTGACCTCACAAGATTTTTTACAGACAATGAGAAATAAAGACCTGTGTCCTATACCGCCTGTTGTAAACATTGTAGCGATTACTGGAAACATAGGGAAATTAATTAAACAAGAAATCAGCATACCTATAAGTGTAGGAAATTTTCAATTTATATAAAACTTTGTTAATAGTTCCCAATGTTAATTTACAAGTGCTATTTGCAATAGGTTGATTACTTGAGTATAAAGTGAATTTAGATTTTAAAGCACAATTTTTGTTCTGGAAAACTGACCATTATCGAGTAGTAGTACCTTTTAAAATGAGTCCAGCAACGAATAAATGAAATGTATTGGTAAAAAATTAACACTTAATTGTAAATGTGAAATTGCTAAGCAAGGAAGAACCTACAATTGGTATGCAGACTATTGTGATCACATACACAGAGTGACCCAAAAGACTGTTAATATTTGAAGATGCACTAATTTATGGAATAATGTAGGTAGAGAGGTAAAACTTGACACATGACTGGAATGACATGGAGTTTTGTTGAAACCAGATGCCTTAGATGAAGCCTTGGGGAAATAATTATTACAGGAAATGAATGTCTATGTAGGCTAGATGGCATTTTACTAGTGTCCATAACCTGGGAAGAGCGTAGCACCTTTCTAACAAACACTCTGCAGAGGTTTCATGAAAAAGTATTAAACTATCCAGATGTTATTTTGGCATGGAGAAACTAACATTTTTAGGAAATTTGGTATGGGTCCATGGAATCAGACCCAATCCTGAAAGAATAGGATTTATAAAAGACTGTCTGGCACCATAGAATATGAAATAGTTATGTCCTTTTATCAGATTAGTGGGCTTTTATTGTCACTACGTGCATGACCAAGTGCTGAACCATCCTTGATTGTTAACATCATTAAAACAAAGATCAAAATGGATTAGGAATGAGGGAGCATCAGTAGCTTTTAAAAATATTAAACAGACATTTGTAAAGGCATCTTCACCAAAACAATCTGTAATACATGAGCCATTTAAATTAGTGAAAGACGCTTCAGAAGACAGTATTGCTGCAGAGTTGTTACTTGGGGACTGGAATCCATTCCACGGAACAAAAGACTATCATTTTCCCAGGTGTAAGCCTGAACAAGCATGCATTAAATTACACAGCTACATAGAAAGAGTTACTAGTTATTGTTTCAAAAATTCCAGCATTGATTTAGGAATCAAAAATAATTGTTTATACCGACCATCAAGTGTTAGGGCTCTTGATGGTAAGTAGATCATTACAAGAGTTCCAAATAGAAATTAACTACATAGAAGGTTCTCAGAACCAAATTCCAGATGTGTTGTCAAGATTACATTTTTAGGTCTGAATGAAATGAAACAAGCCCAGGGACCCAGTGCCATTTTGCAATCAATTTTGTGACCACAGGCTATACCAATAATGAGATAAGGACTCTCTAGCCTTAAGAATAAAGCAGGGAATATAGACAGATGAATATTTTAGACTGAAATTCAGTAATGTGAAGAAGCAAAGTTTTTACAAGCTGAGGAGGAGTTGTGGACAATTATTGATGGCATTTCGTTATGGCCAATAAAGAATAAAGCATCGAATTGAAAATTGTGCATACCGTGAAGTGTGGAGGAAGATCTAATATGGTTTATTGCTAAGTGATACAGATATTTCGGTGTTCACAAGTGCATTAGGCATATGAATAAATTTTATTGCTGTAAAACCCCAAAGTCGATAAAAAGTGAAGCTACTTTGATCTTATGAACTACGCCTAAGGCTTATAGATGATAACAACCAGCTACAATATAAGTTACATCCAATAATACCCAAAAGATTACATGATTTAACAGCTGCTGACTGTTTTTCCCTTGTACAACTGTCTGTAAGTCATGATGGTGTCACAATACCTTTGTACCAATAGAATATTGGTCAAAGTATATAAAACTCTGCCCTATCAAACAAGCCAACACAGTTAAAGTAATACTGTGTTTGAGAGGCTATTCTAAAGATGTAGGTAAGCCTTATCAACTCCTCATGAATAACAGATCACAATTTACAAGTAATAACTTCAAAGAATTCCTAGATTGGGAAGAGATAAAACACATAGCCATTTTGAAATATCACCCACAATCCAACCATCATGAACGAGTGATGAAAGAGATGCGACAGCTGTATAGAATATACTTTTCTGACAGACCACATGGTCTCAAATGATTTCAGAGTTCCAGGTTGTTGTTGTTGTTGTTGTTGTCTTCAGTCCTGAGACTGGTTTGATGCAGCTCTCCATGCTACTCTATCCTGTGCAAGCTTCTTCATCTCCCAGTACCTACTGCAACCTACATCCTTCTGAAACTGCTTAGTGTATTCATCTCTTGGTCTCCCTCTATGATTTTTACCCTACACGCTGCCCTCCAATACTAAGTTGGTGATCCCTCGATGTCTCAGAACATGTCCTACCAACCGATCCCTTCTTCTAGTCAAGTTGTGCCACAAGCTCCTCTTCTCCCCAATTCTATTCAATACCTCCTCATTAGTTATGTGATCTACCCATCTAATCTTCAGCATTCTTCTGTAGCACCACATTTCGAAAGCTTCTATTCTCTTCTTGTCTAAATTATTTATCGCCCATGTTTCACTTCCATACATGGCTACACTCCATACAAATACTTTCAGAAACGACTTCCTGACATTTAAATCTATAATCGATGTTAACAAATTTTTCTTCTTCAGTAACGCTTTCCTTGCCATTGCCAGTCTACATTTTATATCCTCTCTACTTTGACCATCATCAGTTATTTTGCTCCCCAAAGAGCAAAACTCCTTTAAGTGTCTCATTTCCTAATCTAATTCCCTCAGCATCACCCAACTTAATTCGACTACATTCCATTGTCCTCCTTTTGCTTTTGTTGATGTTCATCTTATATCCTTCTTTCAAGACACTGTCCATTCCGTTCAGCTGCTCTTCCAAGTCCTTTGCTGTCTCTGATAGAATTACAATGTCATCGGCGAACCTCAAAGTTTTTATTTCTTCTCCACGGATTTTAATACTTACTCCGAACTTTTCAGGTTATCTTGAATGAATTACCACATATGTCTAATGGCTTATCACCAGTAGAGATTATGAATAAAACTTTCATTGGAGAACCTCTATTACAGTTATTTAAATGGCTCCCTGCAGTATAATTATACAATTTTGTGAAAAAAATTGCAAAAATAAGTGCACAGCAGGATATTGAACCACAAAAAAAGCAATTACACCACAATCCCAGATTGATGACTTGTAACAGTAAGAGATTTTCATCCTATTTCTAATTTGAAAAAGGAAACAAGAAAATTTTTTCCATGCTATAGAGAATCGTTCCTGGTGTTGGGTCTGCCTCATCCAAAAGTGGTATTCCTAGCAGACCCAGAGATAGTCAGGAGAAGGGATTATACAATAGCGACATGTTAAAGAAGTTCATACTATGAGGAGAACCTGCCATCCTCGCAGATGCGGCGGACTGACAACCAGCAGGTTTCGAGACAGCTGCTTTAGACTTCCATATTTCATTTTCCCTAAAGCAGTTTGTTTTACTTTTTCTATCCTATTATCTTTAACGTAAATCTAACTTTTACAGTCTTGTCACCAGTATTAGGAAACAAGAGACTGCTACTGTTGCGACGCAAAGTCAAGTGCTGGCACGCCAGTCGGGAACGATAGGGAAGAGATGGCTGTGAGAAGACATCAGTCAATCGCAAGCTCACTGGACCTCCCTCCAGGATGACAGCAAAACAGCAGCGGTCCCAATGCAAAGAGGACATAAGCGCTGTGACCGACTGGTGACAGCTTCAAGACTAGTGACTTGCTTAGCAGCGTCAACGCTACATCACTTCGCTTGTATTCTCTATGTAGCACAGACTTGGAATTGTCTATACTGAAGAAGATTTACTATTTTGTATGTCACCCTTTGCTTGCAACACATCTGTGTAGTTACCAAAGTTAAGTATTATGATTTTATTTTTGTAATAAAACTCATTAATACAAATTGTTTGAACGTTTGTCTAGCGAACCAAGTATGCAGGATTCTACACACCACATATTTGACAACGAGGCTGGACATAATATTTGGCGAGAAGGTGTAAAAAGAGCCCAGAGCCTGGCAGCCACAGTTTTGTTTGTCATGGGCTTTCTACCTTGTTTTTTTTTTTTTCTTTATAGGGGTGTGTTTACATCTTTTAACAGTGTTTCTTATAGTGTTTTTCTATCCAGCGTTTTCAGGGGGGGCATTGCAAAAATTTTCTTTGCTTGCGTGCTTATTTTTATTGCTTGCATTGTCTGTTAATTGCGTTTGCCTGTTCCAAGAAGAGGAACCCACATCTCTTACCCCCCGCTCAGGCACCACAGCTGCAAGCAATAGATGCAATGCAGTGAACACAGATGTTTCAGTTTCAGATGTAGCAGACAGCCATCCTACTAAACACACTACAGCAGTTGCTAACAAACCAGTCTACCAATGCTGCGCAACTGCAACAACTGTAGCCCCGAGTGCCATACCGCCTTTTCACCAGTTTAACAAAAAAAGAAGAGGAATGGCTCGATTGGTCGCAACAGTACGAAGCCCAAGTAATCACCCACAACGTGTCAGGTACTGTGGAACTCCATTACCTTTTGTCAATGGTTAGGAAGTGCAGTCATTCGCCTCATTCAGAAACTGTTCTCTAATGCCACTCCGAATGAACTTTCCTACAATCAGGTTGTAGATTCGCTAACTAAGTATTATGACCAAGAAGTGAATGTGGTGGCAGCTAGGTACCAATTGTTTCAGGCATTGACATACGTCAACGGGGACAGATGAAAATGTGTGCCCCGACCGGGACTCAAACCCGGGATCTCCTGCTTACGTGGCAGACACTCTATCCATCTGAGCCACCGAGGACACAGAGGATAGCGTGACTGCAGGGGTTTATCTCTGGCACGCCTTCCGCGAAACCCACATTCTCAAATGTATTGTCCCGCACTACATTCGTAGTGCCCCCACCCATTATAGTCATTACTCGTGGCGCGTTGCCAATTCCCAAGAGTTCGGGCACTGTTTGTGCATTCGCCCAGAAGAAGAAGATGGTCAAGTGGCCGGTGAGCCTTAACTATATATACTAAGATGGTATCTGTTCTTTTGGACATGCCATCGGTGACCATGCAGCTCGTTAGAATGAAATTACAATGAAATAACAGGAAGGAACAGGAGCAAGGAGGGAATAACAGAGAGGATAAAGAAGATGAGGTCAGCCTTCTGCATGATGAGAGAGGTATACAATAAAAAGAATATATCCACAGAGGCAAAGATAAGCCACTACAGTGAGGAATGCAGTATTATATGCTGCTGAGACGATGACACTAGGAAGAAATGGGGCAGAGCAACTAGAGAAAGAAGAGAGGAAAATACTAAGAAAAATACTAGGTCCCAAAAGAGGTGGAGAGAGGTGGATGCGAAGACCTCGGGAAGAATTGTACCGGAACATGAGAACAATATCCGGGGAAACCAGACTCGAAAGGGCAAGGTTTGCTGGGCATGTAGTAAGGAAGAATGACGATGGACAGAATGATGAAGAGAGTGTAGGAAACAACAGGGAGGACAAGGGGAAAGACAGGAACCAAGTGGATTGTTGAACTTCGGAAGGACTGGTTGGAATTGGGAATCAAGGTCGAAGGAAAGGAAAATTGGAGGAACAAATATACACCGACAAATATGCCGGAGATCAATGACAGAGAAATGGCTCTGAGCACTATGGGACTTAACATCTGAGGTCATCAGTCCCGTAGAACTTAGAACTACTTAAACCTAACTAACCTAAGGACATCACACACATCCATGCCCGAGGCAGGATTCGAACCTGTGACCGTAGCGGTCGCACTGTTCCAGACTGTAGCGCCTAGAACCGCACGGCCACACCGGCTGGTCAATGACAGAGAAGAATACAGGAAAAGATTAGAATGTCACCAGTGGAGCCGCCAGGAGAAACGGAAACTGAAGATCTCGGAAGAAGAGTGGGAGAGGAGAAGAGAAAGAATGAAGAGGTTCTGGGAGAAGAAGAGGAAAATGCAATCCACGAAGGGGCTACCTGTGGTCCTACAGAGGTCGTAACACAAGAAGAAGAAGAAAAGAAGAAGAAGTAGAAGAAGTAGTTCTCTGTCAAGGAACAGTAAGGTACAGACACACTAGCACATTATATGTTTTTATAAAAACTCTTGCCCTTTGACAATAGCAAACAAAGGAGATGATATAGTTATGGGTGATGTTGTGCTGACAGGTTTTCTGTCATACTTGAGGATTGCAAAGAAACGGAAGACTAACATCATGAGAAAAACAAAGTGAAGCAGAATCTTCAGATGACTCTGAAATAAGTTGATGGAGAAATCGGCAAACGTTGCCACTGTCAAGTGATGTGGAAGAATCATATGAGGATCACAGTGTAGAGTGGTCAGATGTTGATTTACCAGGGACCAATAATCAATCTGAAGGACTTCCGGGTCCTAATGCATTTCCCAGGATACGCAGGACATCAAGGATGTTGTTGAATAGTTTATAGGGAAAAATTAGTTTCAACTTATTAGTACTGAAATGAATAAGTGCTACAATCTTAATTCAAACTGGAGGATACCAGGGACAGAGAAAAAAAAGTCCCAAATTTGTTGGCATGAAGGCGTCCACACTTAGAAAATGGTTTGGGTTTGTTATTCTTATGGGAATCATAAGAACCATGGATGGACAATTATTGGTTGACGAATTGGTTATTGGAAAGACCAAATTTCGCAAAACAATATCCCGTAATAGATTTCGACAAATATCATTTTTACATATTTTTGGATAACAACAGTAAACTGGATAATGCAGACAGACTCTTCAAGGTGCAAACTATAACTGATATTTCTCTAAAAAGTTTCAAGAAAATGTTAATCTAGGTAAAAATATTTTGATCAATGAAGGAATGATACTGTGGTGTGGAAGATTACGTTTTAAAGTTTATAATCTATTGAAAATTATAAAATGTGGTATACTCATCTGGACGTTAGAAGATTCCATAATGGGATACTTCCTCATTCAAAATATACTCGGGCATTGGACAGCCTTTAAGGTTAAAATGTTGGAACTAGTCACATGTTTGTGAAAATGGCATTATCTGTAAATGGATATGTACTGCAACTCTTTAGAACTTGTGGAGCATTTGCTTATGAAGAAAATTCGGGTTAATGGAATGCTGTGATAAAATAGAGAATTTCCGGCAAAATTAAAGAACATAAAACTAAATATCAACAAAAAGGTGAAGTACTCACACAATTATAGACAGCATCGAAAACCAAAATAATATGAATAATTTCCACCATACGTAATGCCAATTTGGTTGACACACAAAAAATATGTAGAAAAACAATCACACAACTCAATAATGTGAAATTGCATTGGATTACAAAAAATATATGAAGAATGAGTGGATAGGGCATACCAATCCTGGTTACTATCCTGTATACAAGCAAACTACAAAAAGTGTTTAATTGCACTTTATATAACGCATTCACACAGTCCAGGATTCAAGAGTCTCCAGTATCATGATTTTTTGTTGCAGTTATGCAAATCTTTGATCAAGGATCATTTACCTGCTACTGAAGAGAACTTTGTCACTACTACATCGCGTGCTTCCAGTCATAATGCAGTCAACACATTTTCCTGGCACACAGATTTCCGAAAATAGCGAACAAAGATAACAAAGGTGCCATGTACGAAAAAAAAAAAAAAAAAAAAGATTACGAAAACAAATTTAAGTTTCTGTGCTGTAGATTGGGATCGCATAAACAAATGGTAAAAAAAACTATTCAGAAACTGCACAAATAGTTATAACAAATAATTGTTTAAAACATAGTAAAGGAATTTGTAATGCACTGGAGAGAGACTGCATAAAAAGAATAGCACAAAACAATTAGTGCAAAGAAAATTGCACAAAAATGGACCACATAAAAACAGGTTCGACTGTTTATTCCCAAAACTTCGGAGAAATAAGAGAGACAGTATTGAGACCTCTTGGGAACTGAAAATGAGATCAGTAAAACTTGAGGATATATCATCTCCTGAGGACCTTCACAATACGCCGGCGAGAAGTGACGTAATTGGAGTGAGTCCTACCAGCGCAAAACAAAAGAATCCCGATTAGGTATTCGGAAGCCATAGTGTTAAATACCTTGCAGACAATAGCAGTAACCTCAGACTTTCGGCAGATGGTGCTGTCATCTGTAATGAAGTACTGTCTGAAAGACGTTTCATAAATATTCGTCAGCCCTTGATAATATTTCAAAGTGGTGCAAAGACTGCTAACTTGCTTTAAATGTTAAGAAATGTAAAACTGTGCACTTCAAAGAATGAAAACCTGTATCTTATTACTAACAATTGAAATATGTCAAGTTAAATGGGATATGAAATGGTACAATCACATACACTGTCACTTTTAAAGCAGGTGTGACAATGGTTCATTGATAGAATACTGGGGAGACTGTACTGCAACTACAAATCAATTTTGCAGCCCATCCTAGAGCATTGCTAAATTGTATGGGATCCATACCAAGTAGGACTAATAGGGGTACAAAGATGACAGGACTATCTGACCTGTGGGAAAGTTATCACAGAGATGATGATGGGACTGAATTGGCAGACCCTTGAAGATAGACAAACTGTCCCAAGGAAACCTACTTACAAAGTTTCAAGAGCCAGCTTTAAATGATGACTAGGAATATAGTACTACCCCCTACATATTGCTCCTGTAGAGATTGTGAGGACAAGAATACATTAATTACAGCATGTAGAGACTCAATCATTCTGTCCATACTCCACACGTGAATGGAACATAAAAAAAATATCTTATGACCAGTATAAATGTACAATGGATGTACCCTCTGCCATGCACTTTATAGTGGTTTCTAGAATGCAGATGTGGAAACAGATCAAATGAGATTCTTCAGCAGTATCTGAAAGGCTTTCTATATGTGATTTGTCTAACTACTCGGCTTTGCGACATTGTGTAGGTGGTTTCGTAATGCACAATCTAAGCTCTACAACGTCACATGTAAAGTGTATTGAACTGTTTCCCATCTTAGGATACTCCTTTCCGCCATTGGACAGAGTATTCGGGCAAATACCAGACGACATTAGGGTTCAAGCCAGTAATTTGTGGTCTGGAAGAGTACCAAGACATTGTTGATCACATGCTTAAGTTTCTAGTAGACTGTGCAGTTAGCGACTCCAAGGAGGCTGCAGAAGAAAGGAAGAAACCATGTAGCTGTCAGTTTAAATTTGTCTCAGCTAAGCACTTCATTTTGCACAAACTTCTGAAGGAAACATGACAGAATAGGAGAACCATATTGTAAAATAGATTGCATTTCTGGAGGGTCTATCTTGATTTGACTGCCCCTTATACATCAACAGTCAGTTTGCAGCAATAAAGATGGAATTTGCAAACACTGAAGACTTGGCCGTGGTATTCCAACAGTTAAGCCTAGCTACAGTTGTTCTAAATTTATATCATGGAGACTATCCTTGATCTCAGCTGAGGTTCAGGACTTAGGGCATTTACTAGAAAAACATTTTGGATTGGAGTCAAAGCTGAATCAACAACTGGCTTTTTACAGGAATATGTTTGCATCTAATACTGGAGGAACAAATGGCTCCACTGGAGCCAATCAATAAATATTGTGAAACTCAAGAGAACTTCGTATACAGTTATTAGAATTTCACATGATGAATAATTATGTAGATTTATTATTGTTCATACGCAATGTGTTGTACTCCTAATAAATGAGTAAACTGAATTATCACTATCTTAAACATATGAAAAAGGAGCAGCCATATGAAAACAAGATAGATGAAAAAAAAGTAAACTGTTTATCATCTGAGAAGTAAAAGCCATTAACTATTTATATATTGATCCCACTGTAAGACCAATAGGTCAATGCCTTCACAGGAAAATGTTTGTGGTTGTCTACGGAACCATGACATTTTGTTTCATGGACTACAAACCCTATATTTTTGGAGCCCTGAAGGAAGACATTCATGGACATCTATTTGTTTGCACAAATAGGAGCACACACTGACCAGCTCTTCTCACAGCAGGATAAATGTATAATCAGTTTTGGCAACTACTTTTTAGGTAACAAAATTGTTTACTTTTCCCCATCTTTCTTCATTTGATTGGCCATTATATTTCTAAGTACTTTGTTTGTAGTTTGCTGCTCCAAAACCTGTACAATCTTTTATTGAACCCATTTACTAACAATTTTTTTCTTGAATCTACATTTATTTCTTGATTGCCTTACTGACAAAGAGATTGGGAAAAATAATGTTGAAGAAAAATGAACAACATTGAAATAAATGCAATATTTTAGTCGATCCCTAAATGGGGATCATGGCACGTGCCACTCCTTTTCTCTTTTATTTTTGTGCCAGAGAATGCATTCAAATATTGAGTCCCATATTGCACACAGGTCACAGCTGTCATGCTAATTCCACGTTCTCTTTGTTAACCCACTGTCATGCATTCAGAAGTAGATGCTCTCAAGTATGACAAATATCCTGCCATTTTTGGATCAGAAGCAAGATATGTCCTTACCACCCTTCTCCACTGAAGCAGAACATTTTCCATTCCTGGAATATTAGTTGACATGGACCTTTATCAGAGCTGCATCTACTGCACTGGTGAACAATGGAAAGTAATATTTCTTCCCTCCAATTCTCACAAGGTACTTTTGCACATTTCACTCGTATTGTCCAGACTTATTTTATGATTCTCAGCTTTGTTTCCATCTCTTTGAAAACTGGATGAAATGTCTCATTTGATGGAGTTTTACACAACTTATATTTCCACATTACTGCCGTTGTATCCATGTTCCTTTTTCATGCTGATCTAATTTTCAACAAAATAGTTATTCATTCAGTCAGTACCATTCACCTTTTCATTTCAGAGCGCTCTCATCAAACAAATTCGTGAAACAGTTGGTTATCAAAATGGATTCTGTGGAGTTCAGGATATTGCTGAAAAGAAATCAATCACTACACTGATCCGCCAACTCCTAAAACTGAAACATCACTTGAAATCTTCAATTTTTCTTCATAGGCTGATATATGATAGCAGTAACCACTTCAGATAGAGCACACAGTACAATGAATCCGACTCACTTGATTCCTATTAATGAACTGTTTCAGATAATGGAGCCTGTATTATCTATTTACCCATCAATGCTCAGGCTGTCAGGAAAGGAACTACAAATTTCATGACATTCTTATTCAGCAGGTTCATTAAGGGACCATTTTTGAAAAGTTTCTCTCTTGTCAGCTGGGATACTATTCTGGAGGGTGGGATTCTATTCTGGAGGGAGCTCAATAATGTCAAAGGTGTCATTCACTTCACCCTCATCTTCAAAAGCAACCATGAAACTGGGTCACATTTACAATTTCTTGAACTTCCCTTATATAAGTTGCTGGAGAGAAAAGAAAACCAGATGTTTTAGGTGGGACCTGCCATGAGCCCCAATTGGAGATAAAAATTTGGAGAGCCATCATGGAAAAATAAAATAAACCTTCAAATGGGGGGGATTCCGCAGAAATGTTGGAACACGTGAGGCAATACTCACCCTACGACTTATCTTAGAAAATAGATTAAGGAAAGGCAAACCTACATTTCTAGCATTTGTAGACTTAGAGAAAGCTTTTGACACTGTTGACTGGAATAGTCTCTTTCAAATTCTGAAGGTGGCAGGGGTAAAATACAGGGAGCGAAAGGCTATTTACAATTTGTACAGAAACCAGATGGCAGTTATAAGAGTCGAGGGGCATGAAAGGGAAGCAGCGGTTGGGAAGGGAGTGAGACAGGGTTGTAGCCTCTCCCCGATGTTATTCAATCTGTATATTGAGCAAATAGTAAAGGAAATAAAAGAAAAATTCAGAGTGGGTATTAAAGTCCATGGAGAAGAAATGAAAACTTTGAGGTTCGCCGATGACATTGTAATTCTGTCAGAGACAGTAAAGGACCTGGAAGAGCAGCTGAACGGAATGGATAGTGTCTTGAAAGGAGGATATAAGATGAACATCAACAAAAGCAAAACAATGATAATGGAATGTAGTCGAATTAAGTTGGGTGATGCTGAGGGAATTAGATTAGGAAATGAGACGCTTAAAGTAGTAAAGGAGTTTTGCTGTTTAGGGAGCAAAATAACTGATGATGGTCGAAGTAGAGAGGATATAAAACGTAGACTGGCAATGGAAAGGAAAGTGTTTCTGAAGAAGAGAAATTTGTTAACAACAAGTATAGATTTAAGTGTCAGGAAGTCGTTTTTGAAAGTATTTGTATGGAGTGTAGCCATGTATGGAAGTGAAACATGGACGATAAATAGTTTGGACAAGAAGAGAATAGAAACTTTTGAAATGTGGTGCTACAGAAGAATGCTGAAGATTAGATGGGTAGATCACATAACTAATGAGGAGGTATTGAATAGAATTGGGGAGAAGAGGAGTTTGTGGCACAACTTGACAAGAAGAAGGGACCGGTTGGTAGGACATGTTCTGAGGCATCAAGGGATCACAAATTTAGTATTGGAGGGCAGTGTGGAGGGTAAAAATTGCAGAGGGAGACCAAGAGACGAATACACTAGGCAGATTCAGAAGGATGTAGGTTGCAGTAAGTACTGGGAGATGAAGAAGCTTGCACAGGATAGAGTATCCTGGAGAGCTGCATCAAACCAGTCTCAGGACTGAAGACGACAACAACAACAACAACAACAAAGAGGGGGGAGGGGCAGATGGGGGAGGTGCGAGAGAAGATCGACAAACACAATCTAAAACCATTATCGAACATGCTAGTACAGTCCACACAGAACGTTATGGCCGGCAAATGAGCAAACAGCAGCGCACACATAAGGAGACCTGCTTGTAATGGGGCTTACGGGCAGGCGTGGGGGAAATGCTGAGCACTGAAGAGGACGTGCCATCCTAAACTGAAGCCTACTCTAACTTTTTTTTGTTTTGTTTCAGGGTGTATATGCAGACAAGGGAAAATAATTCCCAAGTTTCCTGACTAAAAATACACTTTTTCTGTGTTATTGACTTTTCCGTCGGAAATGTAAAATTTATATTTTATGGGTTTATCGTTTTATACACGGGCGTATAATTTCCCGGCACTTTAGAAAACGGATTTCAGGAGGAAAAAAAAAAAAAAAAAAAAAAAAAGAAAAGAAAAAAAAAAGAAAAAAAAAAAAAAGACATTTTTTGGAAAGATCTTTGATGTGAAGCAATATGTACCCTCCATACTTTCGTAATACAAAAGTATAAATTCTAATTCCATCAAACACTGCATGTCACTTTCCCAAGCATTGTAATCGAGATTGCGATGCACTTTTGTAAGCCAGACATAGCCCATGTCACGTGATCGCACCAGCCGATGACATCGGATATTCAGAGCATAGGACACGTGATGTAGTCAGCCAATTAGCAACATCAGCGTTAAGTAGCGTGAACACACAAAGAAGCAAAGTTAATGGTTTAAATTGATATACATAGTGTTACTACAAGAAAAGCACAGCTTTCACATATAATATTGGTCTCTAAGGTTAATAAGCTGCAAGATAAGCCAAGCTTCCACATATTATGTTAATCTCCCCATGTTACACTTCAAGATATATCACACAAATGTGCCGGTAAAATTTTTAACAACGAGATAAATGTCTGATCTTCTGGGCTCGAAATTCTTCTGAATGGCTCGTCATCAAAGAGTTGATTTTTAAATGCGAGTCAAACGCTGTGTGATTTAAGAAATTCATCGTACATTCTCGAACATAGTTCAACTTGCGTGAAAGGAAATTTACATTCAAAGTATCGCTTTTCAAATCACCATTTGCAATATTTTCCCGCGACCTGTTATAAATAGGTTCGTTTCAACACTTGCCAGAGAGAACCGGGACAATACTTGATAGCTGCCACCGTCCTCCGACGAGCAATTTGAGATAGGTCAAAAATTTTAAAAATCAAGTTTTCAAAAATACGTTCATTTTGTAGCGCACATCTTTCTGAAGAATCTGATACATAAAACGTGTGTTCAAGGATATGTAAGACACGTTATTTGATCTTAAGTGCGCTAAAGTGCAGTGCCACGCCTCTTCAGACAGCATTCTTCTATCACGTCACTGTATTTCGCTCTGTGGAATCGAAACATGTATATTTTGTAATGGATGCCATCAAACTATATTCAGGATAGTGGAAATTAAAATGCCCAGTGGTGCCCCTCTTGCTCCCAGTCGGCTGGTCCGACATCCGGACCCCCTCTTCTTTTTCTTAAAAAAAAAAAAACTCTTCAAAAAATTTGCACTCTTTGTTGCCAATTAGCTAATAACTTGCTGTTTTGTGTGACAAAATTACATGTAGGATACATAAAACCAGTTAAGAGACAAACAAGACATTACACATTTATTCTCTCTAATCGTGCTACAGCTTTACACGGCGTGCTTTCCTTTCTGCTAAAGGATCTATTACCTCATCAAAGTTCGTCAAATGTTTTGCTACATGAAAAATCGAAATGTCTAATACTTCCAAAACTGTTAATACAAATAGCATCTAAGATTTGTGTGGTTTCTCAATCTGATGACGTCCATGTCACCATCTGCTCGATAGAACGAAATAGGCCTTCGTAATATGCAGCAATTTTAACATACACCAAATAAACGAAACTGTTTTGACACAAATATTCATTATTATAACAGAATACGTTTCACGAAGTATCAATATCTAATGTCTGTTAGGCCTACTACAAGCAAAAAACTTTGTTAGGAAATAGTTTCACATTTCATTCATACGCTCCAGTTTCAAGCATGAGATCGAAAAGTAGTTGTACGAAATTTTTATATAAATTTGGAATAGTGATATTCTTCCATAATGTGTGATGTCCCCCTTTCTTCTCCGTCCATGTTCTAAGAAACAATCTTATCACTAATTTCTAACTATTCCTGCTACTGTCAAAACTTATTCGCCTGTTAACTTCACTAATCCTGTCAGAATCATCGGTTTTGTTATCCCGCTATTATTCTCCGGTCAGATGTTGTTAAATGTTCGTAGAACACGTTTACCGCACTGCTTCCAGACCAGAAGTTAAGCTGCTGCTAGCCTGGGACTGTACAGCTGGCCCTTATAGTGTAGCGATCTGGCCAAAAATTTTCTGTCAACATTTCATTTTCTTGGATACAACGAGAAGATAATACGTAATCTTTCTTACCTGTTAGTCGTTTATTTTCCCTCTGGTTGTCTGAATCTATGTTTTTCGCTAATAAATGTAACAACGATGATCATTCGCATACCCAGTCAACAGCGTAATCAGACAGCGATTGGCGTTCATCCGTTCGGCTTTATTCCGCTCAGCTCGCATAGCCCCGTCCCCTTTTGTCTGCAGGAAAGTTTATTTCTAGATACGACGATTACTTTCCTGACAGACATCACGTACACTATGTACGCATTCAAAAATCACCTTGAGTCATTCATTCAGAAATCAACTTAAAAGGTTCTCAAAAATGTTAAAAACCAACATGGAATGTGAAATGAAGTCCCATGCTTCTTTACAGAGCGTAGGGGAACGATGCGGGAGACCTGCACCGCCTTACTAGGCAAGGTCGTAATGGAGGTGGTTTGCCGTTGCCTTCCTCCGACCGTAATGGGGATGAATGATGATGATGAAGACAACACAACAACATCCAGTCATCTCGAGGCAGGAAAAATCCCTGACCCCGCCGGGAATCAAACCCGGGACCCCGTGCTCGGGAAGCGAGAACGCTACTGCGAGACCACGAGGGGCGGACAAAAACCAACATGGAATATAAATATGCACCCCTGCCCCTGCGCATTGGCCACTGTATCTGCATGGGCTAGACATAGTTGCTGGAAGCTATTTACATTTATTAATATAACTTATGCTGTTTTCATAATGTCCAACTAACTCTGTATTTTTTCACATAAATAAACCTGTGCAGTTATCTCGTTTAACAACATCCTACTAACAATGCACAAGCTTAAATGTCTCTACAACAATGCAAAATATTAAGACAAATCCCCAATTGGGGATCACAGCAGGTTGGTTTAAAGGGGGGGGGGGGGGGTGTAAGGGACCAAACTGCGAGGTCATCGGTCCCCTGTTCCCAGTAGAACAATTACCCAAGTGAAAGAAGAAAAAGACAACGTACGGCACAATAAGAAGACAAAGGAAGAACCAGAAAAAAGACAGGAGGGCAACACACTACAACGGACAAAACAGGTAAAGAAAACCTGAGAGAGACAAGAAAGATGAGCATGGCTGGCTAACCATGAGAGTAAAATAGGAGAAGCCAGCCACTCTGCAACACATTAAAACCTCCACCCTAAAAGCTCTAGGGTGAACAACAGACATGTGCTAAAACTCAGATCGAATGATAAATCCCGCCCTCACGAATAAAATATACAACTAAAGCTGCTGTTGAGGCATTGTCACCCAACACCAAAGGTAGGGTGCTGGGAAAGAAGTCTACTGCAGAGCGGCAGAAAGTGGGCAGTCCAGCAAGAGGTGGCCGACTGTCATTTGGGAGTCACAGCAACACTTAGGTGGGTCCTCACAACGGAGGAGGTAACCATGTGAGAGCCATGTATGGCCATAGCAGAGCCGACAAAGGACAACTGATTCCCTGCAAGAAGCCCACAGGGAAGACTGACTTACATTCGCAGTCTCCTTAATGACATGCAGTTTGTTGTGCATATTGTTATGCCACTCTGTCTCCCAAAGCTGAAAAACCTTGCGGCATAAGACAACGCAGGTCAGTTTCAGAGATGCCCACCTCCAGGAGCAGTTTCCACGTAGCCTGTTTGGTCAGCCTGTCAGCAAGTTCATTGCCTGAGATTCTGACATGTCCTGGGGTCCACACAAACACCACTGAACAACTGGACCATTCCAGGGCAGAGATGAAATCCTGGATGTTCGCTACGAAAGTATGGCGAGAGTAGCACTGGTCGATAGCTTGTAAGATGCTCAGGGAGTCAGAACAGAGAAGAAACGACTCACCAGAACAGGAACGAATGTACTGAAGTACATGAGACATGGACACAAGCTGTGCAGTGAATGCACTGCAGCCAGCGGGCAAGGAATGCTGTTCAATATGGCAAAACCAACATTACCATCAGCAATTGAGCCGTCAGTGTAAACAACTTCAGAGCCCCGGAACACATCAAGAATCGAGATCAAGTGACAGCTGAGAGCTGGGGGTTAACAGAGTCCTTAAGGCCGTGCAAAAGGTCCAGACGAAGCTTCGGCCGAGGTGTACGTGAATGAACCTAAAGTAGAGGTGGTAACGGGAAGGACTCAAGTTCAGAGAGAAGGAATCGTACACGAACTGCAATCTTGAGCCCTGACCTGGGCCGCCG
Source organism: Schistocerca americana (assembly GCF_021461395.2). Taxonomy (NCBI): domain Eukaryota; kingdom Metazoa; phylum Arthropoda; class Insecta; order Orthoptera; family Acrididae; genus Schistocerca; species Schistocerca americana. The sequence goes on along the minus strand of NC_060121.1, from coordinate 267,160,887 downwards.
ATGTGGGAGACGAACTGCTGCGGGTGGGAAAACGCGACTACTTCGGATGCTCAGAACTATGAATGTGTGCAACAGAACTGGCAAGCAGTTGTACACGTCATATCCACAATGGAGGGACTCCGGCCTCCACCAGAACACTGGTCTCGTTCTAAAATCTCTCGTCACTAGGCAAACCGCCCCCATGGTGCACTGGGCCAAGTAAATGCAATGCTGAGGGCACCACTGAACTGTAAACCAGACTCCCATAGTCAAGGCGGGATTGAACAAGGGCACTGTAGAACTGCAGCAGCATAGAGCAATATGCACCCCAATTGGTGTTGCTCAGGCAGTGGGGGCCACTGAGGTGCTGTCAGCACTCCCACTGAAGCTGACGAAGGTGAGGTAGCGAAGTCAATCAGGTGTCGAAAACCAGTCTTAGGAATCAATACGTCTCCACCACAGTGAGTGGATTGTCATTAGGATAAAGTTCAACTTCCGGATGAACAGTACGATGCTGACAAGTGCACGATACATGACTTCGCAACTGGAAACTGGAAGCTGTGGGCTTGAGCCCAAGACAGTGCCTCTTGGATGGCTTCCAAGTCATCCGCACACAGAGATGGGGAGACCGACAACCCTACAGCTGCTGCTAGGCTGTTAATGGCCACTAAAAAGGGAGACAATATGGAGCCCTGTGGAACGTCATTCTCCTGAATATGGGGAGAACTATGGGAGACACCAACTAGGACACGGACAGTACGGAGCGACAGGAAGTTTGGATAAAAATCAGGAGTGGGCCCCAGAGACCCCACTTATACAATGTGGCAAGGATATGATGTCGCCGGGTCATGTCGTATGCTTTACGCAAGTCAAAAGACGGCAACCAGGTGTTGGCGTTTGGAAAAGGCTTTTCGGATGGCAGACTCGAGGAACACAAGATAATCAGTGGTAGAGCGACCTGACAGAAGTTGCCCCGACATGGAGCCAGTAGGCCACATAACTCCAGGACCCAACCCAACTGCCGACACACCGTATGCTCTACAGAGAACAGTGGTGAGGCTGATGAACCGATAGCTATCCACATCAAGTGGATTTTTACCGGGGATTAGCACTGGAATGATGGTGCTCTCCCACCATTGTGTGGAAAGACGCCATCACACCAGATCCGGTTGAAGATGACGAGGAGATATCACTTTTAGTCAGATGAGAGATGTTTAATCATCTGACTGTGGATATCCAATACGCACTGCAAAAGGCCGTGTGTGTGTGTGTGTGTGTGTGTCGTTCTCCGACACAGAGGCTCGAGCATAGTGCTCAGCAATTGCATTTGTGTCGATAGAGAGCACACCATTAGTGTTAACATCAGGGACACTTGTTGGGGTACCCAAACAGACGTCTGATCTTTGTCCAGACGGGAAGGTGACATGGCACCCAATGGTCGACATGTACCTCTCCCAACACCCCTATTTCCGCAGTTTTGTACGCAGGTGAACGTGGGCATGGAGCCACTTAAAGGCTATTAGGTGCTCTAGGGAAGGGTGCAGCTTATGTCACTGTAGAGCTCGCAGAGAGACACTGTAATCGCCTCAGCGACCACCAAGGGACTCTTTCGCCTGAGGCCACTCAAGAGAATGAGAGATCATATTTTCCACTGCACAAATTATCGTTGTAGTGATCTGCTCAATCACAACAACGATGGCACCACATGGGGGATTTTCAACGGAGACAGCAAAGGTGAAAGCTGCCCAGTCTGCTCTGCTTAAAGCCCATTTGGATAGGTGTCCGTGGGCATGACACCGGGGCAGTGACAGGAAGATGGGAAAGTGGTCAATACCACACAGGTCATCATGTGCTCTCCAGTGGAGATGGGAGAAATCCTGGGCTGCAAATTGATAAATCATGGCTGAGTAACTACCATGAGTCACACTGAAATGTGGCGGCCCCAGTATTTAAGAGGCACAGGTCGAGTTGGGACATCTCGGCCACAACCACTAAGCATGGTGCTACCCCACAAGGGGTTATGGGCATTAACCCTTTGACTGCTGCTGACGAGTTTACTCGTCGTGCTGTGTGCCGCTCCCTGGGTGCTAATGACTAGTATAGTCACGGCCGCTGGTTTTCCCCTGAGCGCTGATGAGTATAGGTGTGCCGCTACCTGAGTGCTGATAACGAGATAACTCGGACAGCAGACTTCCCCTCCCATGTCTCAGTAGCCTTTTGCAGTTCTGGCCACTGGCTTGTCCGTTGTGAGCCTGGGCTTCGCACTACAGTTCACTGTTCATCGGAATTTACATCAGCGTTCTTTAGTCCTGTCGAACCGGCACACAGTTTTAATCTGCCAGGAAGTTTCATATCAGCGCACACTCCGCTGCAGAGTGACAATCTCATTCTGGAAACTTCCCCCAGGCTGTGGCTAAGCCATGTCACCGCAATATCCTTTCTTTTAGGAGTGCTAGTTCTGCAAGGTTCGCAGGAGAACTTCTGTAAAGTTTGGAAGGTAGGAGACGAGGTACTGGCAGAAGTAAAGCTGTGAGGACGGGGCGTGAGTCGTGCTTGGGTAGCTCAGTTGGTAGAGCACTTGCCCGAGAAAGGCAAAGGTCCCGAGTTCGAGTCTTGGTCCGGCACACAGTTTTAATCTGCCAGGAAGTTTCATATCAGTGCACACTCCGCTGCAGAGTGAAAATCTCATTCAAGCCCAGACTTGTTTGCCTGGCTTCACAGTCATGGGACGAACGCATGTGGTACTATCTGTAAGAACAGATGCAACAGAAACTGGAACATGGAGATATTCAATTTATGTGTACTGATACTATGCTTGCTATAAAGTGGTGTGACAAAAGGGAAGTGTGGATGTTGACCACATGTAACACCACAGAAATGGTTGACACAGGAAAGATTGACAGGAATACTGGAGAAAAAATTAAGAAACCACAAAGCATTGTAGATTATAACGCGAATATGGGAGCAGTTGACCGTTCTGATATGCTGCTTAGATCTGTCGGATGTATACGGAAAACAAAGAAGTGGTATAAAAAGTTATTTTTCCACGTTCTAGATCGGTGTGTTTTAAATGCTCAAGTCCTACACAGATCACTAACAGGTCGTAAAATGACGATAGCAGAGTTTCATCTGTCGCAGAAAAGCTGGCAGAGGAAGGTGTTCCGATGATAACCCTCTAAGATTTGTGGGAAGGCATTTTCCAGACATTATAACAAGTGAGCAATCCAAGAAAAGTGCATTAAAGCGTAGATACATTGTTTGCTGGGAACAGAAAGTGCGTCGAGAAAGCAGGTACGAATGTAAAGCTTGCAAGGTACCACTGTGTGTCGTACGCTGTTTTGAAAAATACCACACAAAACAGAATTACTAATTGCAGCATAGAACGAATACAATAATGCTATTAGAAAAAACTTCGAAAACGAAAAATTATAAAAAGGGAAAACAAAAATGTTTTTAACTTTGCCAGTGCCGGTGCAAAGCCCGGATCAAAAAGAAGTATGGGAAACATATTCACAAAGTTTAAAAGTAATGCCTAAATTTACAGTTCATGACTTTGAATTTTCTCTGTACGTGAATTTAATGTGTTAATAAAAGAAGAGATTTCACAGCTATCAAATGTTCGAAAATCTGTTGAATACTTACGTGCAACAATCAAGTATTGCACAAATTTCGTCAAAGAAAATTACGCAAAATCGGGTAATTACAAAGCGCAACAAATATTCGGGCAATTTAGCGATACAAACAATAGGCCATGTTAAATTTCTCATGACACCAGAATACGAATTTAACGACATGAAGTAAAATCGTTCTTACAGTTGCTCACAGTAATTTCCGAGGTTGTAGTGCGATATGAAAGGATCTTTATGTCGCTTTCTCCTATAAACGACGTAATACGATGTTCTGAACAACAAAAATAACGTACAGTAATCTATAATCTATGGCTTATTTTATTCGTTCGTTCTTGAGTTAGTACAGTGAGGGACACACAGATAAATGCAGAAATTATAAACGGGTATCCAAGAAAGAGCAATATACTGTTGATGTAAAGCTGCTAACGAATCACGTCGCTTTCGGCATAATCTACAAAAATAGTGCAAGAAAACTACAAGTAAGATATCATTCTTGGTGACGGAAAATAGTTTTACCAGACAGATTCTGTGGTAATTCACCTGCAGGGGAACTACGTAGTGAGAGCATTTACGAGTATTCTGTATCAGCCGTAAGAGGACACAATATTTCGTGTGGATTCACAGTCACTGCAGAAATATTCAGAACGGGGCAGGTGGGGCATAGAGGGGCGGCAGCTCGAGGGTCAGGCACATTAGCGCAGGTATATGGATGACAGTGCAGGCCGCAGCACCTCAGCGTGCCAAGCGGATCGTGCGCCTCCAGCAGTCAAAGGGTTAAAATCTCCCAAACATAGGAAAGGTTTAGGGAGTTTATTGATCAATGCAGCCAAAACATTCAGGGGTACCGCACCATCTGGAGGGAGATACACGTTGCACACAGTCATTTCCTGTGTCATCCGTATCCTGACAGCCACAGCTCCAAGAGGAGTTTGAAGGGGCACAGGTTCACTACGTATCAACTTCAGGACACGGACTCCACATGACACTATTATATTCAGTACAGTTCTTGTAATATCCCCTGTAGCCGCAAAAGGCAAGGGTCCACATTGCTGGGAACCAGGTTTCCTGGAGGGCAATGCAGAAAGCAGGTGTAAAGCTTAACAGTTGCCAGGTGGTGGGGGGGAAAAAAAAAATATATATATATATATATATATATATATATATATATATATATATATATATATATATATATATATATATATATATATTACTCAAAGAGGCAGTTTACACCTCGGAGTCCTGCTGCCACATACTTATTTCCTGAACAGGCTATATCCATTGAGTCTGAGGTTCTGGTGAGATCTAGGTCGTCAGTGAGTGCCAGAATCTTCACCTCATCCACAGATGCAGATCTTGTAGGCAGCAGTAGTGTGGGTGCCACCAAAATTCCCTTGGTCTTGGGGGTCTTCTTTCTGGACTTCTCTCACTGATCCTTGGGTTTCTATGGCTGGGAGGGCTTCACTGATTCAGTCTCTGGGATGGAGGAGTATCATGAAGCCCTACAACCAGCTGCTTTTGGGCACTTCAGCCACTGGTGGGTGTCATCTTTCCCACTAACAGAAACCTGGGAATGGAGTGACCCAAGGGACCCCTTCCTGGTGAGAGGAGCCGAAGAAGACTTACACTTCTCTGTCTGAGAAAAGGAGACTGGTGTCCCCAATGGTTGGGGGACAGTGCTCCCGAGTTAGTTGGTGAAGGAGCAATAGAGAGGGAAGTGCCCCCCACTATCAAGGGGGCAGGTGTAGTCTTCCGGCACTGAAAGCTGACAAACTTGCGAAACTGATGGGGCTACAACTGTTCTCGTAGCGGCAGCATAAGAGGCCATAGCCACAGGATGTAGGAGCTCAAATTTCCTCTTGGCCTCAGTGTAGGTCGGTCGGTCCAGGGTCTTGTATTCTATGATTTTCCTTTCTCCCTGTAAAATCCTGCAGTCTGGTGAGCAAGGGGAATGATGCGCTCTGCAATGGACACAGATGGGAGGTGTGGCACATTGAGTATTGCGATGGGACGGATGTCCAAAAACTCAACATTTGATGCTGGAAGCACAACAGGAAGAAATGCCCAAACTTCCAGCACCGCATTGGGGGAGGTGTACATGGCTTGACATCACAGCAGTAGACCATCACCTTGATCTCGGGTATGTGTCACCTTCTAACGCCAAGATAAAGGCACCAGGGGCAACCTGATTATCCCTCTGACCCCAATAGACACACTGGACAAAATGAACTTCTCGCTGCTCTAAGTTGGCATGTAGCTCATCATCAGACTGCAGGAGAAGGTACCTGTGGAATATAATATCCTGGTCCCGAGGTTGGCAGCCTGCAGCAACAAGCCACAAGCGGCTCTTTGGATGTGACACCGCGACTAGTTCCATACGCAGATATTATTTATTTTATACGAAAAAATTTTCAATCATTCTGAATCAATTAATACTTTCGCTGCGGCATCGGTGCAAGCGCACAACACTCCAGTGCGGCCCGGCAACGTGCGAGTGCGGGCCGGTAACACTCTGAAACGGCAGGTACCACTCGTAACCGACGCTCCTAAGCACACCTGAGCTACAGGCTGACGTCAAGACCTTGTAAGATCTGTAGGATCATGTTCTATACTGACTTGATGACACCTTAGATACATTACTTCAAATAAGCTTCGACTGTATTGTGCTCATGTTCTAAAGCCTGTTTGCCTTCTGACACCTATAGGAGTCACACAGGCATCATTCAAATGTTCATTAGCCGCCATTACGAACAATATAAGTTTGATAACTGACCACACATAACAAAAGTTTACACGCTATGATGCTAGCTTAGACACTGCAACTAAACTAGAGTAATCCAGTAGTGAGTGTGGACGCTTATAAGAGTCAGCTGCACTGGCTCGTGGCTTGTTGTGACATAATTGTTAGCCGCAGCGAAAGTGTTAACGAGGATTAGGCACCATTTCTATCCCTCACAATCAGCCCATTGTTTTCACTTTTCACTGCACCTCTCCCCCGTGACACTCGTCACTGTCGCACCGCAATAAGCACGTTCTGAATTCTGACAACTCCGTTCATGCCAGTCAACGGTCACCGCACACGGTGGCGACCACAGAGTGAGACTGTTTTGTGTCTGAATTATTCATTTTAACAATCAAATAATTGGACGATTATTCTATCAAGGTATTTTTAACTGGGAAATATGTTTTTTATAGATTATATTTTAAAGCCCAGCTTTTTGTATGCATTTACGTAGGTATACGTTGACATAAATAATTGCAAAACTTGTCATCTGCTATTTTGGATACCTGAATAATGATTAAAAATTCTTTACCACAGCTCACCACAAGCGTGACAAAAAACTGAAGAGCATCAAGAATTCAATCTTTTGCTTTCACATGCAACTCAGATGGCCTTCCACTGTCTCATTTGCAACAAAAAACTCCTCATAAGAAATCAAATTTAGAGAGAGACTTCACTACAAAATACACACAGTTTGCTAGTAAATATGCAGAGGGGGGGGAAGGGGGAAGGAAGGGGGGGAGGGGGGGGGGGGAGTGACGAGCTCCAGAACAAGTACAGCAATCAAGTCCCATATTAAGTAACTGGTCGCAATCTACAAGTAATGTTAATCTGGCAAGCTTCGTGGTGTCACTAGGAATTGCTAGAAAAGGCAAACCATTCACAGATGACGAGTATCTCAAAAATTGCTTCATACGTGCATCTGAACTATTTCATGATTTCAAAAACAAACCAGAAATCTTGAAAAATCAAAGATTTGCCACTACCCACTAAAACAGTACAAGATAAAGTAAAATGCCTTCAAATATAACATTTGCAGGTGGAAGACATTCAACTGGCTTCTGCCTTATCGCTTGCTATGGATGAGCCTTGCGATATAAAAGATACGGCACAAGTTGCCCTTTTTGTGAGGTATATGTCTTCCCAATGTCCGAAAGAAGAACTTCTAGGATTGCTACCGCTCTTGGGACAAACTAGACGGGGAGACATAGCGACTGCTGTGCAGAAATGCCTCTACAAAAATAAGATCAATTCAAATAAAATCGTTTCAATAGCAACTGACGGAGCCAAAAGTTTGACAGGAAAAAATAAAGTGACAACAATTCTTCAGAGCAAAATAAGCCACGAAATTCTTGCGTTTCACTGCATAATGCACAAAGAAGCGCTTTGTGTGCACACATTTCTGGCCGAAATAGTTGAGGTCATGAATTTTGTAATCAAGATTGTTAACAGCATCTTGTCAAAAGCACTCTACCATCATCAGTTTAAAGATTTCTTAAACGAAATTTTGACTCAGTATTCGGATCTCCTCCTTCACAATAAAGTGCTATGGCTTTCCAAGGGTAAGGTGTTGATACATTTTGCTTTGTGCTTGAATGAAGTAAATACATTCCTTAAAGAAGGCATTAATCACCCTGAATTAGATAACGGCGAATGGCTGCAAAAATTTTACTTTATGGCGGATATGACGACGAAAAATGAGCTAAATCTGAAACTGCAATGAAAAGGAAACCCAACCTGTTTTGGTAAATTGGTTTGTTTCAAATAAAAATTAATTATTTTTGTAGAAGATATTCAGAGCGGTAAATTACTTCATTTTCAATTTCTAAAGCAATATCGTGATAATACTAGTGCAACTGTTGACTCGCAGTTTTAAAAAAATGAAAGATGAATTTGCTGACAATTCAGCAATTCAAAGCCAACAAATCCACTCTAGCATTCATAGTAAATTCTCCCTAGTAACAAAATCCACATTTAGCCATTTGGAGTTTATAGTGGATCTCTACAGATGCAATTGATCGATTTAAAAAGTAAAGCTTTGTGGAGTCTAAAATACACAGAGTTGAAAAGCAAATTGGAAGTCCAGAAATGTATGTACGTAATGCAACAGAAGTGGACAGCTTTAAAAGAAAAGTAAGGAGCCAACTAACAAATGAAAATTTATAGTCTTGTTTGAAACCTAAGACAAGTTACGAGCCAAATTTATCCAAACTTTCTGAAACCATGCAAAGCCAATGCTCCCACTGAATTTGTTCACTCGAATGTATGTTATTTTTTTCATTTGTAAGTACATGTTACATTGTGTAGTTAAGTTCAAATTTTCTACTTTAATAACCATGCAAAGCCATTGCTCCCAATGAATTTGTTTGCTCAATTGTTTGTTACTGAAGTACAAGTTAGTGTTGTAAGTGAATGTTTAATTGTTTTAATATTTTACTTTAATAAGTGATTATGTAATAACACCATTATCTAATTTGTTGTGAAAAAACACTACTTATAGTATATGAATAAATATTTTTCTTATGAATGAATATTTAGTTTTTCATAAAAACTATTTTTGAAAGTACTATTTATCGTTGGCAAGAAAAATTCTTGTGGCTCTTTAAAAACTACCTAAAAGGTTGCCAACCCCTGCCCTGGACCATATTTATGCTCTTATGAGGAGTGACGGTAACTGAAACATTCCCCAGCTTGTCGCAAGCAAGTAATGCTCATAACTAGGCAGAGGATGCAGTTTTTATCAAGACTGACCCTGACCACATTTTGGACAAGCCCTCCACCTACCCAAACTTGCCCTCTAAATGCTCTGCAAAAATCTGAAGCTTTGAGACAAAGGCGTCCCCATGAGCTCTCGTACATATGAGGTACCGGGGCGAATAAGGTTCACTGCCATCCTTAGCCTGGTGTTTCTCCCATGGTGTGGCCAGGAGAGGAAAAATATACAATCAAACTTCCTTACATTGTACTGAGACTTGGAGCTACTAGAATTTGATCATCAGCAAGTGATGATACAGTACACTTCATCGCACTTAATCCGCCTTGCTGCCACCCACTCCGACCAGGGGCCCTCCCCACAGATGCCACCCAGTCACAGCAAAGGGCACTTGGCAGGATGGCCATTGCCGGGAGTCCCAATGCTCCAGGGTGATGGGCATCTACTCCTTGGCATACATGGGGAGTTAACGGTGCAGGCATCACCAGTGCCATCCCTGTGTAATGAGGGGGGGGGGGAGGGGGGGGGCGCTACAACCAAAAGGGTACAGGGCAGCTCCACCATAACGGACCAGCTACCGTGCTGGATATGAAGTGCAAAGAATTCCATGGCCATCGTCGGCACAGAAAATGACACTGCATAGTGGGAGGAGGAAAATGCACCCAGGAAGGTGTCCTCGCTGAAGAGATGGATGATGCGCGGGACTGCAATACCACACGAAGCAAGTGGGCTAAGGATCTCGATGCACGATGGACCGATGGGGAATGTGCCCTTCTCCAACTGGGTCACTCTTTGGGCAAATTTTGAAAATGGAGGTCCAACCCTAAAGGGGACCATCACCAAGGCCGAAAGGAGAGTGACTCCTTTTAGTTGCCTCTTAAGACAGGCAGGAATACCTCGAGTCTATTCTAGCCCCTGGGCCCACCGAGAAGGACAGGGGTGGGGGACTCATCATTTGGAATTTTATCAGCACTTTATAAGATGTTTGCCTGGAAAGTTCATTTCCAATTAGATCCACAACTAGCTTTCAGAGAACAACCCTATTGTCTCTAACAACTGAAGAATGTAGGAATCTGCACTAGTCTCCCTCCCCTCTCACCATTCAATGTAACTGTTCTACAAACATTTCTCCAGATCCTACTGTTAGGCATAATTCTTTCAAAATAGTGTTCTTTGGCACTACACAGTCCTCAACACAAGAAAGCAAAGCTTTGCACTCCTGATCTCTTCCGTATGTAACAAGTGAATCATCAACAATGCAAAACTTATCCTACTGTAATTTCTCAAAACAGAAATTTAGCATTCAAATGCTAGCTCACTGTACACCACACACACACACACACACACACACACACACACACACACACATGCATACAAAGGGATGCACCTACTTCAAATTACACTATGCAAAACTTCTCACAAATAGCCAGTGCATTGGCTGTGTAAGACATTGATCAAGTGGTTAGTAATACTTCCATATGAGGGACTAGTACTTAAATTTCTTTGGCTAAGCATCCTCCCTTTCATGGCTAATGATTTACTGACCCAATAGATGTGAAGTGATTAGAAGTATACCCATCGTATTCTTTCCTGATCTAATACCTTTTCTTCTGCAACAGCAGCTATTTAAGTTAGCTTTGTTAAAACCATCAGCTGATATTCTTGATGACGTTCATTTTAACAGCATCAAATGCCATTTATGTTGATACCATTACAGACATGCAACTAAGCAAATCACTAATGGATTGTAATAGTTAATTCTGCTGCCCGCTTTCATGTACCTGGATATGGATTAAAACTGTAACTACAAAAAATTTTAAATGATTTTATTATTTAGATTAAGATTCTATGTTCTTTTACAATCATACATATTATCACTTCTTGAGAATAGTTTCCAGTCACTTCATAAACAAAATTGTTGAGAAAGTTGACACCTTACATTAAAACATCAAGAGTATTAAATACATACTTCAAATACAGAAAACTTAATGTATAAGTAACGGAACACAAGATATCAAATATTACATATTAAGTCTCCTGCAGCATCTTTACAAAGCTTTAAAAAGTCCACAATTCACATTTCTTAACACGCAGCACTTCAAACCATGAGGTGAATTAATCTGAAACTAAGGTTCTTCCCTTGTCACTTCTCAATGTACACTAAATTTAGCAGAACATTATGTGGATTGTCAGAGGCAAAACCTCTGTGCAAGAGATGCTTTTCTTACATAATTTGTTTTCTGCCATGCTCCACAGAAAATAAGTAATTTTGTAAAGCTTAACTGATGAAAAACAAAAATTTCACTACAAGGAATGTGCTGCTTCATTGATGGAAGAGTGCAAATGGGAAAGCCTTCAGTGTCCATTTCCCCATTGCTTGTTTTACTTTATAAAAAGGCTTCAACATTTAAGTTGAATAGCACAGTTCAAAACATTCCACCTGTCTGTTCTTGGTACACTTCAATCACATCATCATTCTCCATCTCCAACTGTTTTGGAGTTTCATCATCATTTATCCTCCGACCATCAAAAAGAAACCTTAGTGATGTAACAGGAACCCCCTGAAAAATAAAATATGCAAGGAATCAGCTAAGCACTAATTCTACATTAAATCTAATAAATAAATAAATAACCTTTAGGGGGATAATTGTACCTTAGCGGCTACCTTATCAATTAACACAAAGGTTTGGACTTCACTGCATCAGATTTAGTTTTTTTTATCCACATAATTCACAAAGCAGAAAAATTCTTGCACTTTCAATGCATACAGGATTTGTTTTTAAACATTAAAATTGCTTGATTTTCAGAGTGTGCCATGAAACAAAACAGTCAGTATAAAGGTTTTGGGTTGGGCATTGATACATAACAATGTTTGCACATTGCTTGGTTTTACTGGAAACCAAATATTATTCAGAAAATATCTAAAAATTTTTCTAAAAATGTTTTTCATGTGTGTCCAATTTGAAGATAGAGACCTGAAACAGAACCATCTACATAAGAATGACTAACAAACAATACCTATCTTCACTGTATGTGTTCGCAGCAGTTGTTCCAATGGACAAATAAAGCTGATCGACAATCTTTGTTAATGATGCATCAAGTCTTACCTGTAGGATACTTTTCAATTACTTTTTATAGAATTTCTGTCAGTCATGATCAATAATCAATCTTCCTGAGCTTAATCTTTCTGAAGATACAAGTAGTTAGGTTTCAGATTTTTAGGTTTTACATAAGGATAAAAAAGAAACAGCTGGCTACTTCTTATAACAGTATTTTCAAAAATGTAAGCTATCTACTACCAAATTTTGATGACAATGGTTAATGTATTAATCTAGTTTCAGTGAGACTAATCATCTGAAATGACTACATATTTTTAAAATTCAAGGATTATGGTTTAATTACATTGCGAAATTCAGACACTGGAATGATGTGTAGAGTGGTTCCCCTGGAAGGTGAGTAACTGAATTGGGGCATCTTTATTCTGCTAGTATTCTTATGTTGTGAACAGTTCAAAATGTATGCCACAATGGTTTCTTGAGCAAAATCTTACAGTTGTGACTTGTGTCAAAAAAATGACTGGCTGTGGCAAAAAAGGGCCATTTTGTAACATTGTAACCAGTCTTGTGGTTAGTTGGATGATTAGAGAGACCAAACTAGTACCTTTTTACACTAACAGACAGGTGTGCACGATTGTATGTAGTAAGAGATGGCCCACTGCAAAAACCCCAGGGGAAGAAAACTCCAAGGTCTATCAAAGGTAAAAAAAAACTAAGGGTGGGGGAAAAAAGGATGGGAAAAAAGACGATATAAGGAGAAAACAGGAAAGGTGCTCCATCTAGGGAGCAGCCAGAAGGCTCCGAAAGAATGCAATGAGGGGACCAGAGGTACCAAACTCAAGTCCTTAGGAAATATTACCACCACACACAAGGCAAGAGAAGAACAGATACACATCAGATGAAGTCAAATAGACCACACAAGAGTGGGCAATGTAGACCACACAAGAGTGGGCAATGAACAGTAAAAGAGCAGGTAAGGTGAGGGCCAGGGTGGATCGGGTTAAATGGCCCTCCCTCAAAGAGTGGTCATTATCCCACCATGAAAAAAACTTAACACAGTCAGCCACTAAGGCATTAAGTCACTAAGAAAAACAATCCGCATGAGGGTGGCTAACAGGAACCACAACAACAGTGAGGTGGGTTCTTGCAATGGAGATGACCACGAGTCAGCTAAGTGTGCCTACTGCAGAGTTGGCAAAGAGGATAGAGTCCTTGTGACAGGTATGCATAGAGGACCTCCACAGATTCTGAATCTCTTATCACCTGTAGTTAGTTTGTTGAAGCCAGGATGAGCCATTCCATGTTCCAGATCCCTAAAACTTGATGGTGTAATACCAACTGGATGTCTGTTTCCATAATACTGATCCCAAAAGTCTGCTTACTGGTAGCCAGCTTGGCTAAGCTATCACCAAGTTCATTCCCTGGGATCCCAATGTGGCCCTGCCTCCAGACAAAGGTCACTGAGCATCTACACTGTTCAAAGGATATAAGGAATCCTGGACAGTCATGATGAAGGGATGGTGGGGGTAACATTGGTCAACAACTTGCAAACTGCTCAAGGAGTCACTGCAGATGAGAAAGGACTCACCACTGCAGGTGCGGATACGTTCAAAACACGAGAGATGGCTACTAACTCCGCAGTGAACACTCCAGCCATCTGGCAAACAACTTAGTTCAGTATGGTCCACAAGAGTATAAGCAAAGCCTACATGACCAGCGACCTTACAGCCATCAGTATAGACGACTTCTGAACCCCTGGGCTGGGCTAAGGATTACAAAAAATTGGCACAAGATGACCTACAGCTGAACCGAGTCTTCTGTACCTTGTGATACATCAAGACAAAGTTGTGGCCAAGGGAGGCACCATGGAAGTGTTCATGAGTGGGCCCAGAGGAGGGATGGTAGAGGAAACAACTGGAGTTCAGAGAGGAGGGATGGTAGAGGAAACAACTGGAGTTCAGAGAGGAGGGACCAGATGCAAACTATGAACATAATACTTGGTCTGGGCCACTGTTGAAGATGGATTTCTTTGTTTCAAAAGAGGAGACAAGTTTGAAGTTTGGATGCTTAGGGGAGCTGTGAATGTGTGCAGCATAACTGACAAGCTGCTGCTGGTGTCTGATCTGCAATGGAAGGACTCCATCCTCCACGAGTAAGCTGTTTACAGTGCTAGTTCAAAAGACTCCTGTCAAGTTCAAACCTTGCATTGGTGTACTGGATACAGTATCTGCAATGTTGATGGAGATGTCAAACCATATGCCAGACTGCCATAATACTGTAGGGCTTTGTAAAGCTGCAGAAGGGTAGTGCAATCAGCACCCCAGGTGATGTTACTCAGGCAGCAAGGTGTATTAATGTGCAGCCAGCAGTTTCAGTTAAGGTGGTGAAAATGGGGAATCCATGTCAACTGAACATCTAAAACTAGTCTGAGAAAGTGAGTCTCCATCACACTGAGTAGTCGGCTGTTGAGATAAAGTTCTGGTTCTTGGTGAATGGTACACCATCAACAGAAGTGCACAACAAGTCTTGGCAGCAAAACCGAAAGCCTTCCAGGAAGTAAGTTCCTTGAATGTCCTTCCCTAGGGAGCAGAGAAGCTAAAAACTTGAGGGGGCCAAGATCAGGTGAATAAGGTGGGTGTGGAATGACTTACCAATCCAACCCTTATAGTTTGTCACTCTAGCAAAATATGGCAGGAGTTATTGTGAGTAGCATAACTTCAGTCTTCTTGGTTGTTCTTTGCTTGTATCTACAAGACATCTCAGTTGATGGCAATAAATGTCAGCAGGGCGGTTACACATCAAGGAGCAATTCATAGTACACCACACCCAGCTGTTCCACCAGATGCTTAACATTATCTTTCGTGGACATGTGCGACCTTTTTACAGAGAGCTGCTGCTTTGTTTGGGCTCAACCATTCCTTTCTTTTCCTGACGTTAGCAGACAGACCATTTCTCGTCACCAGTAACAATACAGAATAGGAATGGTTGGTCTTTTTCATGAGCCAACTGACAACTAGCAAGCAGAGATGCATGTATGGCTACCCCTAGCAAGGGGAGATGGATGTACGGCTACCCACTGATTTTTGCAATTTTGGCTTAGTGCACACAATACCTATACACCTGATATTTTAGCCTTCCCTATTACCCACCTCAGTGGCTGAGGTCACAAATGCATGCTTGTGCAGTGATGTTTGACCCGGGGTAAGTCGGTTCTAGTTGGAGGCAGAAAATTTCACTGCCAGTATTTAGCCAGCAAGGAGTGGAGAGGTGGCAGTGTAAATTCCTAATCAGACATTATGCCAATGTCCTGGTTTAAGTACCAAACCTCCCCACAGTGTCACGATGTGAGGGAATGTGACGCTTTATTGTGATCTGTCCGTCAAATGAGGACATTAAGCTTGGCAGCCCAGTTGGTGTTATCTGTCAAGAATAAGCTATGTGCTGGCACTGGGATTCATCCTCTCCTTTCATCTTCAACATACAGCACACACAGATTAGAAATATTAACTATTGCAAAAAGACCCTGTTAAAAAACCTTCCCCATTGCATGCAAATGTCACATGATGGTGAAATGATTGCATTTCATCAAATTTGCCAATTCTCAAGCACACTGAAGTGTTTACTACACTAATGGTCTTAAAAAATCGAAGCAGCAAACTAACAAACCCAATTTTCAAGAAACCTTTTCCATCGGTCCGGGCACAGCTCCCATAATGATAATACTTCTCCACACTTTCTTGAAGTCCTATTTCATGGTTTAAAAATCTTGCACATTGAAATACGTTTTTACATTATTCTTAACACGTTCAAGTGAGTGCTTCTGCCTTTCATTTCACACAGGTCGTATAATGCAGTGAATTGTACTCAATGGTTGACATTTAAGTAGATTGTAGTCAATAACTTTACATCTCTTGTTCTGATACCACTTTAAAGACTATTTCCACGAGGCTATGGTTATTTGATGTGATGTCACAGCCACCGACTATGAAGCGCAGTAGGTAGTGTACTTAATTGTCAAAGTTATCAATTTCACTTTTGTGGAGTTATAGCCTGCAAATGCTGAAGTCTGCAGCCCAGCAAAACCTATCATCCGCGACATGAATGACAAATACGCCTGACATGGTGAAAAAATTAATTCCTACGTATCCTTAAAGGAGAAATATTTGTATGCCAACATTCAATGATGTGAAAATAATGAAATTTAGTTTCAAGGACTGAGAAGATGATGCACTCCTGTAAGTGTAAACATACTGCAAGAGAAGGTTCGTGAAATCACTCTGAAGATAAGACAATGGAAATTTAAATTCATTGAATGCCTAGTTGAATCTTCCTTAAGAAAATCACAATCTATCATTTCAAAATGTAAATATAGAAAGTGAAACTGGTCGGAAGAAACAAATAATTGGAAGAACTTAACATTACAGTAGAGTCTTGATAGTTCGAGGTGAACAGGACCGGAACCACCTTGAACTATCTAAAACTGAGTGTCAAAATTTAAATGGGGAAAAAAAATATTATGATATTGTAAGTAATACAGGTCAAAATATGTACTTTATTAAAATAAAAGTATTTACATATGCATTTGCATTGGCAGATTAACAGTAATTATTTAGACAAGTAATAGCGAAGTGTTGTTCGGCAAAGCTGCAACGTTTCCTCGTGGCAATGTCACGCCACCATCTCAGGAGCAGGAGGTCAGTTGGTGTCGCCTCAGGCTGTTGTTCCACATAGCATATGGCGGCCTCGAGAACAGCGTAGCCACTGGTGTGACTCATCGGTGCAACCTCTGCCTCGTCACTCTCACACTGCGATGGAATGTTAACCATGTCAATTACAGACGTCAATTACAGAAGATTCTAGCACTTCCAACTGTTCATCCGAATTTAGCCACTCGCTACTTCCATCTCTTCACACCTCGGCAATCTTCTGATTAAATTATACAATGGTTGATCATCCTCATCTGTCAAATCTTCAGTTTCTGTGTCTGGCACACTTTCCTGTAGAATTTTCCTTCACGACTTAGAAATTGTGCGATTATTTCGCTCCAAGATTCTCTAATCCAGTACACGACGTCCTTCAAAGTCACTTTCTTGAAAGCTCCTACAATGCTTTCGTTGTCTTCGGAATGCAGGATTGAGTCTATCAACCGCCGTCGATACTTTTTTTTTAGACATTCCAGAACGCCCTGATCCATGGGCTGCACGAGACGGGTCACATTTGGTGGGAAAAACAAGACGCAGATAGCGATGCACTGCAGTTCTCCTGCACTTTGATGTGAGGACGCATTATCCATGAGCAAAATTGCTTTACATAGCAGTCCCCCTTCTTTAAAAAAATTCTTGCAGTCAGGTTCAAATGAGTTAAAAACCAGTTCTTGAAGATTTCCTGATTCATCCAGGCATTATTCTGATGTATATAGACAACCGGAAGAGCTGAGATGGATACATTCTTGAATGCTCTTTTCTTGGCAGACTTCCCACTCAACTAGTTTTAGTTTGTTGTTTCCAGTTGCATTTGAAGCTGCCATAACTGTGAGCCGCTCTTTGCTTTTTTGTGCCCAGGAGCACTTTTTTCTTCACAATAAGCAAGTGTTTTCACTGGTAACATTTTAAAGTTTAGCCCAGTTTTGTCACAGTTATATATTTGTTCATTAGACAAATTTTCGTCAGTTATGATTCTTTTAAACTCGACAATAAATTTTGAAAAGGCCTAAGCGTCACCAGAGAGTTTTTTTCCACATACGTCTAGTTGACGGACTCCATACCTCTTCTTCCACTTGTCGAGCCAGCCCACACTAGCGGCGAAATTGTCATCTCCTTCCTGCAGCTGGTTTCTGAAAAACAAAGCTTTTTCTTGCAAGATTGGGCCAGAAATCTTAGCACCCTTTTGTCTGTTGAGTAAACCACATGAACAAAGCCTCACTTTTCGAAATCTGAATTCTTTAGACTACCGCGACAGATTCGTGAGAGTATATCTGAAGAAAACTGTTCCAATTTAAGTCCACTTCTTCGCCAGTCACCAATAGTAACTTCACCGACACCATATTTGAGAGCGAGTTTTTATTTATTGTTTATCCTTTGTCAAGTCATCTCAGTGCTTCTAATTTTAGATGCAAAGGCACAAATTCCTCTTTTTTGTTACAGCACTCATCCTTGTAAGGTGTACAACAGAACACACAGTCAACAAACAAAACGGCACACAACACTGTACAGTACAGGTACTGGGAACTACAGCAGTGGGAACTACCCCAGTTTTGATCGGTAGCAGCCAGGGTATTTCGTGCCATACTGACAACAGATGTTCACGCAACAGGGCAGCGAGCTAATCGGTGTTGATTGCATTGTTGTCTGCTTTGTCACTGAGCTGTAGTATCTTTTGCAATGATGTTTTCATTATTTATCATGTCAGTCAAAAAAGAAAGTAGATCGTTGCAACCTTTTTAGAAAAGAGGCTCGGATTATTGGAAAAACAAACTATCGAGAATCTACTGTACAGAAACATTTTCAACACTGATGAAACTGGTGTCTTATAATTTACATCCTGTAAAATTAAAAAAAAACTGAAGATAAAATTAAAGAAGGGTAGCAAGGCTATTGTGTGTAAATAGTGATGGAAGGAAGCCTTGTCTCTACAATGAAGTCCCAAAACATAAAAACACTACTTTAGACATACGAGTACAACAGCAAACCCTGGAGATGTCAAATCTGTACAACATTCAGGCATTTAGATGCCACAATGGGTAAATGGGTACAGCAGGAACAAACTTGGCTTATTGACCTATGACCCATATATACCACACACACACACACACACACACACACACACACACACACACACACACACACACACACACACACACTTTCTGAGGAATGTACATTTTGCCAAATACGGAATAGCAGTTGTTCAGAAGTCAATGTCATTCTTTGAGAGGAAGGAAGTGATACTAAGCCCTGTACAGGCTGTGCATATGTTTACTGGTGCCTGGAATTCCACAACATGCACTGTTAAATCATTTCACAAAGGACAGCTGTGGTATATTATTTGCAGTTGAAGAAACATTGTTCTAGAAGTAGGATGGACTAGCAAAACCAATACTTCTGAAAATTTAAGATTCCAGGACATTTCTATGATGATAAATGCCCTGCCCTGACTTCCAAACCTGAATGGTGCAAGTTAAATACTTGTAAAGGAACACAGGACAATGATATGGGGGGGGGGGGGGGGGGCATTGCATCAAGTTTCACTGCTGCTGTGCACAGAGAGAACACTGTATGAATTTCTTTTTCTCTTTTAATGTAGATGAATCAGTTCTAACTTATCAAAAAGCTGAGTGACAATGCTCTCACTAGAATGTTAGAGGATAAACAAGACCCAATTTTTAAGAAAAATAAAGGATATGTTCTGTGAAAAGTTTAATAATTTATATTTACAGCATTTAAATTTGTACATATAATATTTGTAATCAAACAGCACTTATATGACCTAAACCTGCTTTAGTTTGATTCTGGGTAACACCTGCCATGCAGTCTGGCAAAACCCCATTTAAGGGAACCCTCTGACTTAAGAAAAAATGTATGGGCCACCACAGATTTGTTACAAAGGAGTTTTACTGTATTTTGAGCATTATGGATATTATGAAAGTAAAAATATCAATATACCGTAATATTACACGCAACTGAGGAAGACAGGACTACAAAAGTTGAAGATGAAAAAGTAATTGTATTTGGCAAAGATAAATAGCAAAGGATATCACTATCTCGCTTGTCATAACAGACAAAAAATAAGAGACAGCTAATGTAGGTAATAAAATATATCGTCTACTAGGCATGTAGCTTAATTGCTGTGTCTTTGATAAGAATTTTGCAGGCCATAAGAATAATTTTCACTGGAAGAAAGTTCACAAGATACTTTAGTTTTTGTTACCGATATTGACCTGATAGAAATAAAAATGGGCATTAAAAATAAAACCTTTTTTAATGGCCATAACCCAAATAGATTTTCCGATAATACACCGGCACCAGTCTGCGATATTGTTCACACTACGTATCCAGTTTTAAAAGAAATTAGGTTACCACAGTTAAAGAAACTATTAGGTCGGTGAAAGTATTATTTGGCTCAATTTCTGTTAACTGCACTTACGCAGAAAAACAAGTAACTTATTACTCCCATATACTATTATGACTTTCAAAATTCACAAATACGTATTAGCAAGCCATTAATAGGTAAGGAATCTTTGAAGTCACGAGTTACAACAAAGTGCTTATGGGTATACTAAATATTTTGTGCTGGAAAACTCATTCAGGTGCAATAGCAAACAGGGACCAATTAAACTGTAGAGTAACACTAACAGGCATGACAAGTGTACCATATAGTGACAAACTTATACCTGTTTATACAGAGTTACATACATTGAATTTTAATTGTACTTTTATATAAAAAAGCACAGTGCAACTTTTTTGTTTCAAATTATTGTTCCTGTCATATTCCTGACTCCTGACCATTCCTCCTGGAACAACCCCCACAACCCCCAGTCAGCACTGCAATAAACAATTAAGCAGTCAGAACAGATGATCAGATATTTGAATTCTGCTATCCTTATTGTAGTACACTGCAAACAATGAAGTGTTCACCAATGGCCATATTTTACTGCTTAACCCATTATCAGCCAATTTTTTTTTTTAAATTTAATGTCTGAAAAGTAAGAATAGTTGTTTTTAAAAGTATCAGTGTATTACTATAGAAATTTGTGACACTGGAAAAACTTGATATCAAAATATGCAATATTACCATCAATGCAAAACTATATCATCACGAACAAAATAAAAACGTTGTGATATTGTCTAGTCGTCATAAAAACAAGTTGTCATGTACACCAACATTGTTAACTGCCATGTTTATATTTTGCTTATAATATGCACATCTCCATTTTATTTGGCACAAAAGTAGTTTCCTGGCTCTAGTCTCACATCTGTGCTCACCTAATCCCCAATCGGTTTGCTTCCTTGTGGACCTCTACATTTTAGTGCTGATCCCGTTTCCTTCGAAAGGTATCTCATAACTATTCTCCTTCAGACATACAAAAATAAGAAGAGCTCATTTGGTTAGCAATTTGGTTTACCACACAGATGTCAATGAACTGTGTGAATAACAGCTGCCATCACCACTTCTTTAGCTTATGATATGTCGCATTGCACGATTTCTTTTTTCTTTGCCCGCGAGTATCTTTTAGCACCACTCATACAACTAACACTAGTTTAACATGTGGCTACACATACTGGTTTGTGGTCTATCCATTTCACTACTAAAACTTCATAATCTTTGTCAAACATGTAGTTACATAAGCTTTTTCATTTTCTTTAGCTTTTTGTATCAAGCAAATGGCATGCATTAATTCTTTTATTTTGCTCTTTCCCAATGTAATGAATGTGCCGATACTGATGTCAAAGAAAAGCATGTGATTCAGGTACTTCAGGAATACTGCAGATTAGCTCGTTTATTACCATTGCAGCTAAAGGTTCAGTTTGCTGTCTAGTCACAGTATGGTGAAAAATCAAAGAAAACAACTGGAATCTTACACGAATTTTTATATCCCAATTTGATAGGTTTTCCCCTCACAGAACATCTGTACCTAAACATCTGCCATACTAACATGTCATCAATTGACAGGTCTGAATCACATATACCTAATTTACAAAATTCCTCCTTCGGTATACAGCCTCTGTTTTTACAACTTGTCACTTCTGTATTTTGGAGTTTTTCTGGCAAACAGATTTGGCTTTGATCTGTAATAGTAGTCACTACATCCTCATAAAATTTTCTTGAATACCAAGGGCACTTATTTGCTAGACATTCTGCAAAAATGTTCACTGCTCATGTATATCACTCACAATTGAGGTCTGTGGGTGTGCACCAGTTTTCACACCATGTATCAGATCAGTAACATTAGTTTCATCGCTTTTAGTTAAAGTCCTGCTACACATTTTACAGTACAGTCTTTTCAGTGTTTTCTTCAATGCCTTCATTTTATTTCATCTGCATTGGGTGGAATAATTATTTTAAATCATCAGCTTCATCTCGATTTACTTCATAGCTCTGTAGTTGTTTAGAACTTTTACTTGAAGTCCCCACAGCATGTTTTTATATGAACAGAATCCTAACCCTGGAGAAAATCTCATACAATGTAAAGAAATACTGCAACATAAATAGTTTTTAAAATACTATGTGTAAACAGGCATATACAGAGAACATAATGTGACTTGGGACATACAAAATGCTATATTTACAATTTCTTTTCTTTTTAAAGCCACCTTTTATCTTCAGAATAACAAATAAAAAAGGAAACTGGTTTTTGAAAAGAAACCTTTAATTTTTAAAATGTAAGATTGATCTCTCAATTACCTAATATTTTTTATCAATACATAGGTCAAAAATAAATTGCCACCTGAATCAACTAATTCTGATTAAAGTTAAATTTTGAAGAGCTAACAATTTTCCACATTTTGAAATCTAAAAATTAAAAATGGCACAGACAAAAATTAGTATCTGCACTATCCGTTAGTAGGTGTGCGTGAGCACACGTATTGTTAAGTGTTAAAACGAAACTTTTGTTCCGATATGGACTGATCCCTTATTTTCAACACTAGTGACCTACAGAACCTTTCTTCCATCTAGCATTACTCAATTACGTAGTTCAGTAATTGTGCACTATTTACCACTTTGGATAGCCCCTTGAGAAAATGGGAGAGATTGCAATACTAATGTTAACAACAACAACACAATACTGAGCATTCTTAGGTTTGCTCACAGCAGACAATTTCATGTTTCCGTTTATCTGCAATGTCAATGTAAATGTGACTTCAACAATGAACACTATCTTGAAAATAATGGTGTAACTGCATTATTTGTTATTTAGGTGTACCATGAGGAATACCAATAATCTACTTAATATTCTGAAATAACTGATGCACGAAATTATTAAAGCAAAGAAATGCCCTAACAAGGGACAGCAATTTATCAAATCCCACATCATCCAAAACCTATGCAATGTAACCACTTACGCAGGAATAATGCACCCATTTGTAACTGTATTAATGTGCTGGTGCAAGTTGAGGAAAACTACCTGCTGCAATGCTTTCTGCAATATTATTAAATGAAAAACCTGGCACCCTCATTTACCATATTTCAATCATGAATGGCCTCACCTTACTGGAGAGGCAATTACAAAATTTGATACCTCAAAGTCTTACCCGCTCCCTGCCACCCACCCGCACTAAACACAGACTCACTCGTGACTGATCTTTGCTGCTGCATGCTCCCTTACCAGTTCATTATGGCAGTGCCAGCTAAAGCTGTGCGTTTCCATGCAATATCAAATGTTCATACATGGTTTCAGTCTTCTGTGGAATGGTGCTGTGTTGTGCATTTTGTTGTGAGCAAGTGCAAGTGTGTAGTGTTACTCCGAGCTGTGTGCATGAAGACATTTTGTATCTAACTTACTGAAGATTTTTTGCTAATCTGGTCAATAGTGAAGAAGAGAGGAAAGTTGTAATTTTACATAAGTTCATAAAATGACAAAATCCTGTTTTTCCAAATAGACTGCATTCCATATTAAAGGGTTAGTAACATTGGCAGAATCTCTAGATGGGTGCATTGATTCTCCAAGAACGGGATACAAATTAAGATAATAGAACTTGACAATTTTTGAGAAAATGTTAGTGTGTAGAACTGTACTTCAATACAACAACAGTAGAGTATCCTGATGGCTAGATAAATACAGTGATCTCTGTGAAAAAAATTAATTATTCTGGCCCAGAGACCTCCTCCTCAACCTTATTTGAGTCTGGAAGGATAATGGGCATACATTTTTCATGTAATGAAGTGACACTGCAGCAGCAAGAATGTGTGCTGAGGAGAATAGTCTTGAGTATTTCAAGAAAACTTTGCCTTCACAAAACCGCATTAAAAAGTTTTACTCAACTTCATGGCATTGAAGACTCCCAATTATCCCTTGGTCCATGGACAAGCGTAATATTTTGCAGAACAAAGTGCAGGATGTGCTGGACAGTTGTCAACAAGAAACCACTGTCTTCTAAGCTCCAGATCTCAACATCTTATTTCAGCTTCCAAGAGATAGGTCACAATTTTATTAGCACTGTAGTGCACTAGGTGTTTGTTTACGTACCACAGGCAATTTTTCTTCTCAGTTCTGATTTATCAAGCGTCAATTTAAAGAAAATGCCAGTCTTGCCTATGCTAACGATGCCACAGTCTATATCCCCTCAGGAATTCACCACACTGGAGTGAGCTATTGTTGGATTGTTTCAGTATTCACATTGTTCCCTTCACTGCTCACTTCGTGAAAAGTAATGCCATGATTTTGTTTGAATCTGTCAATCCAGCCACTGCTGCACACAAATTCATCTTTTAATTTCTAAGAAAATTATTCTGCTTTCACTATAATGATAGGACCTATTAATTGCTACACTTATGCTTCCCTGTCACTTAAACCACTTGAGTAGCACTTCATCCACATTGCCCCCATTTAGCTTTTCGGAACTACTAAGTTTCAGATCCATTTTGTTCAAACATAGTAACAATTTTATCCTTGTTCTTCCACATCGTCTGAACTGTGGAATTTATGTTTATGAGGCCAAATTGACGATGAAAGTCACTTTTTAGCTTCATTCTCTACTCCCTGACTCACTCTTTCTTCCACAGTTAAAACTTGTTTTTTCATGCTGTTCTAAAATGTGTGCACTTTGTAACAAATTGATATGGAAACTGACAAGTGCACTGTTGACAAATTCTGTTATTGTCACCACTACTGTAGTACGAATGTGCTAGGTTGACGAAGAGGTGAGGAGTCTTTACTACACCTTTTGGTCATGGAAGGACAGAGAAGAATATGCCAGGTTGCCACATTACAACACTTCCTTTTATAGTATACTGACTCTCAGAAAATCTTGTAGCTAACTAAGGCTGAAAATGATTTTATGTACAAGGCACAAGCATATACATTTGACGTATTAAGCAAGGATCAGAAATATGTTCCTAACGAGGAATATGGTCGTGCGCAGAAATCATGACGTTATTGATAGTTTGTCATTGTAACCAATGTTATAAGAAATGTCAAGAGTTCCTTTTTTCCACCAGCCGAAGAAAAGATTTTTGTCAATGTTTCTCATAATTTTAGTTTTTATTTTGCTTTTTGTAGGAGCTGGCAATTTTCTATTGCAAATGCTGCATACTGTTCCACACTAAAATAATTATGTTAAATATTTATTTCATAATTTTTACTAACATCTGACATTGTCAAACTGACAATGCTGTAGGACAACAAGAAGACCTTTATGGGCTATAGCTAACCTCTTTAAGCACTACAGCAGTCAACGTGAAGTTATACGCACACCTTTAAACTCGCAAGTAAATTAACAGTTCTGCACAGAGCATTAGCACTGTGAAGGTGGCTAAGAATAGTTTATTATTAATTCAACACCCAATACACGCAGTACCGCAAGGCATATTTTCACTATTAGTCAATGGACAAAGAACATATACATAAATTTTATTATTAGGATATTAATAACCTACTTCAGCTATACCAAAATTGCAACAATCCCCCAGATCTCCAAAGACTAATTAGAATAGTGGCTTTCAGTTTAAGCAAATTTCTTAAGATCACAATTCCAAGATTAAATGCATTTCGATTTCTAAGACTAACACTAATACCATTCATTTCCTCCTATTCAGAAATTTCATAAATATAGTTATGTACAACACAAGGATATATCTAAAAATTTAACTACTCTGTTCACCCACTGTACACAACTTCTCACTCCTACTGCCAGTGACATACCTGAAGATGTTTTTGCAGTGTTCCACTGGTAATGGGGGAAGCTAAGTTCTTGAATGGGCAAAGACACTTTAGAAGCTCTGCTGGAGAGAATATTCAGATATGAAGACTGTCACAGGAATAATCCAGTTTAGAGGCACATGCTTTGATACACTTCAGATAATCATTTGACAATACTGACAGAGTGCTGTATGTAACAGAAGTTTTAGATATTCCTAATAAATTTATCATCCTTGTGGAAACTTCTCTGAGAACACCAAAGTCACATTAAGATATGGACTATTTTATCAAGTACTTTGACCACAAGAACTATAGTACAAAAGGGAGATTCACTGCTTTGGAAAATATAGGAAATGTGGACATCAATACAAGGGGAACCTCCTGTACATGGCTGTATGACAATGTAAAGCCAAAAACAAGAGCAGCCTCTTTAAAGAGCTGCTAGAAATATGAACCTACAGATAAATGAATAGGAAACTGAGTATATAACAAACTAAGGTTATCCTAATGAACCTTGTTTAAAGAAACTCAAGTCTAAGCTGCTGTTCAGGAAAACTAAAAGTTATGATGTTTGAAATTCTAGCGAGGGCAGAGCTAACAGACTGTGCTGAAACATGGACATCAATGAAATGCAATGAACGAGAAGTTTGCATATTTGAAAGAAAGATCTTAATTTTTTGAGCCACTGGAAGAATTTGAGTTGAGATTACATTATGAATTACATAATAGCCTAATCTATATAATTTACCGGAGATGTTCACTTGCATACAACAGGCATTATATGCATGAAGATCTAGTAAGGGAATAATAATGAAAATATTCAATGCTGTGCTTAAAGGAAACAGAATCCGAAGTTAGGGTGGGAGGAAGATGTCAGTGGACAAGGAAAATTAGAATTCAGCACTAAACAAAACAGAATGAAGTTAACCACTTAAGGCCTAGGTTCAAATCGCTGTCATGGCAAAGGTGGCACACGCTTACCAAATGATATAGACCAAGCTGGGTTCTTACATTTGCTCTTATCGCACCCCTGCAAATAACTGTTCCTATTCATTTTCCAATTTTCATTGAAGTATCCATAAAGTGTGTATGTACACTCAAATATTGAAACTTTAATCAAATAGTCTCACTTAAGTATGCTATTCAGGATTTTGAATGTGCCAATTTCATAAGTAATTAGTTTTACTGGAAACTTTTAATGAAACTGGCTTGTTTTAACCAGATATGTAGACAATGGTTTTGTCTGACCTTATGGTGGTGCGAATTTAATTCGCCTGAATACTTGTTCTGCAATGGAGCGAGAAAAGATAACTGCATTTGCTTCTTTGCTGTGTGGATCAGCTGGTTCAGTCAATCTTTTGAGTCGCCGCAAAAAGCTTTGTTAGGAAATAATTTCATATTTCATTCGTACGCACCAGCTTCTCAAGCATGAGATTGAAAAGTAATATTACGAATTTTTTTATAAATTCGGAATGGTCTTATTCTTCCATAATTTGTGTGATGTCCCCGTTTCTTCTCCTTCCTCATTCTAACAAACAATCTTATCATCAATTCCGTAGCTACTGCTGCCACTGTCAAAATTTGTTCGCCGATTAACTTTACTAACCCTGCCAGAATGACAGTTTTAGTTATCCCGCAATTATTTTCCGGTTAAGCGTTATTAAGTGTTCGACGAAGCGTTTTCCGCATTACTTCCAGAATAGAACTTACGTGGCTGCTAGCTGGGGACTGTACTACTGGTCCTTACAAGTGTAGCGATCTGGCCTAAAATTCTTTCTCACCCATTATTTCTGTCAGTTGTTTATTTCCTTTGTGTTAGTCTGAATCTATGGATTTCGCTAGTAATTATAACAATGTTGATCATTCACAAACCCAATTAAAATGTGTTCAAAGATGTACAAAAACCAACAGGGAAGCATTTCAAAAATCATATGAATAATATGACTTACCAAACTAAAGCGCTGGCACGTCGATAGACACACAAACATACACACAAAATACTGCTTTCGCAACCAACGGTTGTTTCGTCAGGAAAGTGGGAAGGAGAGGGAAAGACGAAGGATTTGGGTTTTAAGGGAGAGGGTAAGGAGTCATTCCAATCCTGGGAGCGGAAAGACTTACCTTAGGGGGAAAAAAGGACGGGTATACACTCGCGCGCACACACACGCACACACGCACACACGCACACACACACACACACACACACACACACAGAGGCAAAGAGTTTGGGCACAATAATAGATTGACAAATGTGCGCTGGATGCTAGTCGCTTTGTGAAACAAGTCTTTTTTCCCCCTCAAGAATATGAACTTGGCACCCCCTTTTCCCGGTAGCATCTACTACTCAAACGTGACTCATCTGCGCATGCACCTGCTTTTAACTGCTAAAACAAATCGAATGTAAACAGTTGCGACTTCATGCTCATTGGAGGCAATTTGTTGTTATGAAGCACTGCATAGTCTTCCTAAAGCCTTTGAAAAATTTTCAATTGGCAGACGTTTGCATGGGCACTGTGTGTCGTCGTATATGGCACATTTCCTTTGCAATTTAAGTTATTTTCGTTTTTTTCTCTCGTTTATGTTTTATTGTTGAAGCATTATTCTGCAGTAGCGGGATACAGTAATATCCTTTGTTAGAGTATCAGTTCTTACCAGTCAATTGCAAAAATTTAACTGAAAACTGAAACAAAGAAAAATTCCCAGAATTCTAAAAATATCCCAGGTTTTCTTCCGGATGAAAAAATTCCCAGGTTTTTCCTGGATGTCCCCTTTATCAAGACATGCATTCTGTCTGGTTGGCTTTTCATTAAGACAACAATAGTTCAATGACTTCAAAGACTTAACCACATAGATAACATTTTTCTTCTTTGCCCTTATATCTACGTTAATATCACCTACAACTATAATTTTATGTTTTTTATATTTGGACAACTGCAAAATTAGTGCGTTAATTTTTTTCTATAAATATTATTTAATCATCAGATCTTTGAGTTCGATATACTGACAATTAAAATTTTTTTGTGCCTGTATTACCAGCTACTTCAAATATGCCTTCAAGGCACATTTTGCTAAGGTCTACTACTGAATAATCTAAACCTAATTTGCTTCTAACAGATTGAGACTGCACTATGTGAAATGCTCCTTCTGCAATAGCTCGCAACTAGCAAATATCTCTGAGGAACACACCAAGTCTATTTCAGACTGTTTACTCCAATGTTCATTGACACACAATATACTGCAGTTAATTTTATCAAGCCAGTACTGCAGTTCATTGATTTTGCTGCGAAGTGATTGTATATTTATATGTAGAAAGAGGGCATTGTTATCAGCACAGAAAGGTGTTTTGATGTCACAAGGTCTTGCATGTTCATTTATTTTCACCAATGTTGCGTTCTTTTATTTCCATTTGTAATTTTTCTTATTTCTTGACAAATTTGCTCACTGTGTTCAGTGTGCAGATTTTTCTGCCAGTCTGTTAATATCTACTGCATTGCATTTTGCGTAAGTAGAGCATAATTGTTTTATTCTAGTGTTGGTTTTGCGGATTTCTTTATTCAGACACGCATTATACAAGGGGTCATGTCTATGAGGTACTGTCGCAACAACAGTGTTTTTCATCATATTTATGTTTAAAAAGTCCCTAAAACCTTTTATGCACTTTCCGGCTTCGTTATGAGCTACATCATTGGTACTCATCCCACAAACAATGTCACTGTTCTTCAGCGTATTCCTGTGTTCTGAGACCTTCAATAACATTCTTGGTAGTCACGCCGGGTTTCACAATGCCAGTTGCACACAAATCTATTCACTTCCTGTAAAATAGTAGCTAGCTTTCTCCCATGATTGTCCACTAGAAAAAGCACATTGCATTTCTTTGCCTGCTGCCTACGATTCCCAGTGACTGATTTCACTGTTTACAAAGTTGCTGCTATCTTCTGATAAAACACTGAGTTTATTTGCACATACTGCACCACACAGGCGGCCATCAGATAAATGGAACACACTGTGGTTTAAAAGGGTTAGCACAACACTTAACAGTGGGCCACACACTTTCTCGATGAAAGAATAATTTTTAAGGGCCATTACTGATAGCCGGTGAAATGAGAAATGCTATAGGTTTTTGAACAACAGAATTGAAGTCGTTACACATTTATTTTGTACTGATGTGTTTTTCATAAGATGCTGATCTTACTTTTCAGATCATTCCACGTCAAATCACAATAACTCAAGGATTTGTAACCCTCTATCTCAAATTTTCACAAAATTTTGCACATTTCCTTATGCAAATAACATAGGAACTTACGAAAAATCTTTTTGGTCTGAGACTATATTTTATTTTATATTGAGTCTTAACTGATGTGATATTCTGATACCTGGGCTCTGCAAGAATGTCAATGTTAAATGGTACATATCTACCTAGATGCCCATAACTCTGGTGTTTACGAAGCTTTTGATTTGGAATTTAAGTTAATTAAGGTATACGTTAACAGCTATCCAGTAATTGAAGCACTAAAGTTACAAAGACACTTAAAAAAACATTAATGTAAGTCAATTTTCGATTTCAGAAAAATTTTGAGGATGTGGAAAAAATGTTTATATCACATCTCTCTAAACTGCTGGGGACCTGATTTTGGTCTTAAATAATTCGCTAGATTGTAAGCTTTCTAATAAAAGAATTTTTCTGGGTCTTCTGCTAACTGATATACACATCTGAAATCTGAATACTTTTGCTGTGATGGAAAAGGGTCATTTTAAGTAAGTTCATCCACTCATTGTCTCACTGCCTCAGATGCAAGGGTACCAAATTAGCATATTTAAGTATAACTCATTCTAGGCATGCAAGTTACACTTATTCAGTAATTTTTTGTAGACTATATTATATGATTTGTGAGTTTCAGCCAATCACCTGCTCACAGTGATAAAGTGTTCTTAGACAGCAGTAGCTTGTTTGCAACCATTGTAGGCAAGAAAACAATGCAACAATTTCTGAAATACATTGTTGAAAATAAATAGCATGCAACAATTAGTCTATTAGGCCTCAGTTGCTCTTAATCTTTCTGTGATGAGACAGTTCATATCTGTGGTGTGGCCCCATCATTCCACTTTAATCAACTATGTTTTAATTGCAATGTGAATTTGTGCACTATTGGAAAATTACTAAAGACCCCATGCCATTTGACAACCTATACCTTTGTAAAAACTCTACAAAAAATAGAAGAGCTGACTGAAGACCAAAGAAATTTGATATTTCTACGATCCAATACAAGCTTTCCAGAAGATCAAGCTAGTGCTACTATATGGGAACATCACCTGTAGATACTAGTACTTACAATTTTTGAAAGTCTCTGAACTTCTTGTGATCCTTTCAAAAAACACAAACAGTTAACAAATCTTTGGGATCAGTTTGCTTGTATTTGTCTGAAACATTAAGTGCTAAAAGAAGCTATGCAATACCAGGCCAAAAACATGCATAACATAAAAAACTGACATCAGTGATAGAAATTACAAGTAATGCAGATGACAAAGGTGACATTTCACGAATCAGTACTAAAAAGTCAAAGTACTGGGGATGCAAACAAACTTTTAATGATTTGGGGTGCTCTCCCTTAAAACTTCACTATTCCAAATCACAGGAAGGCTTCATATGGCAAAAAGAAGCTAGAAAAAGTGAGGAATGTTTTGGAAAGAGAAGTGTGTCAGGCATTAGATTGCAGTGCTGAAGATTCTGAAAATAGATAAGAAGAATTTGATGATGAAATTGTTAAGAAATCCAAAGACTTTGATGCCACGATATTGTCAATGAAAGAAAAATTGGCTAATTGTAGGAGTACCTGAAAAAAATTCAAATTTTATCTTTAGCTCCATCCTATTGGCAAAGAGAAAACAATGTCAGAGTTCAATGTTAGTATGTATGTGGTTCAACAAGCAAGGAAACAGAACAGAAATGGGTATTTTATCAGTTCCTAAACCAAAAAGGAGGAAATTATCACTGATGAAGTGGTAAAGTTAGTCACTGACTTCTACCAAAATGATGAATATACTTGAATGTTACCAGGAGCAAAAGAAAGTTAGCATTCAGAAGAATATGTATATGCAGAGAAGACTCATTCTTTGCAACATAATGAAAGAATCCAAATATTAACATTGGCCTTTTTCAATTTTGTTCACTTACCAAAGTGGTGTATGTTAGCTGATGCTGCCGCCAGCACAGCGAGAGAGAGAGAGAGAGAGAGAGAGAGAGAGAGAGAGAGAGAGAGAGAGAGATACCAAAATGTATAACTGCTTTTGGATGTGGACACATTGAAGAAAAACACAAAGAACTTACTTTCTTGCATGTGACTTTGAAAACTACAACTGAGTCACTGTGGTAACTATCCTGGTGATGACAAATGGCCAGAATTATTAAAACAGAAATTGTAAAGATGCTGATGATTAAATTGGGTTCAGTCAGTGGATATAAACACAGATGATCAGGAAAAATTGGTAAAGCTACTTGCAACCATTGGTGAATACATAAGACTTGTCGGTAACAAAATTACAGGCACTTAAACCACACTCACAACCATTGTGTCAATCACAACCACTGAAAAAAATTGAAAGTAAGTAATTCTGGAAAAAGCAATTCTGTTGATGGACTTAGCTGATAACTACAGTTTTGTAATTCAGAAAGAACCACCAGTTACCACTGAACAAGAAGCAATTATACAATCCACCTTTGTGATTGCTTGTATGTGGTAAATGAAGAAAGTAAATTGGTAATAATGAACCACTGCTTTATAAGTGATGATATGGAACATGATTAGGATTTTTAAATGCTGTCCATTAATAACTGGTTAAGTGGCTGGCAGAGCACTACCCAAGAAAGGGTATTATTTCACTGACGGATGTGCTGCTCATTATAAGAATATAAAAAGCTTTAAAAATTTGTGTGAGCACAAAAATGATTTTTCTATTGATGTATTCCTTTTTGCTACCAGCCATGCTAAAACTGTGATTGTTTGGGAGGAACTAGAAAACTTATACTGAGAAGAGCTAGTCTTCAACTAGCAGATGATGCACAAGTAACTGCATCAGGTGTGTACTATTTCTGCAAAGCTAAAATTGTCGAAGGTTTTTTTTTTTTTTTTTTTTTTTTTTTTTTTTTTTTTTTTTTTTTTTTAATTACTTCCTAGAGAAAGTCAAAATACATTTCCTACACAAGAACCTAGAAGAGATTATCGACCACCCGCACAATGCCTGATACCGGGAATTTTCACCTTTACAACCCACTTTGTCTTTCTTTAGAGATTAGAAAATTAACTTCTTCTGAAAAGCTTTCCTTGATTTTTTCATTCTGTAAAAAAAAATCCATACTGGACATGCCCTCGTCCTCAACAAAATTCTTTTTTAGCAGCTGTATATGATGACAGGTGGTACTTTGCCTTCGCCAAGAGTAGAAGATGTTTAACTACTTTTCCTCCACCCACCTGGACCACCAGCGTCATTTTTTTGGCCTGAGAAGGAAGACTTATGTGCTGTTGGTGTACCTAAATAAACATCATTAGGCAGAATGTATTACTTTAATAAAAAAGATGTGAAGTTAACAGAATACAATTTGCGACAGTGGATTAAAAACAGATGCTCTAAAAAAGTTTCAATGATTGTTTCAGGGATCTTAAATTAACACTAGTGAGGCTAGAATAATTGTGCTAACTTTTTTTTCCAGCTCTGCACTTTCATAATCTGATATGAATGATATTCTGAACAATGAAGTGATATACACGAAGTACTGTGATTTCAGATTGGTGTGTCCATTTTTAGAAAACCTATCAATAATTTTATTTTATAATAATGTGTAAAATCTTGGGAATTACTTTAGACGAATTATTAAGTTCCCACTAGGTTGGGGAAATTTTATCAGCATTTTTTCAATGTGTGTGCACTGTTTCCAGACCTTGGGAAGAGAGCCATTAATTTTTTTGTATTGTTCTCTGTCACTTCACTGCTTAAATAATTACATATTTGTTATGTGAAAAAAATTCCAAATCAACAGCTTCATAGACAACTGAATTGTGGGCATTTATGTAGATAAGTACTATTTTGCTTTGACATTCTTGCAGATCCTAATTATCAGAATGTCACATTTGAACTTTTATATGAAAAAAGTTTTAGTCTGAGAACAAAAAAATCTTGCGGAAGTTCTTACATTATAAGTATAAGCAAATATGCAAAGTTTCATGAACACCGGAGATGATGGGTGACAATCTGCGTGATTTATCGTGGAATAATCCTTTCCTCAGTTCCCCACTTGGTGAAGTTTAATAAACCAATGTTTCAGAATTCTCTTGCAATTGCTTCTGCAAAACATACTAGTAAGGTGAGACTGTAAGCTCTGCAGAGTTTCAGCAAAAGAATCCAATTGTAACATGGCAATGAGAGAAATATGCAAGTTTTACTTAAAATTCACCACTCTTTGACACTTCTCTAATGGTTAAAAGGCCAGCTGAAAATAAATTACTGAATTTTCAGCTGAATTCCTTCGATACTAACCAAAGCCTAAGTGACCATACACCACTTGGCCACAGTATTCTGTGCACACACCAGATTCTTCCTGTATTTCCCAGTTAAAAACACACTTTTTCCTGCATTAAATAACACTGTAATTTGCCTCAGAACTGCAAAATGTATCAATCCTGTGAGTGGTAAAGTTTCATACACTGGCACAGAACTTCCAGACACTTTAGGAAACTAAACTCAGCAAAAAACCACATTTTGTAAACATCTTTGAATGCGCAGCAACATGCACCCTGCATACTTCCATATTACGAAGATGCACCGAGAGCAATATTGTGATTGTTCATTGTTTAAATTAATAAACGTAGCTTAACTACAAGTCTTCTGAACCCAAAATTTCTTTAAGCGGATGGTTCTCAAACTTAAGTTTAATTAAAATCCAACACTGTGATTTTAAACATTAATCACATATTCTCACTCATCACAATTTATCTTGCATAAAAGGACATTTACTTTGAATGTAATGCTTCTCAAACCACCATTCGCAAAATTTTCCCTTGAATTTTTAGAAATAGGTTCGTTTTGAGTTGCCAGAGGACCATCATTATTGCACATATGCAGCAACGATGATGTAGCAAGCCCGTGCTGTGTGTTTGCTCCAGATAAGGAACGCAAAAATTAGACAATTCAAAGCACCTAATATTTTGCTATGTGACTAACAATTTGTTTTATTTATGCTCTAGTGTAATGAGCTTCCAATCAAGTTTACATCCACACTGCACTGCAAAAAGCTAATACAAAGCAACAAATTTCTTCCAAAAATATGAAAAACAGTTGTTTGTATGCATCAGAACTAAGGACAAGCTTTTCACGACTTTTCAAACAGTATAAAACATAACAAGGTTACTAGTTAAGCCAAGAAAACTATGATTGGCAATTTATATTCTACTAGAGAAGTACTGTCCATATAAAGCCATGTGGGAAGTTGGAATGATAAAACACGGGCTAACAGGCTATAAGTTACTGAAAAATTGCATTCTGTAAATTTAAGACAGGAACAACACTACATAAGAAATAATGTCAAGCCCACAGCTGGTACTAGACAAGAGTAGAAACATGTCTTTGGATGGAAAAACATTGCATTTCATGGAAGGCAGATGTGCAAAATTCTGCAAAAGCTTTTCAGCATGGTTTTTGGGAAGCCAATTTTTCCTGGAGTACCATTACTGTGTTGTCTCTTTTTGGTTCATTATAATGGTATACGTGCCAGAAGATGAAAATTTGCACTTTAAATTCAGCGAACAGTTGAAACTGACCAATTGTGTGGAAAGAAACACTTCATTTCAAATAAATTTATGGCCTCAGCAGAAAAGATTAATAAAAGCCATATTTCTTTTGCAAACTGAAAAGAACTATACTATACCATACATAGTACTCAAAATACAATGGAAGTCTTGAGTTCACAAAGAATCAAATTTTCCACAGTTAATTATACAACACATACCACTCTCTCACTGTAGCTTTTCTTCAGCTTCCCCATTTGTGTTGTCATCTTCACACGGAAGTGAATTTCATTGGAATCCTGTAACACATTTTTTCTGTTTATAAAAATCCTTTAAAGTATTTTATGAAATATCTTACATTTTTCCTAATCTAACATTTGGGGCTGAACTTACTGCACTCCAAAAGACCATTCAATTGCCACCCACAACTTCTTTACTGACAGTATCTGTTTTTATTGTGTATACCCTCTTCAACTTAACTTGGGGTTTATACATAGTAGTGCTATTTTGGGCAACAAATACAATTTGATGATTACATGTACTACATTACAGTGGCAAAAGCATTTCCAAGGATTATTAAACATGTTTTACAAAAAATCATAAAGATGATTATAAAATAATCAGGTGACAATCACATGCCTAGCATTTAACTGCCTGATCTAAGATGCACAGATCAAAAGACTGACTTTTCAACTTTCTGATTGGGCAATTCCACGTCAAATCAACAAGTGCTACAACCTGACCCCCTCAGATTTTTTTTGAAGTATGCATATATTACTCATAAATCATGACAAATTAATTTTTCACATTTTTCTGATGAAAAGTTACCGAGTAATGGAGCTTCAAAAATTTAAAAGATGACAAATTTTTGACCCACGGAACCATGTTTTCTTTACAACTGGTGTTCTAATTAAGCTAGAACAATAAAATTTACTTCATTGGAAAGCTCTTTTAAAGAGCTTTTATATAATACCAAACATCATTAGTTTAATATATATACACAAATTGTTAAAAAACGTTGAATTAACTGAATTTTGACAAAGTGTATTTTTAAAATTCTCAAAAAAATATTTGTGAAAGATACACTTTACATCTACATATTTTGAAATTTTCAACTTGGGATGAGCATGGGATCACTATCAAAAGCAATTTTACGTTAAGGGTGGTGCTTTAAAAATTCGTAAAAACTAATTTATTTTAGATATTAGGCCTAATTCTCACTAGCTGTATGTTGCTGTAAAATGTGGAAATTAAAAATAACTTATAAATGACAAAAGAACGTATGTTTTATGCTTCTGCAATTAATAAATACAAAATGAAAACTTAAAAAATAAATAAAAAACACAGAAAGGTGAATACCTGAGATCAGACCTAAATTCAGTTAGTAATTACTATTATTTACAAATAGTAGTCCTGTTAGTGCACTTCTTCATACTTCGAACTAATCAGTCTGTTGCACATCAACATTTCTGCACTGGATATCATATGTTTGCCCTCTAGCAGTTCGAGGGTTCACAATTGCCACTACTTCCCTACTGCTTATGGAAAGAATGTCTGGATGACTCAAATGTAAAAGATGGTGACCGTCCATGTGGATATAAGAAACAGATTTCATCCTTCTCCTGACTTTTTTCAAGTACACAGGTTAACCACCAGTGTCCATTATAATCACAAGCAACATATCCCTTTATGTTGGAACGGTATTTTATCACTGTCAGAAACTGTCACCAGTTCAATTTCACTATCATCAGAGTTTGAATACTCTTATTATTTTGTCCTTGCTGAAAGGAATAAAAGTGTGAAGTTTTTGTGTCCCTACAATTTTGCAGCATTTCTCAAATCTCTCCATAAGTTTCATTTCTACATTTTGGTGATCTTTAGTAGCATACTTTAAGTTCATTCCGTCTATGTTATCCTTGGCAAACATATAAAGTTGTTTTGGTGTCATTCTTTGATCACTATATGGCCGTTGCAGACTAGCTCGAGCTGCAAGTCGTTTAACTGTTCCACCAACACAATCGCTAGCTCCCTTCCCATGCGAGGTGGCTGAAAAATGCCATTCAGCTTCAGTTTGGAAATATTCATGATGGCACAGGTTGATAAAGTTCTTCCTATTTTTATAATGAGCTGCTGCTCCATCAGAGAAATAATATATTTTTCTTGGTTTTCTACCGAATTTAACAGTCAGGAAGCCCATCAAGTACGACGAACAAATGGACAGCAACAGTGTCATGTGTAGGCATTCTGATATGATTACAAGACTTGTGTGCTCGAATTTGCTCCCATCCTTGTAATAAGCAACAGTGGGATGAATCGTTGCTTGCATGTTTGTCTAGTGATAGCTTTGAACTTCATCCTGGATGGCAAAGGAGTAATTCTCAGAAGTCACAGATCGCTAAGACCTCGCCTTCTTTAAGTTCATTTCTCAGTCTCTTTTGGAAGGTTGACTAGCAACAAATGAATGTTGTTTAAGTGATTTTAATTTATGTTAAAAAAAGTTGTCACATGATTTTATGACTGTTTCTAGAGATGTGTGATCAACGGAAACCCATTGCTGATAAGTTATATCATCAATATCATTAGTATTCAACAAATCTTGTAAATATGTCTAAAATGTTTCTGGGCCAGGGCAGAATTTACATTCACCAAAATGACAAGCAGGTAATGACTGATTACACACAACTCTTGCAATGCAGTCTAAGTTTTTATTGGATTATCTTCATCCTTTGTCAGCTGAGGAATGTTACATCCAGTCAGCATGAGAAGTTTTGATGGGCAGTACACACACAGATACTGTGTGTACCTCTACTTCCAGCTAAAACAGTTATTAGGACATAAGTCTGCAAACTTCAAAAACCAATGTGGAGCTCTGGATGGTTGTCCTTAAAGTTCGCGTAAATTTCTTTCAAATTACTTAAAACTAGCCGTTTTTGTACTTGCAGTTTTTCTCCGTTATCTCTCACAAGCACAATCTTTTTTCCCAGGCACTGCCCTGCTTTATCTCATCAGAACAATAAAAGTTTCTAACAAAATCAGCAGTTGTTTGATCAAGAGTCTTGCCAGGTTTTGGGTTTGGCGAAGACAAAATTCCCTTTGCCTTCACCAAATCTTTTACTCTTTGAGCCATGTAATTTGTTATGTTAAAGTCATCTTGAAGCTTCTTAACTCTCCAGCTTTTAGGCAAAAATGGTAAGAATTTCCATCTGTTTTTCGAGATGTACACGTACGAAATTTAGCTGACTGATCATGATGTAAATATACGAAATTTATCTTATAGCTGACTGATCATCTCAGATTCTGCAGGATCATTTACCTCTTTTTTCAGAAGGAAGCAATAACACCTTTGTTTGAATTGTTGGGGTAAATTTAATTAGATTTTACTTAGGATATTTTGCTTCACACAGTCGTTTCTTCTTAATTGGCGATTCACCAACGGACTGCAAAGAAGCATTCAACCTTTCTAATGCCTCACTTGCTACAATGTCTTGTACGTCACTATCACATAAAACCTTTTTGCTTTCTTGTTTCACCACAGAATACAGTAGATCATCATCATTATTTTCTGTGCTAGACGTATCACAAATTTCTACTCATGCTATTTCTTTTACGGCAGTTGTCACACGCTTCTCTATTTAAAGTTAAGAAAGTTTTCTTGCTATCATCCATTGTGAAACAGGCTGTAAGTTTTTCTTGTGGTTATTGTGGCCCTTTCATTAAATGGATTACAGCACAAAGCTGAAATTTTAGGCATTTTATATTTCTCAAGCGAACAAACTAATTTAAAAAATGTTTTTGAATTTGAATGCCCCAGCTTTCTATATTCAATACTACACAATATTACTTATCTATTCTTTCAATTCCTGTAAAAAAAATATTTCGTTATGTTAATAGTATGAAAACATTAACTGGTTGTAGGCATACAAACTTACAGACTCTTGTGAGGCTGGTACAAAAGTAGCTTTAAGCTAGATTCAAAAACACATTTCACTACAGCTGCCTCACAACAAAACAATGTGTGGGGTCACTTTCAACAATAGGTGAAAATTGCTGACAATATTAACCAGAGATAAAATACTGAATAGATTGCAGATAGTAACACCAAAGAATCATTTTATATATAATCCTTAAAATGAGAGCTTCCTTTTTTCTTTTTTCCTCGTGGTTTTACAGCTATTAATAAATAGTTAGCACTAAAGTTTAATAAGCAGTTATTCGTTTCAAAAGTACAATTTGTGGGCCATGTAACAAAATCTAACACTAATATTTTCATGTGTAGCAAAATAGAAATTCACCTATCTGACTGATTTTGGAGAATCAGTGGTAAACATAAAATTGCTTTTGATAGTGATCCCATGCGCATCCCAAGTTGAAACTTTCAGAATATGTAGATGTAAAGTGTATCTTTCACATATACTTTGAAAATTTTAAAAATACAGTTTTTCAAAATTCGATAAATTAATTACTTCATTGGAAAGCTCTTTAGAAGAGCTTTCCAATGAAGTAAATTTTATTGTTCTAGCTTAATTAGAACACAAGTTATAAAACAAAACAACATTGTTCCAAGAGTAAAAAAATTTGTAAGTAATTTCAAATTTTGAAAGTCCATTACTCAGTAACTTCTTATAAGAAAAATGTGAAAAAATTAATTTGTGGTACTATTTATGAGCACTACAGGCATATTTAATTTCATTTAAATCCAAGAGGGTAAGGTAGAAGACGATGGTTTCATTTGTAGATTTCACGTGGAATGACCCGATTATGTTAATAGCTTAAAATTCATTCAAGCATAATTCCTATCACTTCAGGCAGGGAGGGTACCTTCATAGTATCTGATGTTATTGAATTTAACACGTTAAAATTCAGAAATAAGAAACATGTATTTTTGTTTTCCCCCAAAAAATTTATGCCCCAAGATACAGGCCTCCAAAGATGACACTGAACACTTTGAAGATGCCAATTTTGGATTAAAAATGCTGAATATCTAACAGTTCTAGATATTTTATAAAAGTTTTTTTATTTGAAAGATAACTGCTGTATGATCACAATAGTATCCTCAGTTTGGACATATCCGTGAAAGGTCTTTTAGTGTCACCTTTTGAAGTTTTTTTATAATTCACAGAAATTTTCTGTTGATTAGTACCATGGTTTTATTTTAAAAATCTAACTTTCACTGAAGTTTTTCTTACTAATTCCTTCGTTACAGGTTTATTTCTACTGTCTGTTGCAGTTATTTCTTTTCACTTTCTTTGTTGCAGTTATTTCTCTTCACTTTGTTGTACTTTCTTGTCTGTTTCTTTGTTCATTCATTGCAGGTTTATCTATTGTAGTTCTTCAGTGCTTATTTGTTCAGTTAAGAGGCTTCTAAGAAATGTGAACCATCCAACGAGTTCTGTGTTTTCGTGAGGAATTTGCCAGATGAAACAGTTGCAGCGAGTTTTGTGGAAAGGACTGTCTGAAATGTCTTCTGACTGGGGCTACGGGCGAGAACTGTGCTGACTATTTGCATATCCACAAAAAGAGTGATATACGAGAGTTGACTGATAAAACTAATGCCTTCACCTTCGTAACTTTCAACAGTTGGCAGCATTGGTATGTGGCAGGTACTGGCTTGTTCTGTAGCCTCTTCTCTACAGCTCCAGTTGGTGGAAGCCTTTGGACTTTACAATTGTGTTGTTACAGTGTGAAGTATAGAACCCTACACAGACGGTCAGTCAATGCAATTTAAGCAACGCGCAGTCATTGAATTCTTGACAGCAGAAGGTGTCACCCCACAGGAGATTCATCACAGAACGAAAGCAGTTTATGGTGATTGTGTTGATGTGAGTACTGTACATCATTGGGCAAGTATGTTTAAAGATGTTGAGGCAGGAACATCTGCCCTGCGTGACAAGTGTTGGACATCCTGTGACGGCAACCAGAATTTCACAAGCAAAATGTTGACTGTCTAAGTACAATCGTTTTATCACTTAGAAATTGCAAGCACAATTGGCTTTTTCACAAGAACACGTGTGTCACATTATTGCTTTGCTCTCGCATTATGAGAATGAAGACGACATTTCTCCATCTGCGGGGACATCTTTATGCTTCTGGTGATGTTGAGAGAACTGCAAGACTGGTTGCGTAAACAGTGTCGACTTTCCCATGACAGCTTTAGAGAACTACTTTGTTGGCAGAAATGTGTCCAACTAACTGATGATTATGTGGAAAAGTGAATATTGGTAATTAAAGATTACATTCTAAGGATTATTTCTGCACTTTATTTATTAAAATATTCCCATCCAAACCCAATTAACAAAAGGTGGAGGCATTAGTTTTAATTCAACCCCCATGTAAGACAAAAAACAGACTGTTCCGGTTGGGAATAAGTGTTCTCATTTGAAGATGTTTCCAGTGATCACTTTTTGTGTTCTTTATGGTTTGACAGAATAACAATGATCATATCTGAACAAGGTGAAGCCCCCCAATGGGGCAGATGCAGATTTTGCATCAATAGAGGAAGAATTAAATACCCCAAACCAGTCAACATCCCATCTTCAGAAGAGAAAGCACTTTTGCACTAATTGCCAGGAATTTTTCACAAATATCAATTTAGCTGTTGATTACTGTACACCCCACAGTGAAAAGGTGCAAGTTTTAACTATAATTCCAGAGAGATTTTCAAAGAAAATTCAGAATCACGTTCCATCAGCATCAACGCACATCGTAGACAAATCAAGAAATATGAGGTCTGTAAAAGGAGTCTTTGGAAGACCAGATCCCTATTATGGTCATCCTGTAGAAGTAGCTTAAGTTCGAATAGTGCAGTCTTATCTGGAGGAT
The DNA here is from genome assembly GCF_021461395.2 of Schistocerca americana. NCBI lineage: Eukaryota > Metazoa > Arthropoda > Insecta > Orthoptera > Acrididae > Schistocerca > Schistocerca americana. The sequence continues at coordinate 267,118,284 of NC_060121.1, read as the reverse complement.
AAATGGGACTGTTCTCATCAGAGTGCCAACAAAAGACACTATAACAGTTAAATGTAAAAAAGTTGTGAAAGTGAAGAGGTACACGACTCGCAGTATTAAAGAAACTTTTGCAATTTATAAGAGCAACTAAACAACTTCACATATAGGAAGGTCAAAATTTTATGCACTGCAACCTAAGTGGGTAGTTCCACACCCGCCTAGAGATGTCTGTTTATATGTGTGCTGCGCAAATTTTGAACTTTGTGTGGTAACTTCGAAGAACTTCCTGGAGCACGTGACATAAGACACCTCGATTGGGCATGTGTAGTCATTAGTAGTCTGTAATGTAAAGCAAGAGACTTGTTTCTATTAAAAATGTGATGACTGCCCCAGAAACGCAGGAGTGTCTTTACAGACACTTGGCCTGGAAGACGTAGCAGATAACACTGCAGAAATTACATATGCGACATAGGAGGAAAATAAACTAATTAAGAAAAGTGTTGCTTTAGACAGCTTCATTGATGGACTTTGTAAACGGTCAGTGAAAGCAGTAACACACCAGCATCTGAAGCAATTTAAACACCACCACCACCACATTGGAGAAGTGAAAGGGTGTGTACAGGCTGAAGAACTATGTTTAGTGCTTCAATGTGATTTTGCTGAGAACTGGTCTGTAATTCTCCCACAAGAAATACAAGAGTATCATTGGAGTAATGCCCACATTTCAATTTTTACAGGAGTGACATTTTCAAAACAAGACCACAAGTGTTGCATTTTTAAGTGGTGACACCAGGACATGACTCAGCACATGCTTTGCTAGTGATGCACAAGATTCAACTGCTAACAGGGGCATAGAAGATCATTTCTAATGGTGTTCCTAGTCATCTTAAAATCATTACCAGCAACTGATTAAGTCACTTGTGTCAACTGACTGGGCATACTGTGCTACTGGTCACAGGAAGGGGCCTTGTGATAGTGTAAGCACCATGCTATAAAACAATCTCTCTGGACCAAATACAGCTGCAATTCAGAATGCTGAGGATTTTACAAGAAATTTGAAATCTTACACATACACAGCCCTCATTTTTTGTCCCAAGAGGAAAGAATTCTGTGAGCAGAAAAAGAACAGGCCAAATAAACTACACATGTTAAAGGAATTCAGAAGACATTTTTGGATTTCAAGTGATGGGCGAACTCATATTGCCCCGACTTTAAAGAGCAAGAAAGAAGTCATCTTAATTTGTCTGGAAAGCACCTTAGAAATAGCAGGCTAATATTCAGATTCACAAGCTGAGAAGGGGGCCATTTGTGGCAAGTGTGTACTGCTGTGACTGTTGAATTGCAGAGATTACAGACAGTGGTTAGGAGTTAAACCAAACTGTAATGAACTTTATGCTACCACATGGACCAGCTGCTAGATATAAGTTTCACGCTGAATGACAGCAGCAATGCCATCAGTGCTTACTTCCTGTTCACAATGTTTTGAAGACGTAAGTGCTCCATTTCCTATTGGTTCAACAGGAATGCATCACTGTATCAAAGAAAGATACCGAAGTAGTGGAACACATTTTTAGTTCATTAACTGGCTAATTTAAGTACAAAACAGAGTCCACAGAAGTTGTATAAACTGAAACCTTGAAGTCTTTGGACCTTTCACATACATTTTGGAACCATTTAAAATGCTTGAGAAACAAGTCTTACTCATCTTTCGAAACTAAAATTATGTTAAATAAGGCTAGGTTTTGATTTTTATGAGCCTGTTATGTGATAATGTGGTAATATAACAGGCTTTATGTACGGCAAAAAATTTCAATTGTTTATAAAACCTATTCAACCCAAAAGTGAAAGATCTCCTTTTCAGGGAATGTAGAACTACATGGTACTAATCACCAGAGAGGGAGAAGAAAAAAAAAAAAAAAAAAAAAAATAGATTAATAAAAAAATTCAGAAGACTATAGTAAAATGACAAATCCAAATGGAGGATTTCTTTGTAATAATAAAACAATTCGCTTTAAAATAATCTAGAACTGATTCTGAGATACAGCATTTACATTTTTTCCCCAAAATTCCCATCTTCAACACAGTATGTGCACTGCCATCTTTGGAGGGCTGTATCTGAGCAGAAACTTCATTGCAGAAAACTAAACAAATCAAATCTGTGATCCTTACTTAGTCCTTCATTTGAAAAGATGCTAAATTCACTAACATTCAAGACTATGAAGGTAAGATTTTTTCTTACCCTGCCTAAGTTGATACGGACTATTCTACATCACAATTTGGGAGCAAATTATAAAAGAAAACATGAAGGACATTAGTGTTTAATCAAATTTAAATAAAATTCAAAACCTACAATAGATTGTTCTGTAACATGAGTAACAAAATACCATAAATTTTAATTCCCAAGTGCACCATTACAAATCACAAGCTGAACAGCATGATTTGACTGTCAAATGTTCATACTGCTCTGACTACAAAGGGTGGGAGAGTAATTGTTGCATAACGGTGAGACCAATGTACCTAGGGCCACTTCTATTGCGATTGATTTAATTAATGTAGCTTAACAATTTGTCAAGCAAACAGTTCATGAGAAACATTTTCCAAAAAACTTTATCCTGAAAGAGTCAAAAGAAAACTTATTAGAGCTTTTGGAAATTAGCTTAAAACTAATGGAAAGGACTGGTACATCATCAGTTCTGTGATTTACTTTGTGTATAAATTTACAATTTCCACCTCATGCTGCAGTACAGCTGAGTCAACAAAGTACAATATATTTACAGTAAAATTTACACCAGATGTTAAGCATAAAGAAGTGAATACGTTTCTATGAGTTGACCAGATGCCTTTCCTTTTGTTCTGGTAAGCTTTGCAAAAGTTCTCTGCAATATTAGATAGATCGACATATCCCAAGCAAATCATGACAAATGTATACGCCATCAACTTTTTAAAAGCATTTTAGACAAGATTTTTGGACTACAATTTCATCAACTGAAAGTTAATTTATATATTTTGTATTTGCTACAAAGATTACGCACTGCCTCAAAGTTTTACAGTGATCCCCACCTAGATCCATGCATCTAGTCACAGGGTTTGGAAATGACCCTCTGATCTTTACAATATGTGAACGTGACAAATAACTTCCATTTACTAGACAACCTTAAAGTACAAAACATGACTAAAGTTGTATGTACACACTGTAAAAACTGAGTAGCTACATCATTAGGAAAAAATGCAGAAAAGAAAATAATTTAACAGGGGGAAAAGCTCTATCGTAATAGCAGTCAAATTCCCTCCAATAGTTCAAAGAACTGCCAACCAAATGAATATCAAAAAACTCCCATGTCCATAATGTTTTCCTAAATAATGTGACTAGGTACAAGGTGACCCTAGGTACACTGGTCTACCTACCATTCGTTTAACTCCACCTCACCTCAACAATGATCGAGGGCCACGAAACAATTTCACCCATCAAATTCTTTTCCATCATTAGCATATATTCCAAGCCCCATGAAGGTAGATAGTACTGCTTTTCAGCATGACGAACAACTGTAGCAAAATAGCTTCTTAATTCAAATCAACATTGCCAATCCGTACATTTTTTAACAACGCTAACCTTAGCACTGCAATAATGATGATTGGCCTGTTAACACCGACTCGGTAGTAAACAAAGGGAGGGTAGTATCAAAGACAAAACAATTAAATCCGCGCAATATCCGCAGAGCATGGTTAATACTCCAATAAACTGCAAGATTCTTAACTCTTTTGTTCACAAATTCAATGCAGCACTGAACAGGTTAAGTTGAATTTGTCGTTGGGTCTATATACGTTCAAACAACGCACCATAGTTAAACCACGACACAAAATCTGTTTGATATTAATGCACACATAACGTACACCTTTAAGGAGAACTTCGCAGAACTCAACAGTAAACTACTTCAAAAATAAAAGTACAAGCAATGTAGCTAACACATAAGCACACCTGCTCAATGCAATTACAGTGATTGGCAACGTTTATTACCATGTTGCTGCAAAAGCCTACACATGAATTGCATCTTGTGTACTACAAACACAAAATGGAAGTTACGAAACTAAAGTCTCTGGTATAAAAATGTGGATAGTACCACAGAGTCAACACTTACGTTTCCCACAACCTTCAACTTTATGTATTCTGAGTTGCCGTCTCCAGGCCCGGCGTCAGGTTTTTGTTCCTAAAAACGCGATCCCAGAGATCATTACCACACCCACAACTATATATCCAAGAAAGCATCTCATTAACTTACAAATTATGTAATAATCACATGACTACATCAAATACCTGATTTTCCGACATCTTCCACAAACGTTACTATCCACGCGCCAGAAAACTTCAACCCACAATATGGCGCCAAGCTTTGTCAAAGACCCAGCCAGTATTTGTAAGTTCTACAACGTTATCGAAGTGCGTTCAGTAGCCAATAAATATTAACGATATATCGAAACGAAATGATAAACGTCAACGGTACAGAACTGAGTATCAGTTTAAAACACTAAAGTTAAACTGATGATGTAATGAGTACATAATTCAGATGGAAAAATTCATTATAAAAATCCGCTCCTCATAACAGACTCATCATCATCTTGATAATTCTCGTAAACGTTTCACAAAAAACTCAAAACTATTACATCGAAATAATCGAATTTATTCTTCCATAAGAATGAAATACTATACAAAAATTGCATTGAAAGTTAACAAAAAAATAATTATAGGCAGCGTATGATAATACCTTCACAATACATTGACGTAAAATATTGTTTAACATAACATCATATTAGTCTACATAAGTCACTGTCTACTCCCCCCCATGTGGGGCCTCTTAAGACGTGGAAAAAAGTCAAACATATATGTTTTATTTAGGCGTAATATAACCGAATGGATGGACATGATGAAACATAACTGCATTACAGTGCGACTATTAATCATAAAACAGTCGAAAACAATAATCTTATGAGGTTCTACGAAATTGCTCTTCGATGAGGTAGGAGTTGCCTAGCAGGATCTAGGATCTAAAGTACATATCAGCCTATATATCTGATACTTAACCAAATTACGTGACCCTATTGAGGTCTTTGTAGAGGTATTCTTTGATGCTAGGGTTATATCATTAAAAAACATTAATGAGGAAGAGAGAGTGGAGGCAGTCAACAGGATATTCTATGTCTAATACCTCATGAAATTCTTATACATTTTAGTATTCATACACACTTCTAGAATTATCAAAATACTATTCCTCTAAGTTGAATTCGCCATGAAAATATTACATATCTTATTAATGAATGTAAACATATAGTATAAACTAGTCTCTTCATTTTTATATCACCTGTACTGTTCATCATAACTACTGCAAATACAGGCGAAAAATGGCTCTTCATTAATTCTAGGATATGGATTATACCACCTAGGTAGTAATTTATTTACAGTCTTTAAACTATTAAGTTGCCAATTTCTTCATTTACACTGTTCCAGTGTAAGACCTTTATCGGTAATGAAGATAACGAACTTCTTCGTGAAGTACTGAATCACATAAAACGAGCCTTGTCCAAAATTTAATGACAATTCATTTAAATGGAACCAGCTCTTGATGTTTTCATTTATTTCATTCTTGGAAGGAGAACAATTACACCTTTTAACATGTGGAAGGTCATTTATATGTATTGTGAACAACAGTAAACATAAGAGAGGATCATGCAGCACACTATATCTGATTGCTGCTAGTTGTAATGTAACACCGAACAAGGTAAATATGACCTGTTTAGTTACAACTGTTACTAAGTGTTCAAAAGCGTATTGTCCATTATCATCTCAGTTTTTTGAAAACATTGGGGATAATGAGATGGGATAGTAATTCTTCATTCATGTTTTCTTTTATTTTCTGTGAGTATCTCGAAACAGTATGCTTAAATTTGTTTGGGGAAATACCATATTGAAAATATATATAATATTAGATACACAATTCAACTCAAAAACATTTTATTGCTTTGTCACTGGTTTTATCAGAAATATTCAAATATTTATTCTTAAGAGAGTCAATATCACTCAAAACTGCTTTTGAAGACATAACAAGTAGCTGAATTTCATCAAACTTTCTGAGGACTACTGTTTCCATAAACTGAAGGCTATCTATTAATCAAGTGTTCAGACCTAAATTATTTGCTGCTTAAAGAAAAAGCTATTAACTGATCATTTTATTATTTACCTTTAAATAAATTTTCCACCAATTCTCTTGCTGGAGTAGTAACATCAGTTCCTGTCAGATTACTGAATTTAAACGCTGTTGGACTTGACTAACACTTGGATGGATGACCACTGGGTCTGTTGAATGCTGTTGGCAAGCAGGTTGCACTCACCCATTGTCAGGCAAATTGAGGAGCTACTTCATTAAGAAGGAGTAGCTCCAATCACGAAAACTAACAATGGCTGGGAGAGCGGTGTGCTGACTTCATGCCCCTCCATATCTGCATCCAGTGATGCGTATAGGTTGAGGGTGACACAGCAGTCAGTCATTACCGTTAGGGTCTTCCAAGACCTGTTTGGATGGAGTTTAGTTTTAGTTCAGTAAATAAATTTCCTCATTTCCCCTGTCTAATTGTTTGTTACATTCAAAGTAATTCTTAAGCTGAATTACTTCTTTTTGCCCTTATACCTTCTTCGAATAGTTATAAATTCAGATGCTGGTACTCTGGTTATGGTAAAGTGTCAACTGCCTACCAGGAGGTTGCTACCCTCATTCCTAAATAGTATAATGCTGGCTGTAATGTTACAGATGCCCACTCAGTTGTCATAACATCTTCAGTCTGTGTCTGCCTGTCAAAATTGTCAGGTTCATGTTGTACTCAGCTTCAAGCCACCATCATCAATGGGCATATTCTTAGACATTTTGATCTTTATAGCTTCCAAAACCATTATCCCTCACACTTTCGGAGATATACTGAAATGCAATTTTATGCTCATTTTCTAAAACATGTTATTGCATGATTAGTATGCTAAAGAAGTTATTTGTTTGATAGCGGTTACTTTGCTTTATCACACACATAAACAAAAAGCTTTTTATTATAACATACCAATACTCTACAGTCTACATTTTTAACAAATTTGTTTACTTCTATTGTTGTCTGTATGTGGCAATATTTATATTGACCATCAGCCTTAACTGAGATTACGCATTTCTCAACCCTTTTACGTGATGTGAGGGAATTACTCACCAGTTTTCCAGCATTTTATCATATATATCAGCCTACTGACTTCATTTCCCTGTTTCTCCCTGTTTTCATTTATCCATATTTTTCGAGACTTCTTTCTCCATCTTAATCAGCTTACTGACCTAATTTGTACTTATAATTTTGCTGTGATCCTCAAATTACTTCCATACATCTACTTTAATTCATATCAAAACGCTTTGGCTTGCCTCTAATGGCATCATTTTATTGCCATCTCTTACCTACAGACAATCTTACTTCCAACTGAAAATTATTAATGTATGCAGAGTTTATTGTTTCAGAATTTACGAATTACCAGATTCAATTACTTCTGTTAACGCAAAGTGTCGGTATTTTACTGTTACTAATCCTTTTTGTGGATCTCATTTATTATTTATGGGCTTTAGTCATTATTTTTCTATCATGGGCACTCATAATTTACTCACTGCTATTTTAACATTTAGAATTTACTGTTGCAAAATAACTCTCATTTTCTTTTATAAGTCATCATTTAGGTATTGTCATTTTTGTGAATCGTTCTTGTTTACTAGAAACCTTTTGTTAACTAACATCATATGCACAATATGAAGGATTATATTCCTTACTTCCTCAAGATAGAACAGAAGAAGAGACTGAAACTTGGAAAGGAAGAAAAGTTTCATCCAGATGGCACCACCCAGTATGCCAGACTGTCTACCCACCAAGTGGCAGACTTCCTACAAAATATAGTATAGATAGGACAGAAGAAGAGAATGAAAATTGAAATAAGATTTCACTCACCTGGGACCCCACAGTACACCAAACTGTGTATCTGCCAAATAGTTCTTGACTCCCTACAGAACTTAGTAGAGATAGGACAAAAGAAGATAATGAAACCTGGAAGGGCAATAAAATTTCATTCAGCTGGAACTCCACAGTATGCCAAACTGCGTACCCACCAAAGAGTGGGAGACTCCCTACAGAATCCTGCAGTATCAATTTGAAGGGCTTCAGATCTACTGTGTTTCATAGACCTAGCTTTTTCTTACTTTTCAGGTACTTCAAACACCCTGCGTTTGCATGAGGCCTACCTATTATTATCCTCAATGGCCCTTGATAAACATGTGTAATCTTCTTTGTTTCCACTGAAATTTTCTTAGATTTTTCTTTAGTTTTGACTAACACTAGTTCACCAATGTTGAAGCTAGTGGGGGAAGATTTGGCGATATGCTGTCATTTTCTGTCCAACGTTGATCTGTCGATTGTCCTTTAGCTCCTATTTCTTTGAGGATATAGTTCTCTTCCACATTAGCATTTTGCACATTATTCCTAAATTCAGTATCTTGCCGAAAATATCTCTCACTCCTCATTACTCTGATAGGTAGTTCCCATGCTTCATTATTACTGCCTACATAATTTCCAATGAAAGGCTCTGTAATCACTCGAGAATCCGATAAAGTTAATACTAAGTGGTTCTGGTCAAAGACGATCTTTCTTTGATAGTTCATTAAAAAATCTGTGCCAATTAACATCTCAGTACTCAAACTGAGAACGATTGAACAAGAATGATCTATTAGTACGTCACCTATACCAGTTGATGTCAAAGCTTGATGCTGTATTGCACTAGGAAGTTTTCCTGTACCATCTATTAGTCTTACACCAGTAACTTTCATGACTGTTCACTCATTCTTGTTAGAAATAGAATCAAACTATCAAGAAAATAATGCACTGTTACTCTTGAGAAGTTAGTTTTTATAATAGGATTAGTTACTCGCGTCTGAACAGGTTCCTCATAGAAGTCATCTAATAAATTTTTTTTCGGTCTGTTTCCAGGTTAAATAGTTTTGTTCAGTTCCAAGTACATTTATACTTTGATTCATAGGGTCATCGATCTCTACATTCTCAGCTGCCTTTTCCAATCGGTCCACCAATTTTAAATCAAAGCACTTGATGATGTTCTCTACTTTCGTTCGTTGCAAGTCAGCTACACAACTCTCTGTCTCTGAGCAACTGCGTCCCACACAACATTGTTATCTATAATGCTGTCCTGAAATTTCACAGTTTGTGGCAAGTAAACACAGCTAATAGGTTCCTTGACCTTGACCGCGTTATTATTGCTATCCCCTTATTTCAACAATTCCTCCTCTTCAAAACTTAGCAAAACTGACTCTACTTCCTTTGCTGAAACTTTAGCCTTCAGACTGTCATTATTGTCAAAGGTGTAAGCCTTTGCATCATCTTCATCCTTGTCTGATTTGTTCCTTCCTGTTGCATGTAGCATTTTCCTTTTCCTTCTTTACCCATTTTGCTAATGTGTCCAACATACTGTCAATTACATAACAAGAGTGGTTTAGCAGGTCACTGGTACTGTCTGCTCCTGTTACATCATCCCTATTGTCATTTTGCGTATGCTTACTGAGTGTGAGCTGCATTTTTGTTACTGGCTGTGTTAATGTTTCTGATTGGTGAGCGACAGTTTCCCCATAGATGGGAGTCAATTTTCCACATTCTATTGTGTTCATTCGACTCAGATCGGGTAGTGTTCGTCTTGTCTCACTGGGATATTATTCACATTTCTGTCTTGTCTGTCTCAATAGTGGGACAAATGGGCATCACTCCATTATCCAATGGTGCCAAATTTATTCAAGATGGCGGCTATAGGTGTGGCATCTTGGCACTGACGTCACGGAGGGAAATTCAAATTTTGGTAGGTAATAGGACGATTGGGCTACCTCCAATAACCTAACTCCACCCTCCTCTATCCCTGGAAATGGCAGGAATTCAAAAATGGCCCGAAATTTACATTTATTGACGAGAATATCAAATTTTGTGTCTACACCTTGAGGTCTAGGGAACAAATGACCTAGTACACAACACCACCACCAGAGGGCGCTGTTGGCGGTCCCCAGTCCCTCCCCCATCTCCTCCCCTCCCTTCCCCTAGTTGGAAACTGGTGGGAAATACGTTTAGTCTGTGTTGAGTTGCTGGACTGAGAGGATCTCACATTGATAGGCTAGTGTACTGTGCACGAGGTTTTGTTTAACCAATTTGTTTAAGAATATTGTTTATTTATTTCTGAAATAGCAATGCACCTCAAAATTGAGATTGGTGTTTAAACACTTTACACAATATTAAACAATTACAGATTTTTTTTTATTCTGATAGTGAAATGAACAATGTAATTATACTGTCACATATTGTGCTAAATAAATGTGAAAAGCTTTGTTGTGGGCACTCCATGCACCAGAGCCATGGCTGCTGGAAGAAGCCACGCGCTAGGCCACACCACACCAGCCACCAGCCAGGGCCACCTAAGCACTTCCTTCAATGCTGGGAATTACTGCAGCCTTCATGGCTACTGGGTACCTGTTGTTGTTGAACACAAACTGCTTCAGGACTTATTAAATCTGTTGTGCAAGCAATGTGCAGAATTTTGTCACATACATGTCTTGAAGATGTCACAGGAACTAAATGTACCACTGCCCAAAGAGAGAGAGAGCTTTGCAGATGATGAAAGAATAATTAAACAATTTGCAATCCCTGTGTATACATCTATTTGACAGATGTTCTATTTACTGAGTTAGTGGCAGCCTGGCATGTAATTTCACTTGTCAAACATCGCTGCTATATCTTTGTCTCTTTCGTCACATCATATATTCCCCATTGCTTTTATCAGACTGATGAGAGCACAGTATAATTTCTGAACTGCGATCGGAGATGAAGAGTGAGTGCTATACACCTACAGAAAGCTACATCGTGCATGTATCACAAAGAATCTACGTTTTTTTCTTTGGTGTAGAAGAAAGTAGTTTTATCATCTTAATGTTTGTCACTGTAATGAGTGGGGTAGAAAACTTGCATGTATGTCAGATGTTGGACATACATGTCCTGCATTAGAGTATTAAGAGTGTTGCACTCCGCATGACTAATACTTTGGAAACCATCTGGCTTTAACGTTATAGTGTGTTTAAGTGCAGAAATACGTTGCCTTAGGTGTGCATGTGTTTATGTTCTAGGACCATTTCTCTCTTACCAATGCCTTTTTGGTACTGATCCCAGATGCTAGAACAATACTTTAGGTTGATTTACATAAAATGCCTCAAACTCTGTTCATCTCGAGCTCCATTATGCATAAACCACATGTTTCTTCCCAACCATCTGTTATATCATTACAATACTCTCATATCTAGTATACATCGATAAGGGGTGTTAACTTCATCGACATGGGCGTATCTGGAGAGATCTTGTGCGCTTGGATGGGTGCTGTGAGTAAGGTTCGTGCAGAACAGTCTTCAGTGAACAGCAGTTATGGACTCAGCTCACTCTGCTCCTTAACGAGATGTGGAGTGTAGTGGGTACAGTACCTTCCTACTTCTGGTCAGCTTAAATTAAATTGGCAACAGTGTTGCAGGGAGGTTCGGTCAAAGACAATGAAAGAAGGCCTTTCAGTCTCCAACTTTATCCTAAAAATGCGAAAATGGTCTGTGACTCCCATCCACATAGAGGCAATCATAATCGTAAATTACACACTATGATCGAAGTGCTAGAAATACGAGGGCAGTTCAATAAGTAATGCAACACATTTTTTTTCTCGGCCAATTTTGGTTGAAAAAACCGGAAATTTCTTGTGGAATATTTTCAAACATTCCCGCTTCGTCTCGTATAGTTTCATTGACTTCCGACAGGTGGCAGCGCTGTACGGACCTGTTAAAATGGCGTCTGTAACGGATGTGCGTTGCAAACAACGGGCAGTGATCGAGTTTCTTTTGGCGGAAAACCAGGGCATCTCAGATATTCATAGGAGCTTGCAGAATGTCTACGGTGATCTGGCAGTGGACAAAAGCACGGTGAGTCGTTGGGCAAAGCGTGTGTCATCAACGCCGCAAGGTCAAGCAAGACTGTCTGATCTCCTGCGTGCGGGCCGGCCATGCACAGCTGTGACTCCTGCAATGGCGGAGCGTGCGAACACACTCGTTTGAGATGATCGACGGATCACCATCAAACAACTCAGTGCTCAACTTGACATCTCTGTTGGTAGTGCTGTCACAATTGTTCACCAGTTGGGATATTCAAAGGTTTGTTCCCGCTGGGTCCCTCGTTGTCTAACCGAACACCATCTGTGCGGAATTGCTTGCTCGTCATGTGGCTGAGGGTGACAATTTCTTGTCAAAGATTGTTACAGGCGATGAAACATGAGTTCATCACTTCGAACCTGAAACAAAACGGCAATCAATGGAGTGGCGCCACACCCACTCCCCTACCAAGAAAAAGTTTAAAGCCATACCCTCAGCCGGTAAAGTCATGGTTACAGTCTTCTGGGACGCTGAAGGGGTTATTCTGTTCGATGTCCTTCCCCATGGTCAAACGATCAACTCTGAAGTGTATTGTGCTACTCTTCAGAAATTGAGGAAACGACTTCAGCGTGTTCGTAGGCACAAAAATCTGAACGAACTTCTCCTTCTTCATGACAACGCAAGACCTCACACAAGTCTTCGCACCCGAGAGGAGCTCACAAAACTTCAGTGGACTGTTCTTCCTCATGCACCCTACAGCCCCGATCTCGCACCGTCGGATTTCCATATGTTTGGCCCAATGAAGGACGCAATCCGTGGGAGGCACTACGCGGATGATGAAGAAGCTATTGATGCAGTACGACGTTGGCTCCGACATCGACCAGTGGAATGGTACCGTGCAGGCATACAGGCCCTCATTTCAAGGTGGCGTAAGGCTGTAGCATTGAATGGAGATTACGTTGAAAAATAGTGTTGTGTAGCTAAAAGATTGGGGAATAACCTGGTGTATTTCAATGCTGAATAAAACAACCCCTGTTTCAGAAAAAAATGTGTTGCATTACTTATTGAACTGCCCTCGTATGTAGATAAACTAACTGCATCGGAGTAGGACATTGTCTGGTATACTTTGGTACATATGTTCGAGAACTAATATTGAATGGATGTACTGCATAGTCATCTTTCTACATTCGCGATCTAGTATATGGTACCAGAATGAGATTTTCACTCTGCAGCGGAGTGTGTGCTGACATGAAACTTCCTGGCAGATTAAAACTGTGTGCCCGACCGAGACTCGAACTCGGGACCTTTGCCTTTCGCGGGCAAGTGCTCTACCAATGGTACTTGGAAAGTAGTGTAGGGGCGTTTAGCGATGATGCAGAAATTGGGTAGCGTACTGCTATGTCATTGGTCGGCGTTGAAATTACGGAAAAACCGATAAAATCGATAAACTTGATCGCACTACCATCTGTGGTGCTTTTTACAGTACATTGTCCCATATTGATGGTGTCTTGTTCATCCCATCCACTCAATGGTACGCTGTTGATTACAACATATGATTGACTCAGACCACTTGTTTCAGATGGAGAGAGTCTTGGTGGGAGCAACACCTTCCAGCCAGCACCAAATCAATGATCGTGTGCATGACTGCAGAATGAAGAATCAATCAAAATGAAAAACCAAGAAGTCTGCTAAGATAAGATTAAATGTAGAGGTTATCACCTTCGGACAGCTGTCTGCAAATGCTCTGCAATGCTGCAAAGTCTTCCGGTTTCCATATGTTATGATATCTTCTGCATTTTCGTCAGTAATAAACACCGCCTCTGTCTTTTATTTCATTTATCCTGTGTACTGTGGGAGCAGCAGCATAATTTACACTGTGCATTGTTCAGTTTTCTGTGAGAGCCAATGGATCGAAATGTGCTAATGTTGGTTTTGTGCCTGACACGGACCTCGAAGTCATGGTGGAAAACAAAATGTATAGCTGTGTACACAGCTGTAGTCTTACACTGCATGAATATGTTACAGCAGAAAAATAATGTACCAAACAACAACATAGGGACCGTATCTTGTAACTGATAGTCTGTTGGATATGGTCCTCCTACAGTACAGGCAATGAAACTTTGCACTGGTTGCACAAACGACGTTGATTACTGGGCACCTGCTCCAGCGGACCAGTGCATGTATATTTAATGGGATCACCACATATGGTCAATGTCAACACACAGACGGTATTTGTTTCCTGATATATCGAGAGTGAGAATGCGGTAAAATCTTATCAAGTGGTCTACTGGATGATGTTAGCAGGGTTTTTACAGTTCATAGTTCTTTTCTGTTTGATGGTACAAAATAATGATGACAGAGAGAATGTTTGAGTGACAGACATGAATGCACCTTGAGGGATGCACATCTTCATTAGACTGTTTGGAAACACACTACACTGCAGTAACAAAATCCTCGTCCTTCTTCCAGTTCCCATATCATTTGGATTCTTCCTAATTTTCCCAATAAGAAACACCACCATACTTGCTCGTATTGCCTTTTCTACTACCTAGCGTTGCAGCAGAAAGTTTCGTTTGGCACTGGCCTTATACACTGTGCATGGTTGGTGGAGCTAAGACGTGTTCCCATTTCCACTGAATGGTCAGAACATGGGCCCTGCCACACTATACCAGCTAACCTTGTTTCTCAATGGGCTGCAGAAAGTGGTAGATATAGCGATCTCCGACTTCTGCCCAGTTCCGACTAAGTGGGGATGATCACATGGCAGAGACTGAGGAACCTTACAAGATGCAGAGGGATTGTCTAATGCCACAATGGAGTTTTGCTGTACAGTGTCCTTAGCAGATACGTGAAAAGAAGGTGGCTCGTTTCGAGATATGAGAGTGCCACAGATGTGATTCACTAGTGGCTGTAGCCATTAAAAGACATCTTCACAGGATCCAACGCAAGTATGGGGTTCAATGGATAGAACTTATTCCAAATCACAGAAAACATATGTACCAGAAAGCGTAACACTATAGATATGAAAAGTCGGTGTACTGGTCGTAGGATTTTGTTCATTTCTTATAACTTCAATCTAGCGATGCATTTTTTAAATGATTCGTTACATAGCACACTCTCTACTGTATATGATCATTCTCAATCCTCCCTCGCCTGCAGCACAGTGGATATATTGCAGAACCCCACAAAGAATCAAGATAGAATGCATTACAGATACTGTTTGTTAGCCTGAGAAATATCTAGCGGCGGCAAGAGGAAGTTGCAAATAGCGGCTTCATACCACGTTCATTAGCCGAATCACTTTCTGTATTCGGTGAGAATGGTGAATTTATTAGGAGCCTACACCGCCGGCGACGTGCACCCGCGCTTTCGGTCTGTTAATACCCACCCCAGCGATCACCATTTGTATTCAATGTCACGATATTTGTGTGAAAGACCACTTCATTTGGAAGCAATACCATACCTTGATTTATAAAACTTGTATAGTTTTTAACTGAATATCGTTAGCAATACTTTTGTGTGCCTGTTTAACCAAGACCGCTTTTTATGCAGGGTGACATTAACATAGCCGTTGCGATCGTGTTTTGAATTACTGGTCGCGTATAAAACGATTACATCTCTCTTTCTAAGATACACCGGCACCACTCTCAAGAAAAACAAATGATACTTGTCCATCCATCCGGATTTTCGCTCAAGATTATTTGGTGTCACCAGCATTCAGTTACTGGCAAAGAATTATACTAAATAGGGGATGCGTGATAGATTCGCTGTGATCAGTGTTGAGGTGTAAAGTTTTACGTGGAAAATTGTGTCCAGTCATAAGAATGGTACAGTTATTGATATTTCCGGAGCCACAGGCGTCAGGAGAAGATATTTCCGATACTTCACTCATTGTTAAATGCCATCAGATTCCGGCTGCAATGGTAATATTTAATTGTAATTACAGTGATAATTGTACGGCTGGTTTCCTAGGACGATTATGCCTGATGATGTACGGTTACGTGGCAGAGGTAGCCTGTGGACGGAACGAATGGCATTGGCGGCTTACAGCGGGAGCCGTTGCTAAGCCGCCCAGACTGGGCAGGTGGGGCACAATTATGTAGCTGACCTAACCATATTGCCTTCTAGGTGAGTGAATAACGTGACGATGATCGTATGGCATTGTTGGCCGGGAGGCCCCACGCGGGGAAGTTCGGCCACCGTATTGCAAGTTCTTTTTAGTTGTCGCCACTTCGGCGACTTGCGAGTCAATGATGATGAATAACACACAACACCCAGTCATCACGAGGCAGAGAAAATCCTCGACCCCGCTGGGAATCGAACCCGGGACCCCGTGCGCAGGAAGCGAGAACGCTACCGCAAGACCACGAGCTGCAGACAGTGAATAATAATATGTATTGGGCAGCCTTCGTGATCGCCTGTGTTGTGAGTGTCCTCTGTGGAAATTTGAGAAGATTCAATAAAGATGTCAATTTGCGGTTTTTTCCCCACATTCCACAGCACTATGAACACATTCATAAGAAGAAGAACACCAAAAATGCAACAGGAGCGTGATATGTAAGAAATTATCCACGCAACCTGCCACTGATGATACCTTGCAGAAAATAAAGGCGAAACGCGTATGACACTAAAATTGTATTTTTTTCCGTTGCTGTCAGACGGTCCACAAGTAAAAATTATCAATATACCGTAATATTACACGCAACTGAGGAAGACAGGACTACAAAAGTTGAAGATGTCACTTTTGCAGGGTTTAACTGTCAGTGCAATATGACTGTTGTATGTTTTTCGATCTGTACAAAATAGTTTGCCACTGAAAGTCTCGTAATTTGTCCATGCGCAGAAAGTGGCTGACAGTGCTCCCACACTGGGAGCAGCAAATTGCTGGATAAATTCATTAAGAAGCAATCAGAATGCTGTATTTACAGGAAGTTCCATGGCGTCAGAGAGTTACAAGACATCCTTTGTGTGGGGCATAGGAGCCTCTACAGACTGGTTCGAACAAGACAGGGACAAGATAGCTACAGAAAGCTCTGTGACCTCTGGGAATCATGCGATGTCTTCTTCATTCGACTGTTCAGAGATATGTCCAAGCAGACCATCCTCATCTGGTTCAGATAGGTAGAATGCTGTCCCCACCCGCCATTGTGGCTATGGAGCATATCCAGACCAGCAGCTGGAGGACATAGAAAATTCACCGAAAATTCCAGCCATTTTTCTCGTCTGTAGTACAGTGCTTCGAATTCTGTTTGTGTTTGTTTTTCTTTCACGATCAGTTGTGGGATTCGAAATATGTCATGAACTTATACATATGTAATTGTTCTAATTTTCCCGTTTGTGCTTAGACACAAATGTGCTTCTGAAACTGAGGAAAATAAAAAATAAGATCCTTAACATCCCTGGCAACGGCCTTGCCGCAGTGGATACGCCGGTCCCCGTGAGATCACCAAAGTTAAGCGCTGTCGGGCCGCCATGCGCTGTTGCCATTTTTCGGGGTGCACTCAGCCTCGTGATGCCAATTGAGGAGCTACTCGACCGAATAGTAGCGGCTTTGGTCAAGAACACCATCATAACGACCGGGAGAGCGGTGTGCTGACCCCACGCCCCTCCTATCCGCATCCTCCACCAATGATGACACGGCCGTCGGATGGTCCCGGTAGGCCACTCGTGGCCTGACGACGGAGTGCTTAACATCCCTGATGCCAGCTGCAAACATAAACCAAACCCACTAAGTGTTTCAAGAAAGTGATAAACATCACAGCAGCTGTAGGACTCAGAAATTTTTCTCTCTATGGCAATGCCTTCAAACAAGCAGCTAAAGCTCTAAAAGTGGTGAGCGTCCTGTTTAGGGATACAGAGATATTTATTTCGACTTCCAAATATCACCGTTTTGGGGTGTAAAATCGGATATTGCGGCTGGTATTGGTTTCGGGATCTATTTCCCACAAAAGCGCTTGAAGTGTCTCAGGGAGGAAGACTGGATGAAGAGCAGGAGATTTCACAAGTGTGCCTGAACCCACCGCGATCTTTTTATGGTCAGTGTTCAAGTGCCGATGTACACCTCGGAATGAGAAGCGTAATTACATCGCAAAACTGAAGCAAACTACTGTGCAATGGTCTCTTTGAAAGTGCATTTAGAGACGATTTCACTTTAATAACTCCTGAAGCTGCTCATGCTCAAAGACAAGGGTAGGCTGTGGTATTTCCAACAAAAGCGACCGAAGTGCCCCAGGGAAGAAGACTGGACGAAGACTGAGAGGTTTCACAAGTGTGCCAGAACCTGCCGCGATCTTTTTAGAGCCCGTGTTCAAGCGTGCCAGTATTCAAATTGTTTAAATATTTTTTTCGTCATCTGCAAAGCTTTCTGTCTTTGTGCAGTGGTTCATTTAGTTCCTGTGACATCTTGAAGATATGTGACAATATTTCGCAGTATTATAGCCCCTGAAGCAGTTCGTGTTCAACGACAGGGGGTACCAGTGTGCAACGAAGAAAATGTGCCAGGGTGGAGGAGGAAGGTTGTGGTATTTCTGCGCGTGGCAAGAGTGTTTAGCGTGGGGCTGCAATTGCCAGTGGCCGGTCGGTAGTGTAGAACGGCCCAGCGCAAGGCTTCTTCCAGTGGTCGCGACACTAGCACATGGAGCATGTGTGAGAAAGTTTTGCAGATACGTTTAGAGTGATCTATGACAGTGTAATTAGGTGTTTGCTATCGCTATCGGAATAAAAAAAGTACCGCTATTGTTTAACATTGCCTAAATTTTTTCAACACCAGCGTCTGTTTCGAGGCGTACTGAATTTTCAGAAATAAATAAACAATATTCTAAAACAAGTTGTTTAAACAACGCCTTGTACACAGTATATTAAGATAATGTTGTGGGGTCATCCCTGTCCAGTAATTTGACACAAACTGTGCGAAGATGTGGGAGTAGAGGAAAGGGGCAGGGGTATGTGGAGAAGGGCAAACAGCGCCTTGTGGTGATGGCGCAGTGAACTATCTCAGGTGGTCTCCAAACCTCTAGATGAACACACAAAATTTTATATTACCGCCAATGAATTTGATTTCGTCACCGTTTTTTTTTAATTTCCAGCCATTTTCATGGGTAGGGGTGGATGAAGTTAGGTTTTCCCGCCAAAATTTGAATTTCCCACCATGACCTCAATGCAAAGTTGCCACATCTATGGCCGTCATCTTGGATCTGCCATCTTGAATAAATTTGGTAACAATGCAGAGTTAGGTGTTAATCACTTTGTCCCACACCTCCTCTTCCTCTCGTGTGCTCTTGACCACAATAATTAGGTTGTGTAGTCTGAACCTCTATACTTCTAACATTCACATTTCCCCTGTCTTTTGGTTGTTTACAGGCCTGTTAGAGAACCTATTATTATTCTGCACCTGCTCCTCAACAGCAGCTACTCTTTCCACTCCATCCAGGTACTCAATGAACCTACCCACACTATCTCTAACATTCGCATTTCCCCTGTCTTTTGGTTGTTTACAGGTCTGTTAGAGGATCTATTATTATTCTGCACCTGCTCCTCAACAGCAGCTACTCTTTCTGCTCCATCCAGGTACTCAATGAACCTATCCACATTATCTCTAGGAGCAGAAATGGTTATTTCTGCCGATACCAAGGCAGCTTACCTTCTAGTCCCATATTAATCATTTCTGGCTTCATCTTTTCTCTCAGATGTGATACCTGTGAAGCCCACTTTCTAGAGGACTCTTTTACTGATTCACGACCTGGAGTAAACCTTTTACCACTCCAAAATTCTCTCAAAACGTCGTTTTGTTTGTTGTGTGACCATTACTTTTTAAAAACTGCAGTTTTAAATTCAGAAAGAGTTTTGCATCTAATCATTACCATTACCATCGTGAAGCATCTCCCGAGAAATGACTTCTTATGAAAGAAATTTTCTCTCGTTCTGACCATGCATTTCACAAAACATCCTCAAAATCAGTCCAGAACTCTAATGGGTGAATTTGTTTGCCTGGATCAAAATGTAAAAAGTGACAACATCCAATGAAAAAGGTGTCAACTGAAGCAGCATGCTATATGGTAGTATTACAAGAGCTACCCGAAGTTACTCCATTTTCTATGGTAGTAGTACTAGTATTTAGTTCCTCTCCTTGTAGTTCTATTGCCTCCATCCAGTCAGAAAAGTTTTTGTCAACATCCTCATATAATTTCACAATGTCAGATTTTACTTTCTTAATATCCTCCCGACAAGCATTTACTCTATTACTTATTTCCTCAAATCAATTAGAATAAAGTTTGGACTCATTGCCTATTCTTTCCGACAACCTCCCTTCCACAAGATATCTGCATGTTTGAAATCTTTGCGAACTTTATCAATTTCGGTTTTGAAAATACTATGCAATTTAGTTAGCTTTTGCCGTACTTTGGCTTTGGATGGTGGTTACAATCAATTTTATAATTTAAGTTATTCATTTTTGAGATCATTTCATCCTTTAGCTCTTTAAGTAGTAGATTCAGTCTTACTGTTTAGTTCTTTATTACTAGGCTCAATGTGACTGCATAACTATCCACTATTGGATTCAATCTTACTGTTCAGTTCTTTATGATATGATACTAGTTTAAAAAACAGTAACTGTATTTAGTTTGGAGCCTCTACCTTGCTACTTGGTATTTCCACCGTTTTTAAAGGTGTTCCTAGCATTCCCTGACGTAGTTGAATTTCAGAAATATTGAAATTAATTTCATTATCTGATAACTCTATTAATTCTGCTTTCTTATTTGAACTCAACTTCAGTTACCACATCATCAGAAATTTGTTTTTAACTAGTCCCGCACCTTGCCTGTACCTATAGTGATAACTGTGACATCTCTTTCGCCAGGTACTGTCCAGTGGAGCAACAATATCAGTAGATTAATAAATATCTACAGTTCCTTTCGCTGCCCTCTATGTAGATGTTTGACTGACTTCTGCTAGAGCGTTATACAAATGTTTATAACACATCTTAAATTTGACAGATTCTGGTGGGAGATTTATCATCGCATAAAATATCCGGGCTGCTTTTCTTCCTTTCTCAGTATACCTCAGGGCTTAAGTAGGACAAACGTTCATTATATTTTGTGCATGTTACAGGAGATGTCATTGTACTTTACACACTTGACATTCCACTAGTTTTGTTGGATAGGTCTGTTTTCTTACTTATGTCCTACCTATATGTAAGGAATTTTTCACTGTATGGTATTTACATTTAGCAACAAACAAAAGCATTTCTGAAAACTTGCACTTACTGATTAAAATGTAACCCTTTTTTCACTATTTACAAAACCAACACATTTTTCACTTTCGGTAAGAGGTTTCAATGTGCATTTTGAAGCACTTCCCTCTGTACTTTAAGACCCAACCTCACTTCACAGTAGCGTAACATTTTCTTCATTTTTACGATTTTAAAAAAACATGCTTGTGTTGATTACAATAAAATTTACAACTGAAATTAAAATTCTTCATTTTTGACATTTTAAGATATAAAATTATTTAAGTTTGCAGACACAACAATAACAGTAGGGCAAGTGGGGATCGCTCCACATTGCACTGTGGCCAAATTTCTTCAAGATGGTGGATCCCAGATGGCGCCATATGTGGCAATGTCATAGTGACAACATGGTAGGAAGTTCAAATTTTGGTGGGAAAATAGGTCAATTGGGCTACCACCACTAACCAACCCCTTCCCGTTCCCACCTCACCTCTCCACCTCCTGCACCTCCCCATCTGGAAACTAGCGAGAAAAAGGACTCAGTTTGTTCAAATGTTCAAATGTGTGTGAAATCCTATGGGACTTAACTGCTAAGGTCATCAGTCCCTAAGCTTACACACTACTTAACCTAATGTATCATAAGGACAAACACACACACCCATGCCCGTGGGAGGACTCGAACCTCCACCGGGACCAGCCGCACAGTCCATGACTGCAGCGCCTTAACCGCTCGGCTAATCCTGCGTGGCGACTCAGTTTGTGCCGAGCTGCTGGATAGCACAGACGTAATACTGTATTTTTATGTATTGCTCCCCTCCCCTCCCCCATCTAGAAATTGTCAGGAAAAGGATTCAGCCAGTGCTGGTCTGTTGGATAGGATGGGCGAAAGTCTTTATTTTGCATGCATTGTTTATATAAACAATTTGTGTTGTCATAGGCAGTAGCTTCATCCAGCGTGTTCACCATAAGGCACAGAGCTCAACTGACCTAGTTCACAATACCGCCACCATAGGGCGCTGTAGTACCCCCTCCTCTCCCCTCCTGTGACATTATCCAAGATGGCGGTCTGGGGGAAAATGACAGGAAAAGGACTCAGTCTGTTTCTAGCTACTGGACTGGGGGGACGAATGTAACTGTTTACTGTGTTCAGTGGACGAGATGTGTGTGCTGGAGAAGTAGGAGTATTTTAGCATCTGAGGACTTTGTCGATAGCATTGATGTTTGGTGAAGACGAATATGGGCTAAGTTATGCTTTGCAACTCCTACTGATAAATGCATGCGCTGTAAACGTATATCATTCGATAAACGTCCAGTCAGTCACTCTTCCAAAGCACAAGAGACAAGACGTTCACCCACTCTGGCGCGTAGCCTCTTCCAACGGGCCCAGAGTTTTGGGTAGGCAACGCACTGGGCTACCTGCCCAAGGTCTTCTCACAAGCTTATGGCACAGTTTCACGAAAGCTGCTAAGCACTTCAAGGCACGTTGGAAATACCTGCGGTCTCCTCCCTTCCCATTTCCGTTGCACGGATACCCTGTGTCATTGAACATGAACTTCTTCAGGAGTTACTACGTCTGGTGTTGTGGAATATTGTCACATACATGACTTGAAGATGCACCAACTAAAAGTACCATTGCACAAAGAGAGAGAGAGAGAACAGTTTGCAGATAACGCGAGAATATTTAAACAATTACATGTTTTAGTCCGAGGAATACCGCCACCACCACACTTGAACATGGACTCTAAAATAAAAAGATCGCGACACAGTTGTGAAACCATCCAAGAGACACTTCGCGCGCTTGTGTGGGAAAAACACTTGCCTTTGAGCACGAGTTGCTTCAGGGGTTACTAGATACAACTGAATGTGCCTCTACACACACTTTTAAAAAGATCGAGGCAGAGTAGATTACCTCAGTTTTGCGGTGTATACCGACATATTTTAGCGCAGATTCTAAAATCAGACTGCGGCACACTTGTGAAACTGTCCCAGAGACACTTCACACACTTTTGTGGGAAATACACTTATCTTTGGGCGTGAGCTGTTTCAGCAGTTACTAAGTCCAATTGAATATGTCTCTACACGCGCTTTCAAAAAGATTGCTGCACGGTAGTTTGCACCAGTTTTGCGATATATACTGCCACACTCGATCACAGACTCTGAAAACAGATCATTATACAGTTGTGAAACTACCCTGAGATACTTCACATGCTTCTATGGGAAACAGATCCCGAAACTTATATCAGATGCAATATCTGATTTTACACACCAAAACGATGGTATTTGAAGTCGAAATAAATATCTCTCTGACTCTAAACAGGACGCTCACCACTTGTCGAGTTTTCGCTGCTTGTTTGAAGTCGCTGTCAGAGATAGAGAAAGCTTTTAAGCCCTACAGCTGCTGTGGTGTTTTTCACTTTTCTGAAACGGTGGGCTTAGTTTAGATTTGCTGCTGTTGGAGTCAGAGACGTTATTTTTTCCTCACTTCTCGAAGCACACACTGGTGTTTAGGCACAGACGGGAAAATCAGAACATTGCACAAACAAATTCGAAGCAGTGTCCTGCTGACGAGAAAAATGGCTGGAATTTTCGGTGTACTGCAGTTGCTGACCTCAAGATGTTCTAATGCCATAATGGCGGTTCAGGGACAAATTCCCGCTAGGCCTAGATGGTCTGCTTGAACTTGTCTCTGAAGACTCGAACAAAGAAGACATCACGTTACACTAAGACTTTTCCGTAGATACATTTCCCTGTCTTATTTGACCCAGTCTGTAGAGGCCCCTATGCCCCGCACAAAGGATTTCTTGTGAATGAATGGAGCATTCTGATTGGCTCTTACTTAGAGACTTTCAGTGGCACAACTGTTTAGTAGAGATCGAAAAAAACATACAGCAGCCATATTGCACTGACAGCTAAACATGCAAAAGTGGTCTACAGATCATGAAATACGGAATGACACTTCCTCAATTACGCTGCTCTGCCACTGTAGAGGAAAGCTTGGACATTTCAGCGTGGAACCAACAAAAATTGGCTCTAAGCACGATGGGACTGTACATCTGAGGTCATCAGTCCGCTAGACTTAGAATTACTTAAACCTAACTAACCCAAGGACACTACACACATCCATGCTCGAGGCAGGATTCGAACATGCGACCTTTGTAGCAATGCGGTTCCGGACTGAAGCGCCTAGAACCGCTCGGCCACAGTGGCCGGCAGTGTGGAACCAATCTCCAACCTGGCTATATCACCACATACTATATCGATGCAGTAGTAAATAAAATTCGCATCCTGCGCCATACAAAATCATTGCTTCTCCATCCCGCATATAGCTATCGACCACCCAACACTGGTACATTTACCACAAAGACAGACATGAACACATACAGTGTAAATAGTCCTCTCAGCAGTAGATATAGATTTCCCGAGAGGTTGCTCAGTGACCCATCGCAGCCAACAGTCACGAGTCATCAGCTCCCACACACACATTGGCCCAAAGTGCGACCAGAGCGCCCTCAGTAGACCGCAGCCACTCTCCAAACTGTTGTACAAAGGCTGGGCTGGTTTCCCTCGGCACAAAGATATTACTGTTTCTGGCCTCAACTTGCTTGCTTTCTACACCCATATCAAGACTCTGCAGTTACAAGAACACATGTATTTTCACATGGTTTGCCAGGATACCATACCATTTATGTGATACTTCTCGATATCAAGCACCTAGCAGTAAGCCCCCGATCGCTTGCACAGTATGATTCCAAAAATAAATACTGGAAATTATTTCTCTAGAAACCCAAAACTTTAGCGAGGTGTATGGGGGTGGAAAGTGCTGTAAACCTCTGAGAAGTAGAAACTTGACTATTCTGGGAAGATCTTTACGTTAAAACTCGAAAAAATAGAGTTAACTGATAGTTCCAGTTACGAATACCGATGTCGGTGATATAAGAGATTCCGAATCATCCTTCTAAATTACAAAGTCAGCTAATGTGTATCTCATGTATAGAGAACCGGCAAATGTGTCTTCCACCCATCTTCCACCCATCTTTCTTGAAACAGTTCGTGCTCAATGACAAATGGTACCTGTTAGCCAGGAACGGGAAGGGAGGTGGCCGCAGGTATTTCCTACGTGACAGTTAGTGCCTAGCAGCTGCTGTGTGACCATGTTGTAAGCTATCATGCAGACTTGGGTCAGGTAGCCTGATGAGTTGCCTGGCCAAGTCCCTGGGTCCGTTGGAAGAGGCCATGCACTGGTGTGGGTGAACATCTTCCCTCTTGCGCATCAGAAGACTGACTGCACTTTTATCGAATGATCTTCATTTACAGCACATGCATTCATCAGTATGAGTTGCGTAGCGTAAATTATCCCATATCAGTTGTCACCAAATATCAATGCTGACAAGTCCTCAGATGCTAATATACACCTCCTACTCCAGCTCAGGCATCTCATCCATTGAACGCATTAAAGAATTATGTTCGTCCTCCCAGTCCAGTAGCTAGAAACAGACTGAGTCCTTTTCCTGTAATTTTTCCCCCAGACCGCCATCTTGGATTACGTCTTGGCAGGGGAGAGGAGGAGGTCGACAGCGTCATCTGGTGGCGGTACTGTGAACAAGGTCAATTGAACTCCAGACCTCATAGTGAACACACTGGGTGGAGCTACTGCCTATTACAACTGAAATTGTTTATGTAAACAATGTTTGCAAAATAAAGACTTACATCCATCCTATACAGCAGACCAGCAGAGACTGACTCCTTTTTCTGCCAATTTCTAAATGGGGGACAGGTGGGGAACAATACATACAAAATACAGTATTAAGTCTGTCCTATCCGGCAGCTCAGCACAGACTGTCATGGAAAGTCCATGTTCAGGATCTTGTCCAAACATTTAATGCTGCCATTTGTACTATTTGAATGGTATCTGAAGTGATAGATCGTTCGACACGAAAATTAGTCTACTTTGCTTATTTTCATTCACTTATGTCGTATGGTATTATATTTTGGAGTAACTCTTCCCATTCTAAAAGGATATTTTCGGGTTGGAAAAGGACAGTTCAGGCAATAAGTGGTGTAAGTTCACAAACCTCTTGTCAATCCCTGTTCACGAGTCTGTGTATTTTGATGTTGGCCTCTCAATATATATATATATATATATATATATATATTCCTTGCTGTAATTTCTTGTTAATAGTATTAGCTTCTTCCCAAGAATAAGCAGCTTTCACTCAGTTAATACTCGGCAGAAATCAAACCTGCATTTAAATTGGACTTCCTTAACTCTTGTGCAGAAAGGTGTGCAGTATACTGCTGCATCCACTTTCAATAAGCTACCACTCGAATTCAAAAATCTTAGCAGTAATCGACATGCTTTCAAATCGAAACTGAAGAGTTTCCTCATGGGCCACTCTTTCTAATCTGTCAAGGAGCTCCTTGAAAAATTAAGCTGATTCTACTCATATTGCTGATTGCGTTTACTTAAAATTATGGATTGACTTTTTTCGGATTCAAAAACATTTTGTTTTTATCTGTTATTACTTTTATGTCTTAATTTCATGTACTGACACGTTCCATGACCTTGGAGATTTGCTTCTCCGTTTGGTCCTATGGAACTTGATGTGTAAATAAATAAATAAATAAAAACTGAGTCCTTTTTCGCTAATTTCCAGGTGGGAAGGTTTGGGGAGGAAGGGAGGGGAGGTGGGGATGGGATAGGGTTAGTTAGTGGAGGTAGCCCAACTGACCTATTTTCCTACTAAAGTTTGAACGTCCTGCCATGTTGTCATTGAAACATGGCCACATCTACAGCTGCCATTTTGGATCCCCCATCTTGAATTAATTTGGCAACAATGCAACATGGGGCGATACCCTCCTTTCCCTACTACTAATAACATTTTAACAACTTGAACACCTGCAGAAAAGATAAATAAACTCAAGTAATCTACTTGTATCGACAGGAATATCGACTGTAAAAAATCTCTGCTCGCAGTAGAGTCGATGTGTGCTTCGAAGATTTACACAAGGGAGTTACTATGGAAACAGTGGTGCCAGAATTAAATATCAAACCCAGGACTTTTTAAGATTGGCTGGAGTGTCAGTTGATGGCAGTAACTGGATGGCCTCACCTAGACAGATCCAGTTTGAAGCCCAGTACCATCAGGATTTACTGACAGCTTGTAGAGCAGTGGCTTACTGTAGTTGTTTAAGCTGTTTGATGAGGCTTTTGTTGCAACAGATTCGTCATATTGATTGGCAAGGAGAGTACACTCATCAGATGCATAACACCGAAGGAATGCTGCTACCACCTGAGCTAGGAGCATTTATACTCTTTCCTGTCGGGTGTATTGTAACAGGAGGTATGGTTCTCACAAAAAGTCAGCCATGGAAATGCTGCACTGTGCAACAACCTGTAGCAACCTAGTCAACCACTGCTGGCAGAATGTCACACTGCAGGGTGCTGTTCCTGAACTATTATAAAACCCAACTTCAGAATTATATTTGTGGATGGTCCAGATATTCCTTGGCTGGTTACGAAGGCAGGCCCAAAACCAATTTCCTCTCCTCTCAGGAGAATTTAGTCCTACGAATTCCATATCTGCTGAACCTGTGAACTACTAAAGCAGTACGAAACTACTGTGTATACAGTTTCCCCCTGCCTCAGCACTGCCCTCTTTCACACAGCATTATGCACACTTTACATATTGTTTGTTATTCTTCCCTCCACAGTTCATCACATGGCATCTGGCGACCAGTACCCCTAGAATGTTCTCTTAGGTTGGTCAGACTTTGTGGTGAACCCGTTGGGTTGGCAGGTAATGGACTAGGAGATTGGATAGATGGATGGTTCTCTGTCAATGGTGGACTGAGCTTAAGCTACAGGAGTGAAAATCAAGATTAACAAAGTTTCTGAGGACGAAATTTCCATTACCATGACGCAGAGCTTGTATCCTATGCAGTATTTCTGAATATGCTGAAAAACTGTTCTCCACTAATGCGTCCACTTGTGCGGACGGCAACTCATCAAGGAAATTAAGTATGATGGGATCAAGGACAAAATTCAAGTAGGTTGGGTACTTGATTGGCAGGATTTCGAAAGATTATCATGCATATACAGTAGAGGGTACATTATTTTCAGTCATAGTCCCTAGTACTTTGCTTGTACCCAGAACATCAGTCCTAGTTTCGTAGTTGTTTAGGAATTACAAACCCACATCTGTATTTTTTAAAAAAAAAGCTTGTAAATTGGCAGCATGTAGCTATATTTACAAATAACTGTGTGATGAGATGTAAAATGACTCATTTCACATCATTACATGAGTCATATATATGAACCATGGAATACGAGATGTCACATGCTCACTGTCTATTAGTACCCCACTGTTCTGTAATTTCAGTTGGTCTGCTACCCTTGAGCATCCCCATTTATTGCTGGTGGCAATACCTCTACACTGAGTACACCCAGTGAGGACGACTTTCTGAATATATGGCTACATTGCAAGGATGTCCCATGGGCATGTGCCCATGTGTGTTCCCCTAAGGAACAGTTGCATTTTACATGTCAGAGACCTTCTGTTATAATTAACATATTAGAGTTCTTACCCAATGTAACTACAGGCACAAAGGAATGAAAGACATTAGATGTAATGAGGTTAATGAGCAGGGTTACCATGTCATTTATATGTGGTATAAGGTGAGAATTTGGGTCCATTGGGAGCTAGCAAGGGTAGTCCATGCGGTTGTGCTAACCACCATGTCCAATTGGTGTAGTAGCCAGCACATCTGCCTAGTAAGCAGGAGAGCCCGGTTCGAATCCTGATCCAATACACATTTTCAACTTGCCCTCTGGTAGCTATTGTCTTTAATTACTTTGTGTCTTGATTCATAGTGGCTACAGAATCAAAATGGTGTCTGTTCTTTTGGACATGTCCAAAAGAACAGGCACCACACATATAAATAACATAATCTTCTTTGTTCAGGGATGGCGGCAAATGCACAGGCCTCATGTCAAACCCAGTACCCTTGTAGACTGGCTGGAGGCAGGCGATGGCACCCACTGAGCGCCACTGCCTACACGGATCTACTTCAAAACCTGATAATAACAGAGCTAGCTAATGGATTGTAGCTTAGCGGCTTCATCTAGTAGTTGATGCTGCTTAGATATGCATTTGACCAATTTATTTATTGTGGGTTTTTTAAGTACAATATTAGATAAAATACAAAGCACTGCTTTCCATCGAAGACCACTGGGCGGAATGTGGCTCAGTATGGAAACTATTAGATGGGGGTTGATCTTAATATGTGACTCATAATTGACCAATAACTGGCACAAAGACTGAGCTGGTCGAATGCATAATGCCAAATGAATGCTGTTACTGCGTTTGCTGGGAGTATTGATATTCCCTCCAACCAGATGTAGTGTGACAAATGTTTGGTTGTGGAACAATATGCATTGCTGCATCACGCAGAAGCCCAACCAACGACTGACAGCAGATCGCTGCACTACACTGTCCAGCTGTAGAATTACATTAGTGAACAGCCCACGTATCCCTTGACTGGAGGCCTGCCTGAAGCTCATGCTGCAACAATAAGCAAACAATTATGTATTTGGACATCTGCCAGATACTAGGATACATTAAGGATACTTTGAAATGAAAATGTTACATTCGCCATAGTTGAAACGTGACATAAGCCTCCAGAAATATCCAAGTAAGCTGCAAAGAAAATAAACAGTACACACCGTGAGGGAAGCAATGGAATTCGGTACTCCCCTGCTACTTGGAATTCAGTGCTCTTCTGCTACTGATGATCTAATGGGTCACAGTAACAAAAAGGTACTGTACTATTCCAACTACTGGAACAGTATTCAAAGCAATCTCATTCAAATACAAGTAGTGCATGCCCATCTCAGCAGATGCAAAGTGAGGGATAAATGACGTAAGTAGCACACTTTCTGACAACACCAACGGAATTCTCCACTTGAAAGACATCCAGGTTGGGATTACAACTAATGGAGGACGTTTCTATTATGTCATCTCCTTTCATGAATTAAAAGCATAGTTACATAGGTTAAAGTCTCTTGCAATATTGAGAAACATAGACCAAATAAATTACAACCAACCAAATTATGAATTTTAAATTGTCAATAATAATAATCATTGGCACAATAACAACTTAATTTTTACAAAGGAAATAGCACAATGAAAATACAAGCTACCTGTGTATTTCCTCTATCTCAAAAATCAGGCATTTCCTCCTCTTGTAACAAATTATAGTTCAAACAAATTAATAGTAGATATTATCAACAGCTCATTTTTTATATAACAGGTTAGCCCCATTTATAATAATGTTCAACTTTGTTATTATTTTGTTAGTAATCACCATAACATCACTCTGGTTTTCTTAAAAAAGACGTCTTTATTTCTCGACATCTCAATACAAAAAAACTGTAACTGTCTTCTCCCATGCTCTCACTGAGGACTTGTGAGTAAAGGTCAAATATAGGTACAATTTAAGTTCTTGTTTATATCTTTAGCCTAATAAGTGTATGCAATATTATCAAAGATGTGTTCTACCTCCATACAGGCATCTGATATTAATGTTATTCTCCTACTATCATTAAATGGAAATGATAAAGATACACATAGTGCACACTCATATTGAGATGTTTGTGTCATTATGATCTAACTCAATATCTGCACAAGCGATTCTCCACACACTATAGATTTAAATCTGTTGTCGACCACATTTTTGTAGAATTACCATATAAAACTTTAAGTCTCAAATTTTAGCAAAAAGTAGTTGTTAAATGTTGCTACTTCATTGGTTTTAATCTTAGTCTTCCCCATTGTCAGTAGATGATTGCATTCTGTAGTTGAATATTATAGCTTCCAGTCTGGTAATACCATGTAACATGTAAAAGTTTTTCATAGATGTATGTCTGGACGAAATGTGGTGCTATAGAAGAATGCTGAAGATTAGATGGGTAGATCACATAACTAATGAGGAGGTATTGAATAGAATTGGGGAGAAGAGGAGTTTGTGGCACAACTTGACTAGAAGAAGGGATCGGTTGGTAGGACATGTTCTGAGACATCGAGGGATCACCAATTTAGTATTGGAGGGCAGGGTAGAGGGTAAAAATCGTGGAGGGAGATCGAGAGATGAATACACTAAGCAGATTCAGAAGGATGTAGGCTGCAGTAGGTACTGGGAGATGAAGAAGCTTGCACAAGATAGAGTAGCATGGAGAGCTGCATCAAACCGGTCTCAGGACTGAAGACCACAACAACAACATGTCTGGACACTTTATAAAACCAATGAGTTGGTTATCGAAATTGTTGTTCACTCCTGGGCTTGTGATATAACATATGAATTTGTTATATGTTTTTATTTCACAGCTACAGCTCTGCCATGTTAAAGAATCTATTCCAGCAGTCATATCGTTTTTCACAATTACAGTGTACTTTTCTTAGTCATCTCCTTGCACACGGAAGTTGTCATTTGATGTTAAGTAACCACACATTTCCATTTCTTAGTACAGGACCTTGTCCTCCTGAGTACCATAAAATGGAGATATTGCGAATTTAGGATTGGTTCCCATGAATAATGTTATTCATGGGTCCGAAGAAAAAATTAATGTATTACACACAAAGTTACAACCATCTCCTATTAAAGAAATTACTCCCTTAAGCATAGATGAGCATGAGATATATGAAAAAACTGGAAATAAAGGACATTGGAGTAAAACAATAGTAGTATTAAACGAAAAAATTGCTGTGAAGGGAGCCTGTAAACAACTACAGGAAAAATAAAAAGCTAATGTAGATGTAGAAGTAAGGCTTACAGATTACTTTAAACACAGTATGTGGAAAAATCTGGATACAACAGGGGAATACAAAAGCAAGCATTTAATTTTAGTGTAAATTCCAATGGAAAGTGGCATTGTATAGGAGTACTCATAGAAAATGATGGATTTGGGAATGTTTACTACGTTAAAGGACACACGAAAAATCTGTTTATAAACATTTCTGTTAACAAGGATGGTTACATTGTATCTAAATGTGGTGGGTTGGTCATTGTACTGGTCATTGTACATCTGACAACAGAAAAACCATTCATAGAATTAAAAACCTATGGAATATCTACAATCAACAAGTATTCATTTGGAAAAATTGTAAACTTTAAATTTCATAAGGAAATTCCACAAGAATGTGATGGAAAAGAGTTGACAGTAGACACCAAAACACATGTGGAATGCTTTAACAATAGTGTAATGCAGGAAATAAAATTCAAAATTAAAATCTCTGAATGCCCTCAGCTTAAAGAATTGCAAGAAGGGACCTAGTTAACTGCTAAAACTATAAAGGAGATAGTTTATGGGAAACATAGATATCTATTAGAAATAAGAATATACTATTTCTCTATTTGTCAAAAGAATTAGATGACACAGATGCAGATTTAAATTAGAAGTTAAAAATTAGGTAGATGTTATTAAAACTAAACATAACAAAAATAAAGAAAGTTGTTTTCCATATGTATATGCATAAATAAATAAAAATTTTGTACAAGAATATTTGTTTCCTTATTCATTAGATTACCAAAAATCCTAAAACATCTCCTCTCTATGATGATATTTATATGTCTTTTGGGTAACAGTCTTGCAGACTAGATGAAAACAGGTACTTGTGTTGCAAGGAAAAGTAGTGTGAACTAGGTAGTTGAAAGCATAGTAATTCTCAGTTTCTATCCATATGAAATAATATCTATTGAAGAGGAACTTCAACAAGCATCGATCATTGTTTGAAGTTTATGACAGCTGTCCCAAATTATACACCAAAATACTGATGTAGAGAGGGATATTGTATATGAGAACATTACGTGAGATGATAGAAATATATAAAAGGTTTATTTCGTAAATTCGAAAGGTTTAGAAACAGTTCACACAATTATTGGTAGGGATTTTGTATATCGAACTTCATCCATTGGATCTTTGGAAACTGCGTGGGATCATATTCGTTTTTAGAGGAGAATTGAAAATATAGATCGAATTATAGCACCAAAATTACAAACTAAGCATCACAGAAGGTGAAAGCTTAGCAGTTGAACATATATTCACGGAACAGTCTACTATTTGCAACAGGAAAGTGGTATAGGTGAATGAGTATGCGAAGCAAATTTGTATGATTCCACTCTGTGACACCATAGTGTCAAATGATTTTTGAACATGACAAAAAAATTCAGATGTGTGTGTGTGTGTGTGTGTTTGTGTATGTGCATGCATTCATACTTGGCTGCGCAAGTCTGTGCTCATGATTATTTTGATAAATAATTTGGAACATGAGTCAAAATTCATGTGAAGACGCTTATGAGTATGCGTGTCCACGCTAAACTTAATTTTGATAAATAGTCGAATATTTTTGAATATAGTGCAAAATTCAGGTGAAGTTGCGTGTGGAAAAACTAAAGTATAATCACACATGTTTAGATATGGTAGGCTACTACTCATTGACTCTTCCATTTTAATTAAAAAATACGCTGCATTTTTATTGGCAGTTTCATTTCTCACAAATACTAAAAACAAATTTTTATAATTTTTCCACCAGCAACATCTTTGTTTCGTTTTAATGTTTGACAAAAGTACTGCACTGTCACACATTGTTTCATTTTAATGATGCTAAAAGTATTGTTTTAAAATTTCCCCACCAGTGTCATCTAGAATTTTAAGTACTGTAATGGGCATTTCATTTTTAACAGGTGCTAAAAAATTTCCCGCCAGCGTCATCTTGCAATTTTGAAATTTACTACTATTGCCTTCTTGGATTTTTAAATTTTCCACCCTTGCCATCTTTAATTTTTGAATTTCCCAGGATCTATCATCCTTAATTTTTAAATTTCCCACCATCTTCCATCTTTAATTTTTAAATTTCCTGCCATCCACCTTCTTTAATTTGTAAAATTTTCCATTGTCTACTATCCCTAATTTTTAAATTCCCCACCAACATCACGTGACTGAAAAAGGGGTATGGTTTGTGACATTATCATGTTGACATCACAAGCAAGGTTCATGGCTTTTAATGTCACAAATTTAAACGAATTAAAACTTTGTGATTTATAGATAAACTGGTCCAGGTTCCCCCTGACCGCACCTGCATATGGATGCATTCAACTTTTGTCCTGGACAGCATGTGCTCCAAAAAATATTTGGTTATGGAATGCTGAGACAGTGAAACACCATCACATGTCAGCCATTATGGCAGATGAACTCAAACATACAGTTGAAACAGCATGGACCACGCTTAGTTCAACTCACTGCGAAGATGGGTCACAGTCATTGTGGCTACTAGAGATGGAAGCTGAGCTTTCTAAATTATATTGTCTGTATATCCCTAAACGACCTACAGATTTTATCACATTTTTTTACAACTGTGCTGTGTGCGCAAAATAAGTAAAATTTCGATCTTTACTAGTCTTTCTGGTTTTGCAGTTTTACTGGCAAGCAGTGCAGTTACAGTCAGTAATGCTATTTGACCATGGTGTTCCTCCCATTGTCCACTGCCGAGACAAGGTGCTCATAACATAGATCAGAAATGGAGACTGGAGTCTGATGTACGCATTTCTTCTCCACCAGGAAAACTCATCATTGTATCATGCTTTTGGGATACCACTATCATTTACTTGATGAACAATGTTTGTTATTGATATTACTGTTTAGGATTGGACTGCAAACTTGCCCTCTTATATCTGGTGAGGGCAGTAAGCGTCAGAAAAGTTATACATTTATTTTCGATACCTTAGAGAGGGATAGGAACTCTTTCGCTTTCATATATTTGTTTTGGATATCTTTATATATTTAATATTTATTTATAGAATTTCTGTTTTATATGCAGACTACTGCTCAACAAAAGGTATTAAATCCCAATTGTTCTTACAGTGCAATGCTTTTAGTAATACAATTTCTGTTTATTTCACTTATAGTAGGGATACCCATTCTATAGCCTACTCGTGGGCTAAGAAGTGACCATCTATCACATGATGGGTAAAAACAAATACAACTCCATTAATGTAATGATATGGTAAACTGAATATTCTCAGCCTGAAACTCCCACCACACGATGCTATTCTGTCATTGTTCCATTCCAGTATTTTTTTCCCTCAGAGGTTATTGTTAGTATTAAGTATATAATGTGCAGCCCAAAAATATTTGTCTTCTACCACTGTAGTGCAGGTAAGCTAAATGGCTGGAAATCCCTGACCTACAGTGAAACATAATTTAATGATGTAAGGATTTTACGATCATGCTGTTGTGAACTCTTAAACTTTACAACAACAAAATAAAAAAAAATCCTTCAACCATAAAGAAATGTTTTTTTTTCAACTTTTCACTTATGATAGTTGCAAAACAAACACCTTTATTCTATATGAAGCTGAGGTCAAAGCTATACACCTAACAATCGGAAAATGTACTTGTGTAAAAATGCAGTTATTTTTATGTCATACTTGTATAATAAGTCAATTTACTTTGTCCAATTCGATCTCATTGACAGGAATCCAACATTATCGAAAGTGTGGTATTTGTTTTACGCACTTTGTTCTCTATAATGATCTGCACATAACTCCAACCATACCAGAAGCAAGACGGGTAATAGCTGAACAAGCATACAGCCATATGGGAGCAAAGAGTTTGAGCATTAATCTTTCAGAAACTCACATATGCGATGTCAAACAAGTAAAACTGACCTTATGGCACCAGTACTGCGAGATTTAGGACAGAATAAAGATCCAGCACAACATCTTGGTACAAATACTGCATTACAAACATACAGATTACACTGATATGGAGGCTTTTAATAGATGCAATGTTGTAACTTGCAAGTGTTCGGTGCTGTTACTGAAGATAGTTCCAACATACTTGCATCCTAATGAAGTTTTCAGTGATGCCAATGTGGAAGTAGGTCGATTGTGTTAAGTATGGAATCCAAGTTGGCCATGAAGTATAAAATCCAAGATGGAAATCCTAGACAGCGCATCTACGAGGTCGCAATTCAAGATGGTGATCCAGGATGTCACCTATGACGTCAGAATCTAAGATGCCGAATCAATGTGGCTAACCCGCATATATGACTGCACCCAACAACTTAACTAGCCTGAAACAGTTGTTCCAATTTCAGTCGTACTGCAGTTGCTTAACCTCACCACTCATCCTCAGCGCCCAGGCTTACTAACCATCAAGAAGAATCATCACATGTGCTCTGTACACTACAGCGAAAGATTGATCATCATCTTGAAGTGTGATAAGAGATTTACTACTTCCAGATGGACAAAACTGACTCACACTTTCAGGTGTCAGTACTAACTGATTCCTATCTATTAATGTTCGTTATTATTATTCATGATGTGTGATGTGTGTTCTCGTGGTTTTGCTTTATTTATACCTCAGCACAACAGCTCTGTGATGTAGACAACACAGTGCCAGATACATTTGAGTAGCTGTGACAGTAACCAAGTAAGAATGCAGACACCATACA
Source organism: Schistocerca americana (assembly GCF_021461395.2). Classification (NCBI taxonomy): domain Eukaryota; kingdom Metazoa; phylum Arthropoda; class Insecta; order Orthoptera; family Acrididae; genus Schistocerca; species Schistocerca americana. Next base: position 267,081,571 of record NC_060121.1, on the reverse strand, counting down.
TGATGCAGATCTGACATGTTGGTGTGGAAATCAGTATGCAGAACAGTTTCCAAATTTTGAGTTTCCACTATATCCATCACCTATATCACTAAGTCAACATGCAGCAAAACTCTCTGATGCAGTGCCCCACATGTTGTAGCAGGACACAGTATTCTTTCCAGATTTTGAGTTTCCACTACATCCAACATGTGCATCACTGGTTGCGCATCATCTAAGCAGTTTCAAAACGCTACTGCTCAGTATTGGTTACCAGTTGACCGCCAATGGATCGAAGTGTCGGTTTAATATGTGACATAGACTTTGAATACATAGTAGAAAAAGAGATTATCTGGTGGAGTACAAAGTTGCCGCTTAGTGATGTGGAGTAGCATAAACTGTGCAGCAAGCGGAAATATACTCGAGAACTGAATGACAAACGACTACAGCCCACTAATGTGAGACATTTATATCTTTGGCAGGAACAGTGCAACCATTGTCGACATATTTGGATATGATACAATGAAGTTAACAACTCAAGTCCCAGCACAATGGTTGTACTGAAAGTGTCCAAGTGTTGTGATCTTGTGCAGCTTGTACACTGCAATATGGATTCAAACTATGGCAGATGTATGTTAAACTGCTCCTCAATAATGCTGTGAAGCATGTTTTGGGTCATAAAAGTTCATGATAAGGGAGTGGAGTTAGATAAATGTATAAATTAATGTATGTGTCCTACACTCAAGTCAACCAGTACTGCTGTTATAAACAGAAATTCCATACAATCTGAGTTTATGGATGGTATATTAATCTATTAGTGCTCCAGTTGGTTTGAGCGCAACACAAGCTGAATTTAAAGCATATTTAAACCAGGTAATTGGACAATAGTGCAGAATGATGAATAGGGGTGATACTGAAAAAAGAGAAACACATGTTTTAACAATAAAATGGTATTTCCCATAGCCATCTAATACACACCATATATATATACAGCCTATTTGTTGCAATATTAAGCTGACTTTGCATACTTTTACATGAGATGAAACTCAACAACTCAGCTTTAGCAATGTAAGACATTTTTCAGTTTTTTCAACTTAATAGTAACGCAATTTAACATTTTATATGTGAAAACTGTTTGTTATACCGGATTTATTACGACAAAATGATCTTACCCTAGCTAAAACAGGATTCTTGCACACAGAACACGATGAAATGGAAGCTACACATTTAATGCTAACCTCTATGTATCGGCATGGAAGGAATAATACTACCATCTATTCAAGGAAACAGATTTGACACAGGTGAACATTGTTGATAACTGTCATATTCACATTCCATTCAGATGACAATGTGAATGATGCATTAGGACCAACATCTATGACAGCTTCCTAAAATTTCCTGTAATTAATACCCATAAAGTATTTTTTTTCATGAAATTTCCTCCTGCTGTGAACTATATGGCATTCATTCAGAACATGTGATAAAGTTTTACACAGGGTTCCTATATGTCTATGGAAGTGACAATGATCATGAAAAGCCTGTTCCCACGGAGTAATATATGTGGCACAAGAGGCTAAATCTCAAGCATCTATTTTGTGAATTGACTAACATTTTCCCTGCAAAATGCACTTTCTTCTTCTTCTCATTGGTAGACAAAGTAAAATGTATATTCATGAGCTAAGGTTTTTTACACATACTCAAAAATCCAAGATGGTAAGATCTCGTGTGGCAAACAGTTTATCCTATGTATTCTCACCTAACACATTCCTGTACCTTGTGATAAGACAAATCACAGTCGTGCATAACTGGAATTATTTGTATCAAACAGATTAGAGTTAAAGTATGTATAGGTGACGCACAAAGATGCCTGTAGGATGGAGTGAGACTGCCCTAATCACGCCACATAATCTCACTGTCACATCCGGGTAGGGCACCACTACCAGGTTAAGAGTATAATTTGTGGGAAGATGTGGTAGTACACTGTATTAGCCATCAATGACCGGCTTGAGTGGTGTGTCACAGTTTGGGTTAAGACAGCAAGCATGTGAAATTACTGTAAGATGGGCTAGTCTCACACAGTGTAACTTGCTAGTTCAGTGGTAATGCAAAGCAGATACAAGGTCTCCATCATCAGAGTTTTGGTGGTGTTGTGGAGTACATATCCAGGAGTGGTGTATGAGCACAAACGCTCTGTCATTCAGTACAAATAACCATTGATTTTGTAGCAGATTATTTCACTGTCCAGCAGTACCGCCAGGACGCAAGAGCTATGCCAGATGAGGAGACGACTTGGAGCCACCAGCTGCAGTCGGAGTTCTGAGTCCCTGTCTGCTTCCTGCACTAAGTCCGTCAACTAGACTTGGCGTCACAGTGCAGCGGGCCTCCCAGACAACTCCAGCGTCACCAAGGCTCCTACCAGGAGGCAGCAGGTCACATTCCAAAATGCAGTGGGTGTGGGTGCATGCCTTGCCACTCGCCTTGGCCACCTGGGTGTGGTCATCCACTGAAGAGAGGCTACCTCTGCAAGACTCCAGTACTTGCCACTGACGTCGGTGGTGTGACTCATGTGAGATAGCCACCAGCCAGGCGCAGAGCCAGCACGTTTTGCAGCCAGCTCGATGAACACTAGATCTGGCTGAGCAACTACAAGCCCAGTCTCGGGTGTCAGAGGCATGGAGGCATCCTCAAGATTCCGCAGAACCGATGTATAAATTGGAAACAAAGTGTTAATCCACTTTTTCCTGGGCCTCATTGGCCTGCCATCCAGTCTCAACCCTCGGCAACTCCACCACCTTACCCTGTAGATGACCTCAGTTTCGGTTACAAAGCGGCATCAATAGTACTGATGTCGTTTTCAGTGAGTAGCAGATGGTGCACAGCGATCTGTGGTATCGACGTGGTGGGGTTCATGTAGAAACTGTTTGTTATTTTTTATGTGTATGGCAGGCATGGGATCTAAGACAGTGTGTTATCAAACTTGACAGTTACTTTGTTTAGACCAGAAGAACTGGATGACGTGTCTGATGTTCATACCAGCAATAAAAACAGTGTTTAGAGCTGTTGAGATGTTTGCAGTGTAATTTGCTTGAGTTTTCCACACTGTGTGCTGAATATGTATCTGTAATTTGTTTTAATGCGCCATTGTTTTGGTCATATTCCGAAGCAATGTAAGGAGTATTGATGGTTGATGATATGGCGCAAGATCTAACTGTTTTCTTTTTATTAGTTGATAATTATTGCGTGTTTGTTTTATATATGAATGAAGGATAAAGGTATAGCAATGGCAGAGTCAACAAGCTAACTGCTGGAGATGAGGAGTTAGTGTTGTTCAGGGCACCGACCCTTAAAAGAGATCCAGCTGCTGCTAACACGACGGTCGTTTGACTGTTGTGTCGTCGTCAGGGCCTGATCATGGGGTTTCTTTGTCTTTTTTTCTTTTTTCGCTAACTTAGCCAGTCTCTTTTCTGGAAAGTCGTCTGAGGATATGCTGTCGTTGGTGGATGACCTTCAAACGTCACCGAGTATTGGGAGTAGGTCTGAGAGGTGAAGAATTTTATGAGATGCACGATCATGGTGCATAAGGTGGAGACACTTGGGAAGTTGAAACTGTGGCTTCTACAGAAGTACAAGAAGAAGAACAGCATGACAGTCTTTTGGGAGCAGTTGAGCATTATTACGAAGAGGCAAGAGGAAACTGTGGAAGATTTGGCTTGCAGAATACGAAAAGTGAATGTATGGAACATATGAACCGACCCAGAATGACGAAACAAATAAAGTTTTCCCGCAGGAGGCCGAGCAAAGAGTCCTCGATGATACCCTAAGGGGCTCGCTTCTGGATATGTTGGGGAGGGTGTGCACAGGGGTGCCTAAGGATCTCAATTCGTGTGTGAGATTAGTGATGGAGTGTGAGGAGATTGATGTGTCGATGGGGGTGAGGGATAGGTGTGGCATATTTTCTGAAAATATGAAGTGTTACAATAGTGGGTGTACAGGGCATGTACAAAAGCAATGACGCCAGTCTCCGTGGAATAGGGGTGGTGTGAATCATCAACAGATTATGGCAATGGTAACAGTGGTGGACAAGGAGGAAACAAGCAGCTGTTAAATGCAAGAGGGAATCTGAAGCCCTGCAAAAGGCGTTCCTGTTAAAATGAAATGCAGCAGTACGTATACAGAGTTGAAATACGTAAAAGTGGTTGCTGTAAATGGAAGGAAGTATAAATTTTTAATACATACTGGGGTGCATGTGGCAGCAACCAGTAGGGATCTAGTCAGAGGAGATGGAAGCCACCATGTTATAGAATGCATGGGATGAGGGATAATGACATAAGGTCATTGGGGCCACTGAAAACAGATTTTCGGGTGCAGGCAGTCAGATTTAAGCAATGTGTGGAAGTAGTGCCTCATGTAAGCAAGAGCTCAGCATGATTATGGAGCTACACTTTTTGCATTAATATAATGTCACAGTTGACCTTCAGCGAAGTGTGGTGGAGCTAAGCTGGACGACATTCCAGCTAGAGGAAGCTGTTGCCAATGCAGATCTGTCACAAGATGCATCCATCATAGTGGGCAATACGATTAAACAGCATAATATGCATTAAGGCTTGATTCATGTGATTGTGTACCAAGTGGCAATGGGAAGCCGCTTTGGTCAAGCCTGGAGTCACGTTTACCTGTCAATGTGATATGCATAATAGAACTGCTGGAATGAAACGATGTATTCGACTTAGTGAGTTGTCTAGTTAATAGGAGTATCATATACATATGGGACATGGACGGTGGGAAAGTGGTACTCGTCACTCTTGACAGTTTTGGCGCTGAGGAAGTGGACAAAGGCGATGTTGGCAGCAAGATTAGATTTTGCTGTAATTACCGCCTTCTTAATTGTAAGACTGTAACAGACACATACTCAATATCTCAAGAGACCGTTGATAACTTGATAGCTTGGGACAGTGTTGGTATTTCTCTAACATGGATTTAAGAAGTGAACCTCATCAGCTGGGGATGCTTTTGGAGAACTAATCGAAGACAACTTTTTCATCATGTTGGGGCTAAGAATGCTCCTGCGACGTTTCAATATTTGTTGGTCAGAGCTGAAGGGTTTGGATTCTTGCCAGTGTCTAGTTTACCTGGACAATATAACCGTGTTCTCAGGGGACATAGAGAAACGTAGATATCATTTGAGAGAGGTATTTAAGAGGTTGTGGGCTCCACATCTGACGTTGAGGATGGAGAAATGTCATTGTCATTGTAGGAAGTAAGTTACTTAAAGCATGTGATTAGGAAAAATGGGGTGAGAGCAGATCCAAGATCAGTATACGCAGTGGAGAATTTTCCAGTTTCAAAGACGAGCAAAGAACTACAATTGTTCCCGGAAATCTCGAACTGTTATAGAAAGTTCGTAAGAGGATTTACTGATATACACTTATGCTCATAAATTAAGGATAATGCTGATACATGGTGAAACAACGCTCTGGTGGGCGGTTTGCGGGTTTGAATCACCTCGGGGTATGACCATGTGGTGCACTTGACATGCAGTCGTCGCACGGTGGCGCTGGCAGCAGTCCACATAAGCAGAGGTGTGTTGGTGCATGTCAAAGTATGGTGCAGCGAGTAAGTGTGCAGACGTTTCCAGACGTACTAATGGTGACTGTGTGTTGAAAATGGCTCAAATAACACATATTCATGACGTTATGAGAGGTACAATACTAGGGCGACTGGAGGCTGGTCAAACACAGCAGGTCGTAGCACGGTCCCTCCATGTGCCACAAAGTGTGATCACACGATTATGGCAACGATTGCAGCAGACAGGAAACGTGTCCAGGCGCTACAGTACAGGACGTCCACAGTGTACAACACCACAAGAAGACCGATATCTCACCAACAGTGCCCGCGAATGGCCATGGAGTACTGTAGGTAGCCTTGCTCGGGACCTTACCGCGGCCACTGGAACAGTTGTCTCCAGACACACAGTCTACAGACGACTGAACAGACATGGTTTACTCACCTGAAGACCTGCAAGGTGCATTCCACTGACCCCTGGTAACAGGAGAGCCCGTAAAGCCTGGTGTCTAGAACACAGTACATGGTCATTGGAACAGTGGTCTCAGGTTACGTTCACGGACAAGTCCAGATATAGTCTGAACAGTGATTCTCGCTGGGTTTTCATCTGACGTGAACGAGGAGCCAGATACCAATCCCTTAATGTCCTTGAAAGGGATGTGTATGGAGGTCGTGGGTTGATGGTGTGGGGTGGGATTATGATTGGTGCACGTACGCCCTTGCATGTCTTTGACAGAGGAACTGTAACAGATCAGGTGTATCGGGATGTCATTTTGCACCAGTATGCCCGCCTTTTCAGTGGTGCAATGGGTCCCACCTTCCTCCTGATGGATGATAACAAACGGCCCCACCGAGCTTCCATCGTGGAGGAATACCTTGAAACAGAAGATATTAGGCGAATTGAGTGGCCTGACTGTTCTCCAGACCTAAACCCCATCGAGCACGTCTGGGATTCTCTCGATCGACGTATCACTGCACGTCTTCAAACCCCTACGACACTTCAGGAGCTCCGACATGCATGTTGCAAGAATGGGAGGCGACCACTTGATCCAGAGTATGCCCACACGTTGTGCGGCCTGTGTACATGTGCATGGTGATCATATCCCATATTGATGTTGGGGAACTTGCGCAGGAAACAGTGGCGTTTTGTAGCACAAGTGTTTTGGGACGATTTTCTCAACTCATCACCAATACCGTGGACTTACAGATCTGTGTCGTGTGTGTTTCCTATGTGCCTATGCTATCAGCGCTATTTGTGTGTAGTGCCACGTTGGGTGGCACCACACTCTGCAATTGTCCTTAATTTATGAGCATGAGTGTAGTTCAACTACTCACGCAACTATTGGAAAAGGGTGAAGAAATTGTGTGGATAAAGGAATGCATAGGGGTGTTCGAAGAGCTGAAGCGAGTTTTGACGTCGAGTTCAGTTTTGGTGTTTCCAGATTACAACAGGGAGTTTGTATTGTCCTGCGATACATCTAATCATGCTCTTGGGCATCAGGAGATCAACGGTGAGAAGCACCCAATTGCTTTTGCTTTGAGACAACTTGACAGAACCAAAAGAGGCTATTCAATGACGGAGAGAAGTGCTTAGCTTCATATATGTGGAGTGACGTATGTTTGATGTTATCTGTATGAGAAAAATTTTAAAGTGGTGACCCATCGTGCCGATCGGAAATGCTTCTTAGGGTCAAAAGACCCATCCAGCCAATTAACGAGGCGGGCGTTAAGACTCAGCGAATGCTACTACAAAGTAATTCACAAGCCAGGAATTAAACATGGATATGCAGACGCATTAAGCAGGAAGGTGGCTGGTAATGTTGGTGCTGTACCACTTCGCCTGGGACAGAATGGAGCGCTGTGAAACCAACATATGAAGGAAGGAGTTCTGTGGCCAGACCCAACGACATGGTGATTACTAGCCATCAATGGACACTGAGTTTAGTATTTAAGAGGTGGAAATTCCGAGATTAAATGAGGAGGCTGGAGGAGGTACTTTTCGGGTTGCGACCAGTAGCCAAAAACAGGGAAGTATTTGGGGTAATTTGGGGGAAGTGCGAGAAATTGTGTAGAACAAATGGGCAGTTGCGAGGACAGATACAGCAAATAGAGGAGGCGGTGATGCTTTCACTATGACACCAGAAGAGAGTTTGGATCGATGCTGGGGAAAACATTTTGAAGGCTGTGTTTGGAATACCAAATGCTTGGGACATAAGGGGACTAAACGGGACCATGGAAGCGAGAAGCAGTTGGCTGAGGTGGCGAAGTAGCGTACTAAGCGGATAGAGAGCTTGGAGAGCAGAGTATTAAATAACTTGCATACACTCTGGGACTATGGAAAGGCAGCAGACACCACTATGAACTGAGACTTAGGGTCATTCAAGCACAAGCAGAAGTAACATACGCAAGAGTCACCATGACAAGAGCACTGCAATCACTAGCAGACTGCATCTGGGACAAGAGAGGGGAAATGATAAGATTGTAAGAGGCTATTCATCATGCGCAACATGAGCACTTGAGTCTCATCTTGTTGTCACTAAAACAGTATCTGTCACGGGTTGAGAAAAGTTCAGTGAGACCTTCTGTCATTTCACATCACATCATCTGACACTCACTATTGTGAGCATCAAATTACCTCTGGCACTTGGATTCTGGTGTCGTATGGCTGTGTTGGTATCCTCAGATTCGACATCTTGGATTATGACGTTATAGGGCTGTGCTACTATTTGAAACCTGCCATTTTAGATTTTCAGTCAATAGGACAATGCACCCCACCTTCGATTTTTTTAATTTCCCAGCAGTTACACATCAGAGAAGCACCTTACTTCCACAGTGACAGCAGAAGGCTGGAGGAAACCCTCTGGTAATATTGCTTAATGTTGAATTTCACACAAATTTTTTAATGACTTGTTATTTCATTCATGGGGTAATTTGCCTACATCAGGGGAGTAGGGGGAGGGGAACGGAGAAATATTGCAATTGTGCACGATGTCAAAGGGGTGATGGGGAGATGCAGATCAGACAAGAACGCATACTGCGGAAGAACAGTCTTAGCCATATTACCAACTTCACCTTTTGAGATGGTACATGATGTTATGACAGTGATTACAATGTCAAATCAAATTTATAAAGAATTTGGCTTGTGTGCATGCACTGATTCGGTTAAGAAAGGTGTCATAAAGCCATTGTAACCTCTCGTGAGGCAAACTGGCCCTAAACAGTTGTAAGCAGTCTCTGATTCCTGAATATTGCAGTGGGAAGGAGTTGACATCTGAGCTGATCCCACACATGATCTATCGAGGGTGGATCTAGGGATCTTGCTGGCTAATGAAGTACTTCAACATCATGCAGGCAGTTCATAGAGACAAGTGCAACGAGTGAATGAACATTGTCCTGCTGAAAAATACTTCAACATAATGCAGACAGTTCATAGAGACACGTGCAATGTGGGGATGGTCACTGTCCTGTTGCAAAATGACATCACAATAAAATCACATGAGAGGTAACGCATGAGAATGCAGGATGCCTGAGATGTACTGCTGTGCCAATGGAGTTCCATTAGTCAATACAATCCAGAACCTGAAGCTACACTCGATGCCTGCCTACACCATGAGGACAGGAAAATACTACTGAGAATCTCCAAAACATTCAAAGAGTGGTACCTCACACTAGGTCACTGCCATATTGGCCGTCGATGTTAATCCGAGGTAGTTCAAAATGGTTCAAATGGCTCTGAGCACTATGGGACTCAACTGCTGAGGTCATTAGTCCCCTAGAACTTAGAACTAGTTAAACCTAACTAACCTAAGGACATCACAAACACCCATGCCCGAGGCAGGATTCGAACCTGCGACCGTAGCGGTCTTGCGGTTCCAGACTGCAGCGCCTTTAACCGCACGGCCACTTCAGCCGGCTATCCGAGGTAGTGCTTAACTACAATTCATCGTTGCTCACTATGCCACATCATTCACCGGTACAGTAATTACGTAACGTGCTGCTAGTCTCTGACCAATGGTGCATAATGACACAATGTTGTGGGCTGTCCATTACTTTTTCTCAGATGGCAGTCGCAGATGTGAAGGAGTTATGATGTGCTCGGAACACAATATGGCGATCCTTTCGTGTGATGGTCAGACCTGGTCTACCAGAATCTTAACAACTAGTATGCCTGCCTTCATGTTCCCAGGCCACTGTCAAAACTGAATGCCACAAAAAACGGGATATTTAAAATTCTGCCAGCTGTCCAAATGGAGATTTGTAGTGAGGCCCCTTTCAAATTCAGTTAGGAGCTGATTACGCTGTGTCACACCATTGTGTGGCATCCTTGTGTCCTTCACAGCGGTTTCTCAACATCTGACATGGTTCACGGCCTCTGTACACCCTATCAGGCCTGGTAGCAACTCTAAACACAAAGAACACTAATGCACTCTAGTGGCTGTTCTGTCTATTACAGTCAATTTCAATTCTAATCATGAGTATTTCACTTTTTTTGTCAGGCAATGTATATTGGCAATCCATGGAACAAGGGTCTGTGAACTACTAAGGTAGCTAACTAGAAATAGTTATAAACGCATTACTGTAGTATGCTGACTTTTCCAGCTGCCCATAGCTGAGAAAGAGCTTTTACTCGATAATGTGAAGTAACGAGAAAATAGTTCCTGAAATTATCTAACCGCTGTTTTAAGAGAAAATGCATGTATTCAAATTTCCTTTGCTTCACACAAACAAAATATTAACATTCCACATAAGTTGTGTTCTTCCCCGAGCACCTGGCAAGTTCAGATTCAAAATTCTACTCAAACCTCTATTAAATACTGCTTTTCTCTACCATACATGTCGACCAGCCGAGTCAGAGATAGTTCAGATTCGAAATCCTATTCAAAGCTCCAATAACTACTGTTTTTGTCTACATTAAACAAAATATTAACAGTCCTCACGAATTGTGTTGTTTCCCCAGCACCTGGCACATATCGGATACAAAATTCTATTCAAACCTCCATTAACATCTGTTTTTGTCTACATTATAAGTCGGCGGACTAGTCAGAGACAGCTTTGCTCGCCTAAAATTGGATAAACTAATGAGCCATTCGTCACACGGATTCTGAATAAGGGCGGTACACAAAAACTTCTGAAAAGAAATGGAAGAGGCAAATAAGTGATGTTCGCACGAAAATTCAATTCCGTACAATGCGAATGATGTACCAGGAGCTCCAAAATGAATATCGGGATTTTAAGGCTTTGCAGCATTTATTACATTCAACTTACAATTATAAATAACGCATCAAACGAAAGAGCATCTTAAACAGTTTTTCTTACAGGTGATTATTGTGAGCACTGTTCTTCAAATGCCACACATCAAGTCGATAGGAGTTTTCTTCCCAAACCCTGATCAGTTTGTGTCTGGAGTAATTGTTGCAATAACAGATTCAATCCTGTTTCTTAAGTCGGGTAGCTCAGCTGGCACATGCAGTGATCCTTCACTATCCCCCGAAAGTAAAAATCACATGGTGTCTAAACGAGACAGCGTGGAGGCCATGCGAAACCAGCAGTGTCATGCAGTCTCTTGTGACTAATCCAGCGGTCGGGTACAACTTCGCTTCGCTAATCGCAGACTGAGTTACGACACTGGGGTGGTGCACCATCTTGCTGCCACACGTTTGTGATTCTGCGTCTTCCAATTGAGGAAATCGCCGAAGTTTTCGCGCATCAAGATAAAAAACACCAGTTACAGCTGGTTCACTGACAAATAAAGTCTCATAAACTTTCCACTGGGATTTGGCACAAAAATGTTGAATTTAAGGGAGTCTCGTTGCAGCTGTACCATCTCGTGGGGATTTTCTGGCTCCCAGATGCACACATTTCCACTGAGGCGAAGTGTCGACTCATAACTGACGACAACACAACTCAGTAAATCATGATTCTCATACAGCAACGATTCGTTTCTAAAGCTGGCACTAACTGTAGTCTGTAGGCTTTAGAGCCCATAACAACTGCAGCCGATAAGAACGTAGTTGTCAGCGTCTCCTTAAAAGTGTCTAATTCATAACTAGTCCTCTGTTCTAATTTCTTGTAGTGTGTACGGTGCATTTGACGGGTTTGTCACGCATAGATCGTGTTTGAGAGAAAGTTTGATCGATAGAAAGTATGACAAGATGGCGGACGTTGTTTGTGTTAATGTTTTTTGTCGCATATGTATAGTGAAAAACTGTTTCATTACGATTTATCTTACTATATCGTGAGTTTCCATTACTATGGAAACTATAATCCAGTATAGAAACAAAATAGCACTGACAGTTATGAAAATGGTAGAGTTACCACATCTTCCACAGCCATATATTGCGCATGAAGAGGTTATGAAAAAAATAAATATTTTACACAAACATTGGCGTACAAGTTGAATGGAATGAAATAAAAGATATCGAAGTGCACCTGTTCTTCCCCGGACAATGTAGTCTATATGTTCCCGTGTTGCGGTATTTTAATGAGGTGTCATTAGAGGACCAAGCAGAAGAAAATAAATTTTCGCATACTTGTGTCTTGTTTTCCAATGTGAGGGTGAAGTAATGCTAAACGAGTTATTAAACGTTTCAATCTCCATGCACGGAAAGTTGATGCAATCATCGCGTTCTGAGTGCAACATTTCCATTAACATGATTCCAGTTGCATATTTCTCATTTTAAATCATTCCCTGGACCAGCGTCTTGTTTTCCCACCAGTGCCAAAATACAGCATAATACGAAATGTGTCTGCATCAAAATGAAGATTAAATTGACAAGCTTTCATAGTACGTGTAAGGGCTTGTTTGACACATCCGTGGCTAGACAAGAGCGAACTTGACAGCCAAGTTTGCTTTTTAGGAGGGATTTAATAAGTTTTAAAAAGTTTTATTGTCCATTCGAAGAAAGTTGATGTAATTATCAGGTTCTGAGAGTAATGTTTCCTTTAGCATATTTTCATGGGTAAATCTCTCATTTTAAGCCTTTCCCTGGACCAGAGTCTCGTTTTCTTCTTCTTCTTTAAACACAACGCCAATATCAATGTCAGGACTGCTTTGTCTAAATTTGTGGCCGTACACACTACGCTCAAAATACACACAAACAGAATAGCGTCTGATTCAAAATGAGGTCAAACTGGTGAACATTGTTTGGACGTGTACGGGCTTGCTTGTCAACTCCGTGGCTAGATAACAGTGATTTTGTGAATCACGTTTGATCGTTTACGGGGTCCTTTAGAGCATTCCGTACTCTTCCCTGTGCAAAGTTAACATATCTGTTGGAGTTGCTCTTTCATTTGATGTTTTATTTACAATTGTGAGTTGAATCTAATCAATGCCACATAGCCTTAAAACCCCGATATTCATTTTGAAATCACAGCTTCTCACGTAATAGTTTCTCCGCATACTGCCATCCGAGCCTCTTACTCAAGGTCGTCGCTACTGTCACAAGCTAATACACTGCGGAGGTCTACTGGACCAACTAAATCCAACTGTAGAGTAACGTGATACTATGACTGCTGTAAACAAGGTGGCTTATAAGCCCTCAGTGCCGACAGCAGATGGGACGTTCGATTCTTAGACCGCCAACGCACCCAGCTCTGGGCTTGAAAAACACCATCTTGCCACATTAAATTGGGATTATTCCCACTTCCTGTTTTTTCTACAGTAGAAAAGTGTTTAAAGAACACTACTATTTAAATGTTAATTTTCTAATGAAAACGGCTAGTACAATTTCTAAATAGAACTTCGATCAGTCAGTGTCCTCCGAACTGCACTTTCTGTCATCGCTGTATCATTTAATGATGTATCAAATCCTTGACATTTGGTTCATCTTCATTATTTTATCTCATAATGTGTTACTGAACTGCCTAGATCCAAATTTATGTTTGGGTTGATAAACAGCGTTATTTTACTTCATTCTAGGCTAAAATTTACAGTTCATTAGAAAACAGAAAAACATTGCACATAACGCCACAGAAACTTCTGTATTACGTTTTTTACACCAAAACATATTTACTATACAATGTCAACTTTGTAATTTAAAAATTTCGGCGGATGTCAAATTTTTGTGAAACATCGATTTTTGTGGAAATTATTGATACGACGAAGTTCAAACTCTGGTTTAAATACTTTTGCATTACTCTGAATCACTTTAGTAAAGACTTAAATGTTTTAAATCATCAAAACTTTAATATGCTGTTGCGCAATAGGCGCTACGCATGGACAAGCAATATGAATGCCTGGCCCAGCAGAGTAGTTGAGGGGAAGACACACACTGCGGCAACCGATGCTAACTTGCATCTGTCGCTAGCTGTGCAACACAGTTGCTTCTTCACATGCTGTCGCCACTCAGCAGGTGCACCCCTACTAAAACGAGTAACATGGTAATCAGTACTAGCCTAAGACTAAGTGCCCAGTACAACCTTTTACAAGAACTTTTGCGGGAACTTCATCAAGAGTTGGATTTTATGATGTCTAATTAAGAGACATCTGCCCGTAAAGTATTCGATAACGGGCAATTTTCTTTGCCGCAGCATTGTCTAAGCCCTTGCACACACTAGTATACAAAGTCGAGCGATTTTTGTATCTAGACAGTGCCTACACACAATCCAGCTATTCTGCAGGTAGACAATTGAGAGACATTTCTTGTCTAGAGACACGCTTTACTAACAAAATCGATAACTTTTGACTCGTTCGAAATGGAAGACATTGAGACAATTCTTCCACAATGTTGTGTAACATTTCGTAGTGTGGACGTGCTGGTAGGCAAAGCTTCCAGTTATTCCCTTTGCGCCGGGGAAAGCGAGAACGGATATGACACAGCGCTTTCTGCTATCCCCGCCACGTCGTCACAGCTCTAACCAAGCGACCAATGAAAAGTCAGAACTGAAAGGCCAATCGGAAAGCGTTATGTTTCACCCGCGTGCATGATTATATTCAGTTTCTCACTCAAGTTGTTTCTGGCTCATCGAAGATTCATCACAAACGTAATATTTCTTGTAATTAACTCTCAGTTAACGACACAGCAACGGAAAAAGTCATCAGAAGATTCAAACATAACGACGCAGCAACAGAAAGACATCCTGAGATTCCGACATTATCAATAGCTTTGTATTTCAAAGTCAGCATATAGTTTGGCCATGTTGTTGAAGACATCAAGGTAGTGTGTGAATGATCACAGGTTCACCACTCGGCGAACAAAAACAATTTTTTTTCCGTCTCTGCGTTTGTAACGGATTCTGAAACCAGCAGTGATATTTGTATTGTAACCTGTCGCAAATATTTGACGATCTTTTTCGATTATGTCGCGATTTCCTTGGATGTGGTTAGCCAGGAATCCAAGATTTCAAATTGGTGTGAGTGAACAGGCAGCAATAACATTCAGAAAGAAAAGTGCCTAAAAGCGGACCCCTGTTTCCTTTATATTTAACAAACGGAAAAGAGGAAAAAAATGTTTTTTAAACGCATATAATATTTACTTATAATGTTATGCACCATTTACATTTTAGTAGTAGGAAATAAACGAACAGTTATTAAGAAATAATTAGCTAGTTCCAAAAATAGCTGCTAAGCTCGGATCCCAAGTACAAATAATCGAATAGCACTAAACAAAATTAGGAGACGAGTTAAATCGGAGAAAACATTGTCTAGTTGCAAAGTAGGTGTAATATAACATTTACCAGAGAGTTATAGAATTGCTGTGTGTTTTCTTTGCTGAATTAAAGAGCCCTATTCCTATAGAATTTATTTATGAGAGTTTAGTTTTTATGTCATTTCAGAGCTACCCACATCTTCCCAGGAATTTCGTCTTTGAAACTGGGTTCAGTGTTATTTCTCTCTGCCAGTTCTATAGCTATCCTTCACAAGTCATTGCGAATAAGCGCGAAGAAAGAGGTTTTCGTAGCAAGACATTATTATCCTATACCAGCTCTTCTTCAAAATCTTCACCCAAAAGTATAGGTCTGGCTCTTTTTGTATTTTCTGCTTCCTCTGGTGTACTGTAATTCTTGTTGTACACCTCATAAAAGTCGTTTCTGGAATACGAATCTGCGTACTGGACTTCCTTTCAACTCGCCTGTTTTTGAATAACATCAATAGCCTTAGTCATTTTAGACAGACTCCACTTTCTTCGATCAACCCTTCCTATTATCCAATTGGAATCAGCAAAAGAATAAGAGTGTGTACTAATACAGGAAGACTTCAAACGTAAAGAAGTATAGGGTTCATTCAGTTTAAGCAACTTTCAGAGGCCCAGTTTACGTGACTACATTCTGCATTTGGTAACAGAATAATTTTTTTACCAAACATCTACATCAAAACGTAAAAACCTTTTTATACAACAAATGCGCCAAAGTACTATAGATATGGCGTATGTGTATGCTGTATCAAGCATTACGAAATTAAACGTAATTCTCAGAGGAAACATTTTTCGCACATAAGCATGCAAATTTTCAAAGAAGCAGCAATGCTTTAGATGGTCGACAAAAATCATCTGTTTCCAACCTGGAAACTTAGTTTGCGTGCACGCTGTTGAAACATTGTGCTTCCACATTGGCCTTCCGTTTCTGATTTTTCACCGGTCGCTTGGTTTGAGCTGTGAGCGACGTGGTGGGGATAGTGCAAAACTCAATGTCGTTTCCGTGCTCGCAACGTGGAAAACACTTTAAATTATTGTTTTTGTTTTTCTTGTTGTTAAACGTCACTTATCAAGATGTGGCCAACGGAAAAGGCGTTGCACCAGACTGAAGATTTTTACGGGGCTTCAAATTTGTGGCGGGAAGTTAGTAGTTCCAAATATAAAAATCGCAACAACAAGAGGTTAGCTATGAAAGTGCTGGCCAAAAAATATGTAGTAAGAGATGTTGGGGAAAAAAAATGCTATCTTCAACTTTGAAAATCGGAAGTAATTTATTGCCGAAACGAGGCCCCTACTCAAAACAGTTCAGTGGTTAGCACACTGGACTAGCATTCGGGTGGACGACGGTTTGAACGCGTGTCCGGCCATGCTGATTCAGGTTTTTCGTGATTTCCCTAAACCGCTCCAGGCAAATGGATGGTTCCTTTGAAGGTACGGCTGACTTCCTTTCCCCATTCTTCCCTAGTCCGATGACCTCGCTGTTTGATCCCCTTTTTCGATTGCTCTTACAGTCCATTATTGTCACTGCACAAGTTATCCCAACAAGGTCAGCCATGCTTACCAAATATCGAGGACCAAGTGTGTAAATGAGACCAGGTATCCAGACTGTCTATACACATAGTCTAGCTATTCATCCACAGACAGGCCTCTGCAAAGTCTATAGACAACCGCTCGATTTTGTATACTAGTGTGTACTCACTTTTCCAGTATTCTGTTAAACGAGGCATATTTTAAGATTCTTGCCAAATGGCAAAAAAAGGAATTACAATCAGTTCTTTGAAAGTGACTCTGAAGACAGCAATGATCGGCAAATTATGATACAACAGGGAGATCTAAATAGCGAAAACCCGAACGAATATTATGAAACGTGAGAAAACCGGGAATTTTTTAAGCAGCTCCGGCTAAAAAGTCCTACAGTATACTTATTCCGTGGCCTCATATGTGATCAAATTTAGCTCAAAACATGTAGGTAAATTCTTGTTCTGTATTATTATGATTTTAATTGTTCTTTTAATTTATTTTACAATGCTTCTTTAAACGTTAATAAATACTTGATAAACCTAAGACTTTGTGTTACATTTCAGTAATAATGCTGTATCGTCGATGAACCAACTACCTTCAGCCTTCGATTTTACTCTCTAGAAAGCAAGCTAATTGCATTTGATGATTTCATGGGGTTTAGCACAGCACTTGCTTCTCAACAACAAAAACACTAAGCAATGCTATTGCAAGATTGGGTAACGACTAATAAAACTTCCAGAAACTGAAGAAGAAATGGAAAATACTAAATTCAATTTCTTTCGCACAGCAAAATTTCCTAAAGTTTTGGGTGCATTAGGCTGCACCCATGTAAGAGTTCAGTCACCTAGAGGCAACCGTGGCGAAATGTTTAGGAAAAGAAAAGGTTATTTTTCCATAAATGTAAAACCACCGGTCAATGCGGAGCTACTTATCACTAACATTGTTGCAAGGTGGGTCTTTTCGACGCGTGATAACATTTTCATGAATGGTAGTTTAACTATGGAGGGTTCATGGATATTAGGCGACAGTGCATATCCGTTCAAAACCTGTTTATCGTCGCCACTTGATGCACCCAGCAAAAAAACAGAGAGACTCTGTGATGAATCTCACATTCGTACAAGAAACTTATAGAAAGGTGATTCGGCGATTGGAAGCGTAGATTTCCAGTGCTATACCCAGGTTTGAGAGATAAATTACAAACAACCACGATTATTATTGTTGTTTATGCTGTCTTACACAATATAGCTCAAAAACAAGGCGAGGATAAGCCTCATCTACAGCCAAATACTACGTCAGAAACTTACACAGATCACGCTTCAGCCACTGCAGAAGACATCCAGCAAGCTACAGCGAGATCTGTGCTGACTAAAGACTATTTCACGCAACTGTGAAATGATACCTTGCTACAACAGAAAAAATTGCTTGACATCTGTGCTTACACATTTTATTCAAAATATTAAACGCAATAATATACTATTACAATATAAAATATATTATTCAATTACAAATCATTGTCTTATTTTCAAATTTATTTTCTTCTCCAGTAGTTCTATTTTCCGTTCGCTGTCCAACAGCCAGCACTCATGTCTTTCTCTTTCCAAAATGGCTCTGAGCACTATGGGACTTAACATCTGAGGTCATCAGTCCCCTAGAACTTAGAACTACTTAAACATAACTAACCTAAGGACATCACACACATCCATGCCCGAGGCAGGATTCGGACCTGCGACCGTAGCGGTCAAGCGGTTCCAGATTGAAGCGCCTAGAACCGCTCGGTCAGTCCGGACGGCTTTCCCTTTCCTATTCATGCCTCTGTAGCGCGCTGTTCTTCTGTATAAAACACATTTCTGCCGTTACAAGTGTCGTTATTACCTTTTTTATTTTTTATTTTTTTTAGAGCTACCCTGAAACATTAGTTGGGGACTATGAAGTGCACAGGTGACCAGGGTGGCCACATATGTTCTTCATTCTGCTGCTCCATCATTTCAGTAACAACAGCTTCAGTTATAGGCTGGTTATTGACCTCAGCGACGTTGCAGGTTTTTGCATATCCACCGCTCGTCCCATTCTCAGTATCTGAAATTAAGATACAAAATTAGCTAACAATTCATACGAATATTTAAAAGACAAAGGTGAAAAGAGGCATCAGTTCTTTAAAGTGACAGAAAACGACAAAAATATAAATTACCGGCCATAGCGAATTAAATTGTGACAATAAATTCACCTACTTCATCTCCATCATATGGATTATCCAGTCCAACAGCGTGTACAAACAGCGCAAGTACCCATTAGGCTCAGAGGCTCAGTTACGTTTCTGTAGTCTTGTCATGTTTGATGGTTGGCTTACTAACCCTCCCCCCCCCCCCCCCCCCCCTCACTATCTCTGCTAAGAAAATTTATTTCTTTTCATTCGCTACTTCCTTCAAATGGCTCTGAGCACTATGGGACTTAACATCTATGGTCATCAGTCCCCTAGAACTTAGAACTACTTAAACCTAACTAACCGAAGGACATCACACAACACCCAGTCATCACGAGGCAGAGAAAATCCCTGACCCCGCCGGGAATCGAACCCGGGAACCCGGGCGCGGGAAGCGAGAACGCTGCCGCACGACCACGAGCTGCGGACGCTACTTCCTTTTTAACATTTTTGTTCACGTTATGATACTTATCGCTTAATTTTTTTTACAGGTCTTTTGGTGCCACTCAGAGCTTCAAACAATTCATCTACTTCATGCCACGTTTTGCTTTTCCGCTCCCACGTTACAGCATCGACATTTTTATTTACAATGACGTGACGTTTCTCCTCTGTGACTTTAAGTAGAAGTTCTTCTTCCTTATGACAAAAATTAGCCTGCCTTATCTTCTGTTTACTATTCACGATTGTATCAAACAGCGTACGAGACGGATTCCCTTTACAAAAACTTTCAAAACAATGAAAACATCTGATGGACGATGATATACGCTGACCAGTCAGAACATTGTGACCACTTATCTAAGAGCCAGTATGTCCAACTTTGGCACGGATAACAGCGGCGACGGAGTGATTCTAGGCGCTACAGTCTGGAACCGCGCAACCGCTCCGGTCGCAGGTTCGAATCCTGCCTCGGGCATGGGTGTGCGTGATGTCCTTAGGTAAGTTAGGTTTAAGTAATCAAAATATCCACGGGTATGCTGCCGGTCTATAGTGGCCAACGGGCACAATATTTCGGTGATCATACATGTCGCCATCATCAGGTGAACTGACGGACTCAGCTCCTGTGAACGTGCCGGCACGGAGATCCGTACGCTATGGCTGCTCAGAGGGAACTGGGTTCGGTCGCGGCGGCGGCCGATTTAAATACCCTCCGCCTGCGGCGCGCTCCCTCCGCCGTCCGCGTCCCGCGCCACGGTCGCGCGGTGGAACAGATTGCGACGGCGTCTGAGATGACGTCGGTGTGATGGCTCTGTCCGCCGTGCTCGGATACATCAGTCGGCGGTCGCTGAACATTGTTTGTCGGAAAATCACACCATGGAGTATGACCGCACGAGGATTCTGGTACAGACGTCGAGATACTGGGACAGCGTTGTTAGAGAGGCCATCGAAATTCGCACCAATGACGACCTCATAAACCGTGACTGTGGCTGTAATCTTAGCAAGGCTTGGGAACCAGCGATCGGGTTAATCAAGAGTAAATCGAGCAAACGTATAGTTGTGACGACCACGGCGGACAGAGCCATCACACCGACGTCATCTCAGACGCCGTCGCAATCTGTTCCACCGCGCGACCGTGGCGCGGGGCGCGGACGGCGGAGGGAGCGCGCCGCAGGCGGAGGGTATTTAAATCGGCCGCCGCCGCGACCGAACCCAGTTCCCTCTGAGCAGCCATAGCGTACGGATCTCCGTGCCGGCACGTTCACAGGAGCTCAGTCCGTCAGTTCACCTGATGATGGCGACATGTATGATAGCCGAAATATTGTGCCCGTTGGACACTATAGACCGGCAGCATACCCGTGGATATTTTGATTATCAAATACGCCGGGAGAAACTCAAGAATCATAGGTTTAAGTAGTTCTAAGTTCTAGGGGACTCATGACATCAGAAGTCCCATAGTGCTCAGAGCCATTTGAACCATTTGAACAGCGGCGACGTGTCGTGGCATGGAAGCAATGAGGCCTTGGTAGGTCACTGGAGAGAGTTCGCACCACTTCTGCACACACAATGCACCTAATTCCCGTAAAATCCGGGGAGGGGGCTATGAGCTTTGAGGCCACATTCAATCACGTCCCAGATGTGTTCGACAGGGTTCAGATCTGGCGAGTTGGGTGCCAGCACATCAATTGGAAATCGCCACTGAGTTCCTCGAACCGCTCAAACACATTCCCGGCTTTGTGACACGGCGCACTATTCTCGTTGAAAAATGCCACTACTGTCAGAAAACATGATCGTCGTGAAGAGATGTCTGTTGTCTGCAACGAGTGTGCGATACTCCTTGGCCATCGTGGTGCCTTGCACGAGCTCCACTGGACACATGGATGCCCACGTTAATGTTCCCCACAGCATAATGGAGCCGCCGCCGGTTGTCTCTGTCCCACAGCACAGGTGTCAAGGAGCTGTTCCCCCGGAAGACAACGGATTCGCGCCCTTCCATCGGCATGATGAAGGTGTCAGGATTCCTCAGATCATGCAACGCTCTGCCACTGCGCCAATGTCAAGTGTCGTTGGTCACGTGCCCGTTTCAGTCGTAGTTGCCGACATCATGGTGTTAATATTGGCACATACGAGGGGCGTTTGAAAGGTCCGAGAGATGGCACCACCGGCGCGTATCGAGGTCATGTCTAGTTAGTACCATCTTTGGAAAGAACGCACACCAAGTTTCAGCCATATTGGTCAATTTCTTTGTGTTAGGCTTTCGAGTGAATCAAGGAAGTCGAGTGATTGTCAAGAACTGGACGAGAAAGAATTTCGTGTGGTGATTAAACATTACTTTATGAAAGGCAAAACGCCCCTGGAGACTAAAGAGAAGCTTGATAAACATTACGGTGGTTTCTGCACATTCGATTAGAACAGTTTATAAGTGGTTTCAAAATTTTGGGTGTTGCTATATGGGCACAAGTGATGCTGAACGTTCTGGATGCCCTGTGGAGGTTACGACTCCAGAAATCATTGATAAAATCCATGACATGGTGATGCATGGCAGAAGAGTTAAGGTGCGTGAGATTGCTAGTGCTGTAGGCATCTCGAATGAACAGGTACATAATATTTTGCATAAACATTTGGACATGGGAAAGCTATCCGCAATATGGGTTCCGCAATTGCTCACGCTTGATCAAAAACGGAATCGTGTGAAGTGCTGCAAGGTTTTTAGCTGTTCAGGCAGAATCCGCAGGACTTTAAGCGTCGTTTCGTCACTGTGGATGAAACATGGATACATTACTATACTCCTGAGACCAAAGAACAATCTAAACAATGGGTTACCAAGGGAGAATCTGCACCAAAAAAAGGCGAAGACTAGTCCTTCGGTCGGAAAGGTTATGGCGACTGCCTTTGGGATTCGCAAAGGATAATCGACTGTCTGGAAAAGGGTAAAGCTATAACAGGTGCATATTATTCATCGTTACTGGACCGTTTGAAAACCGAGCTGCAAGAAAAACGCCGGCGATTGGACCGCATAAAAGTCCTTTCAGATCACGACAATGCACCAGCACACACCTCAGCAGTTGTGGTCGCAAAATTATAATGGAAATAGGATTTCAACTCGTTTCACATCCCACCCCCCCCCCCCCCCCCTACCCCTATTCTTCAGACTTGGCTCCCTCGGGCTAGTATTTGTTCCCCAATTTGAAGAAATGGCTGGCAGGGCAAAGATTTTATTCAAACGAGGAGGAGATTGCAGCAACTAGTAGCTACTTGGAGACCTGGACAATTCCTTTTATTCGGAAGGGATCTACAAATTCGAAAAGCGATGGACGAAGTGTATGTCTCAAAGGAGACTATGTCGAAAAATAAAAAAGGTTTCCCCCTAATACGTAAGTAGTTTCTTTATTTGTACGGACTATTCACACACCCCTCGTACATGGGTCGTCGGCTGCGGAGGCCCATCGTTACTAGTGTTCAGTGCCCTGTGTATTCAGTCATTCTTGTACTGTGGGACGGAGACAAGCTGGCGGCGGCTCCATTATGCCCAACATTAAAGTCTGATGTTAGTTCTGCCACAGTTCGACGCATGTCCTGTTTTATCTGTCTGCCCAGCCTCCGACGTCCGAAATATGTAAGGAGGGGTGGCCGCCCAACCACACGACGACTGGATGTAGTTTCACCTAGGTTTCGCTACCTGTTGAAGACACTCACCGCAGCACTCATCCGCTGATAACCGCGCAGTTGAGCGCCACACAAACCAAAAAAGCAGCATTCATCAAACACCTGACAAATCGTGCAATTTCCGAAATGTTCGTGCCGAGACTCCGGGCCATCAGAATCTGCCCTCGGTCAAACTGAGATACATCGCGCGCCTTTCCCATTCTGCGACTAGCAGTCATTCCTCGCCAGGTGCCGGCCGCCGTGGCCGAGCGCTTCTAGGCGCATCAGTCCGGAATCTCTCTGGTGCTTCAGAAGTTAAGTCCCATAGTGGGTTGGGTTGTTTGGGGAAGGAGACCAGACAGCGAGGTCATCGGTCTCATTGGATTAGGGAAGGATGGGGAAGGAAGTCGGCTGTGCCCTTTCAAAGGAACCATCCCGGTATTTGCCTGGAGCGATTTAGGGAAATCACGGAAAACCTATATCAGGATGGCCAGACGCGGGATTGAACCGTCGTCCTTCCGAATGCGAGTCCAGTCCCATAGTGCTCAGAGCCATTTCAACCATTTTTGTGTAAGCTTAGGGACTGATGACCTTAGCAGTTAAGTCCCATAAGATTTCACACACATTTGAACATTTTTGACACTCCAGATCACTTCTTTCCAGTCATCCACGGTCTAGTAGCGTCGCCCTTTACACCACCTCAAGTGTCACTTAGCAATGACAGCAGAAATGTGTGGCTTATAAGGAGCTGTGCAGCCATTGTACCCATTCTTGTTAACTCCCTCTACACAGTCGTTGTGCTAGCTGGACTGGTGGTAACAGTTTGTAAGAAACGCGTGCTTCCTTCCGCTGATATCTGGCGATTTTTTCCAATCTCCCTCTGCAATGTCGACGGTTCCTGTCCATCAGTACATAATGTCAGACTGATCTTGGTTCAACTGTAGTTGTTTCTTAGCATTTCCACTTCACAGCCACATCACCGGCAGTCGAGTTGGGCAGCTTTAGAAGTGTTGCAATGACCACAAAGGAACTGTCACTCAGATGACACCCAATGACTGGTCCATGTTCGAGTCACTGAGCTGTCCTGACCGAACCATTTTTTTTCCTTTATTGAATTTCGATTCCCCCCAAAGGGGGCGGGCTGGCAGCAGCTTAGTATGCCCCTCTTCAGCCTACAGACTTTGTTTGAATAAGATGAAGAGAATAAGTAATAAAAACAGGCGATAAAATTGGAGACATAAATAGCAACAGGGATAAAAAATTGTGGAACTTAAAACATAGAACAAAGGGGTGATGATGCTAATAAAATACATACAAAGCAGACAGGTAAAATAATAGAGAGACAATTAAAAAACACACGGCCACAGTCTGGTTTCTGTTTGCAAAAGACATAAAAGTCACACCCAGCGACAGCATGGTTTCTGTTCACAACACTAGAAAGACGAACAACACTGAACATTCACTGGAACACTGCACTAAAAAGTTGGCAAATGTGATACCACAGCTGAGAGCAGGTGGGGGGAAACTGGACAGATGATGGAAAAGTAAAAAAGGGGTAAGGAGAGGAAAAGCGAAGGGGGGAGGGGGGAAAGGAGCCGATAGAGGATGAGGACCCATAAGAGGGGTGGGGGGTGCTGGGCAGATGCGGCAGGGAATGGGGAAGGCAGAGCAGGGGAATACAAAAGGACTCGGGGGGGGGGGGGGGAGAAGGGAGGTAGGGAGAGATTTGGCAGGGAGAAAACAGGATGGAAGGGGGGGAAGAGGGAGCCCAGGGAAAGGATGGAGGAAAGGAGGGGGGTGAGGATCAGAGTTGATAGGAGGGATAGAGGGAGGGAAAGAGGGCATCATACGGGAGGGGGAGTTAATGGAAGCCACCTGGGGAAAGGAGATGAAGGGTGTAGAGATGGAGGGTAGGGGGGACACAACAGTGAAGGCGTGGCAGGGGGCGGGGATGGGAGATGAGAGGAGCAACCAGGGAGTGAGGGGGATCAAGGCGGTGGGAGGTGTAGAGTATGCGGGTATGTTTGAGGAATAGGAGCAGATGGGGGAAAGGAATGAGGTCATAGAGGATCCGCGTGGGGGCGGGAGGCGTATACGGAAGGCGAGGCGGAGTGCATGACGCTCAAGGATCTGGAGGGACTTATAGAATTTGGGGGGGCCAATCCATTGTGCAGTTACTGCTTCTCTACTGACAACACGATACTCCCCACCTTATTTTGTTATGGTAGGTCCGTCTCTCGTGACATCTAGTGGTCAATTCCGCATCACATAGGGGTTTCCAGACAACATTGATAACAGCAGTTAGCATTGGTTCCAAAACCCGCATTTCGTAAATTGATTTCCTAGTACAGCTACTGCTTCGGCGTTTAAAGACTCCAGTATCGCTTCTGGAAATGCAGCTCTAGCTGCAAGATCTCTTCCTCTCATGTAAACAGACTACCGTTTTTGAAATGCGCTTAGATTAGCATGTTTGTACTTTCTCTTAAAACTGTCGACTAATCTGAATAAAATAATTTTTTGTTTGTGCAGTGAAGGAAGAGCAGAAATATTAGACGAACAAGAACCCATACTTGTTTTGTAAATAAAACTGCCTTTTCCTGCTGCTAGTTTTTTTATCCCATACGCGTTTCGCCTTCTCCTGTTCTAAGGCATCATCAGTGGGATCTACAACGATACAGTTTTGTTAATTTTAGATTATAAAGCAGTTCACGTCGTGATTTTTTTTTATAAAAGTAACTGCTTACGATTTGCTGGTCTGCGTTTCCTCACATCTGGTCTGGAGGTCGCACTATCACTTTTATTACTGCCATATAATCACAACTTTGTGTTCTGACCTTCCTCACACTGTTCACCACGTTTCTCACTCTTTTTTGTGGAGTAATGTTGTTCTTTTGTCACTCGATACAACAATTTCGCCGGACACTGCTTTTCAAAACGTAAATATTGCGACTCCATTAGGTTCAAAATGGCTCTGAGCACTATGGGACTTTTAACTTCTGAGGTCATCAGTCCCCTAGAACTTAGAACTACTTAAACCTAACTAACCTAAGGACATCACACACATCCATGCCCGAGGCAGGATTCGAACCTGCGACCGTAGCGGTCGCGCAGTTCCAGACTGTAGCGCCTAGAACCGCTCGGCCACCCCAGCCGGTGACTCCACTACGTGATTCCTTCTCTTTGGTATGTTTACGTATTTGTGGCCAACCTAACGAAGTATATGTTCGAGACTATCTTCTATTCATGCTGTTTATACTGCGTGGGTGTATGGGCGAGAGAGACAGAGAGAAAGAGAGAGGGGGGGGGGGGGGATAGAGCCGACGACTTTTTTTTTTTTTTTTTTTTAACTTAGGTGACAGCTGATTGGACTTTTCGTTTCAATATTCCGTGGTGGGGTTCATGGATGAGTGAGTGTAAAGATGTTGGGTGCTATTATTATTATATTGGACAGTATTATCATATTAGTCCTTTCTGGGAGCGTTATTCTATTATTTTACCTATTAGTGTAAATAATGAATTGCTTGTGATGTGTACTTGGTCATTCAACAGGATTTTCCCTTCAGCTTTGGTTTTCTGTATGTGGTAATTTTCTTGCATGGTTAGGAGGTGTTTTTTACTGCTGATTGTAATTATTTTCATGTCATCTTCTCTAGTGGTTGGTTTATGGTCATTTCTCTTAGGTGTTCCGCAAATGTGGACTGGTTTGTCCCATATTTCCAGGTTCTCATGTGTTCTTTGTGTCTGAAGTCAAATGTTCTACCTGTTTGTACTATGTACATGCCTTCACAAGTGTTACGCTGTAGTTGATATATACCTGATTTCTGGTATATGTCTCTGTTTTTTGTTAGTTTTGGGATGTGTTTTTGTGTAGAATTGTCTGTTGTGTATGCTATGTTTATTCTCTGTCACTTAAAATGTTGGTGGTGTTATGGGTGAGTCTGTGTTTGTATGTCACTGTGTACCATCTTGTGTTTTCTTTAATCTTTTTCTGATTATCCTGTCTTGTCGTTATGGGACTGCATGTTTGTGTTTGGTTACCCACCTCCTACATTTAAGTGAAGAGAAACAGCCATCAAGCTGATGTAACAGGTAATCAGGGCAACCCATTTTCAGAAGCCATTAGCGTAAAAACTGGCAAACCTACACGTGAATGGGATGCCACAATAGATGCAACACTTAACACGGAAAGTCATCATCGAAAATCAGATCCCGACAATCAGTTTTCGTCTTGTGGAAGTGGTGTTGCACAGGGTCGACTCCAGGGATTTTGCTGTTCCATGCGAAAATTTCAATCGCCGCCTTTCCTCACCCCCTCGTGTCTTGTTGCATTATCAGACAAAGTCGACCTTTTTCACTGTGTCTTTAATACATGACATTTTATTTTCACATATCACATTCACTCATACATCCTTTTGACATGAATATGTCTAAAAAACCAGTCAGGTATAGGGTTCCAATCAGTGAAACAGAACTGAAACACTTACATTTTCAGTTAGCTCCAAGATAAACTATGTCAATCAGAATTATGTTATGTCATTCGCAGAGTGTATAACTAAAATCTGTTCAGTTTCTCTCGTTCTCTGACCAAACTGGGGTGCGCGGTAGAAGGGAGGAATATCGTGGCCGCCGCGAGGAGTGTAACAAGTGGGAAGTAGGGATCCGGGTAGAGGTCTCCCAGTACAGTCCACGTAGAATAATGTAGCCGGTAGACGCCTAATCGGCAGCGCACGAATGGGGAGAGCGATAGTGGTGGGAGCTATGGTCAGACGCCGTAGGGGAAATGTCGATCGCTAGAGGGGAAGTGGCTTTCTGAACTGAAGCCTACGCTCACATTTTTTGTAAATATTAAGTGCCAACACTTAGATGGTGAGCATTCAAAAATATCTGTCACGTCTGCTTGGTTAGCATCTAAAAAGAATGGAAACTTAAAATGCAACAAAAGCAACAATTTATTTTTGCCTGGTTTGTTACCATTCGTAAATTTCAGAGGAGCGTCATAAGCGACGAATTTTGAGTAAAATCTACACTTTTCTCTTGTTGTCATGTTAAAATTTGCTTCTTTTGCCAAAACATAGTGGTGTTTACACGTCAATAACATGTTGTGCAGATGCAGTTGCGAGACAGTTTTGAAATAGCGGTTTATTAAGTTCTTTAAGTGAGGAACTGAGCAAAAGGAAAGTCAGTAACTCATGAAAAAGCACGTCGTCAGTACAAAAATAAACGTGTAATGTCTTCACTTATGTTGTTCCTAAAGCCATAGCATTTCTCGCTTCACCAGCTGTAGATGGTCCTTAAAAATTACATTATTTATCAAAAAAGTTTGTAGTTAGTAGAATAACACAGTAGATAATGAAGTATTGCATACTAACCATATTGCAAAATACTCTTCTCTTTGTGTGCTATCATTTTCCGAAATCTCATTTCAGTATCTCAACGTCGAACAGATGTGCAGAACTATAGACCTATATCTCTAACGTCGATCAGTTGTAGAATTCTGGAACACGTATTATGTTCAGGTATAATGACTTTTCTGGAGACTAGAAATCTACTATGTATCAGCACAGGTTTCGAAAAAAATCCTGTGACACGCAGTTCGTGCTATTCGTCCACGAGACTCAGAGGGCCATAGACACGGGTTCCCAGGTAGATGCCGTGTTTCTTGACTTCCGCAAGGCGTTCGATACAGTTCCCCACAGTCGTTTAATGAACAAAGTAAGAGCATATGGACTATCAGACCAATTGTGTGATTGGATTGAGGAGTTCCTAGATAACAGGACGCAGCATGTCATTCTCAATGGAGAGAAGTCTTCCGAAGTAAGAGTGATTTCAGGTGTGCCGCAGGGGAGTGTCATAAAACCGTTGCTATTCACAATATACATAAATGACCTGGTGGATGACATCGGAAGTTCACTGAGGCTTTTTGCGGATGATGCTGTGGTGTATCGAGAGGTTGTAACAATGGAAAATTGTACTGAAATGCAGGAGGATCTGCAGCGAATTGACGCATGGTGCAGGGAATGGCAATTGAATCTCAATGTAGACAAGTGTAATGTGCTGCGAATACACAGAAAGATAGATCCTTTATCATTTAGCTACAAAATAGCAGGTCAGCAACAGCAAGCAGTTAATACCATAAATTATCTGGGAGTACGCATTAGGAGTGATTTAAAATGGAATGATCATATAATGTTGATCGTCGGTAAAGCAGATGCCAGACTGAGATTCATTGGAAGAATCCTAAGGAAATGTAATCCGAAAACAAAGGAAGTAGGTTACAGTACGCTTGTTCGCCCACTGCTTGAATACTGCTCACCGGTGTGGGATCCGTACCAGATAGGGTTGATAGAAGAAAGAGAGAAAATCGAACGGAGAGTAGCGCGCTTCCTTACAGGATCATTTAGTAATCGCGAAAGCGTTACGGAAATGACAGATAAATTCCAGTGGAAGACTCTGCGAGAGATACGCTCAGTAGCTCTGAGGAGGAGGATGTGGAACAAAAATGGAAAAAATTCAGAAACATCGTCCAGTACGCCTTAGATAAGTTCGTACCGACTAAGGTCCAAAGCGAGGGGAAAGATCCACCGTGGTATAACAATCATGTACGAAAGGTACTACGGAAACAAAGAAAGCTTCATCATAGGTTTAAGAGTAGTCGAATCATAGCTGATAAGGAAAAGCTGAACGAAGCGAAAAAGAGCGTAAAGAGAGCAATGAGAGAAGCATTCAACGAATTCGAACATAAAACATTGGCAAACAATCTAAACAAGAACCCTAAAAAGTTTTGGTCATATGTAAAATCGGTAAGCGGATCTAAATCCCCTATTCAGTCACTCGTTGACCACGATGGCACCGAAACAGATGACGACCGAAGAAAGGCAGAAATACTGAATTCAGTGTTCCGAAGCTGTTTCACTGCGGAAAATCGTAACACGGTCCCTGACTTCAGCCGCCGCACGGACGCCAAAATGGAAAATATTGAAATAAACGATATCGGAATTGAAAAACAACTGCTATCACTTAGTAGCGGAAAAGCATCCGGACCAGACGAGATACCCCTAAGATTCTACAGTGATTATGCTAAAGAACTTGCCCCCTTTCTATCAGCAATTTATCGTAGATCGCTGGAAGAATGTAAAGTACCTAGCGACTGGAAGAAAGCGCAGGTCGTTCCCATTTTCAAGAAGGGTCATAAATCAGATGCGAATAATTATAGGCCTATTTCGCTTACGTCAATCTGTTGTAGAATAATGGAACATGTTTTGTGTTCTCGTATTATGACGTTCTTAGATAATACAAATCTCCTTCATCATAACCAACATGGATTCCGCAAACAGAGATCATGTGAAACTCAGCTCGCCCTATTTGCCCAAGAAATTCACAGTGCCGTAGACACTGGCGAGCAGATTGATGCCGTATTCCTGGACTTCAGGAAGGCATTTGATACGGTTCCGCACTTACGTTTAGTGAAAAAAATACGAGCTTACGGAATATCGGACCAGGTTTGTGATTGGATTCAGGATTTCCTAGAAGAAAGAACACAACATGTCATTCTTAACGGTTCAAAATCTGCAGATGTAGAGGTAATTTCGGGAGTACCGCAGGGAAGCGTGATAGGACCTTTATTGTTTACAATATACATAAATGACTTAGTTGACAACATCGGTAGCTCCGTGAGGCTATTTGCAGATGACACGGTTGTCTACAAGAAAGTAGCAACATCAGAAGACTCGTACGTACTCCAGGAGGACCTGCAGAGGATTAATGCATGGTGCGACAGCTGGCAGCTTTCCCTAAACGTAGATAAATGTAATATAATGCGCATACATAGGGGCAGAAATCCATTCCAGTACGATTATGCCATAGGTGGTAAATCATTGGAAGCGGTAACGACCGTAAAATACTTAGGAGTTACTATCCGGAGCGATCTGAAGTGGAATGATCACATAAAACAAATAGTGGGAAAAGCAGGCGCCAGGTTGAGATTCATAGGAAGAATTCTAAGAAAATGTGACTCATCGACGAAAGAAGTAGCTTACAAAACGCTTGTTCGTCCGATTCTTGAGTATTGCTCATCAGTATGGGACCCTTACCAGGTTGGATTAATAGAAGAGATAGACATGATCCAGCGAAAAGCAGCGCGATTCGTCATGGGGACATTTAGTCAGCGCGAGAGCGTTACGGAGATGCTGAACAAGCTCCAGTGGCGGACACTTCAAGAACGGCGTTACGCAATACGGAGAGGTTTATTATCGAAATTACGAGAGAGCACATTCCGGGAAGAGATGGGCAACATATTACTACCGCCCACATATATCTCGCGTAATGATCACAACGAAAAGATCCGAGAAATTAGAGCAAATACGGAGACTTACAAGCAGTCGTTCTTCCCACGCACAATTCGTGAATGGAACAGGGAAGAGGGGATCAGATAGTGGTACAATAAGTACCCTCCGCCACACACCGTAAGGTGGCTCGCGGAGTATAGATGTAGATGTAGATGTAGATGTAGCTCGGTACGGGCTTTTGTTGAAGTTTCGAGAACATACCTTCACCGAGGAGTCAAGCAGTATATTGCTCCGTCCTACGTATATCTCGCGAAGAGACCATGAGGATAAAATCAGAGAGATTAGAGTCCACACAGAGGCATACCGACAATCTTTCTTTCCACGAACAAGACGAGACCGGAATAGAAGGGAGAAACGATAGAGGTACTCAAGGTACCCTCCGCCACACACCGTCAGGTGGCTTGCGGAGTATAGATGTAGATGCAGCTGTAGAAACCGTTTATGAAATATGAGCAATGTTATGGATATTGCACTCTGGCTTTGTCGCTTGCGATCGCGATCGCAAATGAGCATGCTACATCATTTCAGTTTTCTCGAGACTGATGACAGCTAAAGACCTCCACCCAAGTCTAAAGAAAAATTCAATATGTTAACTAAATTTCATACGAAACAATATGTAATGTAATATGCACGAAACTCAAAATCAGAGTGACTCATATTTTTCACTGCAAACTTTTTCGAATTTCGCGCAGCGTCTTGTTTCCATGAAAATATCACAATAACTATGACCATTAACGAAATGATGACCACATCATTATGAAGCTGACATATAAAGCTATAAGTAACGCAAAAATGGAGGGTTTTTTTTTTTACAGAATAGTTTATGTAAAATCGTTTTAGAAAGACTGCCAGACGTGCGCTCCGATTCTGTCATGACTGACCGGCCGAAAGGCGGCAAACGTTATTGGCCTCCCCTTCCTGACTTAACGGATGAACTCGCCCTGCGCTCTGTGCGAAAATTGGTCACAGCGCACCGCCCACCTTATCCTGCGTTCCCGGTCTGCGCTTCGTATCGATTGCTTGCTTTGCTGTAAATGACGAGCCGGAACGACAATTTTCATGGAAGCGCGTACTTACATACACGTTTATCTTCACATGCAGTACATATTCGTAGCACACCTCCAAGACAGAAACAAACTCACACCTGTATGCTCTGAACGACTGTTCACTGCGTGGTAGATCGCATACACTGGCAGAAGTCAGATAACGCACGAAACGTTCAGAATTACGTCAATGAGTTCCGAGCAGGGCTAGAACTATGGGTCTCAGGCAACAAGCACAGGTACGCTATAGAATGTGAAATAGCACCTCCAACAATGAGTTGCACAGGCGGGTGACATTTGTTAACCTATTTCGCCGTTAGAAAAAACAAATATAAGCCTACCCTACAACAAATCTTTATCACGTAAATAAAAGAAAAAGCATAACACACATAAATAAATTAAAACTAAACTTAATCACCTGTATGATGCGAAAAGTGGCAGTTGACCCTGAAAAAAGAAAAGTGTTAAGTTATTCACATGAGTACTAGAAGAAATCAGCTAAATTTCGATTACGCGATGAGTCACACAAATCTGAGGGCTGTAAATTCAATTAAATACGTAGGGATTACAATTACAAATAACTTAAATTGGAACGATCACATAGATAATATTGTGGGTAGAGCAAACCAAAGACTGCGATTTATTGGCAGAACACTTAGAAGGTGCAACAGGTCTACTAAAGAGACTGCTTACATTACGCTTGTCCTCCCTATTCTGGAGTATTGCTGTGCAGTGTGGGATCCGCGTTAGGTGAGACTGACGGATGACATCGGAAAAGTAAAAAGAAGGGCAGATCGTTTTGTATTATCGTGAAATAGGGGAGATAGTGTCACAGACATGATACGTGAATTGAAGTGGCAATCATCAAAACAAAGGCGTTTTTCGTTGCGACGGGATCTTCTCATGAAATTTCAATCATCAGTTTTCTCCTCCGATTGCGAAAACATTCTGTTGGCACCCGCCGGGCGGAGTGGCCGAGCGGTTCTAGGCGCTGCAGTCTGGAACCGCGCGACTGCTACGGTCTCAGGTTCGAATCCTGCCTCGGGCATGGATGTGTGTGATGTCCTTAGGTTAGTTAGTTTTAAGTAGTTCTAAGTTCTAGGGGACTGATGACCTCAGAAGTTAAGTTCCATAGCGCTCAGAGCCATTTGAACCATTTTGTTGGCACCCGCCTACATACGGAAAAATGATCATCACGATAAAATAAGAGAAATCAGGGCTCGCACAGAAAAAATTAAGTGCTCGTTTTTCCTGCGTGCCGTTCGAGAGTGGAACGTTAGAGAGACAGCATGAAGGTGGGTCATTGAACCCTCTGCCAGGCACTTTATTGTGAATAGCAGAGTAATCACGTAGATGTAGATGTAGATGTAGAATCATAAACATGTCTACTCACTTACTTTATAATACAGCTATTTTCTTTGCTTTGGCATCAGCACGTATGTATGTATTGAATTGGGGACCTAGTAACGACGGAGAGGCTTCGTCCACGCCGAAGCCCTCAGTGGTACACACAACCCCACAACAGACTATAGCAGTCCACTCACCCCACCGCCGCCCCACACCGAACCCAGGGTTATTGGCGGTTCGGCTCCCAGTGGACCCTCCCCCCCCCCCCTCCCCCTTCCCCTCCGGGAACGTCTCATTCCAGACGAGTCTAATCCCAATGTTTGCATGGTAGAGTAAGTATGGTGTACGTGTACGTGGAGACAGTGTTTGCGCAGCAATCGCCGACATACTGTAACTGAGGCGGAATAAGGGGAACCAGCCCGCATTGGCCGAGGTAGATGAAATGTCGCCTTAAAAACCATCCACAGACTGGCCGGCACACCGAATCTCGACACTAATCCGCCGGGCGGATTCGTGCCGGGGACCGGCAAGCCTTCCCGCCCGGGAAGCAGTGCGTTAGACCGCACGGCTAGCCGGACCGGCTTCGCATCAGCATACTCCTGCGGGACTTCGTTGAAATCCACAAGCCGTGTCCACACCGGCCGCGCCGCCCTGCGTCACAGAGCAGCAGAGCAAAACCGAGGATAGAGGTTCAGCGTAGCGCGGGACGGTCCGTGCGGAGGTCAAATTGCGCCGTCCTGCACTAATACGAACGAGCTCCACAGTGTAGGTACATAAAACGAAATGGTTCGTTCAAGCGCTGCTCTGTTTGGATGGCGTGGCGTTCCATTTTTTTGACGCGCGAGCGCGCACACATACAGACACACACACTTATGACACTGTACCACACATGCGGCTCGTAGTGAAATTACGTGCTTATGGAAAGTTATGTGACTGGATTTTTTATTTCGTGTCAGGGAGGTCACAGTTCGTAGTAATTGACGAAAAGTCATCGAGTAAAACAGAAGTGATTTCAGGCGTTACCCAAGGAGGTGTTATAGGACCTTTTCTCTTCCTTATCTATATAAACGATTTGGGAGACAATCTGAGCAGCCGTCTTCGGTTGTTTGCAGATGACGCTGTCGTTTATCGACTAATAAAGTCAACAGAAGATCAAAACAAACTGCAAAACGATTTAGAAAAGGTACCTGAATAGTGCGAAAAGAGGCACTTGACCCTAAATAACGAAAAGTGTGAGGTCATTCACATGAGTGCTAAAAGGAACTCGTTAAACTTCGGTTACACGATAAATCAGTCTAATCTAAAAGCCGTAAATTCAACTAAATACCTAGGTATTACAGTTACGAACAACTTAAATGGCTCTGAGCACTATGGGACTCAACTGCCGTGGTCATTAGTCCCCTAGAACTTAGAACTAGTTAAACCTAACTAACCTAAGGACATCACAAACATCCATGCCCGAGGCAGGATTCGAACCTGCGACCGTAGCGGTCGTGCGGTACCAGATTGTAGCGCCTAGAACCGCTCGGCCACTCCAGCCGGCTGCGTTTTATCGGTAGGACACTTAGAAAATGTAACAGACCTACTAAGGAGACTGCGTACACTACGCTTGTCCGTCCTCTTTTAGAATACTGCTGTGCGGTATGGGATCCTTAACCAGATAGGACTGACGGAGTACATCGAAAAAGTTCAGAGAAAGGCAGCCCGTTTTGTATTATCGCGAAATATGGTAGAGAGTGTCACAGAAATGATACAGGATTTGGGCTGGACATCATTAAAAGAAAGGCGTTTTTCGTCGCGACGGAATCTTCTCACGAAATTCCAATCACCAACTTTCTCCTCCGAATGAGAAAATATTTTGTTGCCACCGACCTATATAGCGATCACCACGATAAAATAAGGGAAATCAGAGCTCGTACGGCAAGGTGTAGGTGTTCATTCTTTCTGCGGGCTATACGAGATTGGAATAATAGAGAATTGTGAAGGTGGTTCTGTGGTGTCACCGCCAGACACCACACTTGCTAGGTGGTAGCCTTTAAATCGGCCGCCGTCCGTTAGTATACGTCGGACCCGCGTGTCGCCACTGTCAGTGATTGCATACCGAGCGCCACCACACGGCAGGTCTAGAGAGACTGACTAGCACTCGCCCCAGTTGTACAGCAGAGTTTGCCAGAGATGGATCACTGACAATTACGCTCTCATTTGCCATGACGATAGTTAGCATAGCCTTCAGCTACGTCATTTGCTACGACCTAGCAAGGCGCCATAGCATTTGATAATTAATATTGTGAAGCTTGTACAGTAACGAGAGATGTACACCAATTGTGGATTAAAGTTAAGTATTCCAACAGCTACGTACTTTATTTGCTAGACTCAAATCCTTTAACTGTTCCAGACCTCACGTCAATCTGTGTGAGCTTAAAAGCGTGCATTTCGGCCTCCTCTAGCAACACGGTGTTGTCTCTTCTGCCAACACTACAGGTTCGATGAACCTTCTGCCAGGCACTTAAATGTGATTTGCAGAGTATCCATGTAGATGTAGATGTAGACACACTCACACTCTCGAACTCTGCTGCACACCTACGAACTTTGTGCTCTATTTTGAGTCTCTCCGAGCCGATTTGTGCTGCTTTGCGCCCCTCGTTTTCGTGTGGTACGATGCCTCCGGTATGGAAGTTAATAAAATGACGTAAAAAAATCTGAACACCAAGGAGTTGTGGGAGATGCACCGAAGTGTGGAGGTGTGTTGCTACATCTAAAAGATGACGTCTATTCCAATTTCGCACCAGTCACATAAGAGTGGCGCTAGTATCGCGATAATGAGAATGGATGCACATCAGGTCTACTTTAAATATGTGCTGTAAGGTTACTGAGCGTTAGTTACCTTTGAGATTGGACGTGGTGTGCTGATGTTAGTCAAGAATGCCTTTAAGACGACGAAGACGCCGTTATCAACAGCTCATTGAGTTTCAATGAGGCAGTGTAATAGGGCTACAAGAAGCTGGATGTTCCTTCTGCCATATTGTAGAAAGACTTGGCAGGAATGTAGCCACTGTACGCTGCGGTCACAGGAGTGTACGGTAGCAAGAAGACCGCGCTCCGGATAGCTAGCATGGCACTGCCGAGAGGGAAGACAATCGTGTTCGGCGTATGGCTGTGACGTATCGTACTGCATCTGCAGCAGCCGTCTGAGCAGCAGTTGGCACCACAGCGACACAACGAACTGTTACAAATTGGTTACTTCAAGGACAGCTCGGAGCCACGCCCTGTAGCGTGCATAACCACACCGCTGGCGACTTCAGTGGTAGCCAGCAAGGGAATGGAGGTCTGTTACGTGTTCTGTTGGAAGCCGGTTGTCCGTCGATGCCGGTGATGGCCGTGTTTTGGTTCGAAGTAGACCAGTTGAACGCCTGCACTCAAACTGTCTGCCTGCTTGATACACTGGACCCACTCCTTGAGTTATGGTCTGGAGTGAGATTTCGTATGAGAGCAGGAACACTCTCGTGGTTATCCCACGCAACCTGACTGTAAATTTATATGTCAGTCTGGTGATTCCACCTGTTCTGCTGCCATCTATGAACAGCTTTCCACGGCCTGTTTCCCAAAAGAATAACGCTCGGTCAGGAACCGCTGCTGTAACCCAGCGTGTCGCTATGTTGCCTTGGCCTGCTCGATCACCAGTTCTGTCTCCAAAAAATGTTCAACTGTGTGTGAAATCTTATGGGACAACTGTTAAGGTCATCAGTCCCTAAGCTTACAGTACGTAACCTAAATTATCCTAAGGACAAACACACACACCCATACCCGAGGGAGGACTCGAACCCCCGTCGGGACCAGCCGCACAGTCCATGACTGCTGCGCCCTAGACCGCTCGGCTAATCCCACGAGGCTTCTGTCTCCAATCGAGCACGTATGGGACATCATTGGACGACAACTCCAGCGTCATCCGCCAGCAGCATTAACCAGCCCTGTACTGACCGACCAAGTGCAGCAGGACTGGGACTCCATCCCACAAACTGACATCTGGCACCTGTACCATAGAATGCATGCACGTTTGCATGCTTGCAAGCAACATCCGGCAGTTACACCGGTTATAAATGTACCAACATTTTACGTTTGCAATGGCTTTTCTTGCATTTACAGTAAGCTGCGATTTTACAACGTTGCTACCTAGACAAATGTGTTCCCGAAATTTCATTACGTTACATTGATTATTTCTTGGTGTTGGGATTTTTTACGTCAGTGTAGAACAGCTAGTGACTTAACATATTTGTTGAAAAAATGTATAAAGCGCCAGTGTATTTTATGTGTCCATAGTACATAAAGGAAAAATTTCTGTGTTCAGATATCGAGAATTCGTTCTTTCCGATCTGCGACGACCATAATTTACGTCTCAAAACAGGCAGCTCTTAAAGCACTACCACTTGTTGGCCGCGCGGGATTGGCCGAGTGGTCAAGGGCGCTGCAGTCATGGACTGTGCGGCTGGTCCCGGCGGAGGTTCGAGTCCTCCCTCGGGTATGGGTGTATGTGTTTGTCCTTAGAATAATTTAGGTTAAGTAGTGTGTAAGCTTAGGGACTTATGACCTCAGCAGTTAAGTCCCATAAGATTTCACACACATTTGAACATTTGAACCACTTGTTGTTGTTGTGGTCTTCAATCCAGAGACTGATTTGATGCAGATCACCATGCTACTCTATCCCGTGCAAACCTCTTCATCTCTGAGTAACTACTGCAACCTAAATCCTTCTGAATCTCCTTAGTGTACCATATTCATCACTTGGTCTCCACGATTTTTACCCTCCACACTTCCCTCTAGTACTAAACTGGTGATCGCTTGATGCCTCAGAATGTCTCCTACCAATCGATCCCTTCTTCTAGTCAAGTTGTGCCACACTTTCCTCTTCTCTCCAATTCTATCCAGTGCCTCCTCGATAGTTACGTGATCTACCCACCTAATCTTCAGCATTCTTCTGTAGCACCACATTTCTAAAGCTTCTACTCTCTTCCTATCTAAACCATTTATCGTCCATGTTTCACTTCCATACATGGCTACACTCAAAATAAATACTTTCAGAAAAGAGTTCCTGGCACTTAAATCTATGCCCGATATTAACAAATTTCTATTTTTCAGAAACGCTTTTCTTGCGATAACCCGTCTACATTTTATTTTCTCTCTACTTCAACTATTATCAGTTATTCTGCTCCCCAAATAGCAAAACTCATTTACTACTTTAAATGTATCATTTCCTAATCTAATTTCCTCAGCAGCACCCGATTTAATTCGACTACATTCCATTATCCTCGTTTTTTTGTTGATGTTCATCTTATATCCTCCTTTCAAGACACTGTGTATTCCGTTCAACTGCTCTTCCAGGTCCTTTGCTGTCTCAGACAGAATTACAATGTCGTCGGCAAACCTCAAAGTTCTTATACCTTATCCATTCCTACTTCTTTTCTTTTGTTTCCTTTACTCCTTGCTCAATATACAGATTGAATTACATCGGGGATAGGCTACAACCCTATCTCCCTCCCTTCTCAACAACTACTTTCCCTTTCATGCCTCTCGACTCTTGTAACTGCCATCTGGTTATTGTACAAATTGTAAATAGCCTTTCGCTCCCTGTGTTTTGCCCCTGTCACCTTCATAATTTGAAAGAGAGTATTCCAGTCACTGTCACTTACTGTAGCGAAAACTAACAATTAAACCCTGAATTAAATCGTTGGAACTCCAACAGTATGAAATACGACGAAACTGAGTAAACAGCGCGTGCAGTGCAATGTAGTTGCTTCAGCTCCAAAATAAGATTCTTAAACTGACAAGCCTACAGGTTGAAATTTTACAAGACCCAAAATATTGCTCTCTCAATCTCGAAATTGACTTCGTATTTTCGCGACCGTAGAAGTTTGGAATATTTTAAGAGCGGCAGTTTTATTCGCAGTGAGCAATTGGACTTCGACAATTTAATGACAAACAGGCTCAAGTAATTACTACAATCCGTAGTTACCTCGGTGAGATGGCCGCAATATCGGCTAGACAGAGATCGCCCAAGCCGGTTATTTCCGTTCACACAACAAGATTCACCCACTTGGAAACCTGTCACTAACGTGTTAATGAGATTGATGGTATTGTGGCAGCCGTGCCGCAGATATGCGAGAGTGCACCAGAGCCGCTCACGGCCGACTCAGCTGCGACTGGTATCTGTCGGCGCGCATTCGTGGCGATAGGCAGAATTCTGGCAACGTGATGCGCCCGCGGGCGCGGGTCAGCAAAAAGCGACACCAGTGCGAGCTGAGCCACCGTACAGCACAGAAGCATTATCTGGATTCCGTTTGTGCAAGCAGCAGACCACATGGGTAGAGCTTAACGCGATGCCCTACCGATGCGTACGGAAGTTTGTTTGGCGCTCTCCATTCGTTTCTATTGCGTACGCGAAATACACGGTGCCTCACGACTACGCAGAAATTTCGCTCGTTCCGGATACACGTTCATCCTCGCTCACGTGGTCAGACTATACGCTCGTTTCCGAGGAGTGTACTACGTTCGTGACCGGTGTTCGAGTGGAACTGCTGTTCAACGCCGTTATTGCGATCGCCGGCTAATAGGCACTGTAGTCGGAATCAGTTTTTGTCACTTGTTCATTTACATATTTGTGCAGAATTACGGCAAACGTGAGTAGTGGAACAAGGCGGTCACCACCCCACTCTCCAAAGCTTTTTTCCGGCTTATGATTGCAAAACCTAGCAGCAGAACCTTTCAAGCAATGTTATACGGAAGGTAATGCA
Source organism: Schistocerca americana (assembly GCF_021461395.2). NCBI lineage: Eukaryota > Metazoa > Arthropoda > Insecta > Orthoptera > Acrididae > Schistocerca > Schistocerca americana. The sequence goes on along the minus strand of NC_060121.1, from coordinate 267,041,080 downwards.
AACTGCGAAGCTCCTGAGCCCCTTAGACATAAAAATTAGAGAACAGGGAGCGTGGTACTGGGTCTCCAAAGGAAAGATAGATAGGACCAGGGAAATCATGGGGGTACAAGTTGGGGATAGATACGCAATAAAGAGAAGGGGCGAAGAGTTATGGCAACAGCAATGGGATACTGAGGAAACAGGAAGAAGGGTATTCCAGCTACTACCGAACATCAGAGAAAGGCTTCAAATGAGCCACTTTGAGCCAAGTAGAGGTCTGCTGCACTTTCTTACAGGTCACGGGCCATATCCGACATATTTATGTCGATTTGGAAAACGGGCGACACCAGCGTGCGACTGTGGTGCTCCGGATGGAACACCCGAACATGTCGTCTATGACTGCATGTTATATGACGATGTGGCACTCGAGTTTAGGAATCAGCTACCAACTAGAGATACATACATATTACTGCGACGTGCCGAGACCTTCGATGTCCTCAACAATTTGGCAAATGCAATATCCATTAGATCTTGAGGGAATTCATTAGTAACCAATACGGTTAGAAGATATATAACCCGATGAAGACTCAGGTGCACCTGCAATTCCGCCGAGCGCGGAACTGGCCAGTTGCCTCACAACTGGAATCCGCCGCGCTGTCGGATCAGGGGAGCAGGAGCACCATTCCCGGACTTGACATATGCACTTAAATTTGATAGGAAGTAGTTATACTAGAATAACGTAAAAATAAGAATACTAACATCACTAACATAGATAGGGACTGCAGCGATTCTAAAAGTAGTAGGCCAGCCCAGTCCCAGGGGCACGATCACTGGGGTTAGCTCAGTGAGCAGGCCGGTTTTTAGTAGGTCTGTATTCTGTCTGGCACACATGTAACGGTGCAGAGTAGCTAGTCTTAGAATAATCAAGAGTAGTCAAGTAGTTAGATTAACCCTGTCCATAGCAAGTGCCAGTTAGTAACTAGAATAAGCTGCTTCTTTTTCTCAAGCATAATAATTGGACCCACTAATTACATAAGGTGGTGGGTCAATGTGTATCTCACAATGTTTGTTGATTTCATAAATAATTTGTATCATAATACCTTCTTTCGATTGTTTCATAATGTTGAAGTTGTTGTATCAATAAAGTTTTTTTAAAAAAAAAAAAATCTGCGAAGCTTGCAGAACGGCCTTCCTCACGGTTACGATCTGGCCCCTCTTTGCTCAACATCCACACTTCGGATGTCCCAACCACAACGTCTCGAAAGATCATATATATACAGATGATATAGCCATAGCCACACAAAGCGCGAACTTAACCCAAACAAAGCATACACTCACTCGAGACCTCAAAACAATAAATATTTTTAAAAATGAGGACTTAGGCCAAATGCGAATGAAACAGGACTTTCAGGCTTCCATCTACAGGCTGACAATTATTGAACTATATGAAATAAATTCGTCATAACTTCTGAACAGTTTGCGTTAAGACGTTCAAACTGCACGGTAGGCTACAAGACATGATGGGGAACAGTATGCGTATGGAACGTTTGGTTCAGCGACGAAGCCTACTTTCGTTCTGATGGGTTCGTCAATAAGCAAAACTGGCGCGATCGAGAAGTTTCTTGACCCTCAATGGGTGACTGTGTGATGTGCAATGTCCAGTCACGGAATAATCGGTACGCTATTCCTTGATGGCACGGTGACTACCGAACGGTGCATGAAGGTTCTGGAAGATGAATTCACTCCCATTATCCTGCTTTCGACACGAGCTCGACCCTATCGAAGCAGGAGAGTGTTTGATGCCAAGGAGGAGCACTTTGGGGACCGCACTCTGGCTCTGGGATACCCAGAGGACACTGGCATGGGCCTCGATTGGCCGCCATATTCTCCGGATCTGAACACATGCGACTCCTTTTTGTGGGGCAGTATTAAAGACAAGGCGTACAGCAATAAACCCAAAACCATTGTTGAGCTGAAAACAGCCATTCAGGAAGTCATCGACAGCATCGATGTTCCGACACTTCAGCGGGTCACGCAGTATTTCGCGTCGGCGCTACATCATCGCCAATAATGGCAGTCATATCTAACATGTCATAACCTAAATCTGAATATGTGTAGTGACGTTTACATCTTGAATAAAGAGTGTGCACACCGTAGTTTGGAAGTAATTTACGTTTCTTTCCATATAGTTCAATAATTGTCACCATGTAAATAACCATCAGGTCCACGTTCAACAAACCAAAGACTTTGCCCTACAAACAGCTTCTCGAAAATGTCTCAGCTAATAAAAACAAGAGCAAACACAATCCAGAAATTAGCAAATACGTCTTGGCGAGCTGATACCAACACTCTGAGAACTAGCAGCATCTCTTTGGTTTATTCTGCTATTGAGTACTGCGAACCTTTTTGGATCAATAGCCACCATCTAAGTCTTGTTGACGTGCAACTGTACCAAACAATGAAATTCGCTACGGGAACGATCTGGACAACTCAGTCGCTACCCGTTCTGAGCAACATAGCATCACCCCAGACTAGACGTCTTGCTGCTCTAAAAATCTCAGCTTCAGAGATGGTCTAATTAGCCAGCATTGCATATTCACGCTGATTCTGTCCAACTTACCGACGAATATATGTAATTAACACTGAAATCAAGAAATACCGAAGTGGGTACAGCAACACAACTTCGGAACTTTAGTACAGAGGAGCACTGGCGATCACAATGGAGACAAGAAGTCGGGAACCGTAACCTCATAAAAGACCCGACAATCAGAGTCACCGATTTCGAACAAAGTAGAAGGGTATGGTGCAACTGCACTTAACTGCACTTAACAGGGAATATGCAGTAAATTACTGTTTCAATAGAGAATGACCGAAAATCCTTCATGTGGAAAGTGTGAAACCAAATGACACACATTTTTCCACATAGCCTTCGAATGCTCTAATACTCTGCTTTCCAGAGTCGCTGAAAGCGATCTGCCATCTTACGCCTGCGTCACTGGATTGGTTGAAAAACTATAACCTTTCTTGGCGATATTTTTATACTGATTTTCTTTAATTTTAAATTTCTCTTTCTATCCATATTTTACCATGTTTGTAGAGTTTCTATTTGCCTATATGTTACCTACCTATTATTAAAGAAAAATGTGTAGTATTCATACTAAAATATGTAAATTATAATTCTACTTGTATAAAAGGGTTTGTCCAGTGAGTTATTTTGTAAATGAATTAGATGGTGAAAAAAACTAGTGTGTTACTTCGTTTAGCTGTGTGATGGATAATCTACGTCTACTGAGTGGTATGTGAAAAGCACTCCGTCGTCAGGCCACGAGTGGCCTATCGGGACCATCCGACCGCCGTGTCATCCTCAGGGGAGGATGCAGTTAGGAGAGGCGTGGAGTCAGCACACTGCTCTTGATGGTATCCTTGACCAAAGCCGCTACTATTCGGTCGAGTAGCTCCTCAATTGGCATCACGAGGCTGAGTGCACCTCAAAGAATGGCAACAGCGCATGGCGGCCTGGATGGTCACCCATCCAAGTGCCGACCGTGCCCGACAGCGCTTAACTTCGGTGATCTCACGGGAACCAGTGTAAACACTGCGGCAAGGCCGTTGCCGAGTAGTATGTGGCAAAGTATTTTTTGTTACGCCTTATATTCATATTTCCTGAGTTCCCTCCATGCATGAGACGCGTCAAGAAGTTGGCCTACGTCGCTAGATCTCATGCAACACTAGGACCGGATCTAGAGGAGGACGACCCGTGTCATTGCCCAGGGCGGCAAGTATTTGCGGGCGCGACTGTCTCAGATTTTAATAAGTTCGAAAAGGATTAATCAAATAAGACATGAAAGTTTTGCATAACACAATACTTAAAATGTACCTGAGTCAGCTCGAAAGCCCCTTTAGAAGCGAAAACCTTTAAAATCAAGAAATAAAGATAAATGTCAGCATACGATGGCCTAACAGTACAATTACAGCAACGTTAACCACCTACAGCGGTGTAATATGACACACTCTTTTCAATTAAGACACTGTGATTTACCGGCGTTTACTGGTAGACGTGGAAAGATGCATGTTATTCTTCCCCAACCATTCCCTCTCCTTTGGACCTACCATTTATACCATTTACATTACTGTTCTTCTTGCCTGACTCCTCTAAATTATTATTATTATTATTATCTTCTTTCCTTTCTCAGACCTTAGGTCTGGTTAAAAATGGAAAGTGACTCGGACCTTGATCAAGCGTGACTTCGTTTTAACTGTACGGTATATGTTACATTGCATTTAGGAACTTTCGGGTAATTGAACATGTATCAATAATTACTGATTTCTGTAGTTGTATATATAAGTTTGGATGTAGCTGTATTGCGTTGATGTACTGGTGGATATTGTGTGGTATGACTCCTGTAGTTGATAGTATAATTGGTATAATGTCAAATTTATCCTGATGCCACATGTCCTTGACTTCTTCAGCCAGTTGGATGTACACTCCTGGAAATTGAAATAAGAACACCGTGAATTCATTGTCCCAGGAAGGGGAAACTTTATTGACACATTCCTGGGGTCAGATAGATCACATGATCACACTGACAGAACCACAGGCACATAGACACAGGCAACAGAGCATGCACAATGTCGCCACTAGTACAGTGTATATCCACCTTTCGCAGCAATGCAGGCTGCTATTCTCCCATGGAGACGATCGTAGAGATGCTGGATGTAGTCCTGTGGAACGGCTTGCCATGCCATTTCCACCTGGCGCCTCAGTTGGACCAGCGTTCGTGCTGGACGTGCAGACCGCGTGAGACGACGCTTCATCCAGTCCCAAACATGCTCAATGGGGGACAGATCCGGAGATCTTGCTGGCCAGGGTAGTTGACTTACACCTTCTAGAGCACGTTGGGTGGCACGGGATACATGCAGACGTGCATTGTCCTGTTGGAACAGCAAGTTCCCTTGCCGGTCTAGGAATGGTAGAACGATGGGTTCGATGACGGTTTGGATGTACCGTGCACTATTCAGTGTCCCCTCGACGATCACCAGTGGTCTACGGCCAGTGTAGGAGATCGCTCCCCACACCACGATGCCGGGTGTTGGCCCTGTGTGCCTCGGTCATATGCAGTCCTGATTGTGGCGCTCACCTGCACGGCGCCAAACACGCATACGACCATCATTGGCACCAAGGCAGAAGCGACTCTCATCGCTGAAGACGACACGTCTCCATTCGTCCCTCCATTCACGCCTGTCGCGACACCACTGGAGGCGGGCTGCACGATGTTGGGGCGTGAGCGGAAGACGGCCTAACGGTGTGCGGGACCGTAGCCCAGCTTCATGGAGACGGTAGCGAATGGTCCTCGCCGATACCCCAGGAGCAACAGTGTCCCTAATTTGCTGGGAAGTGGCGGTGCGGTCCCCTACGGCACTGCGTAGGATCCTACGGTCTTGGCGTGCATCCGTGCGTCACTGCAGTCCGGTCCCAGGTCGACGGGCACGTGCACCTTCCGCCGACCACTGGCAACAACATCGATGTACTGTGGAGACCTCACGCCCCACGTGTTGAGCAATTCGGCGGTACGTCCACCCGGCCTCCCGCATGCCCACTATACGCCCTCGCTCAAAGTCCGTCAACTGCACATACGGTTCACGTCCACGCTGTCGCGGCATGCTACCAGTGTTAAAGACTGCGATGGAGCTCCGTATGCCACGGCAAACTGGCTGACACTGACGGCGGCGGTGCACAAATGCTGCGCAGCTAGCGCCATTCGACGGCCAACACCGCGGTTCCTGGTGTGTCCGCTGTGCCGTGCGTGTGATCATTGCTTGTACAGCCCTCTCGCAGTGTCCGGAGCAAGTATGGTGGGTCTGACACACCGGTGTCAATGTGTTCTTTTTTCCATTTCCAGGAGTGTATTTTTCAATTTTTTCTCCTGTTTTCTTCTGTATATTTGTTGTATTGGGTACGGATATTTCGATTAGTTGTGTTGATTTCTTCTTTTTATTGGTGAGTATGATGTCAGGTTTGTTATGTGATGTTGTTTTATCTGTTATAATGGTTCTGTTCCAGTATAATTTGTATTTATCATTCTCCAGTACATTTTGTGGTGCATACTTGTATGTGGGAACATGTTGTTTTATTAGTTTATGTTGTATGGCAAGTTGCTGATGTATTATTTCTGCTACATTGTCATGTCTTCTGGGGTATTCTGTATTTGCTAGTATTGTACATCCGCTTGTTATGTGATCTACTGTTTCTATTTGTTGTTTGCAAAGTCTGCATTTATCTGTTGTGGTATTGGGATCTTTAATAATATGCTTGCTGTAATATCTGGTGTTTATTGTTTGATCCTGTATTGTAATCGTGAATCCTTCCGTCTGACTGTATATATTGCCTTTTGTTAGCCAAGTGTTGGCTGCATCTTGATCGATGTGTGGCTGTGTTAGATGATACGGGTGCCTGCCATGTAGTGTTTTCTTTTTCCAATTTACTTTCTTCGTATCTGTTGATGTTATGTGATCTAAAGGGTTGTAGAAGTGGTTATGAAATTGCAGAGGTGTAGCCGATGTATTTATATGAGTGATTGCTTTGTGTATTTTGCTAGGATAAATCCCCTTCCTCCTTCCTTTCTGCTTAATGTGAATCTTTCTGTTGCTGAATGTATGTGATGTATTCTATATTTGTGGCATTGTTATCGTGTAAGTGTATTGATTGCTTCTAGGTCTGTGTTACTCCATTTCACTATTCCAAATGAGTAGGTCGATATTGGTATAGCATAAGTATTTATAGCTTTTGTCTTGTTTCGTGCTGTCAATTCTATTTTCTGTATTTTTGTTACTCTTTGTCTATATTTTTCTTTTAGTTCTTCTTTAATATTTGTATTATCTATTCCTATTTTTTGTCTGTATTCTAGATATTTATAGGCATCTGTTTTTCCATCGCTTCTATGCAGTCGCCGTGGTTATCCAATATGTAATCTTCCTGTTTAGTGTGTTTTCCCTTGACTATGCTATTTTTCTTACATTTGTCTGTTCCAAAAGCCATATTTATATCATTGCTGAATACTTCTGTTATCTTTAGTAATTGGTTGAGTTGTTGATTTGTTGCTGCCAGTAGTTTTAGATCATCCATGTATAGCAAATGTGTGATTTTGTGTGGGTATGTTCCAGTAATGTTGTATCCATAATTTGTATTGTTTAGCATGTTGGATAGTGGGTTCAGAGCAAGGCAGAACCAGAAAGGACTTAATGAGTCTCCTTGGTATATTCCACGCTTAATCTGTATTGGCTGTGATGTGATATTATTTGAATTTGTTTGGATATTAAGTGTGGCTTTCCAATTTTTCATTACTATGTTTAGGAACTGTATCAATTTAGGATCTACTTTGTATATTTCCAATATTTGTAGCAACCATGAATGGGGTACACTATCAAAAGCTTTTTGGTAATCAATGTATGCGTAGTGTAGCGACTTTTGTTTAGTTTTAGCTTGATATGGCACTTCTGCATCTATTATCAGTTGCTCTTTACATCCTCGTGCTCCTTTGCAACAGCCTTTTTGTTCTTCATTTATAATTTTGTTCTGTGTTGTATGTGTCATTAATTTCTGTGTAATGACTGAAGTTAATATTTTGTATATTGTTGGTAGGCATTTTATGGGGCGATATTTAGCTGGGTTTGCTGTCTGCTTGATCTTTAGGTTTCAGATAGGTTATTCCATGTGTAAGTGTATCAGGGAATGTGTATGGGTCTGCATTGTAACTGTTAAATAATTTAGTTAGATGTGAATTATTATTATTATTATTATTGCTTTGTCTGTAACTTATAAGTTTTTTTTTCATTTCCTACTCTTTCTCGGTACTGTATTCGTAATCAGTAGATATTAACATCAAGATCATACGGAAGAAACCTGCCATACCTACAATGACAAATTAGTATTTTTCTCGTTTTTCCTGTGTTATCAAAATTACTTGTTTCTAAGAACAAATGTAAAACTAATTGTGATCTGTGCCATTGGTGATAAAGAAAAGAGTGTTATATGAAAACATGAATCCATATTTTTTTTTAAATTTCGAACGATAAGTCGCAACTACATTACCTTTGCGAGACAATCTCTATATTTTGTCTGACATACTTCTTTTTCTTCTACGAATCACGTGGTTCTTCCAGATAAATACCGAGACGGTGATCGTAGAAGTGTATATTATCAGACCAGCAGTCCGGTTACACGTAGCCCACGATGCAACCTCGTCATAAAATCGCTGAATTTTGAAAGTGATTCGGCTAAGGAGCGTCGTATGAAACAGGTATTTGCAACTCCCTCACGCCGCCGTCGCTAGATATTTCTCCAGTATTTGTAACGCATTCTGTCTCGATACAATGTCAGAGGGCCGGTGATATATCCACTGAGCTATAGGCAATGGTTGATTGAGAAGGATCACAAACAGTAGATGGTGTGGTGATTGAGGTCGTAAGAAATGTACACTAGCTTTTCAGATCTCTAATGCCACGCTATCTGCTAGAAATCCTGTCTGGGATTTGGAACCAAGTTCCACCATTCAAGCACATACCTGCGATAGATCCTATGGAGAAGTATTTTAATGATTACATCCACTGCTGAATCATATTTCTGGCACTCTCACATCTCGAAACGAGTCACATTTCTCGAACCCCTCTGCTATAGTAAAATTCCTGCCTATGCATCCTGCCAGAGCCCTCTTAGACTCTGCACTACCATCCCTGCAGCTTTGCGCATATGATCGTTCCAATGTAAGTCGGAAATCAGTAGAAGTAGGAGGAAACTACCGGATCTACCACCTTCTGCATACCGTGCAGAAACAGGCTAAGCTGCGACAGGACTGTGTTTTGACCATTCGATGGAAATGGGAACTGAGAGAAGGACGAGAATTTTTGCTACTGCACTGTGGTGCACCCTCAAACTACATACAAGTACTACAGATCCAAGTCCATTCATATTTATCTCCCCAACATGCTATCTTCGCTATTCTGTACCATCAATCAGAGAAAAATTACGAACTATAAAAGCTCAAAGAACTTCATTCGACAGGGAATTAGATAAGAATTTTACCGCATCTCCCTCCTCCCATCTATCGAAAACAAATACTGCATGTGTGCAGGCATCGAGCACATGTGACGATCCTATTAAATATACAGGTATTTATCAACTACACAGACCAGTTTAAAGTTCCATGGATGATGATCATATCCCACAGACTACCTGTAAGTCTCAAGACCTGTGGCTCTGTCTCGTTGTTTGAAACATTATATGAAAAACAGAGCAAACGCTCTCCAAATGTGAAAGTGACTGGACATAATCGAGTACAGTGCTGTACTACACCTCCCGACCAGTGCATGTGGGCTAGGTGTTGGCAGTTGTGCTACATTTACAAGCAATTTTAGAACACAGAACGAGAGGTTATGTCATGATCGCATGGGTAGATCTGACATAAAATCGATAGAATTGCGAAAAATGATAGGGAAATATGTATAAATTGACGGAATATACACCAAAATGCGGGGAAATTGTGGTAGTACTTTCGTATCTTCTGGTTCGTGCAGAACAATTTGTACATGGGAACAAGTATGCGGCAGCAGGAGGAATCTGAGAAATCGTCGACATGGAAGCGAAGGGAATCAGGGAAGCAGTTAATTTTTCTGCATCGTGGCAGCATTATATTGTATGTCTATTGAGGTACCAGTGATACACCCGAGTTGACTACTGTATTTGACGCTTTTCAGGAAGACAGAACCATCCGCCTCTAAACTTACATGCATCTGCATTAAAGGATAACAGAAAGTGGACGGGGTGATCGATTGAGATGGAGCTGCAATGAGGTACGATTTAATGGTAGACTGATGAAGCATTCTAGAAAGGGAGAAGTTGCTGCAGGTCAGTTTTTCCACTGTTCTGTCAGGATGCATCAGTCGCGTGACATAGCCTTTTTTCTGCTCGTATACAGCCACGTGTTCTGTATGTGGTTTAAAGCACGGTCTACCTGCGATCGTTAACGGTAAACCTGTTGATCATCAGAGGACTTCCGTCTCATGTGTGAAGAAATGTGACACATTCCTCTAAACGAACTATGATTTATGCGATGTACTCCATCCCCCTGTAGCATCTTGGGTGTAAAATTGAGACTTCAGCTTCAGAACTAAGTTAGCGATAGGTGCTGGTAAGGCACTGCAATCCCTGTGTATACATTTACCTGACAGATGTGCTGTTTACATAGTGGCGGAATGACTTGTAATTTTACATGTCAGACGCTGCTGTTATGCGTTTATCTGTTTCCTTGTAAGAGGTATTCCCCGTTAGTAACGATCGTTTTATATAGGACTGATGCAGGCATAGTATAACTTCTGAACTGTGATCGGATGTGAACAGTTGACGCTCTACATTTCCGGAAAGCTATATTGTGCTCGTATCACACAGAGCCAATGTTCTAAGGCAGTAGTTTTTTCGTTTTACTGTTCGGTAACATAGTTTATCGTAGAGAAACCGGGAAGAAGGATGTATGTACTGCTCTTGAAATATATTTTTTTTACATTGGAATATTGACAGCACTACATTCCATACGACTGATAGTTGGGAAACGCAAGCGATCTAATATTATAGCCCGTTTTAAGTGCATAACGCTGTACCCTTAGGAGTGCATGTGTTTATGTTCTCTCTTACCAATACCTTCCAGGTACTGATCCTAGACTCTGGAATAATACTTTAAAATTAATAGCTTGATTGAATTACGTAAAAATGCGCCTGGAGCTCCATCGCACATAAAAATCATCCGTTTCTTGTTCTTCTTAACTGTCTGCTATTACATCACAACACTTTCAGATCTGTTACTATACATCGATAAGGAGTGCTAAGCTCCTGGACATGGGTGTATCTCGAGAAATCTTGTGCACTTGGATGGGTGAGGAATCGGTAAGTTCCACTCATTCACGAGATGAGGAATGTAGCGGTCTACTTCTGGTCGGTTCCACATTAAATTGATAACAGAGCTGCGGGGCGGGTTGGTCAGTGACAGTGTGAGGAGGACCCTTCCGTCTCTAATTTTACCCTAAGACTGCGAGAGTGCTCTGTGACTCCCATCAGCATAGAGATAGATCGTAAATTAAGCACGGTGCTCGAGGTGTTAGAAATACGTAGAGCGCTATCTGATAAACTTTGATGCTGCATTTGTTTGAGAGTTAACAACGATGCATAGTCATCTATCCACATTCGTAATGATACTTGTAAAGTGGAGAAAGGGTGGTTCAGCTATGATGCCGAAATTGGGAAACACACTGTCACATCTTTGGTCGGTGTTGAAATTAGTGTAAAATTGCTAAAATTGTTCACAGTATCAACTGTGATGCTTATTATTTCCGTACATCGGCAGTGTCTTTTCCATACCATCTGTCTACTGGCACGCTGTTGGTTACGACATAATGATTGACTGACAGCGCTTGTTTGAGTTGGAGAAGGAGTTTTGTGGAGGGGTGACACCTTCTGGGGATGGCTAGCACCGAAACAGTGACCGTGAACATGACTGCAATATGAGGAATCACTCGAAACTGAACACAGAGCCATCAGCTATTCGGTCAATGTGACATATGACTTTAAATGTAGTTTGGAAACCCACGCCAACGCCACAAAACTCTTTCAGTTTCCTTATATTGTAAATGACTTTTATTTAAAATCATCCAGTGTGTACGGTGTGTTATGGCAACAGCTGTAACAATATGATTTACACAGTGCGAAGTCTAGAGGTATCCCAATTGACCTATCTTCCCTCCAAAATTCAAACTTCCTGCCAGGGGGCTTGGCAGAGGTGTGTGGCGCTTTCCAGACTGCTTGGGTAATGGTACTCGCGTCATCAGCTGCCATCTTGAATGACGTCAATCGCGTCACAGGGCGACGTCTTGGATAACGGTACTTTGGGGTGATGTCCTTGTTGCCTGCGAGATCAGAACGTCTTAATGTCAGTTTAGAACCTGACGCAGACCCCGAAGCTGTGGCACAAAAACAACGTGTTTGGCACTGTACAAAGCGTGTTAGAGCAGAAAAAAAGAATGTTTCAAACAACAAGACTGAGCCACAGGGGGCGTGTCTTGCGACTTACAGTATAGTACGCGAGATGCGACCATCCTCCTAGAGGACAGGTGATGGATATGCACTTTTCAATAATGGGAGGAGTCTCGTGTAGATTATTCTTTTCAATATCTTGTAGCATAAGCTTAAGAAAGAGATTGATTTGTAGCCTTCAAGGAGTGTAATATCCTTTCTTGGTTTGGCAACAGCTGCAACTACGCTTTTTTGAAAACAGAGATAGAAGTTTTTGTGTCGCTGTAATGTCAAAATTAACAAGTCACTGCCGAGTTGTTAGATTTGTATTCCTAGCAATTCTGGGAATATGTTGTCCATACCAGCTGCTTTCCGACACTTCACCTGTTGCAGGGCATCGTCCAGGGCGCTTAATTGGTACGGCTTGTTGGCGGCTTCGTATTATTCGTTTGGCTATGGCTTCCGGTTTGGGAACGCAGCACTGCTTTGTCCCGGTCGTACATCCCGGATCTAATTTTCTCAGTAAGGTCGAAACGGTTCGGGTGCTGCGTGAAATTCCCAAGTGTTTCCTTCCATCTGAATATTATGTTGTTGTTTAATATCTCTAGGACTTCTTCACCGGCATTCAGATCTGCCGTTCTTTAGTGTTCGGCGTACAGCTCCTTACATTTCTTGCTCCAACACGATATGTAAGATTTTCTAACACCACGGAGTATGTGTTAAATTCAATTGTGTGTGAAATCTTATGGGACTTAACTGCCAAGGTCATCAGTCCCTAAGCTTACACACTACTTAACCTAAATTATCCTAAGGACAAACACACACACCCATGCCCGAGGGAGGACTCGAACCTCCGCCGGAATCAGCGGCACAGTCCATGACTGCAGCGCCTAAGACCGCTCGGCTAATCCCGCACGGCACGGGGTATGTGCTTTTTGCTGTGCTAATAACTACTGCAGCGACCCTGAAATAGTTTTTCTTTTACTTTTGGTTGTATATGCCTTATACAGGGTGTTTCAAAAATGACCGGTATATTTGAAACGGCAATAAAAACTAAACGAGCAGCGATAGAAATACACCGTTTGTTGCAATATGCTTGGGACAACAGTACATTTTCAGGCAGACAAACTTTCGAAATTACAGTAGTTACAATTTTCAACAACAGATGGCGCTGCGGTCTGGGAAACTCTGTAGTACGATATTTTCCACATATCCACCATGCGTAGCCATAATATGGCGTAGTCTCTGAATGAAATTACCCGAAACCTTTGACAACGTGTCTGGCGGAATGGCTTCACATGCAGATGAGATATACTGCTTCAGCTGTTCAATTGTTTCTGGATTCTGGCGGTACACCTGGTCTTTCAAGTGTCCCCACAGAAAGAAGTCACAGGGGTTCATGCCTGGCGAATAGGGAGGCCAATCCACGACGCCTCTTGTATGTTTCGGATAGCCCAAAGCAATCACACGATCATCGAAATATTCATTCAGGAAATTAAAGACGTCGGCCGTGCGATGTGGCCGGGCACCATCTTGCATAAACCACGAGGTGTTCGCAGTGTCGTCTAAGGCAGTTTGTACCGCCACAAATTCACGAAGAATGTCCAGATAGCGTGATGCAGTAATCGTTTCGGATCTGAAAAATGGGCCAATGATTCCTTTGGAAGAAATGGCGGCCCAGACCAGTACTTTTTGAGGATGCAGGGACGATGGGACTGCAACATGGGGCTTTTCGGTTCCCCATATGCGCCAGTTCTGTTTATTGACGAAGCCGTCCAGGTAAAAATAAGCTTCGTCAGTAAACCAAATGCTGCCCACATGCATATCGCCGTCATCAATCCTGTGCACTATATCGTTAGCGAATGTCTCTCGTGCAGCAATGGTAGCGGCGCTGAGGGGTTGCCGCGTTTGAATTTTGTATGGATAGAGGTGTAAACTCTGGCGCATGAGACGATACGTGGACGTTGGCGTCATTTGGACCGCAGCTGCAACACGGCGAATGGAAACCCGAGGCCGCTGTTGGATCACCTGCTGCACTAGCTGCGCGTTGCTCTCTGTGGTTGCCGTACCCGGTCGCCCTACCTTTCCAGCACGTTCATCCGTCACGTTCCCAGTCCGTTGAAATTTTTCAAACAGATCCTTTATTGTATCGCTTTTCGGTCCTTTGGTTACATTAAACCTCTGTTGAAAAATTCGTCTTGTTGCAACAACACTGTGTTCTAGGCGGTGGAATTCCAACACCAGAAAAATCCTCTGTTCTAAGGAATAAACCATGTTGTCTACAGCACACTTGCACGTTGTGAACAGCACATGCTTACAGCAGAAAGACGACGTACAGAATGGTGCACCCACAGACTGCGTTGTCTTCTATATCTTTCACATCACTTGCAGCGCCATCTGTTGTTGAAAATTGTAACTACCGTAATTTCGAAAGTTTGTCCGCCAGAAAATGTACTGTTGTCCCAAGCATATTGCAACAAACGGTGTATTTCTCTGTATCATAAGTCCACCCCATTACCTGAATGGTCAGCGCGTTGGAATGCCACGCACGGGGGTCGGGTTAGATTCCTGGCTGGGGTGGGAGATTTTCTCCCCTCAGGGACTGGGTGTTGTGCTATCTTCATCATCATTTCATCCCCATTGTCGACGTGCAAGTCGCCCAATGTGGCGTCACACTCAATAATATTTGCACTTGGCGGCCGAACTTCCCGACTGGGAACTCCCGGCAACTGAAGCCATACGCTCATTACCATTTTTTCCATCATATCCTAATTGTGTTATAAATTTCTGCTATCTGGCTTTCCTAAAATTCCATCTGGGGAAAAGAAGTGTGTGGGTTATAGGAACAGTTGTACCTATCATGCTGATCACTGGTCCATTCTTTGATTTAAGGAAGTCGTAAAGGAATACTCTCTGAGTGTCGTTTCTGCTGGGGATGGTAGATATGAAAATATTCGGATTGTATCCCGTATTCCTTCAAGCAAAGTTGAAGGCGGGCTTTCGTTTTGCGTCGTAGAGGAGGCTTAAGGTATTGCTTTCTGCCCAATCTACAAATCTTTCTTAATCTTCATCGTTTTCTTCGGAGCACCAAAGCATATGACGGGAGTCAATTTCTCCAGTACAAGTACATGGGTCAGGGAAAGTGGGGGGCATGTCTTTAGTCATCTGGTGTTCGAAGGCAATAGTTACTTCTTCACAGACAAAAGGAAAATTCCTTGGGCTGAGAGGAAATGAGTAAGAGAAGCATTTACGGCCTCGGCTCTAGAATATGTAGCGATTCCATACTGTGTTTGGTAAACTGACCCTAAAATTTTGTACCCTGGTATTTTGCCTCTGAACAAGAGTTGCTGGTCAGGTGTGGGCGCCCTGAATTGTGACAACGTCAATTTCGTGATCTGCTAGAAGCTTGTCCGTCCCCTAGAACTTAGAACTACTGAAACCTAACTAACGTAAGGACATCACACACATCCATGCCCGAGGCAGGATTGGAACCTGCGACCGTAGCGGTCGCGCGGTTCCAGACTGAAGCGCCTAGAACCGTCGGCCACACCGGCCGGCTTGGATTTAGCATTGCAATGTGTTCACCAGGAGATCCTTAGACAGTTCTAGCGGTTCGTTGTCGCTGATCATTCAGGATTACTCAGGGAGCACGTGTAGCATTCTGCTGCGGACGCGAACAGTGTTGACCCCTAACTAGAGCCAAACAGTTGCTGCTAACTACCGTGGACAGTCTCCAACTAGGACCCTGGCTTTTTATGTGCGCAACCACCAGAAGTTAAAAAACCAAAATCCTCTGCAATTTTTATCAGATATGTTTCTCTGCAGAAATGACTGTGCAAAAACGTAAACGTTCGAATGACGGTCTTACGTTCTCTGCATGGTATGGGAATCCCACTTTTTACCTGGTTCTGTGATGCGTGTCATTGCATTACCTGCAACACAATACCCTACGATCATTCAGACGAATCTAACAACTTCAAAAACATCACTCTACAGTCGTACTATGTTTATGTTAAACAGTTTCATAACGACAGTTGTCCTAGATATTTATCAAATGTTTTCCTTTTTTTGTCAGAAAATAGTGCCACAGCGGACATGCACCACGGTACGTTGCCGGAATGAACGAAATTCTTTGCCTGCTTTGTCGCGTCAGGTGGCAAACACGCCACACTGCCCAAACGAAGGCCCACACACATCTGTTACTCCTGCAGTCTTTCTCGAAAGATTTTACAGAACATATTCTGTGAGTAATTTTGATTCTTTCGTTCCTTTAGCCGCATATATCAGGTTCATAAAGAACTGCCGCCGGCCGCGGTGACCGAGCGGTTCTAGGTGCTTCAGTTCAGAGCCGCGCGACTACTACGGTCGCAGGTTCGAATCCTGCCTCGGGCATGGACGTGTGTGATATCCTTAGGTTAGTTTGGTTTCAGTAGTTCTAAGTTCTAGGGAACTGATGACCTCCGATGTTAAGTCCCATAGTGCTCAGAGCCATTTGAACCATTTTTTGAACTGCCTAGCTTTTCGTTAATGGGCATATTTACTGTGATATTTCAGAAATGTACCTCACTACACAAAGCGTAATGAGAAGAAGGATTCAATATGTGTTTTCGATTGTTGCATGTTAGGTCATACAATGCTCTGCCCTGAAATGCAGCTACCATGTTGAATTTTTCTTTAAACTTGGGAGTAGTTCTATATCATCTCCAATCCTGAGAAAAGGGATTTTATGTAGCACACTTACTTCTGCTTATGCGCAAAACATTCATATACATCGCTACAGAAGTAGCAATAATTAAGAACTGTTAATAGCTGGTGAAAGAAGAAATTGTGTGTATGTGTGTGTGTGTGTGTGTGTGTGTGTGTGTGTGTGTGTACAACAACATAAGTGAAGAGATTACATGTTTATTTTTACACGGACAATGAGCTATTTCGTGTGCTAATGACCTGCCTTGTCCTTAATTGCTTCTACATCGATATCAGTACTCCGCAACCCACTTGGTGGTGTGCGGCGGAGGGTAATTCTGGAAACACTAACTGATCCTCCACTTCTCTGTTACATTTGCGAATTGCGTATGGGAAGAATGATTATCGGTAAGCCTCTGTATTAGTTCTAATTTCTCAAATTCTTCTTACAGTTATTTTGTAAGATGTATGTAGGAGGAAGTAATATGCTGTCCAACTCTTCCTGGAAATAGACTATGAATTAGGATTCTGTCATAACAGCAATTGCATTAGCATATTACTGAAGTGAAATTGTATAGACTCCGCTATGTTTTCGCAACAGAAGAAAATTGCAACATGGTAACATTTTTTCGGATCAATCCAGGTTCTGTTTACAGCATCGTGATGGTCGCATCCGTGTTTGGCGACATCGCGGTGAACGCACATTTGGAAGCGAGTATCCGTCATAGCCATACTGGCGTATCACCCGGCGTGATGGTATGGGATGCCATTGGTTACACGTCTCGGTCATCTCTTGTTCGCATTGATGGCACTTTGAACAGTGGACGTTACATTTCAGATGTGTTACGACCCGTGGCTCTATCCTTCATTCGATCCCTGCGAAAACCCTACATTTCAGCTGGATAATGCTCGACCGCATGTTGCAGGTCCTGTACGGGCCTTTCTGGATACAGAAAATGTTCGACTGCTGCCCTGGCCAGCATATTCTCCAGATCTCTCAGCAATTGAAAACGTCTGGTCAATGGTGGCCGAGCAACTGGCTCGTCACAATGCGCCAGTCACTACTCTTGATGAACTGTGGTATCGTGTTGAGGCTGCATGGGCAGCTGTACCTGTACAGGCCATCCAAGCTCTGTTTGACTCAATGCCCAGGCGTGTCAAGACCGTTATTACGGCCAGAAGTGGTTGTTCTGGGTACTGATTTCTCAGGATCTGTGCACCCAAATTGGGTGAAAATGTAATCACATGTCAGTTCTAGTATAATATATTTGTCCAATGAATACTCGTTTATCATCTGCTTTTCTTCTTGGTGTAGCAATTTTAATGGCCAATAGTGAAGTTCCTTTGGCGGTTCAGTGTACTGTGAAGATCCATACCACGCGTGAATTCCAGAATTTATACGTGAAGTCTCCAGGTGATGGAGGCTTAATACGAGCTAGAAGTTATATATTTACAAAATTACAATAATTTTCGAAATATGACACGATAATTTTGAAGTTGTTCCTCGGACATAGTAGCATAGTAGATTTTTGACATGCTTAAAGACACAATAGAGATCTAAACATACGAAAATATCAGATTGTTTGCGTTACTTTTGTAGGGAGACAAAGGTTTGAAAGTGATTTTCTGTCGCCGTGAAGAGCGAAATGCTGTGGTGACCACTGACAAGCAGTACATGTCGCGACAGCATCGCAACTTTAAGCCTTAAAGCCGGGTTTTCCGAGGGGGAGGAATTCTGCGTCGCACGACAGGACATTGCGTTTTGCGTCGTCAGGGATTCTGGGTTTTCCCAGTAAAGCAAATCGCAAGTGTGTTAACTATTCAGTCCACGCGTGCTGTCTGGGAACAGAGTTCACAGTGTTTTTACTTCAACCTAACTTCTGAAATACTCTACGGTATTGATGGATCGCGTGGAAGAAAAACAGTAAACTCCTCGGTTTGTTAATAAGTATGAACAATGGCAGCTGCAAAATACTAACGCGAATTCTTTACAGACGAATGGAAAAACTGATAGAAGCCGACCTTTGATTCTGTAGAAATGTTGGAACACATGAGGCAATACTGACCCTACGACTTATCTTAGAAAATAGATTCAGGAAAGGCAAACCTGCGTTTCTAGCATTTGTAGACTTAGAGAAAACTTTTGACAATGTTGAATACTCTCTTTCAAATTCTGAAGGTGGCAGGGGTAAAATACAGGGAGTGAAAGGCTGTTTACAATTTGTACAGAAAGCAAATGGCAGTCATACGAGTCGAGGGGTATCAAAGGGAAGCAGTGGTTGGGAAGGAAGTAAGACAGGGTTGTAGCCTATCCCCGATGTTGTTCAATCTGTATATTGAGCAAGCAATAACGGAAACAAAAGAAAAGTTCGGAGTAGGTATTAAAATCCATGGAGAAGAAATAAAAACTTTAAGGTTTGCCGATGACATTGTAATTCTATCAGAGACAGCAAAGGACTTGGAACAGCAGTTGAACAGAACGGACAGTGTCTTGAAAGGTGGGTATAAGATGAACATCAACAAAAGCAAAACGAGGCTAATGGAATGTAGTCGAATTAAGTCGGGTGATGCTGAGGAAATTAGATCAGGAAATGAGACACTTAAAGTAGTAAAGGAGTTTTGCTATTTGGGGAACAAAATAACTGATGATGGTCGAAGTAGAGAGGATATAAAATGTAGACTGGCAATGGCAAGGAAAGCGTTTCTGAAGAGAAATTTGTTAACATCGAGTTTAGATTGAAGTGTCAGGAAGTCGTTTCTGAAAGTATTTGTACGTAGTGTAGCCATGTATGGAAGTGAAACAAGGACGATAAATAGTTTAGACAAGAAGAGAATAGAAGCGTTCGAAATGTGGTGCTACAGAAGAATGCTGAAGATTAGATGGGTAGATCACATAACTAATGAGGAAGTATTGAATAGAATTGGGGAGAAGAGGAGCATGTGGCACAACTTGACTAGAAGAAGGGATCGGTTGGTAGGACATGTTCTGAGGCATCGAGGGATCACCAATTTAGTATTGGAGGGCAGCGTAGAGGGTAAAAATCGTAGAGGGAGACCAAGAGATGAATACACTAAGCAGATTCAGAAGGATGTAGGTTGCAGTAGGCACTGGGAGATGAAGAAGCTTGCACGGGATACAGTGGCATGGAGAGCTGCATCAAACCAGTCTCAGGACAGAAGACCACAGCAACAACACATGAACGATGGAGAAGAGAATTTTTTGCTCCATACCTAAGTGAAGCGCAGAAAAACAGTTATCAATATGTTTTTGTACCGAGAGAACGAGGGTGTGTTGAACACTTTGGTTAACAACGACTTAGTCGACGTCGAATAGAGGTTCGAGATGTATCTCAGATTCACTCTCCATCAGTTTGCGACGATTATGAATTATGTTGAAGATGATTTTAGGTCAGAAGTTTGAGTAATATTATTAACAAGGGAAACTCCCGATCGTAACCCCCTCAGATATAATGGTAAGATGGCCCAGTGGATAATCCGTCAAAAACTGAACACAGATCAAGCATGGAAAACAGGAACAGTTATCGTCACCATTTCTGTAGAGGCCACTGCATTTTAGCATGCTTTGTTCCCTTTTTGTGCACAGACTTTTACCTGACTTGCAGCAACTGCTTCGCTCAAATGCAACGTATTAGATGGATTGGAAAGTAACGTAATTTGTTAACAAGGTTTTTATTTTTAATCAGTTACGTACTATATTAGAACAAATAAACCCTCGGTCACAAATATTAAGTCAAAATTGACCAGGTTTCGACGCTACAATGAGCGTCTTCTTCAGAATTAAACTAACTGTTCTAAAACATAATAGGTATATAAGACATTAATAAATTAAAGTGTGTACTGACTGGAAAGAGATTCAGTACTTACAAGTCACATTTTAAAAAATCTAAGCCGCAAAGGCGACGTCATGTGTAGTTGTAAATAAGTTAAGATGGCGAGCCGCTAACGACTGCTCGTACCTGAGTGAACAAAGGTTGCAACAAAACTGTGGTGCCCACGTTAGAAAGTGTGGGCAAGTAAACATGGTGTTGCTACGAGCGCCATCTAGTAGCCGCAGAAACAACTAGGCTACTGTACATTCAAAATTAGACACATGAAATAGTAATGAAGCTGATTCAGGCATAACGTAAGAACTAATAATAATAAGATGAAGTTACATATTTATCTGCATTAAACAGATACATTTTGTAACGTAAAAAAAACGTCAGTTATGACATACAAGAAACAGCAAAGACGTAACAGGAAAACAACATTTCGGCAAACTGCATGAGGAAATATGAATCAAAGATCAAGCAATGGCTTTATAGAGTCGAAAAAGTTTTTATTTCCCAGCTGCAGCTATTCGTTGAGAATGAGGCCATCATGACCAGATAAATGTTTGAAAATCTCCAATTCCTCTGAAACATCTGACCTACACCCCTTCTTTTCGGTATGCAGAATATTGCTATCGCCAATGGCTTTAGGCACGTGTGCAGTAATTAAGAGATGATCGGCAAAGAATGAGTTTAGGGGACTGGTGCCGTTCTTTCTCAAAAGATGTTCTTTATACCTGATGGTGAAAGCACGTCCAGTTTGCCCTATATAATAGGAGGAGTAGGTATCACAGATGATCTTATAGACGCCAGAACTTTCTGTAGGAGCGCGAATGGATTTCAAATTACGGATGAGGTTTCTCTTCAGATTATTATTAGTAGAGAAGGCAACATTGCAGTTGTATTTGTTGCCAAGCATGCGCTGAATCTGATAGGAAATGGGTCCTACGAAAGGAATAGAAAAGCGTTTTTGGGTTAATTTCAGCGCATGAGGTGTTGAGCGTAGTAGTTCTTGCAGTTTTCTATTTGAGGATATCGTCCACTATGTTAGGCGTATATTCATTATTGACTGCTATGGTTTTAAGTAAATTAATCTCCTCATTTAACTTTTCTGTTTATTTCGATTATGTACCTTAATCAACCTCGTTATCACCCCCTTTTGTAATGTACTGAGTAAATTTTCACTACCGAATCGATAAAGATGAGTTGGTTATTGAATAAAATATCCGGCGACGGCATTTCGTACATCTGTAACATTTTCAAATTTTTTGCAGCTTAGAAAATATTCTAGCGGTCGGAATAATAGAAATCCGATGGCGCAATACTGGACTAGGGTGGAGGGGGAGGCATTACGTGTCTGTGGCACTTTCACGGAGACACACTTGTAAGGAGAGGAAATGTGTTGACATTGCAGGTGACTAGTACACTGCATGTAGTGGACAGGGTGTTCCAGAAATAGGTTACAACGGCCTGTCGGCCGCTACCTGCGACGTTCTCTCGGAAAGCCGAAAGCCCATTTCCTGCGCAAAGTTCCCTGTCCCAGCGCCAGTTCGTATTGTGCGTGGCTTTCTTCCCGAATACAGTACTGCATTTGACCTATGACTGGCAAATAGTGTTCCGTGTTTTAGCGCTGAGACAAAGGTGTTCACCGAGACCACGAAAGGGAGGCCTTTACTGATTTACAACGGGCATCAGTATATACAAACAAACAAGAAGTGATTTACCGGCGTTGCGTAAGCTTTAAAAAAGAATAAACGCAAAGGAAGACTATCCAAAAAGTAACACAGTATGAGGAGAAGGCAGCCATGTTCGTACTCCAGATGAAGCAGCAAGCGAAATGCGAAAACATTTTGTCAGCGCAAAGAAGCGGACGAAAGAAACAGACGCTACAATTTTATCAGTTTACGTTAAAGAAGTAGGGCAGCTCTTCAGTCGAGTCTACGACTTAGTAACATCGTTGCAGAAGTGCGAACAAATGTTACATCATATTGTTGTTGTTGTGGTCTTCAGTCTTGAGACTGGTTTTTGCAGCTCTCCATGCTACTCTATCCTGTGCAAGCTTCTTCATCTCCCAATACGTACTGCAGCCTACATCCTTCTGAATCTGTTTAGTGTATTCATCTCTTGGTCTCCCTCTACGATTTTTACCCTCCACGCTGCCCTCCAATACTAAGTTGGTTATCCCTTGATGCCTCAGAACATGTCCTACCAACCGATCCCTTCTTCTTGTCAAGTTGTGCCACAAACTCCTCTTCTCCCCAATCCTATTCAATACCTCCTTATTAGTTATGTGATCCACCCATCTAATCATCAGCATTCTTCTGTAGCACCATATTTCAAAAGCTTCTATTCTCTTCTTGTCCAAGCTATATATCGTCCATGTTTCACTTCCATACATGGCTACACTCCATACAAATACTTTCAGAAACGACTTCCTGACACTTAAATCTAAACTCGATGTGAACAAATTTCTCTTCAGAAACGCTTTCCTTGCCATTGCCAGTCTACATTTTATATCCTCTCTACTTCGACCATCATCAGTTATTTTGCTCCCCAAATAGCAAAACTCCTTTACTACTTTAAGTGTCTCATTTCCTAATCTAATTCCCTCAGCATCACCCGACTTAATTCGACTACATTCCATTAGCCTCGTTTTGCTTTTGTTGATGTTCATCTTATATCCTCCCTTCAAGACACTGTCCATTCCGTTCAACTACTCTTCCAAGTCCTTTGCTGTCTCTGACAGAATTACAATGTCATCGCCGAACCTCAAAGTTTTTATTTCTTCTCCATGGATTTTCATACCTACTCCGAATATTTCTTTTGTTTCTTTTACTGCTTGCTCAATATGCAGATTGAATAACATCGGGGAGAGGCTACAACCCTCACTCCCTTCCCAACCACTGCTTCTCTTTCATGTCCCTCGACTCTCGAGGTGGCACAGGGGTTAGCACACCCCGTCTCCGGCCATCCTGATTTAGGTTTTCCGTGATTTCCCTAAATCGCTTCAGGCAAATACCGGGATGGTTCCTTTGAAAGGGCACGGCCGATTTCCTTCCCCATCCTTCCCTCATCAGAGCTTGAGCTCCGTCTCTAATGACCTCGTTGTCGACGGGACGTTAAACACTAATCTCCTCCTCCTCCTCCTCGACTCTTATAACTGCCATCTGGTTTCTGTACAAATTGTAAATAGCCTTTCGCTCCCTGTATTTTACCCCTGCCATCTTCAGAATTTGAAAGAAAGTATTCCAGTCAACATTGTCAAACGCTTTCTCTAAGTCTACAAATGCTAGAAACGTAGGTTTGCCTTTTCATTAAGCGAAAATATATGGGCACTACGCAAAATCCCACCGATTCTGGAGGAATATTCTTCCAAGAAAATAATTTGCTGATGAACGATGGTAGCAATTTTTTACTTGCAGATGATAACAGGGGACTGAACGACAGAATACTAGTGTTTGCCAGCGAATAGGGAAAACATGTTTACCAAACTACGAATAGTTCTTTGTGGATAGAACGTTCAAGATTTCGAGTAAGCGGTTTGGACAGTTGTTTGTAATCCACGCAGACCTTAATAGTTCCTGGGAGAAAACTAACATCATTCCAGTTGTTTACGCTTTGTTGCCAAATAAAACGCGGGACACATGCGAACGTTTTTTAAAGCTATTAAAATTAACGTGCCTGAATGGAACCCTGCATCTCTGATGATGGACTTCGAAATTGCCATCGTCTAAGCAGCTAAAGGTTTGTTTCCTGGAACAGAGATTGCTGGTTACAGTTATAATTTTAATCAATGTTTGTGGAAACAAGTTCAGTGTATTTCGGGATTTCCGGAAGGTTCTTGACACTGTACCACACAAGCGGCTCATAGTGAAATTGCGTGCTTATGAAATATCGTCTCAGTTATGTGACTGGATTTGTGATTTCCTGTCAGAGAGGTCACAGTTCGTAGTAATTGACGGAAAGTCATCGAGTAAAACAGAAGTGATTCCGGCGTTCCCCAAGGTAGTGTTATAAGCCCTTTGCTGTTCCTTATGTATATAAACGATTTGAGAGACAATCTGAGCAGCCGTCTTCGGTTGTATGCAGATGACGCTGTCGTTTGTCGACTAATAAAGTCACCAGAAGATCAAAACAAATTGCAAAACGATTTAGGAAAGATATCTGAATGGTGCGAAAAGTGGTACTTGACCCTAAATGACGAAAAGTGTTAGGTCATCCATATGAGTGCTAAAAGGAACTCGTTAAACTTCGGTTACACGATGAATCAGTCCAATTTAAAATCCGTAAATTCAACTAAATACCTAGGTATTACAATTATGAACAACTTAAATTGGGAGGAACACATAGAAAATGTTGTGGGGAAGGCTAACCAAAGACTGTGTTTTATTGGCATGACACTTAGAAAATGTAATAGGCCTACTAAGGCGACAGCCAACACTACGCTTGTCCGTCCTCTTTTAGAATACTGCTGCGCGGTGTGTGATCCTTACCAGATAGGACGGACGGAGTACAACGAAAAAGTTCAAAGAAAGGCAGCACGTTTTGTACTATCGCGAAATATGGTAGAGAGTGTCACAGAAATGATACAGGATTTTGGCTGGAAATCATTAAAAGAAAGGCGTTTTTCGTTACGACGGAATATTCCCACGAAATTCCAATCACCAACTTTCTTCTCCGAATGCGAAAATATTTTGTTGACACTTAACTACATAGGGAGGAACGATCACCACGATAAAATAAGGGAAATCAGAGCTCGTACGGAAAGATATAGGTGCCCGTTCTTTCCGCGCGCTATACGAGTTTGGAATAATGGAGAATTGTGAAAGTGGTTCGATGAACTCTCTGCCAGGCACTTGAACGTAATTTGCTGAGTATCCATGTAGATGTAGATGTAGATGCGTTACGGCCTAGTTCCAGCCTACAAGGAAAACGAGGAAATACGCCGCCACATAAGAATGTGTTCCGTTCTAGCACATCTTGCCTTGGAAATGTTGGATGATGGTTGGCCTTGTATTCAGGAGAGCATCCCTGAAAACCAAAAGCTTCAGGACTTTTATGACTATAACAAATGGTTCTGAGCACAATGGGACGTAACATCTGTGGTCATCAGTCCTCTAGAACTTAGAGCTACTTAAACCTAACTAACCTAAGGACATCACACACATCCATGCCCGAGGCAGGATTCGTACATGCGACCGTAGCGGTCACGCGGTTCCGGACTGAAGCGCCTAGAACCGCACGGCCACACCGGCCGGCGAGGCTCGATAACGAACATATGCCAAGAGAGATGTGGAACTGCAATGGAAGGCGCCATCGCACTACTAACGTCTCAGAAGGATGGAACCGAAGAATAAACATATTAATATCAAAAATATATCTGAATGTGTACTCTTTAGTGAAAAATCTTCGAGAAGATGCAGAATACCATGGCAACCAGATTGACTTATTAATTTTAAACCTTGATGGGAACAGAAGAAAGAAGTCAGCAATGAAGACTGAGGAAACGATTGCAAAGGCTTCAAAGAAATTCCAAACTGACGGGAACTTAAAATCATTTTTGTCTTGTGTGGCCTACTCACAGAAATTACAATGATGAAGAAAACATCAGGATCATTGAAACGTTTGTAAATATTGAAAAGCAGTTTCATGTAATCGTTGGCAATCTTGAAAATATTATAAATAAATTTTATTGGGGGTGAAGAGAGACTACCTCCTCGTGGTGTTCCATGGAAGCGACAAAAAGTCGGCTAAATGTCTCTCGAAATTTGTACAATATTTCCTAACGAAGACCGACAAGACTATCTCAAAGAAATGGTTCAAATGGCTCTGAGCACTATGGGACTTAACATCTTTGGTCATAAGTCCCCTAGAACTTAGAACTACTTAAACCTAACTAACCTAATGACATCACACACATCCATGCCCGAGGCAGGATTCGAACCTGCGACCGTAGCGGTCACGCGGTTCCAAACTGAAGCGCCTAGAACCGCACGGCCACACCGGCCGGCAGACTATCTCAAAGACCAAACTTTTTCTAGGGAATAATCGCAGCATTCGCCCTGAGAGGTTCTTAGAATCAAAATCTGTGTGGGCGGACACCGAATGCAAGATGTTTGCAGCGTAACCGCAGGCAAATGCCGTACGATGAAATCTATACTTTCTCCCTCCGTTAGAAGATGAGTAAACCAGCATGGAACTAGCAAAGGCAAAATAAATTATCATAAAAATCTAACTGATCGCACTTTTGCAAGCTTTGAACATACTGTATGTTAAAACTAATTTCTAGTGACACGTGTCGTAGACTACAGCACGGCTAAAGCGGTCACGCCTCGCTCGCCACCTGTGTTACGTGTGCTCGCGGTAAAATGGGACGGTCAGGCGTCGTTACGTAGCCCAGCACGGCCGATTGGTGGCGCAGGAGAAATGCAAACAATGGCGTCAGAGGTATGACCACTGTTAAGGTTTGACGTAGCCTTAGATACTAACACACAGTACATATGGCGTAGTGCTTAACCACCCGAAAATTTACATTTTGTTCTGCTTTGCTGGTAGCAACCAAATTTTATAATCGTGTCTGCGATGTAAAGATGTAACAATACCAAAGTTTAGATGTACATAACTTCACTGGTTTACGAGTTTTGAATTTTTAATGTGATTTTAATGGTGCACTTGAAATCCAACTTTTGGTACTCACAGAATAATCTTCACGTGGCAGATTCTGTATGTACATTCTCAAGACTTAGTTCAACGGTTCCGTGCATTTATTTAAGGGAAATATTAATAATTTTGCTTCAGTATTTATTTCAAATTTCAGCCTTAAATTTTCTTTAATTGTCGGTACGTAATTGTGATGATATAATAAACAAATTACATTGTCAATAATATTAATGCATAGAAGTAGGCAAACACATCAACACTACTTCCTCCAAAAATTTCATTCAGAATGGTTAATATTTATAGGAAAAAAGTTAGCCCTGAGCTTAGGACAACAAACTTACCGTAAAACGGGTTTTAACATTTTATTTTAAAAAAAATTTGCTACAAGACACACACCCATTAAAATTCACCGGCACAATAATGTTTTTCCTTCTTGCATATGCGAAGCGTCTTCTTTTAATTTCAAGATCAAGGTAGCATTTTCCTTGAATATTCTGAATAAAAACCCACTCACAGCCTTCTTGAGGAGATACAGTGGTAGGGATATCTGATCGTAAGCCAATGGCTGTTTCCTTGGAGCTTGATGATTTTACAGCAAAGGATTTCATTGTATTCTCTGATTTATACAGTCAACAGGCAAGAGAACTGATTTCTAACGACTGACTACCAACTGTTTCTCTTCGGTTTTCTTGGAAATCTTGCGACTTGTTTTTCTCAGTTTGAGTTAATGCCAAGTTTGGTTCTGTTTGATGGTGGTAGAATCAAAAATTATCTTTGGCATCTTTCAGTATGCCATACCCCCTTATACAGACCGTATTTCAAACATTTCTTAGACGTACTTGTAATTCGAACACAGCAAAATCGTTTCGGAATCCAAGACCAAACACTCCAAAGATGTGAAATTGTCATTAAATTTCTTTTCAAAGAAATTGAAGTTTTAGGGTGGAGACTCCCCATAAAAGAGAATGTAGTTGTTTTTAAAGGAATGAAAAGTAGCAAAATGGTCGAGTTAGGAACTTCAGAGCAGTCAGACACATCAAAATCAGTGTATCAGTGCAGGATGCCTAATTTATATGTTTGTTTTATTTAATGGTAACTTGCTACGCTTGGTGTTTTATAAAAGTGCTTCAAAACTTTGAACACAGCAAAAAGTTCAGTTTAAAGCAACATTACAATAGCTTCCATGCAAAATATTATGGACACTTGGAATTCATCATACAGGAGCAGAGAAATAAAGATCTCAGTAACCTTCTCAACAATTTCACTACGAAAATACAGTTTTTTGTGAAGAAACACTCAACGAATGAATCTACAGTTAGATTGTAACGTTCTTTTAATAAATAATGAGAAAACTTTACGATTACGTTGAATGCGGAATGGATACTGAACTAGAATTATCGTGTAGCGTGTTGTAACTGCAAGTGGTGTACTTACTCTGTGTTATTGTTGGCAAAACTTTACACTAATTGATTGGGCAATGCAACTCTCAATACCAATAAAGAAATGCAGTCACTGCAAAATACATTCAGCCCCTTTGGCACTGAATCCTCTGGCCCTGTTCACAACTGATAACTTTGGTCCCTGTGCACATAACAAACAAATTAAACTGTCTTGCCTCTAAAGCAGCAATGGAGTAACGCGATATATTCTAGTCTCTCATGAAAGAAATTATAAATATGCTAGCTACAGGCTCAGCAGTGTGCAATACAGGCCATAATACTTATGCACATGAAATTGTTTTGGCTGATAAACGAGAACATTTGAGAAGAATCCAACTTCTTTAAAAAAGTATATGACCTGGCCAGGGAGGCGGTACTGATGATGGTGAATTACTAACGCTCAGTTTTTTTGTTTTTTTTTGGCACAATTACATTGCACGTTAAGTTTGTCTTTTCAAAAAATCTGACAACCGAAATACATTACTAACAATTGATTCATAAACAATGAGATTTAAACAGCAGGTATTATCTAACTTCACTAACCCAACATAAATGCAAATCATCAAATTACACATAGCTCTGTTAACATATCTTAAAAACATTACAAAAGTGAAATTTGTAACGAGTCTTTTTGTCGAAACGGGTTACGTACATTCTGGGGTACTCAACAGTTACTAATTATCAGCCAACTCATCTATGCTAACGTGATGGCAAAAACAAAAATCGTAATTATTGAACATCTTTACCTTGCTTGCATGAAAACTTCTGCTTCGAAGTTCAACAATACTGACATACCTAGATTAACCTAACATTTAGTGGCTTCACACAGCACACCACAGAAACTGCCTACTCCATCGTCTTTCCCTCACAGACAGCTCTTACTCCGACACTACAATCTCAGACCAAAAACAGTAATTTTGGCACTGCAGTCGTGCACAGTTAACGATCCGCATCATCGAGCCTATCAGAGACATACATCGTTTATAGTATACTAGTTTATTTTATATTAATATTCTTATCATATTCTGGTGCCACGTGCAAACGTGCCCCAGCAGACTCCTTTCAAGATCAAGTTACCATAAACTGCTTTTCATCTTGCAGAGGGTGGCGCACTTTCACTGATTTTCGGGTTATGCTGACAGTGTGGAAGCTCGGCTGCAGTTAAAGTTTGTACACATACAATATGGCGATTGGGTGAATTACACTACTGGCCATTAAAATTGGTACAACAGGAAGAATTGCAGATGATAAACGGGTATTCATCGTACAAATATATTATACTGGAACTGACATGTCATTACATTTTCAGCAATTTGGGTGCATAGATCCTGAGAAATGGCGTGTACAGGTACAGCTGCCCATGCAGCTTCAATGCGATACCACAGTTCATCAAGAGTAGTGACTGGCGTATTGTGACGAGCCAGTTGTCGGCCACCATTGACCAGACGTTTCCAATTGGTGAGAGATCTGGAGAATGTGCTAGCCAGGGCAGCAGTCGAACATTTTCTATATCCAGATAGGCCCGTACAGGACCTGCAAAATGCAGTCGTGCATTATCCTACTGAAGTGTAGGGTTACGCAGGGATCAAATGAAGGGTAGAGCCATGGGTCGTAACACATCTGAAATGTAACGTCCACTGTTCTAAGTGCCGTCAGTGCGAACAAGAGGTGACCGAGACATGTAACCAATGGCACCCCATACCAAACGCCGGGTGATACGCCATTGCGGCGATGACGAATACACGCTTCCAATGTGTGTTCACCGCGATGTCGCCAAATACGATTGCGACCATCATGATGCTGTAAACAGAACCCGGATTCATCCGAAAAAATGACGTTTGGCCATTCGTGCACCCAGGTTCGTCGCTGAGTACACCATCGCAGGCGCTCCTGTCTGTGATGCAGCGTCAAGGGTAACCGCAGCCATGGTCTCCGAGCTGATAGTCCATGCGCTGCAAACTTCGTCGAACTGTTCGTGCGGATGGTTGTTGTCTTGCAAACATCCCCATCTGTTGACTCAGGGACCGAGACGTGGTTTCACGATCCGTTACAGCCAGGCGGATAAGATGCCTGTCATCACGACTGCTAGTGATACGAGGCCGTTGGGATCCAGCACGGCGTTGCGTATTACCCTCCTGAACCCACCGATTCCGTATTCTGCTAACTTTCATTGGGTCTCGACCAACGCGAGCAGCAATATCGAGATACGATACACCACAATCGCGATAGGCTACAATCTGACCTTTATCAAAGTCGGAAACGTGATGGTACGCATTTCTCCTCCTTACGCGAGGCATTACATCAACGTTTTACCAGGCAACGCCGGTCAACTGCTGTTTGTGTATGAGAAATCGGTTGGAAACTTTCCTCATGTCAGCACGTTGTAGGTGTCGCCACCGGTGCCAACCATGTGTGAATGCTCTGAAAAGCTAATCATTTGCATATCACAGCATCTTCTTCCTGTCGGTTAAATTTCGCGTCTGTAGCACGTCATCTTCATGGTGTAGCAATTTTAATGGTCAGTAGTGTAGTTTTATAGCAAAATTAGTCTCGTCGACTTCTGTTTCTTCAATGTAAATTTTTACGACTGTAAAAGTCTGCAGCTAAGATCATGTCGACATTTAGACTTACATGGACATGATGCTTTTTTATGTAATGAAGAGAACGAAAACCGGCAACCGAAGCTCACTGGCAGACTTAAGAGCTTGGCTTTGAATTAGCATTACTCAGAACATGGTACCAGACGTAGATCCTTTGGTGAAGAGTAAAGTAAGTAATACTCATTGACACTGTGTTTTTACGTTTAGCGTTTAAATAAAATGGTCATGAAATGTAAGTTTGTTAATTTAAATATCGTCCTAACATGGCAGTCATCATCAGGCTGCCGTAATCGTAAGAATTATCTTGTTTCTCACCCCGTACTGTGCATCATCAAAATATTAAAAAATACGTTGAATTTCATTGCCATTTCTCATTATGTTGAATTTCATTGCAAGTTCTCATTAATACAACAGTCTTGAAAATAAATTTGACATGGGACGTGTTAATAAGCCACCCCGGAGCGATACATGGTTGCTCACTGCTGTCGAGTGAGCGCGAGCCAGCTCGGAAGAGTAGCTGCACTTAACAAACTGTGCCAGATTTGCTACGAGGGTGAGTCAAATGAAAACCTTAAATCTGTAATAACAAATCGAAATTTCGCGCCGGTGTCCTGTAAGTTGGTAAGCGTGCTACAAACAGCGTGCAGAATGGCTGTAGGTGGCAGCATAGTGCAGATGCACACACACCGTCGCAGTATCAGTATAAAGACGGCAGCCCCACTTGAGACTTGCACCAGGGAAGAACAGCGTTCTGTTATTCGGTTTTTGCGCAGTGAAGGTGAGAAACCTATTGAAATTCATCGACGAGTGAGGAGAAGGAGGAGGAAGAGATTAGTGTTTTAACGTCCCGTCGAGAACGAGGTCATTAAAGACGGAGCACAAGCTCGGATTAGGAAAGGATGGGGAAGGAAAGCGGCCGTGACCTTTCAAAGGAACCAATCTGGCATTTGCCTGAAGTGATATAGGGAAATCACGGAAAACCTAAATCATGATGGCTGGACGTGGGATTGAATCGTCGTCCTCCCGAATAAGAGTCCAGTGTGCTAACCACATCGGCGAATGAAGGTTCAGTACGGTGATGCATGTTCGCCACAGCAGCAAGTCTACGAATCTAGAACGAAGTTGGCAAACGGTGTGACTTCAGTGGAAGATGCTCCTCGTCCAGCTCAGGCACAACGAGTTGTGACTCCACAGAACATTGCAGCAGTTGAAGCCATAGTGAAGGAAAACCGTCGAGTGACGCATGTTTACAGATTAGTCATGGATCAGCACACCACATTGTGCAGGATGTGCTAGAGTTCCACAAAGTGTCTGCAAGATGGGTGCCACAGCAGCTGACTTCTGAAATGAGAGAAAGACGTGTTGATGCTTGTGAAGAACCTCTTCCGCGCTTTGAACGAGAAGCTGATAGATTCCTTGCAAGAATCGTTACTGGGGACGAAACCTGGGTTCACTTACACCAACCGGAAACGAAGAGAGCGAGCAAGGAATGGCGCCATTCCTCATCACCAAAACCAAAGAAGTTTCGAACAGAACCATCAGCAGGGAAGGTTATGCTGACTCTCTTTTGGGCGAAAAAGGCGTCATTTTGGAGCATTACATGCCTAGAGGGACCACTGTCACCAGTGCATCATACTCAGATCTCCTATAAAATCATCTGCGGCCTGCAATCAAATCAAAGCGACGTGGATTGCTGTCAGCAGGTGTCCTTTTGCAACATGACAATGCAAGCCCCACACTGCCCGTACAACAGTTGCAACAATCACAGACCTGCATTGTGAGTGTCTTCCTCATTCACCATACTCACCAGACCTTGCTCCAAGTGATTTCAATATGTCTGGACCACTCAACGACGCAATGGGAGCCGGCCGAAGTGGCCGTGCGGTTAAAGGCGCTGCAGTCTGGAACCGCAAGACCGCTACGGTCGCAGGTTCGAATCCTGCCTCGGGCATGGATGTTTGTGATGTCCTTAGGTTAGTTAGGTTTAACTAGTTCTAAGTTCTAGGGGACTAATGACCTCAGCAGTTGAGTCCCATAGTGCTCAGAGCCATTTGAACGCAATGGGAGGAGAGAAGTTCCGTTTTGATGAAGAGGTACGCCACGCGACTATCAAAAGAATTTTTTTCATAAGGAATTTATGCACTTTGTAGGCGCTGGAGGACTTACATTGAGCGTGGGATGTTGAAAAGGGATACAGCTTTGCACCACTCTGCACAATAAATAATATTTAAAAATATATTTAATGTTTTCATTTGACTCACCCTCGTAGTTTGCTCGTATCTGTGAAAAGCCTGTTAGCTCGGTAACAGCCCCGGCTTCCGTGCAAGTGTCACTCCCTGCAAACGTTCCAACCCCAAGCAATACTTCCCATCCCAGTTTGTTATGTTTTACCGGAGGTCAGCTTGCACAGTGCGGCCTTACTCTGTCGTGTTACAGAATGACGCCTTTTCTGTTGACGATCGCTGGACATTTTTCAATTGTAGATTGATTCATTCGATTCAATTATTCACACTAAAGGTCTGAATTCACAGTTTGCCCTGGTTCCACCACTTGAAAATGAACAGCTCCGTGAATACTCTACCAAACACACAACAGCGCCTTTTTGGAGTGTAAACCTGGCTTAGCTGTATCGTGGCGATTCATTCGGAGAGAGCCACTTCCTTTTGCGTTTTCGATTATTATAGAGGACATATTTTTATCTCCGGTAATCAAGTGATCTGAAAACGCCCCAGTATTCCGCTGTTGAAGCATTAAGTTGTATGGGGTGGTTCGGTTAGCTTTGTTTGTCTTTACCAATCTGCTACAAATTTTCTTGGGCGGTCGACCAAGATTGGTTAAGCGTGTTCGACAGTTCCTCGATTGTGTGGCACGGAGAAGCCCTTAATATGTCATTGTCTAAACTGGTTGGTCTTCCTGATCGATACGAGTCGGAAAGGTGGAATAACCCATAAGCTCCTACGAGCCAGAAAGATCAAAAGTACAGGATTTGAACTTAGAAAATCACCTTTGGCATTTACGAACGTCTAATGCACTTAGACAAACATTGCAAATGTTTTTCATACCAGCTGTTAAGTTGCTACACACGTGAAACTCAAAAACACACCACGCCGGATATATACCGTTATTTCGCTGGCCATTTCACCATAAACTGCAAAAAAAAAAAAAAAAAAAAAAAAAAAAAAAAAAAAAAAAAAAAAAAAAAAAAAAATCAGTATTTCATTATTTACGAGCAAGCAGGTCACTATAACTTTAAACAGCCTTTGGCACGACTTTAAAGTACACAGTGAACTGATAAACGACAAATGAATATCAAAATGCGCAGAAACATTTCTCTAGGGTCCCCCTATTGCAACGCGTTAGACCACGGTCGTCAAACTGCGTCCCGAATCAAGTATTCGTGCGGCTCGAGGTTCTCAGCTGTATTTTATAATAACATGTATCTAGCAACTAACAGCGGAATTCGAAGACTTAAACTAACGTTAAGAGCTTCTGAAGAGAACCGGTCAGTAACAAACAAAAACTAACAAAGAGGGTAACATTTTTAAGAGAGTAGTGTTCCCGGTCAGTAACAAACAAAAATTAACAAAAAGAGTAGTATTTTTAATATATATATATGAAGATAGTAACTGTTCTCGAAAGAACACATTACTGTTGTTGACCGTGCAGCTTTTCCCTGGAATAAATGATGACGAACTGAAACCCTCAGCTGCCGACAGGTGTTGTTGATATACCTCGATGTGGACAGCCGAAAATGTGTGCCCGGACTTGGACTCGAGCCCAGGATCTCCTGCTTACATGGCAGACGCTCTATCCATCTGAGCCACCAAGGACACAGTTGAATAGCGCGACTGCAGGGACTTATCCCTTGCACGCTTCCCGTGAGACTCACATTCCCAACTGTCCACAATTCTACAAATGTAATGTACCTTATAGACAATTGCCCATTCACTCATTACTCGCGCACGCTTTGGCGATTCCCGTAAGAGTTTGGGCAACCTGTGCGCATTCGCACAGACGAAGGTCAATGGCTGGGTAGCCTTTAACTATATATATATATATATATATATATATATATATATATATATATATATATATATATATATATATGGAGACAGTAACTGTTCTCGAAAGAACACATTACTGTTGTTGACCGGGCAGCTTTTCCCTGGAATAAATGATGACGAACTGAAACCCTCAGCTGCCGACAGGTGTTGTTGATATACCTCGATGTGGACAGCTGAAAATGTGGGCCCCGAGCGTGCGCGAGTAATGAGTGAATGGGCAATTGTCTATAAGGTACATTACATTTGTAGAATTGTGGACAGTTGGGAATGTGAGTCTCACGGGAAGCGTGCAAGGGATAAGTCCCTGCACTCGCGCTATTCATCTGTGTCCTCGGTGGCGCA
The DNA here is from genome assembly GCF_021461395.2 of Schistocerca americana. Taxonomy (NCBI): domain Eukaryota; kingdom Metazoa; phylum Arthropoda; class Insecta; order Orthoptera; family Acrididae; genus Schistocerca; species Schistocerca americana. The sequence continues at coordinate 267,005,428 of NC_060121.1, read as the reverse complement.
GATGGATAGAGTGTCTGCCATGTAAGCAGGAGATCCTGGGTTCGAGTCCAAGTCGGGGCACACATTTTCAGCTGTCCACATCGAGGTATATCAACAACACCTGTCGGCAGCTGAGGGTTTCAGTTCGTCATCATTTAGTATTTTTAAGATGTACTTGATTTTAATTGACGTTTAACGAGGTGCACCACTGTTGGTTGTACCTGACTTCTTCGTCGAATCAGAAATATACTGGAGGAATTATACACACCTCAAAAAAAATTTGTGATATCACAGGATTTACTACAGTGACTTCTTATAGAACATCCACTGAGGTTTGCACAATACCTTACTAAGAAAACAAACACAATTCCTTCTGAAAATAAAAACGATTTAGGTTCGTAACAAAAAATCATTACAAAACAAAGCTGGCTGTCTCCTAAGAGAACTCATTGAAAACAAATAAAGTGAAAATCTTTATCTCATGATGATGATTATCAGTATTTAGTAGTGAGCATGTCCTCCCCACACACAGATGAGTTCTTCCACTCTGCGAGGAATGCTCTGGATGAGACCATCAACTTTATCTTACGATATGAGGTTCAACTCCTCAATGGCAGCTTTAGTGAGGTCCTGAAGATTATCAGGTGGATTCGGGCAATGTGCAATGGCCAGCTTCGACAGGTCCCATGCATGCTCATTTGCATTCACGTCTGGGGACTGTGCTGGCCAATGCGTTCCGTTGACATTGCGCCTTCGAGGATACAGAGACACTGCTAGAGTATGGTGTGGTCTTGTCATCGACTAGGATGAAGTGGTCATCGACCATGTCTGTAGAGCGGTGCAATCGTTTGTAGGGCCTCGTAGAGGTATTGGGGACCAGTCAAACTGCCGTAGATGGGAATCGGAGAGGTCTGTCGTTCCGTCTTCATTGCCGCTCAGAACATTACACTACTGTCAGCAAACTGATGGACTTCCTGAACTGACCCTTAACACAGACAAATGTAATGTATTGCGAATACATAGAAAGAAGGATCCTTTATTGTATGATTATATGATAGCGGAACAAACACTGGTAGCAATTACTTCTGTAAAATATCTGGGAGTATGTGTGCGGAACGATTTGAAGTGGAATGATCATATAAAATTAATTGTTGGTAAGGCGGGTACCAGGTTGAGATTCAATGGGAGAGTCCTTAGAAAATGTAGTCCATCAACAAAGGAGGTGGCTTACAAAACACTTGTTCGACCTATATTTGAGTATTGCTCACCAGTGTGGGATCCGTACCAGTTCGGTTTGACGGAGGAGATAGAGAAGATCCAAAGAAGAGCGGCGCGTTTTCGTCACAGGGTAATTTGGTAAGCGTGATAGCGTTACGGAGATGTTTAGCAAACTCAAGTGGCAGACTCTGCAAGAAAGGCGCTGTGCGTCGTGGTGTAGCTTGCTCGCCAGGTTTCGAGAGGGTGCGTTTATGGAAGAGGTATCGAATATATTGCTTCCCCCTACTTATACCTTACGAGGAGATCACGAATGTAAAATTAGAGAGATTCAGGCGCGCACGGAGGCTTTCCGGCAGTCGTTCTTCCCGCGAACCATACGCGACTGGAACAGGAAAGGGAGATAATGACAGTGGCACGTAAAGTGCCCTCCGCCACACACCGTTGGGTGGCTTGCGGAGTATAAATGTAGATGTAGATGTAGATGCTGGTGTCGTCTAGCCAACAAACCCCAACACTTTTAGTGTCCGGTCGAAAACCAATCCTGGTCTCGTCAGTAAACATGACATTACTCCCTTCTTCAGCCGGCCTAGGTGGCTAAGCGGTTCTAGGCACTGCAGTCCGGAACCGCGCTGCTGCTACGGTCGCAGGTTCGCATCCTGCCTCGGGCATGGATGTGTGTGATGTCCTTAGGTTTAAGTAGTTCTAAGTCTAGGGGACTGATGACCTAAGATGTTGAGTCCCATAGTGCTCAGAGCCATTTGAACCAACCCTTCTTCAAAAATGGCTCTAACCACTATGGGACTTAACATCTGAGTTCATCAGTAACCTAGGCATAGAACTACTTAAACCCAACTAACCTAAGGAAATCACACACATCCATGCCCAAGGCAGGATTCGAACCTGCGACTGTAGCAGTAGCGCGGTTCCGGACTGAAGCGCCGAGAACGCTCGGCCACAGCGGTCGGCACTCCCTTCTTCAATGGTCCATGTTGATGTGCAACAGCCGAAGTCCTTCGCTTACCCCTCTTCCGTAGGTTTAGTGCAGAGCTTCCCATTGGTATTCTGGAATGAAGACCACCCTGAATGCAGTCTGCTACCCACTGTTTGGTCTGAGATACGAATTCCTATTGCCCGGGACAAGTCATTTCCATTAGTTGATGTTGGCCGCCTGTGAGCCCACAGCTGGGGGAAACGATCCTGCTTTAGTGTTGTCACACAAGGACGACCACTGCGAAGTCTATGGTTCACATTTCCCGTCTCTCTGTACTTTCGCCACGTCTTAGACACATCACTTTGAGTGACATGTAACCAGTGGGCAACATCTTGCTGTGTATGACCTGCTGAAATTAAAGCCACTAACCTGTTGTATGCATCTACGTGGCATGTTACTGTAGTGCTGAACATAAACTGAAAGAAGCTATTGTTGATATTGGACTGCTCGTGATGTGCCGCTGTGGCAGCGGTATATTTACATGACTGGGAAACGTCCACAAAACATGCCAGTCGTTCAAAATGGTTCAAATGGCTCTGAGCACTACGGGACTTTACATCTGAGGTCATCAGTCCCCTAAAACTTAGAACTACTTAAACCTAACTAACCTAAAGACATCACAGACATCCATGCCCGAGTCAGGATTCGAACCTGCGACCGTAGCTGTCGCGCGGCTCCAGACTGAAGCGCCTAGAACCGCTCGGCCAAACCGGCCGGCGTGCCAGTCGTAAATATCGTTCAGTATATAGTCTCTAACTGGATAATGCATGAAGTGCGAAAGTCAGTGAGACCTCTAGCACCGTAGACAACATTTTACGATTTTATTCCAAAATTTTACTAAGCAGCGCAGTAGGGGCGCAAAAAATTGACCAGATGGTTCAGCGGCGAAACTGGGTGCGTTCACGGCCAGATTTCTCATTGTGGGGTAAGGAGGATGTTTTCTTGTTTGCACTGATCAACTGCTGTGGCATAAATTTCAGACGGAAGTAACACGGATTCGTGAATTCACAATATACCTCGCAGAACGGTCATATTCAAATGTGGTACAAATTTGTGGCAAGGAATGTGAAACTAAACTGTTATTGTTGTTGTGGTCTTCAGTCTAAAGACTTGTTTGATGCAGGTCTCGATGCCACTCTATCCTGTGCAAGCCTCTTGATTTCCGAGTAACTACTTCAACCTACATCCTTCTGATCCGCTTAGTGTATTCATCTCTTGGTCTTCTTCTACATTTTTGCCCTCCGCACTTCCCTCCAACACTAAATTGGTGATCCCTTGATGCTCCAGAACGTGCCCCACCAACCGATCCTTTTCTCTAGTCAAGTTGTGGCACAATTTCTTCTTCCCAATTCTATTCAGTACCTCCTCATTAGTCACGTCAGTATTCTTCGGTAGCACCTCATTTCAAAAGATTCTATTCTCTTCTTGTCTAAACTGTTTATCTTCCATGTTTCACTTCCATACATGGTTACACACCATACAAATACTTTCAGAAAAAGCTTTCTGACCAATCTATACTCGATGTTGGTCTGTCACGCCTGACCTAAAGCGCTGGCGTACTATGCATTCCGCTCTGTCGAACACCTTCACTATTCCGTCACTGTTGAGAGGATAACGCGCTTTGCCGAGCACATGATGTACTGCTCAGCTCAAAATTCCTGCTTTCTGAAGCACACTGCACACGAACATGGCACAATGAAGATACTGACTGGAGTGTCATTCATCTCCTGTTCTACATCCGTAGGAAATGAGAATAAAAAGTAGTGAATGGTACACAGGGAAGGACCCTCTGATGAGCACTTTGCAGCGGTTTGCAGAATGCAGTTGTAGATGTAGACGTTTCACTTACATATTCATTACTACACTGAAGAGCCAAAGAAACTGGTACACCTGCCTAATATCGTATAGGACCCCCCGAGCACGGAGAAGTGCCGCAACATGAGATAGCATGGACTCGATCAATGTCAAAAGTAGTGGTGGAAGGAACTGACACCATGAATCCTACTGGGCTGTCCATAGATCCGTAAGAGTACAAGGGGTGGAGATCTCTTCTGAACAGCACATTGCAAGGCATCCCAGATATTTCTGGAGAGTCTGGTGGTCGGCGGAAGTGTTTAAACTCAGAGGAGTGTTCCTGGAGCCACTCTGCAGCAATTCTGGATGTGTGTGGTGTCGCATTGTCCTGCTGGAATTGCCAAAGTCCGTACGAGTGCACAACGGACATGAACGGATGCAAGTGGTCAGACAGGATACTTATGTACGTGTCATCTCTCAGAGTCGTATCTAGACGTATCAGGGGTCCCATTAAACTGCAACTGCACACGCCCCACACCGTTACAGAGCCTCCACCAGCTTGAACTGTTCCCTGCTGACATGCAAGGTCCATTGATTCATGAGGTTGTCTCCATACCCGTACACGTCCAACCGCTCGATGCAATTTGAGACGAGACTCGTCCGACCAGGCAACATGTTTTCAGTCAGCAACAGTCCAATGTCGGTGTTGACTGGCCCAGGCGAGGCGTAAAGCTTTGTTTCGTGCAGTCATCAAGGGTACACGAGTGGACCTTCGGCTCCGAAAGCCCATATCGGTGATATTTCGTTAAATGGTTCGTACGCTGACACTTGTTGATGCCCCAGCACTGAAATCTGCAGCAATTTGCGGAAGGGTTGTATTTCTGTCACGTTGAACGATTCTCTTCCGTCGTCGTTAGTCCCGTTCTTGCAGGATCTTTTTCCGGCCGCAGCGATGTCGAAGATTTGATGTTTTAGCGGATTCCTGATATTCACGGCACACTTTTGAAATGGTCGTATAGGAAAGTCCCCCACTTCATCGCTACCTCAGAGATGCTAGGTTCCATCGCTCGTGCGCCGTCTATAACACCACGTTGAAACTGACTTAAACCTTGATAGCCGGCCGTGGTGGCCGAATGGTTCTAGGCGCTACAGTCTGGAACTGCGCGACCGCTACGGTCGCAGGTTCGAATCCTGCCTCGGGCATGGATGTGTGTGATGTCCATAAGTTAGTTAGGTTTAAGTAGTTCTAAGTTCCAGGGGACTGATGACCTCAGAAGTTAAGTCCCATAGTGCTCAGAGCCATTTGAACCATTTGAACAAAACCTTGATAACCTGCCATTGTAGCAGCAATAACCCATCTAACAACTGCGCCACACACTGGTCTTATATAGGCGCTGCCGACCGAAGTGCCGTATTCTGCCTGTTCATACACTCCTGGAAATGGAAAAAAGAACACATTGACACCGGTGTGTCAGACCCACCATACTTGCTCCGGACACTGCGAGAGGGCTGTACAAGCAATGATCACACGCACGGCACAGCGGACACACCAGGAACCGCGGTGTTGGCCGTCGAATGGCGCTAGCTGCGCAGCGTTTGTGCACCGCCGCCGTCAGTGTCAGCCAGTTTGCCGTGGCATACGGAGCTCCACCGCAGTCTTTAACACTCGTAGCATGCCGCGACAGCGCGGACGTGAACCGTATGTGCAGTAAACGGACTTTGAGCGAGGGCGTATAGTGGACGTACCGCCGAATTGCTCAACACGTGGGGCGTGAGGTCTCCACAGTACATCGATGTTGTCGCCAGTGGTCGGCGGAAGGTGCACGTGCCCGTCGACCTGGGACCGGACCGCAGCGACGCACGGATGCACGCCATGACCGTAGGATCCTACGCAGTGCCGTAGGGGACCGCACCGCCACTTCCCAGCAAATTAGGGACACTGTTGCTCCTGGGGTATCGGCGAGGACCATTCGCAACCGTCTCCATGAAGCTGGGCTACGGTCCCGCACACCGTTAGGCCGTCTTCCGCTCACGCCCCAACATCGTGCAGCCCGCCTCCAGTGGTGTCGCGACAGGCGTGAATGGAGGGACGAATGGAGACGTGTCGTCTTCAGCGATGAGAGTCGCTTCTGCCTTGGTGCCAATGATGGTCGTATGCGTGTTTGGCGCCGTGCAGGTGAGCGCCACAATCAGGACTGCATACAACCGAGGCACACAGGGCCAACACCCGGCATCATGGTGTGGGGAGCGATCTCCTACACTGGCCGTACACCACTGGTGATCGTCGAGGGGACACTGAATAGTGCACGGTACATCCAAACCGTCATCGAACCCATCGTTCTACCATTCCTAGACCGGCAAGGGAACTTGCTGTTCCAACAGGACAATGCACGTCCGCATGTATCCCGTGCCACCCAACGTGCTCTAGAAGGTGCAAGTCAACTACCCTGGCCAGCAAGATCTCCGGATCTGTCCCCCATTGAGCATGTTTGGGACTGGATGAAGCGTCGTCTCACGCGGTCTGCACGTCCAGCACGAACGCTGGTCCAACTGAGGCGCCAGGTGGAAATGGCATGGCAAGCCGTTCCACAGGACTACATCCAGCATCTCTACGATCGTCTCCATGGGAGAATAGCAGCCTGCATTGCTGCGAAAGGTGGATATACACTGTACTAGTGCCGACATTGTGCATGCTCTGTTGCCTGTGTCTATGTGCCTGTGGTTCTGTCAGTGTGATCATGTGATGTATCTGACCCCAGGAATGTGTCAATAAAGTTTCCCCTTCCTGGGACAATGAATTCACGGTGTTCTTATTTCAATTTCCAGGAGTGTATATCCCTGTATTTGAATACGCATCCTGCCTCGGGCATGGATGTGTGTGATGTCCTTAGGTTTAAGTAGTTCTAAGTCTAGGGGACTGATGACCTAAGATGTTGAGTCCCATAGTGCTCAGAGCCATTTGAACCAACCCTTCTTCAAAAATGGCTCTAACCACTATGGGACTTAACATCTGAGTTCATCAGTAACCTAGCCATAGAACTACTTAAACCCAACTAACCTAAGGAAATCACACACATCCATGCCCGAGGCAGGATTCGAACCTGCGACTGTAGCAGTAGCGCGGTTCCGGACTGAAGCGCCGAGAACGCTCGGCCACAGCGGTCGGCACTCCCTTCTTCAATGGTCCATGTTGATGTGCAACAGCCGAAGTCCTTCGCTTACCCCTGTTCCGTAGTTTCTCTGGCGCTTCAGTGTAGTATGGAACGTCATTTCAGTTTCACCATTGCTACTTCGACATGAAGTTGAACAACTTATTGCAGTCTCGTCTTTCACGTACCGGAAGTTTTTGATTGCTTGCCGCAGTACGCTGTTTCAGCGTTGTACATCAAAAGGGTCTGCAAGTCCAGAAGACCTGAAACCTGATTTTCGTATAAACAGGTCTTGACTTTGACGGTACACATGCAGTTGACAGCGTTATATATAAAACTATACACAGGGTGACGCAGAAGCCTGTTAATATTTGAAAATGCACTAATTCACGTGATAATGTAGGTAGAGAGATAAAACTTGATATACGTGAATAAAACGACATGGGGTTTTATTGAAGCCAAAAACGAGTGCAAAAACCGGCCACCAGGTGGCGTTTTCTTGGAAGAAATGCGGGGTTTTGCTTTCCAGATTGTCAGCGTGATGGATGCGAGGTGCGTCGATATTTTATAGAACAGCATCATCCCTAGCCTGGATGATAGACACCTGGTGCAAGGTACGACTTTTATACAAGATGGCGCTCCACCCCATACAGCTACCCGTGTGAAAGATCTCTTGCGCACATTGGTGAGGATCGCGTACTGTGCTGCCACGTCCATCATGCTTGACTTCCCAGGTCCCAATCCCTTTCAGTGTTGGAGTGAGGTTTCCTGAAGTTGCAAATCTACTGCGCTGGTCTGACCTCATTATGGACGCTAAAAAATTACATTCACGGCAATTTCTCACCATATCTACTGATAAGCTGTACATTGTTGTTCACAACATTATCCCTCGACTACAGATATTGTTGATTAACGACGGCCGACATGTTGAGCATTTGTTATAAAGAACATCGTCTTTGCTAAAAATCAATTTTTATACTAATATTTGCTTTTGTATCATATCAAGCGCCTCTGTTGGCTATTTTTTGTATCTTTTTTATCAATAAAAACCAATGCCATTTTAAGCATGAGTGTCAATTTTTACCTCTCTACCTACATTATTCCTTGAAGTACTGAATTTTCAAATGTTAACGTACTTTCAGTGACCCTGTAAATGAGTGGTATCGATAGCTACGATGCCACGGCGTATGTACAAGTTCTTAGGTTGTCACTATGACACCGACGACAGCGCCGTCTAGCTGGCGCTTTGCAGCTCTACGAGTGCCGCTCCAGATTCTCCCCCATTTGATTCCGAGTAGATAACCAAGCAACATTGTTTCTATTTCCCAGTGGGCGAGCCGCTACAGATTTTGCCTTTGTAACTTCTAGCCGTTGTTGGATTTGATTAATGTACAGCTTCGCACCTACGTAGTCATCTCAGCCAAAGTTAAGTATTATCAGTTGTATATGCTCATACACCAGTAAACTTGTAAAATCTACCAGCAGTACCGAAGCATTTCACCTTTTCCTGCTCCTACTCACTTCCTACATTCGGCCTGCCCTTCGGTTTACAGGAGCAGACCCACACGCCGCCTACCAGGCGCGATACAAAAAAATCCAGTAAATTTGTAAAATCTACCAGCAGTACCGAAGCATTTCACCTTTTCCTGCTCCTACTCACTTCCTACATTCGGCTTGCCCTTCGGTTTACAGGAGCAGACCCACACGCCGCCTACCAGGCGCGATACAAAAAAATGCATTCCATGTACGATAAAAACAGCAGTTGAAAAGCGTCCAAGGAGGGACAGTGGAATTTTTTTTTCATTGCAGGTGGTTTTCTCCTGACAAGCACACGAGGCGTGTGAGAGAAGTAATGAATCAGATTTTGTATCTACCAAAGTTTTTATTTTTGTCAAACAACAATATTGTCCTCTTCACAGTATTTCCCTTCGGCACCGGCAGAATCGATGTTTCCACTCTTGGCAGCAGCGCCGAAAGGCCTCAGCTGGTAAGCCCTTTAACATGTCGGTCACATTCTTTTGAATTTTCTGTAGATTCCCAAAATGACGTTTTATAAGACATTTTTCTGTTTCGAGAAAAGAAAAAAAGTCATAAGGACTAAGCATTAGGTCAATAAGGGGGCTGTGGAAGAACAGAAATGCCTTTTGAGGTCAAAAATTCCACGATGGAAGTGGCCGTGTGACATGGGGCGTTCTTTGCAATGCCTGGTCTCATTCGATACACCTTTTTCCCGAGCCTTTCAAGGGCATCTTCGTAAAACATTTGGATGATAGTTTGTCCAGGAGGAACAAATTCTTTGAGCGCGATATACTTACTGCCAAAAAGGCAAATAATCATTGTTTTGATCCTTGATTTGCTCATGTGAGTTTTTTTCGGTCGAGAGGATGTCTCAGTACTCCTCACTTTGCAGCTATGTCTTAAGGCTGCGTTCACACTGCCGGCCGGGCCGAGCCGAGCCTGGCCGGGCCGCCGCCCGCTTTGATATCAAACACATGGTTTTGAATTGCGGTGTTCACACTGGAGGCCGGGCCGCGCCGACACGGCGTGAGCCTCCCGGAGCCGAGCCGGCGACATCCAGTGTGTTTAATATCGTCGGCGCGAGCCCACCGCAGGCGTGAGCCTGTGGAGCAGCACTACTGTTTCTGCAGTACACGCATCACACGTCTCCCTTCTGCTTTCATCACAAGTGTGACTGCACACGTTTTTTATTTTAAGATGTTACCTCACATTTCACAATCATTGAGGAAAAATTACGTTTATTATAATGATACATGCGAAATTACTTTTATTTCATTTATTTAATCTACATGCATTTACAACAATAGCTTGCCAGCGATCGCGGCATTGCCGCCACTGAATACTTCGCATTTACTTGTAAACGGAGGCAGATATGTGTCACTGAGGGACGGAAATGTGTCCCTACCAGATGACAATGCATTGTAAAGTCATGCTGTGGCACGTTACTATAAGCAGTTGTCTGTGACATCTTTTTGCGATGTTCTTACTTTAATGAATGCAAACATATACATGACATTAACTTGTGTCCATCAATTTGGTATCAGAAATTCGGCTAGTATGACAGTAATGATGCAGTTTCCAGATTATGGAACGAAGAAACCTAGGAGTGTGTTTCAGATAGTACGCACAATTATTTTCCTTTATAATTTTATATGTTTCATTTACAGTGAAATGAGATACACAAAAATACAGTACATATCTAAGTACTTTCAATTCCAAAATTTATTTCTGAAAGGTTTTTTAATTATTTTAAGTTGCATTTTTAACGAAATATTCAACAAAAGTGTTCCTGTCAGTTTTCGAACGTAACGTGGAATTTCTGTTCAATGTGGTACCAGCTGTCTGCATATCAGCATTGTTACAAAACTTTTCAGCTTCAACATTGCATCCTTCTCTGACAAGGACAATATTATGAAGTAGACAAATGCACTTGACTACGTGATCAGCTATGTCAATGGATGTTTCAGTTTCCTCCCTCAGTAGTCTCCATTTATTGGTCATTATACCAAATGCACATTCAACAACATTTCTTGCTTTGGAATGCATATCATTGTATAGAATCTTCTCGTTGTCCAAATTTCTGCGAGGAAAAGGTCTCATCAAATTCTCTAATAAGGGGTAAGCTTCATCTCCCAAAATGACGTACGGTAGTTCCTGACACATTCCTTCAAGTCTTGTTGCTGGCGGTAATAACAGCTCCCCATTTGTAAGTTTCTTATATAACATACTTTCTTTAAACACGCCTGCATCAGACTGTTTACCGTAGGCACCAACATCTACAGCTATAAATTTGTAATTTGCATCATCAACTGCTTGGAGTACAATCGGATAATACTGTTTGTAATTGTAAAACATGCTGCCAGAAAGTTTAGGACATTGGACACGTATGTGCTTCCCGTCTATACATCCAACACAGTTTGGAAATCCCCATCTCGTATGCATTTCACTGGCAATTTCTTTAAATCGAGAAACAGTTGGCGTTGGTAAATGAATGGGAGCAAGTGACTCCCATATGGCCATACAAACGTCTTTCACCACCACTGATACGATGGACACTCCTAATCGGAATGACGATGCTAGTGCATGAAAGGAGATGCCAGTGGACAGATACCTGAGAAAAAAAATCGTAAAATGTGTTACTCAAGTGTGGTGTTGGGCGAAGTTTTTACAGTTTTGTTTGCACAGTAGATATTTACGTAGTCCATGTCATTTCATAGTTATACAACAATAAATAATTAAAGAGACATTTTCTTGCACCCTTCTATATTCTTTCAATTAAAATAATGAAATCGTAATGCAAAGACCGGAGAGACAGTTACAGAGAATAACTTGTATAACTTGGCAAAATAAAGTAATGTGATCCAGGGAATAGTATATTAAAATTCAATTCTACTCGGGCTTTGTTCTGTCATATGATTTTCCTAAGTTCCAAGAGCTATGCACAGTTCCTTATCAGTGGAAATAGAACCACTGAGTCAAAGGGCATTATCTCAAAACTCTTCGCCTATCAAATGACGAAGCTAATTACTTACTAATGATTCTCAGGAGTCCCATAAACTCTCTTCCCCTCAGAGGTAAGCGTTTGTGAAATTTAAAATAGAAAAGCATGACTACAATTAATTGGAGGTAGTGAATGCTGCACAAAGTTCTACTGCAAACCAAAAAGTGTGTACTAACGAATCTTACCTTATCGTTATACACAATTTTTCTTCTGCTGTTATACTTCTGCGAAAATTTGTGTTCTGTTTCGAAATTTTGTCTTGAATGTTCTGCAGCACATACTGAAATGTATTATGATCCGTTCTGTAATATGAATAAAATTTTTCAGGGTAGTTTTTAAGTTCTTCATGTAAAGAAAAAAACTCTCCTAAACGTCTGTCGCTATTTATGGGATGAATCCATAACCTCCTAGTTCTTCTGTACTTCAAAACTCGACGAGTTACTGCAGAGTCAAAACAATACCAATAAAAGAATGAAGAGATTGTTCAACACGACAGCACAGACTAGCTAAAGGCGAGCAGCTGTTGACTGCAGCTGCGTTTTCTACTGACTTGCTTGTCAGCTGTCGAAGGATGGAGATCTTTTTAAATTTATTTATTTGCCCTTCGCCAACTAACAGCCATTTAGCCAAAGAGTGGGGATTACCTTGACAGTGCAGCGCAGCCCGCCAAGGAAGAATAAAAACAATGAAGTCCAATGAAACGCACATCTGTGTCGATCTACAGTAGTTTCATTAACTGTCCATTATTTTTTCTGTCAAAGTAGACAACGAGACTACAGAATTGCGCTTCAGTTTCTGCAGTAAACGTATCACAAATCTCCTGTTTGTTTTTGTGATTAGTTTTACACCAAATTTTACCCGATCTATGTTATTGACACTTCTACCTGTACATGTACTAAACCAAGCTGTAACCGCGCGAACTCCGTGGCTTGCGGACGCGGCACTGACGCCACTAAATAGCTCGCATTACTTGTGACCAGAGACAGATATCAGTATCATCATTTCAAAAACTTTTTGGTACTTTTAGCTACATTTCATTCCCAACAATGCATGGTCTAAAACGGATCTAACAGTAAGCTACCCGCTACATAACTTTTTCACTACAAGATTTGTAAATCAAGTGCACAACGTTGACAAATAGCATCATTTCACAATGACTGTTAAGAAATATGGAAAGATAAATGATTCAATACGAAGCTAAGATGTTACACTACCACGTGTACAAAAATCAGATTTTTTAGCCTCATACTTTCTTCAAAATCGGTTGGGAAGCGTTACGAAACTAAGAAATCACTCGAAACAAAAAGTAGACTTTTTCTTTTTTCACGACGTAAGTAACGCTTTTAAGGAAAAAATAAGTTCATAAAACGATGTGGCGAAGACTTATATACCGCCAAGAATTTTTAAAACATGAAAATCGGAGAAGTGGATTTTCCCCCATTTCGCCGTCCCGGCTCGGCGCGGCCCGCAGTGTGAATGCACTACACATCGGCCTGAGCTGGCTAGGCACGAGCCGAGCCAGTACGCGTCAGCCCGGCTCCGCCCGGCCGGCAGTGTGAACGCAGCCTTAGGATTGTACTCAGAAATGCAGGACTGGTCACACGATTGGACCATTCGTGCTCATTGGCAATCCTCTCAAAAAGATCAACGCACACGTTTCTTGGATTGTCCTTTCGCACAGCTGTGTGGCTTTTCAGCACCATTTTGGCACAAACCTTTCGCACATGCAAACCTTCGGTCAAAATTTGATGTACGGTGAAAATATTTAACAAGTCACCCATCGTCCTTACTGTTAAACGTCGGCCCGGTCTCACAAGAACATGCACACATTTGACGTTCTCGTCGATTTTTTAACATGAAAGTCTGCCTGAGAGAGGTTCATCGCCGTGTTCTCCGTCCCGATCTGTGCCAGCGAAAAACCTGTGCTCTTGATGAGGAATGTTCCCCATGGGCCAGTTTCACATTTTCGAAGGTCACACTCGCGGATTCCCCAAGATTAAGACAAAACTTGATTGCATAACTCTGCTCTACAATTCCGCTGTTCCAATTACGTAACGCACAATGAAAATACAACTTCACTGGTGCCGCTCTCAAAACTCACGTGATGACTGTACGGAGCTGAAACTCGGAGAGAGCATCTGGAAGGGATGAACACACCGTCTACACAAGCAGAACAACACAGCGTTGCCAGATCGCTCGCATTTTTGTCAATCTCATTAATTTTCTCACACACCTCATACATGTAGATAAGGTAATCTTGAACTAATTTCCACAATTGTCAATGATAATAAATAAACCGTCGTGAGTTTGTTGTTAATGTACTTTATAGAGATAGTCTGCATTGCCTGTTTCTGCTTGTTAATGTTCCACATACCGGAGTTTTTGTGTTAGGATTTAATGTACACGGCGTGTGTGAATGATTGATTGAATGAATGAATGAACAGGTACAGGCGCTGTCCTGCGCTTTTCACGTTCATCGAACAAGCTCTCATGCATTACAGGAAAATGTATCCTCGTATAACGTAACGCGCAGAGTTTGATGTGAAGGTGAGTCAGATTTCGATCAAATAAGCGAGGCGGATTAATGGCGTGGCTAGTTCACCGAACAGCCGAGTATTGTTTTCATGTGGATTCCCACGCTTGTTTAAAGCAGATTCTGGCCTGTCCCCAATTTCCGCCTCAGAATATGCGGTACACAAACAGTTAAATTACTATCACACACACGAGGAACTTCACACAGTTCACAGACAGGTGGCACACACGACTTCCTTCCCTCAGGGAACTGAGGGATGCGGCGACAGAAAGAGCATCCGGCCGCGAAGCTAAATAAAAATTAATTTGCCAAATCTTAAGTATAGCAGACCCCGTACAGACGGCATTAGCGTTAAGAAGAAGATTCGCGATACTGTTGCAATCTGACAGGGTCAGCCGACCTCTGTGGCCGAGCGGTTCTAGGCGCTTCAGTCCGGAACCGCGCTGCTACTGCGTTCGCAGGTTCGAATCCTGCCTCGGGCATGGATGTGTGTGATGTCCTTAGGTTAGTTAGGTTTAAGTAGTTCTAAGTCTAGGGGACTGATGACCTCAGATGTTAACTCCCATAGTGCTCAGAGCCATTTGAACCATTTGAACGTCTCTTTCTTCCACTACGTTCCTCATTCATACCATGCACATTTCATGGAATTCAGGCTTGTCCCGTATTCATGTGATATTTAACCTTTAAGGTCCAACGTGGCACATTTTCTATTTTCCAGTAAACTTTTAGGGTCCATTTCCGTGTTTCAAACATCATTATGTTTATTTCCAATTCTGCAACAAAACTGATGCCTAGATTTTCATTGTCTTCTGAGCCATTATCCACAAGAACATTATTTACATCAGCTTTAATTAATGAGAAGTTCAATTTCAAAAAGTATATACTTTATTCTGGGACATCCTGTTTACCAGTGAAAACCTCTCTGAATTTTTAGTGAGGGACTGATTTTTTGGGAAACTGCATTGAAAAGAGACATGTATTGTTGCTGTTGTTCTTCATCGGCTTGTATTTTACAGTAACATCCCTAACAAAATGTAACTTTAGTATCAAATATGAGACATACTAATGTACACATGTAATTGTGAAAATTTAGAAAGATATACATAGATATACTTTAGTCCGCAGATTAGGTATATGACAATACCCAAATGATTATAATCTCAGAACTGTTCGGATTCAAGACTCTGAGGATTCATTACCGTCTGAAGTTCTCACATTCCGCAGTTAGAGCACGTGAACGATGTGGCTTGCAAGCGAAGACGCCCAGCATAAGTAGTGAATGTTTCTGATGAATCTCTGTCCACAAGGATTATATGCATCTCCACAAAGCGCCATTAGTGGATCTGGAGCAACTTGACTAACAAGTTGCCAACACAACACGTGCTAGATATGATCACCTGGTGACATGCCAGGTGAGTCTACAAGCAAAGTAAGCAGTGTTGCCATCTGTTGACAGAAGTACTGCAGTGCGCGGCCTTCACCTCACGTGACCAGGCGTTATCAAGCTGAATACTTCCTGCGGCATTGACCAAGCGTTATCAATATTAATTACGACATGTGACATTGTCGAAAGGTGTTGTACTTCACGTCTTAAAACGTCCCTGACTCTTCTATTGCTGCTCAGACTGTCCTCAATATGTCGGAGAAGAGTCTGAATTTTGTATCAAATGACTTACGCCTTATACTACACTATCCTGCTCAGAAACGCAACCTGACAGATCATGGTCGTCATTATACGCGGAGCTTTCAGTAAGTAATGCAACACATTTTTTGTAAAAGTAGTGTGGCTTTATTGATGATTCCAATACACCCTATTATTGCCCACTACTTTGGCTACAAAACTCTGTTTTTCAACATAATCTCCAGCCAATCCGATGTCCTTATGCCACCTTACTGAGAGGGCCTGTTTGCCAGCATGGTACCACTCTACTGGTCGACGTCGGAGCCAATGTCTTGCTGCATTAATAACCTCCCCATCTTCCACATACTGGTTCCCACAAAGCGCACCCTTCATTTGGCCAAACAGTTGGCAGTCGGAGGAAGCGAGATCCGGGCTGTAGAGTGGATGAGGAACAACAATCCATTGAATTTTGTGAGCTCCTCTTGGCTGTGTAGACTTGTGTGAAGCCTTGCGTTGTCATGGAGAAGGAGAAATTCGTTTGCATCACCTAGAATGAGAGTGTCCGCACGTTCCAACATTTCAGGTGTCTACATATGTATCTGCATGTACATTTATACTCCGCAAGCCACCCAACGGTGTGTGGAGGAGGGCACTTTACGTGCCACTATCCTTACCTCCCTTTTCTGTTCCAGTCGCGCACGGTTCGCGGGAAGAACGACTGCCGGAAAGCCTCCGTGCGCGGTCGAATCTCTCTAATTTTGCATTCGTGATCTCACATTCCACAGTTAGAGCACGTGAACGATGTGGCTTGCAAGCGAAGACGCCCAGCGTAAGTAGTGAATGTTTCTGATGAATCTCTGTCCACAAGGATTATATGCATCTCCACAAAGCGCCATTAGTGGATCTGGAGCAACTTGACTAACAAGTTGCCAACACAACACGTGCTAGATATGATCACCTGGTGACATGCCAGGTGAATCTAGAAGCAAAGTAAGCAGTGCTGCCATCTGTTGACAGAAGTACTGCAGTGCGCGGCCTTCACCTCATCCAGAAACGCACCCTCTCGAAACCTGGATAGCAAACTACACCACTATGCAGACCGCCTCTCTTGCAGAGTCTGCCACTTGAGTTTGCTAAACATCTCCGTAACGCTATCACGCTTACCAAATAACCCTGTGACGAAACGCGCCGCTCTTCTTTGGACCTTCTCTATCTCCTCTGTCAACCCGACCTGGTACAGATCCCACACTGATGAGCAATACTCAAGTATAGGTCGAACGAGTGTTTTGTAAGCCACCTCCTTTGTTGATGGCCTACATTTTCTAAGGACTATCCCAATGAATCTTAACCTGGCACCCACCTTACCAGCAATCCACTTCAAATCGTTCCGTACGCATACTCTCAGATATTTTACAGTAGTAACTGCTACCAGTGTTTGTTCTGCTATCGTATAATCATTCAGTAAAGGATCCTTCTTTCTATGTGTTCGCAATACATTACATTTGTCTATGTTAAGGGTCAGTTGCCACTCCCAGCACCAAGTGCCTATCCGCTGCAGATCTTCCTGCATTTCACTGCAATTTTCTAATGCTGCAACTTCCCTGTATACTACAGCATTATCCGCGAAAAGCCGCATGGAACCTCCGACACTATCATGGCTATGTGCGGCTGGCCAGCACGCTGGACATCAGACATATTTGCGTGACCTTGTTGCGATGACGACAAACGCCTCGGCCAACGATTCACCGTGCTTTTGTTCAGTGGCAGGTCTCCATAGATTCTGCAAACGCCATTTTTAAGGTTACGTATGGCGCCGCCACCAATAGGCGCTGAAGCAGGAAAATTCCTCATTTTCTCAGCGGAAATTGACCGAGAAGAACAATATGTTGCACTGAATAAAATCTTCTCGATTTTCAAGCCGCGTGTAAATTCGAATAAAATTCTGGTGCATTCGATGGCTATCTTCGCCATCGTCGTCAGGAGTAAAGCCACTAACTGCCAGGGCTGGCACGGTACTCCGCTTATACAGCCACGATTACGGCCTCTGACACCAAGCAGAGAGGGCCGAAACGAAACGTGCATGGAAGGTGAGTTGGGCAGCTCATAGCAGCTACGGCACGGCGTGAGACCAAGTGACGTCAGGTGTTGCGAGATGCCAGCGCCACGTTTGAAACTGCCGCTCCCGCCTTCCTACAACATTACCTTACATTACGTTACATTAATACTTGTTTCATAGATCATGAATACGGCATTTCGTAATGATGTAGAACGTGTGAGTTTAATAACGTGTGAGTTTAATATAAGTTTTCTTTACACGATATAATTAAAAAAATGCAATTAGTACTTCATGTCTAAAAATTCAGCTATTGAGTAGAAAGAGTTGTCATTCAGAAATTCTTTTAATTTGAGTTTAAATGTTGGTTACCTATCTGTCAGACTTTTAATGCAATTTCGAAAATGATCAAAGATTTTTGTGGCGGCATAATTCACCTCATTCTTTGTCAAAGTCAGATTTAAGCCAGAATAGTGAGGATCAGGCTTTCTTCCACGTTGTAGCTATGCACTTTGCTATTATTTCTGAACTGGGATGGGTCATTAAAAAAATTAATAAGTGAATATACGAGGGTCACTTCAAAAGAAATGCACACTATTTTTGTAAAAATACAGTTTTCATTCTGCACGTGTGAAAGTCTTACAATGTGTAGATACATCCTTCCCGCTTGTTTTCAAACTTAGTGGCGCCGTCACAGCATGTCTTCAAGATGGGTGCTACACTTGACGTTCATCAGAAGAAACGTGCTGTCATAGAATTCCTGTGCTGTGAAAACGAAACAGTGGGAAACATCCACAAGAAGCTGAAAAAGGTGTATGGAGATGCTGTAGTCGATCGCAGTACAGTTAGTCGGTGGGCAAGCAGGTTACGTGATGAAAGCGGGCACGGCAATATTGAGGACTGTCCTCGCAGCGGCAGGCCTCGTACTGCACACACTCCAGACAATGTGCAGAGAGTTAACGAATTGTGGTGATTGCTGACAGACGCATCACAGTGAACGAATTGTCACGCTACGTTGGGATAGGGGAAGGAAGTGTTTGCAGAATACTGAAAGTGTTGGCGTTAAAAAGGTTTGTGCCAGGTGGGTTCCCAGGATGTTGACTGTTGTGTACATAGTTCCGCGTAGTCAGCGCGTACACAACTTTCCCACTAGAGCGCGCCCCGCTAAGCACAACAAGACTACGAGATGATGTTGCCAAAGAGACGGACCAAAATCTGCTTCCGCCGATCCGCGTATTAATATGTAACGCAGCCAATGAGATTGCTGCTAACGTAGAACCTTTTCTCCTCGCGGATCACACTCGCGAAGTGATACATGAACGCGCGAGGTATTATAACGAGTGTACAGACCTCCGATTAGTGAGTCTGCATTTGTCTGCACCAGTCTGTACCAGTCTGCATTAGTGTACCAGTCTATAGTCAAGTTTCAGTCTGCACCTAATAAGATTACCATATTCCTGTACATAGCCATGAAGATAAATGTATAGATACTTTTGTCAAGTATCAGAGATATGTGAGAATAAGATTAACGTAGCAATACCAAGGGAACTTCAGATTGTCAATTGTAAATAGCATCCAGAACCAAGTTAAGTAATTTTTATGCTTGTTATTATTTTAATAAATGTGTGTGAAAATTAATCAAGTTTTGTTTAAAGTTGGTCACCGTCAATCTGTTACTCTAAGGGTGCAAGTGGCATTTCTATCGTCTAACCTAACGGCAGAAGATAAACACGCCACGATAAGACCACGAGAGACATTGCTGACACTCGCCTACTTCATTAGAGCGACAAGTCAAATAATCTGATGGTGTGTGTACCGATGGTCTCACAGTACGCACACCACATTGACAGTGGCTCACAAAGAAACAAGAAAAACGGTATGCAGCGAACTTTAGGAACAGTACGAGAATGGTGGAGATGAATTTCTTGGAAGAATTGTGACAGGTGATGAAACATGGCTCCATCATTTTTCACCAGAGACAAATAAGTGGAGTGGTATCATGCAAATTCACCCAAGGAAAAAAAAATTCAAAACCACACCCTCTGCTGGAAAAGTTATGCCTACAGTGTTTTTCGATTCCGAAGGACTCTTGCTTGTGGACATCATACCAAGTGGAACCACCATAAATTCTTCAAGCTCGATTGAGTCGTGTTCGACCACATCGGCAAAAACAGGATGTTTTGCTGTTGCACGACAACGCATAGCCACATGTCAGTCAAAAAACCATGGAAGTGATCACAAAACTGGGATGGACAACACTGAAACACCCGCCTTACAGTCCTGCCTTGGCTTAAAGTGACTATCATGTCTTTGGGAAACTGATAGACTTTCTTCGTGGAACAAGGTTTGAAGATGATGACTCCCTTGTGCACGCTGCCAAACAGTGGCTCCAACAGGTTGGTCCAGAATTTTACTGTGCGGGTATACAGGCGCTGGTTCCAAGATGCCGTAAGGCAGTTGAGAGGGATGGAAATTATGTGGAGAAATGAAAATATTGTTCCTAAAATATGTATCTACACACTGTAAAACTTTCAAACATGTAGAATAAAAGATGGATTTTAACAATAATAGTGTGGATTTCTTTTGGAGTGACCCTTGTATGTATGGCGAAGGTACTGTGAAAATATCATGTTCCTTAAATAAATATCTGCAAGGTGATCTTGGATGGGCTACAGCTGTTATTCTGATCACATGCTTTTGTGCAATGAATATTTTTTCTCTTAATGATGAAATACTCCAAAAATTCATATGAAAGCAGTGAATGAAACTAGATATGGTAGACTAATTTACTGATATGTTTATCACCAAAATTTGCAATAACCATACTAGTATAAGTAGCTAAACGTTTCAGCAGATTATCAATGTATTTCTTCCAATTCAATTTCTCATCAGTACACTCACCAGAAATTTTGCATATTCTACCTTAGCAACAGACTCTTGTTCAAAGTATATATTTATCGATGGTGTTATGCCATTTACTGTACAGAATTGTACATACTGTGTTTTCTCAAAATTTAGTGAGAGTCCACTTGCAGAGAACCACTTAACAATTTTCTGAAAGGCATTATTTACAATTTCATCAGCTAATTCTTGTTTGTTGGGTTTGATTACTATACTTGTATCGTTACCAAAAAGAACTAGCTTTGCTTCTTCATGAATATAGAGTGGCAAGTCATTAATATATGTTAAGAACAATAAGGGACCCAAGACATCATTCTTGATACCTCCTCAGTTAGAGGACTTAGCTTTGATTTTATTGTCTTTAATTAATCTAATTGGTAGTTTTAATATGTTTGATTTTATAAACTATCTGATTTTTGCAGACTATCTGACGTTAATTTCAGCCCTCTACACTCTTCCATCTAAATATGAATTAAACCATTTTTGTGCACTATCCCACATATACCACAATACTTACGTTTTTTCTGGAAGAATTTCATGATTTACACAGTCAAAGACCTTTGAGAGATCTCCAAATATCCCAGTGGATGATCTTTCCTTATTCAGAGCAGTGTAAGCTTATATAACATTTTCTGTTGAAAAGCTTTTCTGAAAACCAAACAGGCATTTTGGTAGTACTTCATTTTTACAAATATGTGAAGCTACTTTTAAATACATTATTTTTTCAAGAATTTTGGATACCGCTGTCAGAAGTGAGATTGAGTTGTAGTTGTTGGCATCAGATCTATCCCCTTTTTTATTCAATACTTCAGTCTATCTGGAAAAATGCCCTGTTTCAGTGAGCTACTACATATATGGCTGAGAATCCTACTTATCTGTTGGGAACAAGCTTTTAGTACTCTGTTGGATATGCCATCAGTTCCATGTGAGCTTTTACGTTCGAGTGAATTTATTATTTTCCTGATTTCAGTAGGAGATGTGGGTTTAATTTTAATTTTATCAAACTGCGTAGGTATTGCCTCTTCCATACACAGCCTTGCATTTTCTAATGAACAACTGGACCCTGTTTTCTCTACAAAACTTAAAAATGATTATTAAAAATATTTTCTACTTCTGACTTCTGTTAACAAACTTTTCATTGAGTCTGATAGAAAAATGCAAACTTCCTGTGTTCTCGGTTGCCCTGTTTCCCTTTTAACAATATTCCAAATTGTTCTAATTTTATTATGAGAAGTGCTAATTGAGGACATAATGCACATAATTCTGGACTTTTTAATAACTTTTCTTAATACAGTACAGAGGTTTTTATAATGTTTGACTGTTTCTGGATCATTACTCCTTGTAGCTATAAGATACATTTCCCTTTTAAATTTACTAGATACTTTTATTCCTATAGTAAGCCATGGCTTTTTAGATGGTTTCTTACAATTGTGTTTAACTATTTTCTTAGGGAAGCTGTTTTCAAATATACTCAGAAAGATGTCATGAAATAGGTTAAATTTTAAATTAGCATCAGGTTCCCTGTACATCTCCTCCAGTCAAAGTGATGAAAACTTTCCCTAAAATTTGCAATTGTTAAATCGTTAATTGAATGCACTATTTTGGAGGACTGCTTTGCATTACTGTACAGAGCTACGTCATATACTGTAACTAGTTGTGCATCATGATCAGAAAGACCATTCTTAACAAGAAAAGTTTTTATTTGATTAAATTTATCTTTGTCTATGAAATCATTATCTATCAGTGTGCTATGTTCCTGTACTACATGACTAGGAAAATCAATAACTGATGTCAAATTGAAAGAATCAAATAATACTTCAGGGTTATGCTTTTTATCAGACTATTTCCGAAAATTTACATTGAAATCCTGACAAACTATAATATGCTTCCCACTGTCTGACAGATAGCAAAACAAAGAATCCAGGCTTTTCAGAAATAGCTGAAAATTTCCCAATAGGGACGTATACACAGCTACAATTATAAAAGTACCAGTATTTTGTTTAAGCTCACACGCACATGTTTCTATATGTCGTTCTACACTAAATTTTTTTAGTTTCTAAATCTTTCACACTACGCTAAATATTAACATACATTGCAACTCCTCCTCTCTCCATAGTGTCTCTACTTACATGTTCTGAAAGCTTACATTCACCTTTTCCATGCCTGCACTACATGATATTTGGATAGGCACAGTACACCTATTCCACCCTCAGTTTCTAGATCTTCTAAACAGACTAGAAGCTCATTTTCTTAGTTTTTTAATCCCCACCAATCATTCGTCGTTGCTTCCTTTTGACATTCAAAGCCCGCCCCCACACCCTGCGAAGTGTACACCCCAACTCTCTGTTAAAATTGTTACTGTTCACTCCAATCTCAGTCACCTCTTTTATAATGGAACCCCAGTATGTTGATGCATGAGCTGAGACTCTCGTATTTTCAAACTGTATTTCGAGTCCGTTTTCCAGGCAATGCTCAGCTATGGCCGACTTATCAAGCTCCGTCTGTTTAATATGTCGCTTGTGCTTGGTATGTGTGAATTGTCTGATCTATATAGCTGCTGCCACATTTGCAAAGAACACTGTATACACCGGGCACACAAAGAGCTATTTTGTCTTTAACAGGGTGCAACGTATCTTGTATCCTGGGGGGTGGGCCGGGAAACTGGTCTCAGTCCATGTTTCTATAACACACATCCTAACGTGCTGCTCTTTGTCCCACAGTATGGCAGGAAAGCAGTTGGTTTGTCCTCTTCTGCTGATTCACAAGGCGTCTTTCTTCACTGGCACCTGAAAACGTTTACAATGTCTTTCTTTCTGTATCCATTCTCCCTGAACACTTGTCTCAGGTGCTCCAAGTCAGACTGTAGGTGGTCATCAACATAAATAACTTTTGCGCTTTGTATTAATGCATTCAGAACCGCTTTCTTGTTTGGAGGGTGGTGAAAACTATTGTCGTTCAGTTGCGAATTTTTTCACAGCGTACATTAAGAAGCAGACTCTGAACTGGGCAGCTTTGTGTCTGTAGTGGGACAGAGTAGGATTCAGTGCATTTTGTTGGTGCAGGTTGCCTGCATCAGTGGCAGGTGTGCACTCAGGGGCAAACCTATTGTTCTCCTTTGATTGACAGGTACTTAACCTGTTGTTCTGTAAAGTGGTTTTCCATGCCATCCCATTTCCTTTTGATTGACAGGCACTTATCCTACTGTCCCCCTCCTCTCCCTCCACCCAAGCCAACCCCCTCTCCCCCTTGCTGCTATAGGTACACTTTCAGGTCTGAGTTATTGGAATAGCTCCTCTCACTCTTATCAATTTCATTGGCTGTTGTTGTGGTCTTCAGTCCAGAGACTGGTTTGATGCAGCTCTCCACGTTACTGTGCAAGCTTCTTCATCTCCCAGTGCTTACTGCAACCTACATCCTTCTGAATCTGCTTAGTGTATACATCTCTCGGTCTCCCTCTACGATTTTTACCGTCCACACTGCCCTCCAATGCTAAATTTGTGATCCCTTGATGACTCAGAACATGTCCTGCCAACCGGTCCTCCTTCTTGTCAAGTTGTGCCACAAACTCCTCTTCTCCCCAATTCTATTCAATACCCCCTCATTAGTTATGTGATCTACCCATCTAATATTCAGCAGTCTTCTGTAGCACCACATTTCGAAAGCTTCTATTCTCTTCTTGTCCAAACTATTTATCGTCCGTGTTTCGCTTCCATACATGGCTACACTCCATACAAATACTTTCAGAAACGGCTTCCTGACGCTTAAATCTCTACTCGATGTTAACAAATTTCTCTTCTTCAGAAACGCTTTCCTTGTGATTGCCAGTCTGCATTTTATACCCTCTCTACTTCGACCATCATCAGTTATTGTGCTCCCTAAATAGCAAAACTCCTTTACTACTTTAAGTGTCTCATTTCTTAATCTAATTCCCTCAGCACCACCCAACTTAATTCGACTACATTCCATTATCCTCGTTTTGCTTTTGTTGATGTTCATCTTATATCCTCCTTTCAATACACTATCCATTCTGTTCAGCTGCTCTTCCAAGTCCTTTGCTGTCTCTGACAGAATTACAATGTCATTGGCGAACCTCAAAGTTTTTATTTCTTCTCCATGGATTTTAATACCTACTCCCAATTTTTCTCTTTTTTTCCTTTACTGCTTGCTCAATATACAGATTGAATAACATCAGGGAGAGGCTACAACCCTGTCTCACTCCCTTCCCAACCACTGAAAGGTGGCTACACTGAGCCACAGCGCCAGAGATTGCGCCAAAGAGTTTTATTCAGCCACCTCCACTGGCAGTGCTTGTCGTGAAGTCGTAGTGGAGAGTGCTTATTGAGAAGTAGCAGTAGGCAGTGCTTGTTGAGATGTAGCAGTAGCGAGCCGTAGTTGAGAAGTTGCGGTAGTGAGTGCTTCTTTAGAATTTGTAGTATTGTTTTGATGGGCTAGACACCAGATGTTGTCGGATTGGGGATGCTGTAATGATCAGAGTGTGCTTTTCGTCAATATATATGAAGGTAAAAAATTCCTTTTTTTATTATTTCAATGTCTTTAACAAAAATGCCTCTTGGTCACAGGTTCAGTCAACAAAGCATCTGGCTCGTGTTCTTGTATTAGACTGTATTTCTGGTTACTATGTGCAATTATAGTATTTCTGTTTATTTTTTTTAACTACTTCAGTATAAATGGTATTTAAAATATCTTGTTGTATTGAGGAAGAACCGTGCCAGATGTGTACGTTGAATCACACTTCCACACACAGAACAGCGACACTTGTGCCTTGTTGTTTCGTAGGTTTTATAGTTGCTGGGGACTTAATTAATTAATTGTGTTAATGGAAATTTCCTTTCATTCTTTGTTGTTATTCTATGCAGTCAGATTGCATACTAATACCAGTCAGGGCCAACCGTTTACGAGACTGCGTAACCGGACAGTCAGCTACTAAAATAAAAATTATTTGCATTATATTTAATTAAGCCCCCATTCACGTGGTGACCCTGCCAGGATCGTCCCTTGGAATCTTCTGATAGTAAAAATAGCAGACAGTAGTATTGTTGTAGTAATACATAGTTTAGTAATTGTAGCCCATATTGCATGTGTAGATTTGGTAACTGAACATTTGTAGTTGTCTTGTCATTCTTTTAATGGTATTTTGGCAGAATTTAATTTTTGATGTCTTGTATACGGGTTTGACAATTTTGTGCAATTATGAAGATTTCAATTGTTCGTTAATCGTGTTTGTCGGGAAGCATTTCGTGTGAATGGCATTGTTGGAGATAAAGTGTCATTGTGTGTAATTTTCGTATAGTGACGAGTTTTGTATGTTTTGTAAATGATTACGCGGTCGATGAAAAAGGCAAAAATGATGTACAGTGAGAATGACGAAATTGGTAACATGGCGAACTCGCCAACACATGAGAACGGTATGATGAATAATGAAGTAGAAAACAATTTAATAAGTCGGGAAAATAGTCCGGAACCAGTTCAAAATTTTTCTCAATCAAAAAATTTTCAGAATACGAGATTAACGCTAGAAGATTCTGAAATAGTATCGAACACAGATAGCTTTACTGCTATGACGAAGGAAGTTAGTTTTACGGGAAATGTTAGGGGCGAAAAGAATTTCGAACAAGTTAATATGGAGCAGTTGATGAGTGCAATATTTAATTTGGGATCTGAATTAAAAACAGTGGGATCTCGGATGGGAACAATGGAAACACGGTTAGACCCACTGGGATCGCAGTTAGGATCTGAATTAATAAGAGAGATGGGAACTTTGACAACACGGTTAGAAACTGATATGGGAACAATGGAAACACGGTTAGACTCACTGGGATCACAGTTAGGATCTGAATTAAAAACAGTGGCAACACGGTTAGACTCACAAATAGGAACAATTAAATCGGAGATGGAAACAATGGAAACACGGTTAGTCTCACGAATAGGGACATGTTTCAAAAACATGAAAGATGAATTAAAGAAAGAAATTAGAGAAGAAGTACAACCGATTTTGAATGCTCACAATAATAGATTAATTTCAGTAGAAATCAGACAAAAGGAACAGGATAGAGAACAGGAAGAAAGAGATCGCGCGATAGTACAAAAATTTTCAGAGTTAAATTTACAACGTGCACACGATAAGGAAGAAATATTTGAAAGAATCGAGGAATCCGTACCAAATGACAGAATAAATAACTTAACACAACAGTATGAACAATTAACTACTAAATGTGTCAATGCTGAAACCCGAGTCGCGACACTTACGGAAGACGTAAATAAACAGAAGGAACAAATAGGTGACTTATCGGAAAGAGTTGAGGAGATTGCAGATAAATTGACAAGTCTTAGTTTAAATGGGGACAGAGATTCAGATGATACAGCTCCATTGCCATTTGCAGAAACAGAAGAGTACCAGAACATAAATAAACATGTTGAAAATCAGGGAAAATTTAATGAACGCATTAAAAGGGAATTTGAGGCATTAGGAAAGCAAGTCAAACAAATTGAAAGCGAAATCGTAGGAAAAGACAGCAGAAGAAATTTAGAATCACAGATAGCAGAAGGGTTTGAAGAAAGTAATTTATTTCATTTACGAGAAGCAACAAAGAGAGCGCCAGGCGCGCGAACTTGACAATAATCGACATTGGGACAGGGACAGACGCGGTAGGTCTTTGTCGCCACGAGGAGAAAACTTTGACTATAAACACTTCTTAACTGTTCGGAAATTTAAGATCTTTCGCAATTCTAAGAATGACGTACATCCATGTTCATGGTTAGATCAATTTATGTACGCACTTCCACCAAATTGGCCACTAAGTCACAAAGTGGAATTTATGTGTGGATATTTGGAAAACGAACCGGCGACGCGGATGCACGCACTTGTTAGAGATTGTAATAATCTAAATGATTTTTATCATGCATTTCTATCGGCATATTGGTCCGAAAACACGCAAGACAGAGTCAAACATAGTCTTATTATGCAGCGTAATTTTAAACAGTCTGAGTTCCACACGCCGGCAGAATACTTTGAAGACATGATTCGAAAGAATCAATTCCTGTCCAACCCTTATAGCCCAACTGAATTAATTCGCATTTGTTTAACTAAGCTGCCATAATCCATAAGACAAATTGCTTTAGCCGGAAGATGTAAAGACGACATTGAGACTTTTAAGACGTTGCTACAAGAACTTGAGTATGACAACGACGACGGGACTTCTTGTAATTTTTTCAGTAACAGTAATTACAATAGATTTTCAGAGAAAAGGGATAATGATCGGAACGGACGTTATATGGGTAATTTTGAGAATGACAGACGAGACAGACAGGACAATAGATACCAACCTTATGACAATAACAGACGGTCTAACAGAAATTACACAGACAATTATAATAACGGAAATTCCTGCCGGAATGATCAATCATACGGAAACAGTAATCGGTATCATCAAGACAGAAATTATTCATACAATAATAGGAATTCTTACTACAGAAATAATCAGGGTAGTAGATATAACAATAATTTCAGAAGTGACAGTCGAAATTCCACAAGAAGTAGTCATGCAGATAGCCAGGAAAATAGAAATTTTAACCCTTTGAACGGAACATCGGTCTGAGATACCGCCATAGTTGACATTAACAATGCTAACGGCGCTGCATTGTTCGTGAGGGTGGGGAGAAGCCCAGTAATCTTCAGTCGGGTCCCGAACCGCAGCTGGCCAACAACGTATTGTCGGCGCATGCATTGTTTTCAAGTAAGTAGAATTTTTGTTACGTATTGTCGGTCTGTGAGACCGTGTTCCGAAAAAATGCATTCCCCTCCCGGTCTGACAGACCGGGTGTTCCTAAAAGTGTCAAATTTTTGCCGGTCTCCCAGACCGGTGTTCCTAAAAGTATCACGCATTTGTCGGTCTGTATGACCGATGTTCCACTCTTTGAACTCTTCTGTTTTCTGTGTAGCAACATTTCATCTATTTGATTGAAATTTTTGCCACCACACGATGCTTAATACTTTTGTGTTCATAGAAGAACGAGAAAAAAGTGTAACAACTCGTATTTAACGTTTTAATTTTTCCTCTTTCCGTTTTTCACACACATTCTCCAATTTACCGCGCAAACTTATTACAGCGATAGAATTATCCCCATTAAATTTCGTTAAAACTCATTTTTCCCTTTTTCCTTGCAGGTTTACAATGGAAGGTCCGAAATATGTTTCAAATCGGTCGAAAAGAATTGTAGCCCTTGCACGCTCTCAAAATTACCTTGAAGAATCAGACTCGGAAGTGGATTCAGATGAATCATGCATTCCAGATGAGGACCTTACTATCCAAGATCCTCGCAATGAAACAGATAATGACGATGACTCTCCCAATGATGATGATCGCGATGATGAAACTATTCGAGAAATATTTGAAGTCGAAAATACCGCAGTTCGCGAAGAAACTGGAGAGCAACCACAGTCTGACATAACTTCTGGTGGAAGCAGACTAATCACTCCACAGAAGCCTGCTGATGTTGCTAGCTCATCTACGCGTTCTGATGACACTCTAGATGAGAGTCGTCTTCCAGTTTCTTACTACGGAAGAAACAAGTGTTTCACATGGTCATCAACTCCTGTTCGCTCTAAGACGCGAACAGCAGCATCCAATATAATAAAGGTACGGCTATCAAAGATACAAGGGCCTGCTCTTACCGTGGGGAAAAACCCACTCCCAGGTGAAGTGTGGCGCCTTTTGTTTACTGACGACATGATTGAGACGATTGTAAAGCATACTAATGAAAAGTTGGCCAAAATTCGTTCTGTTATTGAACTAAAAGAAAGTGTAGCTTACAGAGACACTACTGTGCAGGAAGTGAACGCTGTGATTGGAGTCACAGTTCTTTGCAGCATATTCAAATCTGCGAGGGAGCCTATGACCTCGCTGTTTTCCACTTCGGTCTTGGGGAGGCCAATTTTTCGATCAATAATAACAGAAAAGCGATTAGGAATATTGCTTAGGGCATTTAGATTCGATGACTCGAGCACGAGGGAACAGAGGGAAAAATATGACCCAGCTGCTGCCATTACAGACATATTTAATAAGTTTATTTGGAACTGCCAACAAATTTATAGCCCTGGAGCGCATTTGACAGTTGATGAAACTTTGGTGCCTTTCAGAGGGAGGGTTAAATTTCGTATATATATGCCGAATAAACCGGCTAAATATGGCATTAAGGTCATGGGTCTGGCAGATGCACACAATGCATATATTTACAATGCCTACATCTACTCCGGCAAAGGCTGTGATGGAGCCACACTTTCTACAGCAGAAAAGAAAAAGAGCATTCCCACGCAGTCTGTAATCCGCCTATCTAAAGGGCTGTATGGCACAAACAGAAATATTAGTTGCGACAATTGGTTTTGTTCTGTGGAACTTGCCCAGGAGCTACTAGCTCACAATTTGACATTAGTTGGGACACTAAAAAGAAACAGACCCCAGATACCAGCAGAATTTCAAGCAAGAAGCGATCGTGAAATTGGGTCCAGCCTTTATGGCTTTACGAAAGAAATGACTCTGCTTTCTTATGTCCCAAAAAGGAATAAGGCAGTCCTACTTCTTTCGTCAATGCATCATTCCAATTACACTGACGTTTCAAATGATAAACCTGAAATCATATCTTTTTATAACGCCACAAAAAGTGGAATAGACACGCTAGATATGAAGTGCAGTGTTTATTCTACTAATCGCAAAACAAGAAGGTGGCCGTTGGCTATTTTTTACCACATGGTGGCCATGGCTGGATCAAACGCAAGTATACTTTATGGACTTTTTGGAGAGAAGAAAACCGTATCACGTTTTGATTTCCTGAAAAGAGTTTCTCTATATTTGGTCTACGATTTCGTAAAATCCCGACTGGCAATCTCCAATCTGCCTCAAGAGCTACAAAGTATTATTTCATCTTTAGAAGAAGAGGCAGCAAAAGAAAAGCAAATCGTTAGCCAACGGAATAAATTTGTTGTTCGAGTTGATGAGTGTCCGACGGACACACTTGGTAAAAGAAAAACCTGTCGATTTTGTCCATATCAAAAAAAGAGGAAAACTGCCTACAAGTGTATTTCTTGCGAAGAACCAACGTGCTTGGAGTGTTCACGAAAAGTGTGCAAGACTTGTGCAATTAAAAATAAAAGTTAAATTTTTTCTTTGCATTACATTTTAGTATTCATTTTCTTTGTGTTGTAACTATAATAATGTAAAAAAAAAGTATTTCTAAAGGAGTAATGTGTAAACAACAAAACACTGCAAATTAAAGTTTTTCCTAGTAATAAACTTGAATTTACTGGTATTTTAACAAATATTATGGTTCAAAAACCTATTATTATGTTTAATTACACCTTAAAGAGAGAGAGAAGCAACGTAGAAGTGCGGAAAAGTCATAAAAATAGAGAAAAATACACTTTAAATGTCCTAGCGGTCTAGCAGACCGATGTTCCATCTTACCGCCGAGTAAAAGATGTTCCGGTTAGAGGGTTAATAACAGACGCAACCAAGAAATTACATGTAACAGACAGGGGGGACCTAATTGGCATCCTCCACGTGACAGAAATTCAGAGAGACAAGTGCAAATCGTAGAAATTGATCCGCGAAATGACGCGAATAATCAAAGACGTGACGCAAACAATCGACAATGACTTGTAGCTTCGGCTTCTGGCAGCACTATAGACGGTTCAGAAAGTAATGACACTACGACTTTACACTACGTACGCCTGGAAGACATGAGAGACATTTTGCTAGACGAAAAGCAAAATAATGTAGACGCATTTTTAATCCTGTTACTTAAGTATGTGTGGGTAAGAATAAGTTCACTGCAGTTTTAGATTCTGGGAGCCCATTGAATGTCATTAGTGAATCAGTTTTTCGTATATGTGTAAGAACTATTGCCTGTCCTGTGTTACCTGTTTCTAAGACTACAATTCGAGGCGCTATTTCTGGAAAAAGTGTGGAAGTCAAACAACAGACCAACTTATATTTCATTTGTCAAGGATACGAATTTTCTGCTAATTTTATTATTGTTCCATTACTCGGTACACAAATTATATTAGGTATGGAGTTTCTTAACGCACATAAGGCAATTTTAAACTTTAAAGAAGGAAGTGTGAATTTGACTGTTGCCGGAATGCCGAAAAGTTTGAAATTTTTCGAGTGTTTAACAAAATCTGAATCAGATACAAAATGTTTAAGGTTTCTTATTTCTGATGTTTTCGTTGAGCATTATAACGACAATGTGTTCATTCATGACAACGACAATAGATACAGAGACGCGATGGATGATATAATTAATAGCGAAGAATTAATTAATGAAAAGGTTAAGAAAGCTGAAGTGCCAGAGAAGAACTGCACCAAATTTTGACTTCAAATGCTACAGTATTTAGTCATCACACAGGAACTATACAAGGCTTACAATATTTATTTAAAGTAAAAGAACACACACCTTTTCGAGGAAAAACGTACGCTATTCCTTTGGCTTACAGAGACAAGGTTAAGAGTGAACTTCAATACATGTTAGATCAAGGCATTATTGAGTCCTTATACCAGCCCATTACACGTCGTTCTTAAAAAGGATGGGTCAATTCGTTTGGTTCTGGATTCCAGACAGGTTAATAATATCATCATTCCTGAAACTGACCGTCCACAAAATTTAGATGAACTTCTTCAACATTTCCATGGAATTAAAGTTTTATCCACGATTGATATGCGCGCAAGTTTTTGGCAAATAGAACTCCACCCTGATTGTAGAAAATACACTGCCTTTTTAGCCTTTGGTAACTGTTATCAATTTCGGAAATTACCGTTTGGACTTACTGTATCTTCAGCAGCATTTATTCGTAGTTTTAAACGAAATTTTACCTGTTTATCTTCGTGAAAATATTACTTCATATGTTGACGATATTCTTATTGCTAAACGTTCTTGGAGTGAGCACAACAAAATTTTGGATTCATTATTACGTATTTTTGTAAGAGTTGGCATTACAGTGAACTTGGAAAAATCTGAATTTGGTCGTTCTCAGGTGAAATTTCTTGGTCATATTATTTCTACAGAAGGTATTCTTCCTGATCCAGAGAAACTAGATGCTATTCGTAATTATGCTGTTCCTACCACAAAACGTGATGTTCGGAGTTTCCTTGGTGTCTGTAATTTTCTTAGACACTTTGTTAGATTGGACGATTTGGCCACACCTCGTTTATGTGAACTATCTGGAAAGAATTCTAATTGGTGTTGGGATGAGGAAGCTCAATCAGAATTTGAACAACTTCGTGATGCCTTAGTTGCTGCTCCACTTCTTTCACATCCGGACTTATCTAAAGATTTTTGTTTGGCGACGGACTCATTTATTTCAAGAGATAGAAGAAAACGGCGTTGTAGTACAGAAAACTATTGCATTTGGAAGTCGTGTTCTCTCTAAATCAGAAAAGAATTATTCGATTACGGAACTTGAAGCTTTGGCTGTTGTATGGGCTTTCACAAAATTACACATATTTTTGTATGGCAGACATACTAAGGTTTACACCGATCACCAAGCTCTGGAAGTTCTTATGTCAACAAAATTAACACATGGAAGATTGTCACGATGGGCGCTGTATCTACAGGAATTTGATTTTAGTATTGTTTACATACAGGGTTCTTCAAATATTATTGCTGATGCTTTATCACGTGCACCTATGGGTTTGAAACAAAGTGCTGAAGAGGACTGCAAAGAAAGCAATTATTGTTTGATGTATATTCAAGGTGTTGCGTTTGAGAATTTTATTTCGTCTTCGCTCCAGGACATCGCTAAGGAGCAAAATAAGGATCCAATCTGGAAGGACATTAAGGAGAAGTGGAGGAGAAAGGAAAGCGTAGCGATTAGACAGTATTGTTTAGTTCACAATGATATTCTTTTTAAACGAAAATCGGTCGACAACTCTGTTTGGTTAGTTTGCATTCCTGCTGAGTGGGTTAATAAATTGATTTGGTATACACATTTCAGTTATGCACACTTTGGTCCCAGAAAATGCTTTCATAAATTACGAGAAAATTGCTACTTCAGTAATATGGAAAAACGTATTCGATCTGTTCTTGCCAAATGCAAATTATGTCAAAAGGCTAAGCCGCCAACTATTTCTCACAGAGCACCGTTGTTTCCTATCATTCCAGCGAAATTAAAGGAGATGGCTGCAGTCGATTTGTTCGGTCTAGTGGTTCGTTCTACTAATGGTTTTGCGTACATTTTCGTAGCAGTGGAACTGACATCAAAATATGTGAGTTTTACACCTTTACGCAAAGCAACAGCTCGTTCAGTGTCTAATGCTTTCATCAAACATTTTCTTAAAGAAGTGGGTCATGTTGATAAGGTTATATCAGATAATGGATCACAGTTTCGCTCTAAAATTTGGCTTCGTACTCTACGGCGTCGTAAGATTAAACCAATTTTCATTTCACTTTTTCACCCTCAATCTAACGCTTCAGAGATATGGATGAAGGAAATCAATAAATTGTGTCGACTTTATTGTCATCAGAATCACAGAGCTTGGGATCAGTATCTTCATATTTTTCAAAACATTCTGAATGAACTCCCTAATGATTCAACTTCTTTACCGCCTATATTGATATTAAAAAATAAAGCACCGACAAATCACATTTCTGAAATAGTTCCTTTTCCACCTACACGGAAACTGCAGCATTCTGAAGTTGTGAACCTGGCTCTATAAAATATTGCATCTGCGGTGGCTAGAAGAGAGAAATCTGCTAAACGTCCTGGTCGTTTAAAAATCTTGTCAGTTGGTCAAAAGGTGTTAATTAAGTCTCATCGTTTGTCTCACAAAGGAAAAGGCTTGTGTCGCAAATTTTTTCTGCTTTATAACGGTCCATATAGAGTTCGCAAAATTATTCATGATAACACTGTCGAAGTAGAAACTCTTAAATTTCGGCGCTCTAAGGGAATGCATCATATATCGAACGTTAAAATTTTTGTGGAATGACATACTTTTGAGAAACTAACAGTTCTACGTAAACACACGGAGAGTACAAGGCTACCGCGCCGTGTTCCGGCGGCGGCACATACTCAAAGCAACAGTCAAGTCTGCGCGGTGCACAAGGCAGTCGTTGACCGCAAACAATTACTTCCTACGTCACGCGTACCTACAGCTGATCGAGAGCTCAGTGCGAATGCACTGACAGCCGTAAACAAATACACAGTCTAATTTCTCCGATTAAATTCAGTATAAAGCTATAGTGACTTGATAAGTTATGTTATTAACGTTCAGTATTTTTCAGGATACGGTTGTATAAAATATTTAAGAACTTCAGGTTAATTCTGTGTGTGTCCGACGTTAAGAGGACTTGCTATCGAGAAAAAAGAATGTCATTTCGAAGAAGAAACTAATAAACTAAAAAGGTAACTGTTAATTGAGTTTATTTTTCAGGTAACATATTTCCACTTAGGTACGTACTTTAGACGTAATTTGCTGCTCCCGATTACGTGATTCAGACTTTGTGCTAAATTTTATGTTCTATGAATTTACTTGTGAAGCGACGTGCTTGCGTACATTAACTGATTTTGACAATGATTGATTAATGAACAGGGTTGTTACTTATGTATATTATGCATCGCTTGGCTGCTATGCTTTTTCACTGACGTCATATTTTTTTTATTATGTGCCTGCTGTGCTTACTTATTTAAATTATAATTGTCACATGATTAATTGTGCTGATATGGTTGTGTATGTAGGTTGTACTTGGTGCTGTGTCTGCTTGCGCCTTCATGTTTACTTATTAAGATTGCATATGAACGTTTGTTTGATTATGCTGATATTATGCTAATGACCTGTTTATTATGTAAGATATATATTTGCTGCTTTGCGTATGTATTGCATATTTACACATTTCTATTTTGTTGTCATAACTATTCTTTAATTTGGTATATAGAAATGCTGATAAATGGTGTACGAACATGGAGTTTAGGTCACACTACGGTATTAATTATAGATTGTTTGCTTGGCAGAGCCTCATTGTAGGGATTGTGCTGCATCCACTTGTTGACATTCTGTTCTCTACTGGTATATTTACTCGCTATTGCATGTTTTGCTTACGCTTAGTGCCTTATATTTTAAGATAAGAAAATGAACTGCTATAATTCGACGAACGACATTAGTACAAGAAACTTCATAGAAGTCACATGAGCTGGAGGTTTTATGGAAGCTGTATAAATTTATGCTAATAGAAAGGAAGCTAACGACATGAAATACCAATACTAGGTTTAGACCATTGACAGCTATTACACTGCATTCTTCGTGAGCAATTGAAATAGTGACACTTGACACAAGAAATACTCCACATGTTTGCTTCTGTTTTGCCATGATTCTTGAAGTGGTGTACACACTGTGAAATATTACGGTCATTAACACTCTGTACTCGTACTTACTTACTGAGAATTATTCAAACTAAAGGCTGTTAGAGGTCATGTATGCATTTCTTTTATTTAATGATGCACAAGGTAACCAAAATGTATTTTATAATTCATAATGAGTAGAAGTATTGGGTCAGATGGATTACACAGAGGTTGTGTGTGGACATTGTGTCTTCGGATTTGCACTAGGATTTTATCTGTACTTGTTTGAGGAGACTGACTAGAGGAAAGAGTTGTTATGGAGGTGAAATGATATTGGCGACAAGGTTTATATGTATCGACGTATTGAAGAGGTATTATTGAGGTATTGAGATTGTGTGAAGTTGTCATTATTTGAGTTTTGGTGGACAAGAGGTAACGTAAATGATATTGATGATAAGGTTTATATGTATTGACGTAAGAGGTATTATTGAAGTATTAAGATTATGTGATGCTGATGATTATTGGAGTTTTGGTGGATAAGAGGTAAAGTAAGTGAGGAGCATATTTTTTTTGTTGGTTTATATGGATCAAGCAGGATGAAGATGGCAGACTAGAACACTCAAGTGGAAGGAAGATTGTCTACACACACACTTTGTTAAATCACTTAGCAGTATACACTTTTTTTTGGAGAGAGGAAGTATTTGCATATCTTGGTACACTGACAGTTGTTCAGCAATCGTATATTTGATTTGGCTTGGCAAACATTGGTCTTGACATGATGACTATGACGTTGACTAACTATTATTGACTGTTATACATTGCTGCCACTACTACTTGATACACATGTCGAACATCAAATTTTGACAGAATTGCATTTACACAGTTAACACTATTCAATTAGACTGTAGTACTTAATGTGGATGAAAGATGAGTGAGTGTGTTTTGTGTATTTTCCTTTCCTAATCCCAAATAATTGGTACCGACCTCTCCCCTAAATATTATCTTACTTATTCGTTGTGGCTTGCACTGACACCCATAAATATTATAGGTTTACTGATATTTGTGTATTTGTAATATTGGATATGACAATTATCTGATATCATTTGTGTGTTTATTATAATTTGTATGTTTAGTGTAAGAGCATTGAGAATAATTTTGTAAAAGCAATTGTGTGTGCCTTCAAACTGTTGTACATGCGTGTACTTGTTCAACATGATGGGTGCCACTAGGAGATGTTTAATTTCTGCTGATAAACTCTGATGAACTGGCTAATTAGTGATAGTGAATATTATGGACTGTTACCTGCACCTGTTCAATATTGTTGGGTGCCACTGTTGGAACTGCTACTACTGAAGATGTCACTTGTTGGTGTCTGCACCTGCTCAACATTGCTGGGTGCCACTGATGGAACTGTTTCTACTGACATAATGTCACTTGTTGGTGTCTGCACCTGCTCAACATTGCTGGGTGCCACTGATGGAACTGCTTCTACTGACATAATGTCACTTGTTGGTGTCTGCACCTGCTCAATAATACTGGGTGCCACTGTTGGAACTGCTACTACTGAAGATGTCACTTGTTGGTGTCTGCACCTGCTCAACATTGCTGGGTGCCACTGATGCAATTGCTTCTACTGAGAAGATGTCACTTGTTGGTGTCTGCACCTGTTCAACATTGCTGGGTGCCACTGATGGAACTGCTTCTACTGACATAACGTCACTTGTTGGTGTCTGCACCTGCTCAACATTGCTGGGTGTCATTGATGGAACTGTTTCTATTGACATAATGTCACTTGTTGGTGTCTGCACCTGTTCAACATTACTGGGTGCCACTGATGGAACTGTTTCTACTGAAATGATGTTACTTCTTGCTGTCTGCACCTGTTTAACATTGCTGGGTGCCACTGATGGAACTGTTTCCATCAAAACTCTTGATATTCATACAAGTGGTTCTCTTTTCTCCAAAGGTCTCTTTAATTTTCCTGTGGGCAGTATCTATCTTACCCCTAGTGAGATAAGCCTCTACATCCTTACATTTGTCCTCTATCCATCCCTGTTTAGCCATTTTGCACTTCCAGTTGATCTCATTTTTGAGACGTTTGTATTCCTTTTTGTCTGCTTCGTTTACTGCATTTTTATATTTTCTCCTTTCATCAATTAAATTCAATATTTCTTCTGTTACCCAAGGATTTCTACTAATCCTCGTCTTTTTACCTACTTGATCCTCTGCTGTTTTCACTACTTCATCCCTCAGAGCTACCCATTCTTCTTCTACTGTATTTGTTTCCCCCATTCCTGTCAGTTGTTCCATTATGCTCCCCGTGAAACTCTGTACGACCTCTGGTTTAGTCAGTTTATCCATGTCCTATCTCCTTAAATTCCCACCTTTTTGCAGTTTCTTCAGTTTCAATCTACAGTTCATAACTAATAGATTGTGGTCAGAGTTGGAAATATCTTACAATTTAAAACCTGGTTCCTAAATCCCTGTCTTACCATTATATAATCTATCTGATACCTTTTAGTATCTCCAGGATTCTTCCATGTATACAATCTTCTTTTATGATTCTTGAACCAAGTGTTAGCTATGATTAAGGGCAAAATTCTACCAGACGGCTTCCTCTTTGATTTCTTACCCCCAATCCATATTCACCTACTATGTTTTCTTCTCTCCCTTTTCCTACTATCGAATTCCAGTCACCAATGACTATAAAATTTTCGTCTTCCTTCAGTATCTGAATAATTTCTTTTACCTCACTACTGAATTAAATTGATCAATTAATTACCCTCTCACCCACTGATAAACCCCCTCCCCCCCAGAATATGGTGCTAATTTCAAATTCCATCAGGACAATGCAACACACCACGTCTATCTCCACTAAACTAAGAAAATGGCGGGAAAGAAAAGCAGTTGGGCTACCTCCACTAAACTAAGTAATCTGACTGCCACCTCATCCTAGGAAATGGCGGAGGAGGATTCGATCTGTAAGTCTTTATTTTCAGTCTTTATTTAAACAATTAGAGTCACTACCACCATCAGGTGTCTTCATCCCAAGGTCCAGGGTCCAACTAACCTAGTACACAGTACTACCGCCACAGGGCGCAGTCATCCCTACTGTGACGTAATCCAAGATGGCGGTCTGGTGGTGGTGGAGAGGAAAGACCTCATAACAGGAAATTCAAGGGTATATTGTTTATTTATAAAAATTTCAGTTTGTGGGGTTTGATTTCTCTTGCTCATCCTTCTCTGCAGTTTGAAAATATGTAGGTCTTGTAAGAAGCAATTGTATGTGGCAAACATGTTGCATTACCTAATGTTCGGCACTGTACTCTGGGTGTCTTAACCTAATGTTTGGGCCTCTCTCGGCACTTAACCTATTGTTGTGTTAAGTTGCTTTCCATGTCACCCACATTTTCTTAAACTATTGTACAACCTTTAATACCTAATTAAGTAATTAGTTATGTCCTCCCACCATTTTCTGGTACACTTTTCGAATGTCACATGCTTTTGAACGCCATTTATGGCGCATTCTTCTTGCTCACCCACCCCCTTAAAGTATTGTACTGCATTTTACATAAAAATTATGCAAATTAACCTATTGTTCTGCACTTAACCTGCTGTTCTGCTCCATGTCACCCCTTCACACATACTCTCCCCTGAACTACTATATCGCTAACACCATGTTGGTATAAAAAATTTATGCAAATCAATTAAATCGGTATTCTTCACATGTATGGGGTAGTTTTTCTAAATTTGCTGCATCGTATTGGTCGGTGAAATCGATGGAATATAGCTTAAACAAAAGATTGCTAATAAAAAACAGTTGCAGCCACCTGACTTCCAGCATTGACGCTGGAGTCCGGGTGCATCAACAGGACATGTGGCTCAAATGGTTCTGAACACTATGCGACTTAACTTCTCAGGTCATGAGTCGCCTAGAACTTAGAACTAATTAAACCTAAGGACATCACACACATCCATGCCCAAGGAGGATTCGAACCTGCAACCGTAGCGGTCGCTCGGTTCCAGACTGTAGCGCCTAGAACCGCACGGCCACTCTGGCCGGCACAGGACATATGAAATGGCGATGTGGCCATCAGCTGCCCGATGACGCACAGGTGTCCATTCGGGACCTGCAAGCATGAGGCGGCGGCACCCCTTTCATACTTGGCACCTGAGAAATTCCTCTCGAAATACATGATCACCTAGGCACCGTTGCTGACGTGACCGGATGGAAGCGAAGACCTATTTGCAGAGCGCAGATGCTCCAATGGCGCGGGGGCCACCAGGAGCCACTGCCAGCATGAGTCATCACTCTCACACCGCTCTCACGATGGGTGACCAGAATTCGAAGCACTGTCTTGCAGAATAGAAAAAAAGGCAGGAATTTTCGGTATCCTACAGCTACAGATGTGGAGATATCCTAATGCCACAGTGGTGGATGAGTGATGGCATCCCCGCCAGCAATGGATGGTCTGCTTGAACTTGTCTTTGAACATTTGCTTTCTCAGAACTTTCCATACATACCTTGCCTCTATGTTGATCGAATCAGTTTGTAGACACTCCTACGTCCTGGCACAAAGGATGTCTTGTGAATGACTAGAGCATTATGATTGTGTTTTGTACAGATCACCAAATTGCACTGACAATTAAACCCTGCAAAGTGGCCTGCAGATCGTCAAATACAGGAAGACTCTTACTCAGTTATGCTGCTCTCCCACTGAGGAGAGGGGCTTGAATATTAGAGAGCGAAACCGATCTCCAATCCAGTAATATATCACCACATACCATGTCAATGTAGTAAACATACAATTCGTATCTTGCACCATACATCATTTTTACATATATTGCGAAGACAGACAGCACCGTATACACTCCTCGCAGCACTAGGTATTTCCCTGCGAGGTCGGCTGTCATCCATCCACGACGGGTGACCAGAGCACCCTCAGTGGACCAAAGTCACTCTCAGAACTGTTCTATAACTTCAGGCCAGTTTCCCCACACCACAATTGCGTTACTGTTTCTGGTCTAGACCTACTTACTTGCTTGATTAGATTAGACTAGATTAGATTAGATTAGTACTTGTTCCATAGATCATCAATACGACACTTAGTATGATGCAGATTGTGTCAGGTTAATAAAAGGTGTCTATACAAGATATTACATTAAACAAAATATTACATGACACTTAATATTTTTAATTTTTTTTTGGTGGGTGTGGGGAAATTACCCACTTACTATATCCAAAAATGCATCTAATGAGTAAAAGGAGTTGCCATTAAGAAATTCTTTTAATTTCCTTTTGAATGCTATATGGCTATCTGTCAGACTTCTGATGCTTTAGGTAAGTGACCAAAGACTTTTTTGGCAGCATAATTGACCCCCTTCTGAGCTAAAGCTAGATTTAATCTTGAGTAGTGAAGATCATCTTTTCTCCTCATGTTGTAGCCATGTACACTGCTATTACTTTTGATTTCGTTTGGACTGTTAATAACAAATTTCATAAGTGAATATATATATTGCGAATCTACAGTGAAGATCTCTAGCTCTTTAAATAATTGTCTGCAGGATGATCTTGGATGAGCTCCAGCAATTATTCTCATTACACGCTTTTGTGAAATGAACACTCTTTTACTCAATCGTGAGTTACCCCAGAATATGATGCCATATGAAAGCAGAGAATGAAAATAGGCATGGTAAGCTAATTTACTCAGATGTATATCGCCAAAATTTGCAATTACCCTAATAGCATAAGTAAACTAACTCAAACGTTTCAGCAGATCTTCAGTGTGTTTTTTCCAGTTCAACCCCTCATCAATGCATACACCTAGAAATTTGGAATATTCTACCTAGCTACCGATTTCTGATCGAAGTCTGTATTTATTAATGGTGCCATTCCATTTACTGTGTGGAACTGTATGTACTGTGATTTGTCAAAGTTTAATAAGAACCCATTTGCAGAGAACCACTTAATGACTTTCTGAAAAACATCATTTACAATTTCACCAGTTAATTCTTCTGTTGAGTGTGACAGCTATACTTGTATCATCGGCGAAAAGTACCAGCTTTGCATCTTCATGAATATAGAATGGCAAGTCATTAATATATATAAAGAACAGAAGAGGACCCAAGACCGAACCTTGCGGAACCCCATTCTTGATTGTTCCTCAGTCTGAGAAATCACCAGTCTTTTGGTATATTATGTGAACTGCTTATTTCAACTTTCTGCACTCTTCCAGTTAGGTATGATTTAAACCATCTGAGT
This sequence comes from Schistocerca americana, assembly GCF_021461395.2. Taxonomy (NCBI): domain Eukaryota; kingdom Metazoa; phylum Arthropoda; class Insecta; order Orthoptera; family Acrididae; genus Schistocerca; species Schistocerca americana. The sequence goes on along the minus strand of NC_060121.1, from coordinate 266,963,062 downwards.
GCAGTCCCATTCATACCACAGTACTTGAGCTTATCTGGAAGTATTCCATGATTTACACAGTCAAAAGCCTTCAAGAGATGATGAAAAATCCCAACATGTGACTTCCGGTTACTCAGAGCATTTAATATTTCATTAGTGAAAGTATATATAGCATTTTCCGTTGAAAAACCTATCTGGAAACCAAACTGACATTTTGTTGAAACTTTATTTGCTTTTCTTACACCCATCTCCAGACTCTAGGATTACAAAAACGCATGTATTTTCGCATGGTTTGCCATAATATTATACCATTTACGCTATACTTCTCGATATCAAGCACACAGCAGTATCCTACCTATCGTTTGCGCAACATAATTTCGAAGATTTCTCTACAAACCGGAAACTTAAGCTAGGTGGGGCATGCTTAAACCACTGACTAACTGGAAACTTGTCACGTCTACGAAGACATTTACGTGGAAATTCGAAAGAAATAGAGAAAACTGGCATTTCCACTCGCAAATACCGATGTCGGTGATGTAGCAGATTCCAAGTCATCCCTATCATTTACAAGGTCAGTTAAGGTGTCTAGAGAACCGACTAACGTTTCTTCCACATGCTAGATTCACACACCACAATCGATCTTCTCTCAATTAAATAAAGGCGGGAAATGTGCAGAAGCATTGGCATGGGAGGGAATAACGGTCCAGTGTAAACAGACCTCCATATTCAATCTTCTCAAATTTCCACGTTATCACTAAAGCTGTCCAACACGTACTAAGTATTAGTTCGCAATTCGGTCGTCTAGAGAACAACATGGTTATGTCATCTGTGGTACATTCCTACACTCCAAACGCCCTCACCATTCGGACAGCTCCTACCGTTAACGTGAATCATCCCTGCATAGGTCATTGGCGCTGCACGCCAAGCACACACAGGTAGAATCATGATCCTATGAACTCGGTCATATATATATTTTATCCCTGTGCTTACAACTAAATGTTACGATGGTGGTCTCAGTTGAACAACATTCGACAATGAGCAAAGCATAGGAAATACACCCAGTTGATGGCTCAGGCTCTGGAAATAGAAATTGAGGTAATAAGAAATGTATACTAGCTTTTCAAATCTCTAGTGCTACGCTGTCCGCTAGAAATGATGTCTATGATTTGGAATCAAGTCTTTCCATTCAACCACATACATATGTTGGATCCTATGGAGAAGTCTTTTAATGATTACAGCCACAAGTGAATCATATTTCTGGCACTCTCATATCTCAAAACGAGTCACCTTTCTCGAACCTATCTGCTACAGTAAAATTTCCGCCTCGTTTTGGTAGCCCCTATGCATCCTGCAACTGCCCCCTCAGACTCTGCACTACCATCCCTGCAGCTTTGCGTACGTGATCATTCCAACGTAGGTCGGAACTGAGTAGGGGCCAGAGGAAAACTATATCTACCACCTTCTGCAACCCGTGTAGAAACAGGCGAAGCTGAGTTACTGCGACAGAACTGTGTTTTGATAATTCGACGGTAATGGAGCCTGCTCCTGCAACACGATGTAGTATAAAAGACAGTACGGGAACTGGGGAAAGGACGTGGATTTTGCTACTGCATTGTGGTTCTTCTCCAAACTACAAGCAGGTACTATAGATCCATGTCACTCAGGGCCCACTCACATCTATCATCCCGACATTCTGTCATCGTTATTCTATTCCATCCACCAGAGAAAAATTACGAACTATAAAAGCTCCTCTAACTTCATCCGCTAGAGAACTCGATAAGATTTATACTGCATCTCTCTCCTCCCATATATCGAAAACAAATACCGCATGCATGCCGGCATCGAGCGCATGTGACGATCCTATTAAATATACAGGTATTGATCCACTGCACAAACCAGCTTAAAGTTTCATCACCTGTACTGTAGAAGGATGACTGTATCGTGCAGACCATACTGTAAGTCGCAAGAGACGCTCACTGTGACTCTGCGTCGTTGTCTGAAACATCGTTTTTTTTCTGCTGTAACACGCTTTGTACACTTCCATACATTTTGTTTCTCTGGCACAACTTCGAGGTCTGTGTCAGGTTCTAAACTGACATTAACACCTTCTGATCTATTGCCTCTCGCAGAAAACTAGATGTCGCACGGTGTAAATCATGCTGTTATTCCGGCTACCGTAACACGCCGCAAACACTGGATGATTTTAAATAAAACACAGTTGCAACATAAGGAAACTGTAAGAGTTTGGCAGCGTTGTGGAGAGTTTCCGAACTGCTGTCCGAAAGTGATTGACAACCTCTACATTTAAACTCATCTGTCACAGTGACGAAATAGCTGATGACTCCACATTCCGTTTCGACTGATTCCTCATATTGCAGTCGTGTACACGATCACTATTTCAGTGCCATCCATCTCCAGAAGGTGTTGTCCCTCCACCAAAACTCTTTCTCCAACTCAAACAAGTGATGTCAGTCAGTCATTATGTGGTAACCAACAGCATACCAGTGGACGGATGGGATGGAAAAGACACCCTCAATGTACTGAAATAATAAGCATTACAGGTGATTGTGTGAACAATTTTACCACTTTTACGGTAATTTCAACACCGACCAATGATGTGACAGCATGTTTCCCAATTTCAGTATCATAGCTGAACCACCTCCTCCCCACTTTGCAAGTATCATTACAAATGTGGATAGATGTCTGTGCAGTACGTCCATGCATTGTTAACTCTCGAACACATACATCATCAAAGTATATCAGACAGCGCACTACATATGTGTAACACTTCGAGCGTACTGCTTAATTTACGATCTATCTCTATTCTGATGGGAGGCACAGAGCATTCTTGCAGCCTTAAGGTAAAATTAGAGACTGAAAGACCCCCCCTCACACTGTAATTGACCAACCCGCCCTGGAGCACCGTTACAGATTTAATCTGCAATCGACTAGAAGTAGATTGCTACATACCACGTCTCGTGAATGAATGGTACACGACGAGTCCTCGCCCATCCAAGTGCACAAGATTTCTCGAGATGTGGCTATGCCGCGGAGGTTAGCACTCCTTATCGATGTATGGTAACAGATTTGAAAGTGTTGTGATGTAAAACCAGGCGGTGAAGAACAACAAGGAACGGGTGAGTTTTATACATGATGGAGCTTCAGACAGATAGAGTTCAAAGTATTTTTACATGTTGTTGTTGTTGTTGTTGTGGTCTTCAGTCCTGAGACTGGTTTGAAGCAGCTCTCCATGCTAATCTATCCTGTGCAAGCTCCTTCATCTCCCAGTACCTACTGCAACCTACATCCTTCTGAATCTGGTTAGTGTATTCATCTCTTGGTCTCCCTCTTAGATTTTTACCCTCCACGCTGCCCTCCGATGCTAAATTTGTGATCCCTTGATGCCTCAGGACATGTCCTACCAACCGATCCATTCTTCTAGTCAAGTTGTGCCACAAACTTCTCTTCTCCCCAATCCTATTCAATACCTCCTCATTAGTTACGTGATCAACCCACCTAATCTTCAACATTCTTCTGTACCACCACATTTCGAAAGCTTCTATTCCCTTCTTGTCCAAGTTATTTATTGTCCATGTTTCACTTCCATACATGGCTACACACCATACAAATACTTTCAGTAACGACTTCCTGTCACTTAAATCTATACTCGATGTTAACAAATTTCTCTTCTTCAGAAACGCTTTCCTTGCCATTGCCAGTCTACATTTTATATCCTCTCTACTTCGACGATCATCAGTTATTTTGCTCCCCAAATAGCAAAACTCTTTTACTACTTTAAGTGTCCCATTTCCTAATCTAATTCCCTCAGCATCACCCGACTTAATTCGACTACATTCCATTATCCTCGTTTTCCTTTTGTTGATTTTCATCTTACATCCTACTTTCCAGACACTGTCCATTCCGTTCAACTGCTCTTCCAAGTCCTTTGCTGTCTCTGACAGAATTACAATGTCATCGGCGAACGTCAAACTTTTTATTTCTTCTCCCTCCATTTTAATACCTACTCCTAATTTTTCTTTTGTTTCCTTGCTCAATATACAGATTGAATAACATCGGGGACAGGCTACAACCCTGTCTCACACCCTTCCCAACCACTGCTTCCCTTTCATGTCCCTCAACTCTCATATCTGCCATCTGGTTTCTGTACAAATTGTAAATAGCCTTTCTCTCCCTGTATTGTACCCCTGCCACCTTTAGAATTTGAAAGAGAGTATTCCAATCAATATTGTCAAAAGCTTTCTCTAAGTCTACAAATGCTAGAAACGTAGGTTTGCTTTTCCTTAACCTTTCTTCTAAGATAAGTCGTAAGGTCAGTATTGCCTCACGTGTTCCAACATTTCTACGGAATCCAAACTGATCTTGCCCGAGGTCGGCTTCTACCAGTTTTTCCATTCGTCTGTAAATAATTCGCGTTAGTATTTTGCAGCTGTGACTTATTAAACTGATAGTTCGGTAATTTTCACATTTGTCAACACTGCTTTCTTTGGGATTGGAATTATTATATTCTTCTTGAAGTCTGAGGGTATTTCGCCTGTCTCGTACATCGTGCTCACCAGATGGTAGAGTTTTGTCAGGACTGGCTCTCCCAAGGCCGTCAGTAGTTCCAATGGAATGTTGCCTACTCCCGGGGCTTTGTTTCGACTCAGGTCTTTCAGTGCTCTGTCAAACTCTTCACGCAGTATCGTATCTCCCATTTCATCTTCATCTACATCCTCTCGCATTTCCATAATATTGTCCTCAAGTACATCGCTCTTGTATAGACCCGCTATATACTCCTTCCACCTTTCTGATATCCCTTCTCTGCTTAGAACTGGGTTTCCATCTGAGGTCTTGATATTCATATAAGTGGCTCTCTTTTCTCCAAAGGTCTCTTTAATTTTCCTGTAGGCTGTATCTATCTTACCCCTAGTGAGATAAGCCTCTACATCTTTACATTTGTCCTCTAGCCATGCCTGCTTAGCCATTTTGCACTTCCTGTCGATCTCATTTTTGAGACGTTTGTATTTCTTTTTGCCTGCTTCATTTACTGCATTTTTGTATTTTCTCCTTTCATCAGTTAAATTCAATATTTCTTCTGTTACCCAAGGATTTCTACCAGCTCTCGTCTTTTTACCTACTTGATCCTCTGCTGCCTTCACTACTTCATCCCTCAGAGCTACCCATTCTTCTTCTACTGTATTTGTTTCCCCCATTCCTGTCAATTGTTCCCTTATGCTCTCCCTGAAACTCTGTACAATCTCTGGTTCTTTCAGTTTATCCAGGTCCCATCTCCTTAAATTCCCACCTTTTTGCAGTTTCTTCAGTTTTAATCTACAGTTCATAACCAATAGATTGTGGTCAGAGTCCACATCTGTCCCTGGAAATGTCCTACAATTTAAAACCTGGTTCCTAAATCTCTGTCTTACCATTATATAATCTGTCTGATACCTTTTAGTATCTCCAGGATTCTTCCATGTATACAACCTTCTTTTATGATTCTTGAACCAGGTGTTAGCTATGATTACGTTATGCTCTGTGCAAATTCTACCAGGCGGCTTCCTCTTTCATTTCTTCCCCCCAATCCATATTCACCTACTATGTTTCCTTCTCTCCCTTTTCCTACTGTCGAATTCCAGTCACCCATGACTATTAAATTTTCGTCTCCCTTCATTACTTGAACAATTTCTTTTATCTCTTCATACATTTCTTCAATTTCTTCGTCATCTGCAGAGCTAGTTGGCATATAAACTTGTACTACTGTAGTAGGCATGGGCTTCGTGTCTATCTTGGCCACTATAATACGTTCACTATGCTGTTTGTAGTAGCTTACCCGCACCCCTATTTTTTTATTCATTATTAAACCTACTCCCGCATTACCCCTATTTGATTTTGTATTTATAACCCTGTATTCAACTGACCAGAAATCTTGTTCCTCCTGCCACCGAACTTCACTAATTCCCACTATATCTAACTTTAACCTATCCATTTCCGTTTTCAAATTTTCTAACCTGCCTGCCCGATTAAGGGATCTGACATTCCACGCTCCAATCCGTAGAATGCCAGTTTTCTTTCTCCTGATAACGACGTCCTCTTGAGTAGTCCCCGCCCGGAGATCCGAATGGGGGACTATTTTACCTCCGGAATATTTTACCCAAGAGGACGCCATCATCATTTAACCATACAGTAAAGCTGCATGCCCTCGGGAAAAATTACGGCCGTAGTTTCCCCTTGCTTTCAGCCGTTCGCAGTACCACAACAGCAAGGCCGTTTTGGTTAATGTTACAAGGCCAGATGAGTCAATCATCCAGACTGTTACCCCTGAAACTACTAAAAAGGCTGCTGCCCCTCTTCAGGAACCACACGTTTGTCTGGCCTCTCAACAGATACCCCTCCGTTGTGGTTATACCTACGGTACGGCTATCTGTATCGTTGAGGCACGCAAGCCTCCCCACCAACGGCAAGGTCCATGGTTCATGGGGGGGGGGGGGGGGGGGGGGCATTTTTACGTAAATCAACAATAATACTTTAAAATTGATAGTTTCGTTCATTTTTACATAAATCATCACAACTATCAATTTTAAAGTATTATTCCAGAGTCTGGGATCAGTACCTGTAAGGTATTGGTAAGAGAGAACATTAACACATACATTCCTAAGGCTACAATATTCCGCACTTAAAACGGGCTATAATGTTAGATCGCTTGGAATGTAGTTCTGTTAACATTCCAATGTAAGAAATACATTTCAAGCATGTGACATCCATCCTTCTTCCATATTTCTCTACGATAAACTGTTATCGAACCATAAAACGAGAAAACTACTTCCTTAAAACGTTGGCTCTGTGTGATACAAGCACAATATAGCTTTCCAGAGATGTATAGCATCCACTGTTCACATCCGATCACACTTCAGAAATTATACTATGCATGCATCAGCCCCATACAAAATTATGGTTAGTAACAGAGAATACCTCTTACAGGGAAACAGATAAACACATAGCAGCAGCATCTGACGTGTGAAAATTACAAGTCATTCCGCCACAAACTCTGTAAACAGCACATCTGTCATGAATATACACTCCTGGAAATGGAAAAAAGAACACATTGACACCGGTGTGTCAGACCCACCATACTTGCTCCGGACACTGCGAGAGGGCTGTACAAGCAATGATCACACGCACGGCACAACGGACACACCAGGAACCGCGGTGTTGGCCGTCGAATGGCGCTAGCTGCGCAGCATTTGTGCACCGCCGCCGTCAGTGTCAGCCAGTTTGCCGTGGCATACGGAGCTCCATCGCAGTCTTTAACACTGGTAGCATGCCGCGACAGCGTGGACGTGAACCGTATGTGCAGTTGACGGACTTTGAGCGAGGGCGTATAGTGGGCATGCGGGAGGCCGGGTGGACGTACCGCCGAATTGCTCAACACGTGGGGTGTGAGGTCTCCACAGTACATCGATGTTGTCGCCAGTGGTCGGCGGAAGGTGCACGTGCCCGTCGCCCTGGGACCGGACCGCAGCGACGCACGGATGCACGCCAAGACCGTAGGATCCTACGCAGTGCCGTAGGGGACCGCACCGCCACTTCCCAGCAAATTAGGGACACTGTTGCCCCTGGGGTATCGGCGAGGACCATTCGCAACCGTCTCCATGAAGCTGGGCTACGGTCCCACACACCGTTAGGCCGTCTTCCGCTCACGCCCCAACATCGTGCAGCCCGCCTCCAGTGGTGTCGCGACAGGCATGAATGGAGAGACGAATGGAGACGTGTCGTCTTCAGCGATGAGAGTCGCTTCTGCCTTGGTGCCAATGATGGTCGTATGCGTGTTTGGCGCCGTGCAGGTGAGCGCCACAATCAGGACTGCATACGACCGAGGCACACAGGGCCAACACCCGGCATCATGGTGTGGGGAGCGATCTCCTACACTGGCCGTACACCACTGGTGATCGTCGAGGGGACACTGAATAGTGCATGGTACATCCAAACCGTCATCGAACCCATCGTTCTACCATTCCTAGACCGGCAAGGGAACTTGCTGTTCCAACAGGACAATGCACGTCCGCATGTAGCCCGTGCCACCCAACGTGCTCTAGAAGGTGTAAGTCAACTACCCTGGCCAGCAAGATCTCCGGATCTGTCCCCCATTGAGCATGTTTGGGACTGGATGAAGCGTCGTCTCACGCGGTCTGCACGTCCAGCACGAACGCTGGTCCAACTGAGGCGCCAGGTGGAAATGGCATGGCAAGCCGTTCCACAGGACTACATCCAGCATCTCTACGATCGTCTCCATGGGAGAATAGCAGCCTGCATTGCTGCGAAAGGTGGATATACACTGTACTAGTGCCGACATTGTGCATGCTCTGTTGCCTGTGTCTATGTGCCTGTGGTTCTGTCAGTGTGATCATGTGATGTATCTGACCCCAGGAATGTGTGAATAAAGTTTCCCCTTCCTGGGACAATGAATTCACGGTGTTCTTATTTCAATTTCCAGGAGTGTAGATAAACGGGGATTGCATTGTCACACAGGCATCTATCGCTATCTTAGTTATGATGCTGATGTCTTGATTTTACAGCCAAGATGCGACAGGGGGATGGAGTACATCGCATAAACCATATCATTTAGAGGAATGTGTCAAGTTTCATCACACATTAGATGGAAGTCCTCCGATGACCAACAGGTTTGTAAATTACATACTAAACACATGGCTATATATGAGTCAAATGCAGGCTATGTCACGCACTGATGCATCCTGACAGAACAGTGGAAAAACTGACCTACAGCAACTTCTCCATCTCTAGAAAGCATCATCAGTGTCCCATTAAATAGTACATCGTTACAGCTCCATCGCAATCGATCATCCTGTCCACTCTCTGTCATCCTTTAACGCAGACGCATGTAAGTTTAGAGGCGGATGCTTCTCTGTCTTCCTGAAAAGCGTCAAATACAGTAGTCAAGTCGTGTGTATCACTGATACCTCAATAGAATACCGACATCGGAATTCGCGAGTGGAAATACCAGTTTTCTCTAATTTTTTAGAGTTTCCGCGTAAATGTCTTTGCAGATGTGACAAGTTTCTAGTTAGGCAGTGGTTTACAGTACACCACACCTAGCTAAAGTTTCGGCTTTGTAGAGAAATAATTTCCAGTCTATATCTTCGGAATTACGTTGCGCGAGCGATAGGTAGGATACTGCTGTGTGATTCATATCGAGAAGTACCACGAAAATGGTATAAACAAGCAAGCAGGTCCGAACCAGAAACAGTAACGCATTTATCTCAAGGGGCGCTAATCTAAATGTAAATGTCTTCGCAGACGTGACAAGTTTCCAGTTAGTCAGTGGTTTACAGCACGATCCACCTAGCTACAGTTTCTGGTTTGTAGAGAAATAGTTTCCGGTCCGTATCTTCAGAATTATGTTGCGCGAGCGATTGGAAGGATACTGCTGAGTGCTTGATATCGAGAAGTACCGCGAAAATGGAATAATATTATGGCAAAACATGCGAAAATACATGTGTTCTTGTAATCCTAGAGTCTGGAGATGGGTGTAGAAAAAGCAAGCAAGCAAGCAGGTCCGGACCAGAAACAGTAATGCATTTGTGCCGATGGCTCTTGCTGGACTTCATCCGGCAGTGGCTCATGGAAGCATCGACGTGCGCACGCCCTTGGAGTGTCTGGGCTCTGCAAATATTTCTTCGCTCATGTCCAGTGGCTTCAGATGGTGCCTAGGTGATCGTGTATTTCGAGAGGAATTTCTCAGGTGTCAAGTATGAACGGGATGCCACCGCATCATGATTGCAGGTCTGGAACACACATTAAACAGCTGACAGCCACATCACCAGTTTGCAGGGCTCACCAATGCACCTGGACTCCAGCGTTGGCATCGGGTATCGGGTGGCCGCATGTGTTTTTTATTAACACTCTTTTGTTTAAATTATATTCCATCGATTTCAACGACCAATAGGATGCTGTGAATTAAGAAAAACTACCCCATACATGTGAAGAATACAAATTTAAATAATTTGCATAATTTTTTTATCAACTTGGTGTTAGTGGTACAATAGTTAAGGGGAGAGTGTGTGTGAGTGACTGACATGAGCAGGACAGCAGGTTAAGTGCAGAACAATACGTAAATTTGCATAATTTTTATGTAAAACGCAATACAATACTTTAAGGGGATGGTTGACAAAGAAGAAGCGCCACAAATGGCGTTCAAAAGTATGTGAAATTCGAAAAATGTACCAGAAAATGGTGGGAGGACATAACTAATTACTTAATTTGATATCAAAGGAAGTACAATAGTTTAAGGAAATGAGGGTGACATGGAAAACTAGAACAACAGGGTAAGTGCTGACAAAGGCCCAAACATAAGGTTAAGACACCCAGAGTACAGTGCCAAACATTAGGTTATGCAACATGTTTGCCGCATGTAATTACTTTTTACATGAACTACATGTTTCCAAACAGCAGAGAATGATGAACAAGAGAAATCAAACCCCACAAACTGAATTTTTTATAAATAAACAATGTACCCTTGAATGTCCTGTTATGAGATCCCTCCTCTCCACTACCACCAGACCGCCATCTTGGATTACATCATGGAAAGGATGACAGTACCCTCTGTTGGCAGTACTGTGTATTAGGTCAGTTTGACTCTGGAGGAGGAGGAGGAGATTAGTGTTTAACGTCCCGTCGACAACGAGGTCATTAGAGACGGAGCGCAAGCTCGGGTGAGGGAAGGATGGGGAAGGAAATCGGCCGTGCCCTTTCAAAGGAACCATCCCGGCATTTGCCTGAAGCGATTTAGGGAAATAACGGAAAACCTAAATCAGGATGGCCGGAGACGGGATTGAACCGTCGTCCTCCCGAATGCGAGTCCAGTGTGCTAACCACTGCGCCACCTCGCTCGGTAGTTTGACACTGGACCTTGGGGTGAACACACTTGATGGTTGTACTGCCTCTAATTGTTTAAATAAAGACTGAAAATAAAGACTTACATTCAGCACAGGTCAAGTCCTCTTCCCACCATTTCCTAGTATGAGGTGGCAGCCGGATGACTTATGTTAGTGAAGGTAGCCAACTGCCCTATCTTTCCCGCCATTTTCTTAGGTTGGTAGAGGTAGACGTGGTGTGTTGCACTGTCCTGATGAAATTTGAACTTACCACCATTTTCTAGGAGGAGGGGGTTTACCAGTGGGTGAGAGGCTAATGAATTTAATTAAGTAGTCAATCAAATTGATAGGAGTGAGAGGAGTTATTCCAATAACTCAGACCTGAAAGTGTACCTGTAGCAGCAAAGGGGGGGATGGGGGTTGGTTGAGGGGGAGGTAGTGGGGGGACAAAAGGATAAGTGCCTGTCAATCAAAAGGAAATGGGGTGACATGGAAAACCAGTTAACGGAACAATAGCTTAAGTCCCTGTCAATCAAAAGGAAATGGGGTGACATGGAAAACCAGTTAACAGAACAATAGCTTAAGTACCTGTCAATCAAAGGAGAACAATAGATTAAGTACCTGTCAATCATAGGAGTACAGTAGGTTTGCCACTGAGTGCATACCTGCCCCTGATGCAGGCAACCTGCACTAACAAAATGCAGTGAAACATACTCTCTCCCATTACTTGCGCCCGTCTTGCTTCGTAAGGTACGTTGATGACACCTTCCTGCTATGGCCTCACCAAACAAACTGCAACAGTTTGTCGATCACTTGAACGGTGACTGTGCCAACATTAAATGTACCATCGAGATGGAGAAGGATGGCAAACTACCATCCTTTGAATGTTTTTGTTGAGCTGAAGGCAGGAGGCCGGCTTGATCATTCAGTATACAGGAAACCGACGCACATTGATCGATACTTGAACCACCTCTCAAATTGACTGTAGCACTTAAGTTACTTTATAAGACCATCAACAGACTAAACAATCCAACAACTAAATCGTATCAGTCACCACCATTTCACCCAGAAAACAGCAAAAATGATCGCTGTTACGAGTAAAAGGACACTCACAGTCATCTTAATACCTAAGTTAGCCAATAAGTTTGCCAATAGACTAAGCAATACATAAACAACCATTCACCATCATTTTACACATAACTAGTGAATATGATAGCTGTAGTCGAAACAGTACTGTACATAAACTGAAGTGCCAAAGAAACTGGCATAGGCCTGCATATTCAAATACAGAGATATGTAAACAGGCAGACTACGGCACTGCTATCGGCAACGCCTATATGGGACAGCAAGTGTCTCGTGCAGTTGTTAGATCGGTTACTGCTGCTACAATGTCCAGTTAATACCATTTGAGTGAGTTTGAACGGGTGTTATAGTCGGTGCACGAGCGATGGAATACAGCATCTCCGAGGTAGCGATGAAGTGGGGATTTTCCCGTACGACCATTTCACAAGTGTACCGTGAATATCTGGAATCCGACATTGCTGCGGTCGGAAAGAACGGGATCAGCGACAACTGAAGAGTATAGTTCAATGTGACAGAAGTCCAATCCTTCCGCAAATTGCTGCAGATTTAACTGCTTGGCCATCAACAAGTGTCAGCATATGAACCATTCAATGAAACATCATTGATATTGGCTTACGGAGCCGAAGGCCCACTCGTGTACTCTTGATGACTGCTTGATACAATGCTTTACGCTTCGCCTGGACTCGTCAACACCGACATTGGACTATTGATGACTGGCAATACGTTGCCTGATCTGACGAATCTCGTTTCATATTGTATCGAGCGGATGAATCCATGGACCCTGCATGTCAGCAGGAGACTGTTCAAGCTGTTGCAAGCTCTGCAATGGTGTAGGCCGTGTGCAGTTGGAGTGATATGGGACCCCTGATACACTACGTCTTGATACGACTATGACTGGTAACATGTATGTAAGCATCCTGTCTAATCAACTGCATCCATTCACGTCACAAAGCTTTACGCGTAGCCTGGGCCTGTCAACACAGACATAGACTGTTGCTCAATATGGCTCTGAGCACTATGGGACTCAACTGCTGAGGTCATCAGTCCCCTAGAACTTAGAACTACTTAAACCTAACTAACCTAAGGACATCACACACATCCATGCCCGAAGAAGGATTCGAACCTGCGACCGTAGCAGTCGCGCGGTTCCGGACTGCGCGCCTAGAACCGCTAGACCACCGCGGCCGGCCCTAGACTGTTGCTGACTGGAAACATGTTGCCTGGTCGGACGAGTCTCGTCTCAAATTGTGTCGAGCGGTTGGACGTGTACGGGTATGGAGACAACATCATGAATCCATAGACCTTGCATGTCAGCAAGGGACTGTTCAAGCTGGTGGAGACTCTGTAATGGTGTGGGGCGTGTGCAGTTGGAGTGATATGGGCCCTTGGTACGTGTAGATACGACTGTGACAGGTGACATGTACATAAGTATCCTGTCTGATGAGCTGCATCTGTTCATGTCCGTTGTGCATTCCGTCGGACCTGGCCAACTACGGCAGGACAATGCGACACCGCACAAGTCGAGAACTGCTACAGGGTGGCTCCAGGAATTCTCTTCTGAGTTTAAACACTTCCGCTGGCCACCAAACTCCCCAGACACGAAAATAATTGAACGTGTCTGGGATGCCTTGCAACATGCTGTTCAGAAGAGATCTCCACCCCCTCGTACTTTTACTGATTCATAGTGTCAGTTCCCTCCAACACTACTTCAGACATTAGTCGTGTCCATGCCACGTCGTGTTGCGGCACTTCTACGTGCTCGCGAGGGGCCTACACGTTATTAGGTAGGTGTACCAGTTTCTCAGTTTCTTTGGCTCTTCAGTATATTAACATAATATCAAGTATTACAGAAATTGTTTGTATTAATTTCATAAGAAATTCCCACAACCTTTTGCAAAACCCAAAGACGAAAAAAAAACAGGACTCCAATCATTTACAGTGCTAATATCGGTTCTATAACACAGTGCCTTTTCTTACCACTCCTTTTTTACTTCTTTCTTTATCCCATAAAGACAGAAACAAAAATGACTAGTTTACAACGAAATGACATAAATAAGGTGACAGCTAATTACAGTCATAAATTACAGCGTTCATAGAACGAGGAACGATATTCAGTGTTTAACAGTAGCACATGGAAACAAATTTAAAAAAGTCATCGATTCAAGGATCTAGGTTTGTTACAACTGACTCTGTGTTTTGTCTTCTCGTCTTTATAGGCTTGGTAGTCGCCAAATGTTATTAATGTAAACCCTAACAAGATCGACACGGTTTTCATCAATTTTCGATGTAGTACTGCCTTAAAATGGCTTACTCTCATAAGAAGCAAGCTATAAAATGATACTAACTACGAAAATCCTTTAACATCCCATATGACGTTTCCCGTCGTTTTTCTTGTTTTACAACAAAGCGTTCCAATAATTAAAGTGTACGGCATAATTTTAAATGTAACGTCCGCAGCGACATCTGTGGTAGCGGTCTCGAATCTGTACTCAGTGCACTTTTGCACATAAACAGTGTTAGAAATGAATGTTTTCTTTTGTCGGTTGCAGTGTTGGCTATTTGCACTTATTTATAGTCAATTTAAACGATGAAAATATGTGCAGTGTTTATCAAAAATGCCTTCTTAGGCTGTTTGATTCGAACGAGGCAAACTGGGTGCTTTAAGATGATGATGATCCGAAATATCGCAGCCGCCTCTGTGCAGTGTGTAAACAAGACGATGGGGTGTTCACGATGGATTGGCTTGCGATGTCACCGGATGCAAATCCGATCGAAATGTTTGGTCGTATACTAAGATGAAGCTTAAAGGAAAGCCATTATATACTTTGAAGCAGGTGTCATGTAAAATCAGGACGATATGGAGACCGTTACCAAGAGAATATACAGAAAATCTCGTGAAAACATGCCAATATGGTGCCAAGCTACAAACGATAATGGCTGCGACTGGATTAAGTATTAGGCAGTTGCGCAATTAGTAATAACACGTATCTTCATGCAAACATATATTTATAATAGTGTCTTTTATTTCGTAGAGATAACGGCGTACACTTTCTTGTGGAAATGGCTGTAT
Source organism: Schistocerca americana (assembly GCF_021461395.2). NCBI lineage: Eukaryota > Metazoa > Arthropoda > Insecta > Orthoptera > Acrididae > Schistocerca > Schistocerca americana. The sequence continues at coordinate 266,948,041 of NC_060121.1, read as the reverse complement.
ATTCATGGGAAGTAAGGTATAACATAAAATCCATCGAATATGGGCTTCTACTGAACAAGACAAGTACAAAATTGCATCTTGCTTTCTGCAGGCCTCACGTTTTCTACGGGGTGGAGTGGCCCCACATTCTGTGTTGGCCCAGCCTCCGCAACGAACTTGTATCGTCCCACTAGGCGGCTTGTCCGCCACACTTCGTGAACATTCGGCTCCGTCCAGGGCGACGGAAAATCAATACGTAATTGGAAAGGTACCCGCTAACGGTCTTAACCTTTGTTGTGTGCTACCGAGAGCTTGCGTGCATTTGAACGCGCAGTCAACAATGATTAAATTCGTCTGAAATAGTTACTCACTCCTTGCCGTTGACGGCTGCTGGTACTTATAAAGCCCAAATTCACACACCAGTGACGTAGCGCAGTCGTCTGGTAGGAACGTGACGCTGTTTCGCGCCACCTCCAAATTAACAAATGAATGTATTCACACAGAGACGCGAAAGACGTGAAATTCTCCGCAACATTTTTGGCGTGATAGCAGTAAATACACGTCGAATAGCATCCGTAAGTTCATCAAATGTCTCGCAAGGTGTGACAGCAACCTTCTGTCTAATGAACCCTCATATTGCATTCTCGCAAGATGATAACTTTGTTGGAAAAAGTGGGAAAATTTTTATACATGTAAACAGACAAATTTTGTTTATTTTTTTTTATTTTTAAAGTTTGAAACTAAATGACTTGTTTCATAACAATGAAGATTTTTTTTAAAAATTTGACATTTATAACACATTAACATTATCAAGAAAGCGAACAAAGTGGTATTTTAATCAACTGAATAATTCAAAATGAGTTTATTGTGGCTGGCTCTGAGCACTATGGGACTTAACTACTGTGGTCATCAGTCCCCTAGAACTTAGAACTACTTAAACCTAACTAACCTAAGGACATCACACACATCCATGCCCGAGGCACGATTCGAACCTGCGCCCGTAGCAGTCGCGCGGTTCCGGACTGCGCGCCTAGGACCGCTAGACCACCGCGGTCGGCGTTTATTGTGGTTACAATAATTGACAGCGAAGTCTTTTGTTAGAAAAAATGGTTAATTTAGATTTTTAGTACATGAGAGGAACATACAATGTACCAATAAAATCTTAGGTACACTTTACTTATTATTGTCGTCCATGTAGACGAATGCCTCGCCAATATGCTGCCGATATGGTTGCACTGTCGGTCGGAATATGGCATTCACATATCATACAGCCGTTACGGCGCCTTCCATGACCACCAGCGGCGTACGTCGGCCCCACATAATGCCACTCCGAAACATCAGGGGAACCTCCACCTTGCTGCACTTGCTGGACAGCGTGTCTAAGGCGTTCAGACTGATCGGGTTGCCTCCAAGCACGTCTCCGACGATTGTCTGGTTGAACGCATATGCGACACTCATCGGTGAGGAGAACGTGATGCCAGTCCTGAGAGGTCCATTCGGCATTTTGTTGGGCCCATCTGTACCGCGCTGCATGGTGTCATGGTTGCAAAGATGGACCTCGCCGTGGACGTCGGGAGTGAAGTGGCGCATAATGCAGCCTATTGAGCACAGTTTGAGTCGTAACACGAGGTCCTGTGGCTGCACAAAAAGCATTATTCCTCATGGTGGCGTCGCCGTCAGGGTCCCTCTTAGCCATAATCCGTACGTAGCGGTCATCCACTGCAGTAGTATCCGCAGCTCGTGGTCTTGCGATAGCGTTCTCGCTTCCTGCGCACGGGGTCCCGGATTCGATTCACGTCGGGGTCAGGGATTTTCTCTGCCTCGTGATGACTGGGTGTTGTGTGTCTTTCATCATCATTGACTTGCAAGTCGCCGAAGTGGCGTCAGCTAAAAAGGACTTGCAATTTGGGCGGCCTAACGCCCCACCGTACGATCATTTCATTTCACTGCAGTAGTAGCCCTTGGACGGCCTGAGCGAGGCATGTCATCGACAGTTCCTCTCTCTCTGTATCTCCTCCATATCAGAAGAACATCGCTTTTGTTCACTCCGAGACACCTGGGCGCTTCCCTTGTTGAGAACCCTTCCTGGCACAAAGTAACAATGCGGACACGATTGAACCCCGTTATTGACCGTCCAGGCATGGTTTGCACTATAGACAACACGAGCCGTGTATCTCCTTCCTGGTGGACCGATCAGCTGTCGGACCCCCTCCATCTAATAGCCACTGCTCATGCATTGTTGTTTACATCTTTGGGCGGGTATAGTGACATCTCTGAACAGTCAAAGGCACTGGTCTGTGATACAATATCCACAGTCAGTGTCTGTCTTCAGTTCTGGGAACCGGGGTGATGCAAAACTTTTTTGACGTGTGTATTATTCATGACTACAGTCTCTGTTATGTGTATCTGTTGTGTTTATTAAACTTATCAAAAACAAACTCGTGTACCAACCCAGTACTATTTAAAAATATGTGCATAACTGCAGCAAAGAGCTTGCCAGTGATTTATTAATCTTTTAACTGAAGTTTTTTTTTTTAAATTACTTTTCCATAGGTTATACATAACTATTAAATAGTTTATGTGATGACTTTGAGAATCCCAGTAGATGAACTAGAGGAGAATCATCTAAATTTACGCAAAGGTTTTCACCAACTGTATATGCGAAGATCAACACTAGAGTCATCTAGACTTTATACACCGGAACTAATTACAGAATAACGTTTTGTAACCTCTTTTCTGCTGAACATATCCAATATTGCGTATATCTTAATCTAGTTACAGTCAGCACCCTAAAGGGGTGCACCTCACTTGCTCTAGGGCGTCTTCAGCGCGAAACATAAATAATACATCTGAACAACAGACATTTTGTGATAATTTCCTTCGTAAGAGGAACGACATACAGGGGTTGGACAAATGAATTGAAACACCACAAGAGACGCATGCCTGAACGTAAATGCAGAAGCTCGCCAAGCCTGCAGGTTTCACTGTTATATTTGACCACGAACGACATCTGTCCATTGTCCTCAGTATGTTTTCTATATGTCAGTCACAGTCAGAACAGTGTTCTGTGAAGCGGTGTGTGCACAGGGTGTTTCCAAAAGGACTTTACAATTTTAAAAATTCATATAAATTTATTGAAAGAAGATATAGAGCTGGGTTTTGTGTTATTTTGTAGGGAAACAAATATATATATATATATATATTTTTTACCTTAAACTTAAGATGTTGTATGTGGCTTCCGTTGGTTATCCTGCACACATCCCATTGGAAATCAGTTTCTTCCCAAACTCGCTATAGCATTGCAGGTGTAACTTACTCAGTGGCGGCGCAAATTCTTGCTCGAAGTTCAGTTAGAGAAGCCAGCACAGGAGGTATAAACACGATATTCTTGAATGAATCACCATAAAAAAATCGAGTGGTGTCAGATTTGGGGAATGTGAGGGCCATGCAATTGGCGCATCATAGCCAATCCATGGACCTGGAAAACGGTCACTGAAAAAATACCGAAATCCCAGACGTCAGCCAGGTAGTGGGGTGGTGCACCGTCTTGCATGAAGTAGGGCTCTTGACAAAACGTTGTCTCACTCGCTCAATGACGTCGTCAGACGAGTTCGGACGACCTCATGATTTCCCAAGTCTTACCGAGCACCCTGTTTCTACAAAACATTTATGCCACTCATAAGTTGTAGCCTACTAGGAGGATCTTTAGCTTCTTGGTACTGAAATTACGCTGAACTGTTGTCACTGACTTACATTCTTCAAACCAAAACACGCAGCTAGCAAGCTCAGGTCAAGTGAAGGCAGCCATCTTAAACCCAACTGCCTCTAGCGCTCCTTACGGTGCGATTCGGCACTAGCGAACTACGCGAGACAAAACTTGATGTATTTGCCTACAGATTTACCCTACAATCACCTCTATAGGTATTATGAACTAATTTATATTAATTTTCAAAATTGTAAAGTCCTTTCTGAAACACCCTGTATTATGTCGGAGCTCAGTGCATTGAACGTGGGCAAATTATTGGAGCTCGTAATGTGGATGGTTCATAACCATCCTAGCTGAAGTGTTTGGTGTTTCAAGAGGCACCAACTGAAGACATATACTGCATAGAGGGAAGGAGGAAAAATATCGTCCGCTAAGTGACAATGCGGACGAATGTGTGTGTTGAGTGATCGTGACAGACATCCAGGGAAGAGGATTGTGGGAAAAATATGAGAATGATAGCTGCAAAAGTCAAAGAGAGCTGAAATTCCAAAACCACCCATCAGTGGTGTCATTGACCGTAACAGGAAAATGTGACGCCGAAGTTATAAAACCGGAGCTATGGAGCAATGGAAGAAAGTCACTTGGTCGGATGAGTCTTGTTTCACATTGTGTCCAACCTGTTGCTAAGTTTACGTCCCTAAACATGGCGAGGGTTCTGTGATGATTTGGGCAGCTATATTGTGGTATTACAAGCGTACCACGGTCACTCCGCAAGATCGTATTACTGCCAAGGATTATGTGATCATTTTGGCTGATCAGGTCCATCTCATGGTACAATTTTTGTTCCCCAATAGAGATGCTCTGTTCCAAGACGACAGGGCCCCTGTTCATGCTGCAGGACTTCCCTTTGACTTCCATTTGAAACTTTCAGGGAATACTCACCACAACAGGGAAAACCCACACAGTCTGCTCACGCATGCATTTTAGAATAACTTGAGTTTTGTGATAACTTCATTTCATTTCATTCTTCATATTGCTCGATTAGAAATCCTAATTAACGTAATTTGTTATTTGACTTTTGTTGTGGCATATTAACCCTTAACTCACGAGGTGCAGCCCCTCAGACAGCACGAAAATTTTCGAACTCGTTCTCCAAGGCCAGTTCTGGCGGAATACTATTATATTCCCCCTAGCCTACTTAAATTGCCCGCTCTGCAACGTTTTGTTGTTGGTTGCATCATCGCCTTCTTTGTTCGTTACCAGCACATGTTACTTACATGTGTTGAGGCCTCCTAGACTGCGCCTAGTGAACTATGTACCTGTTTTCTTCAGCAGAGTACAAAATGTGTTCACAGGAACGTGTCAGTTTTAACGATCCTAAGTTTTATCAAATAGTTAGTCGGTGAATGGAGGAAGATGTCAGTAATATAATTCAGAAAAATAGATGAAAAGACGATTTTATAGTAGAGAATGATCACACTTCTGCTAGCGGAGGATCATTCAGAGGAAGAACTTGAGGACAATTGTGATGTGGACCTTTCTGTTACTCCAATAAAATACGTAAGTGTTAGTTAAAATCAAATGTGATCTGAGTGGTTACAAAGAAAAACCTGCCGAGAACAATTTTTATGTGCAAGTTTAAACGCTGGAATTTAGTTTTATGTGAAAGTTTACTTGCTACAGAGACATTACAATTTTTCAAAATGTAAAATAAAGTTCTCTAACAGTTCGTTTATGTGTATTATTTTTAAAAACAGGCACAAAAGTATGTGATTTTGTGTTATATAAAGTAAATTACTGCACGACTTATTTAGTGCAATAAACTAACAAGGAGTATTTAAACAACACTTAAATAATTGTAAAATTAATGTTACATAACTTAAACTAAAATTTTCAATTGATTTGTGCCTTAAATCTCGGTTTAAAAACAGGGTTCTCAGAGACCCCACCTCATAGTAAATGTTACAGAAAACACACATTTTGGGTTAATGGTTAAGTGAGTTTAAACAGTGATTGTATTGACATGTATCTAAGATGGGGTGTTCATTTCATTTTTATTAAAAAAGCGGTACATTTTAAAATGTTTATAAAAACACCTGGAACAATTAAAGAAAAGAAAGACAAAAATATTGTACTGACGAAATTTACTGGACATGGAAGTTTACCTTTGCTTCATGAATCAGGTGATTCCAAACGACGTTTTACAATTATTCTGCGGAACTGTAACCAACATTTTTCACTTTTATGTACTTCATCAAGAGATTCGTTTTCGTTTGAACACTCATGTGATGTTTCTTCTTCTTAACTCGAGTCACAACGTCAGACCTTCCACAATGTCAACAGTAATGTGTGATTTGAACAACATACTCTTACATACTACAGCTTCTCCACTACCAGTGATAAAAGTGAACTCACTGTTGTGCTAGTGGACCTTCCTAACGTATATACTTGTGCAATGCACAGTAATTAATTGTGAAAGATACATCCAATAGCGTAAAATACTTTAGCTAAGGGGAATTTAAAAAAAGGGGTCATTTGAGTGTTCCAAAAAATCTTGCAGAACATTTTGGGAAGAAAAGGGTCTGTCCAGGCAAAAACAGCATGAATGGACACCCTGATCTAAGAAGACCCCATAAAGTAAGTACCAACATTTCTAATTAGTTTACTATTACCTCGAAATTTTCTAGTGCATACTACCAGTCAGAAACGTATGGACACGTAAAGTTCTCTAATTATTTACAAACATTAGAGTCTTTCTTTGCTCTGTTTTACACCAAATAATACTTTGTTGTAATATAGAAATGTGTTACACATAACAGAATCATGGCCTTTAGCAAATAAACAATGGTTTATCATATGGTAAAATAAAAGTAATCTTTTTATTCACTAAAGAAATTGGCTTTATCCTCAGCCACAATATAAACGCTAGACACAACATTACTTTGCAAATGAGAATGCATTTATAATCATGATGGTACCTGTTTACTCTCTACTATGATTCTGCATGCTATGAAGAGAGAAAAAATTATTGGTAAATGGACTTTTAGGCGTCATGTGTCACCAAAATAAACCTGCGAATCCTTTTTTAGAAAAAAGCATGCAGCCATCTGACTCTCATAAAGGATAGCCAAGGAAAGCAAAGACTGAAGAAGTCAAATCACTCACTGGATCTTTATCCAAACACCTTTCCACTCATGAAGGAAATAAAGATGGCGAGGGAAAGAGTAATCAAACTGTTCAGTCTATCGTCAGCATATAGATAATTATTGATGTTCAGACCACAATCAGAGATGAAAAGCCTATTGTGTGTGATTTTACTGACGCAAGTGACAATGAGAAAGGATGATCAAAATAATAATGATAAAAAATTACTGAAACTGAATCCGTTTCTACGCATCTAACTTCGGCTTCTCTTCATCCAATGATACTACACATTGGCCAATACCTGTTCCAGCATATCAGAAATGTTATTATTGAAAATGGTAGTACAGTACATCAAAACAAGAATGGACCTTTTAAATCTTTAGAAAGACCAGATAATGCACTAAAGGAACCCAATGTTGTTAACTTCGTCATAGCTTTACTCACATATGAACAAGACCAAATATTTAAGGAAATATGACACAACACTCGCTACTATCGAGGAAACTGCACTGTTTTTGATTCCCATCATTTGTCTCTGAGGGCGACGCCAAGAAAAATAAATTTATTTTTAGAGTCTACCAGTGATGGAAACTGAATCCAAAGATATCAAAACTTGAATCCTTGCTTGAACAACTATCAAATTCAGAAAAATTAAAAGAAATTCTTTATGGGGATGAATCTTAAAAAAAAACCACTGACACAGATAATGAGAAGATTGTTAATGCTGAGACCAAGCCATGGAGAAATATTTTACATCACCTTTTAAATGTCATAACATTTATACCACAGAAAAACCTTGTTTTTCGTGGTCATCGTGAACACTTTTCACCGTAAAACAGTGTAAGTTTCTTAGAAGTGGTGATCTGATGGCGAAATATGATACAGTATTGAAAGAGCATTGTTTAAACTTGAAGAGACCCCTGGTAGGTCAAAGAGAATGCCTTCAAATTTGTCGAAAAGCATACAAAATGAAATTATTTTTATGTTGGATAAACATGCTAAGAAAAAATTAGTGCAGATATAAAAAGAGCTAAATATTACGGAATTTTTGACAGCAATTCTAATGAAAGCAGAACTCACCAAATGAGTCAAATAATTAGATACATCGATACAGAAGACAACATTGTGCAAGTTCGAGAATCCTTCTTAGGTCTTTTTATGTGAGGAAAGACTGGAGATGATATGTCAATAGATATTCAACAGCAGTTGGAAACAGATGGACTGGATATTTAGTTGTACAAGGAACAAGGTTATGACAATACCGCATGAATGACACGTGTACATGGAGGCATGCAACGAAAAATTCGAAAAGTCAATCCAATAGCTCTGTTCATTCCCTGTGCTAATCATTCCTTAAATCTTTGTGGAGTTCATGCATTCTCATATGTTCCCTCAAGTATGACCTGTTTTGGAACTGTAGGAAAGTTATATTCATTCTTCTCATTTTGACTTATAGATGGGAATTACTTGTAGGAAAACCTGAAAACTGTTGGAAATGATTGTCCGATACTCGCTGGAGTGTTCATTACAATTAAGTTAAACTTACAAAAGAAAACATGGAGACAATTACTAGCACTTTGGAAGACATGCAAGATCCATCCAATGCAAATTTTATACTAGGTCTGCAGCAAGCTTGCTACTTCCAGCTATACATGATTTTACCTTTGTGAACTATATCACCTTTTGGCACACAATACTGGAGATAGTGAATTTACTCTGACAGTATTAACAGTCTCCAAAATTACTTGGGATAAAGGACTCACCAAATTAAAAACCCTGAATGAGTTTTTAGTGACAGAACGAACTACAGTTACAGAAGATGCTGTTTTTTTTTTAACTAAAATGCAATGATGTGGACATTAACATACCTGGTAGATCGACGGGGAAGGATGAGGTTAAATAAAACAATGCCAGGTGAAGTGCTCATGAGAATGGATTATCGACTCAAAAGAAGTTCGTCGTTAAATGTTTGAATGCATAGACCGATTTACACATGAACTGCCACAGCAATAGATAGCCATGAAGGAAATCACCGAAATTCTACAAATTGTTGGAACAAAACTTATGCTTGAAGCTTATGATGACACCCTGGCTCTAGTGCTGGAGAATCTGGTAGAAATTTAAGATGAGTTTGATAAGAAGCACGTGCTGCAAGAAATAAAAAGACGTCATGGGCATCTAAGTGCAACTGATGCAAGTGTGAACTTTTCTACTACACGGACAACCCAAGAAATCCTTCCATTTATAATTAAATGGAACCTCACTGAATCATTGCTCTGTTCATCACTTATAATACAATACTTCTTTACCATTTATGTGTTAGTCACATGATGTGAGAGAAGTTTTTTAACTGAAACTAATAAAAAATTATCTTTAGTCTACAATGAAACAAGAACAACCAGACAAACTGACCATTTTATCAATAGCATGAAAAGTTTCAAATGAAGTAGATTCCAACAACGTACTTGAGAATTTTAGTAAAACAAAGGCTCAGAAACATGTACTATAATAGTATCAATAACAACTACTATCCTGTATTCTGACATTATGGCTGCACAAACATTGTTTCCAAAGATATAAAACAAATCATAATTTTCTTATTCTGTCCAATATTATTTCTGTACTGTCTACCTGATAGCAGGTGTGCTTAATGCTACTTCCTATCCTAAATTTTTCACCTCATACATTACAATTACTAGAGCATAGAATACACACATCATAAAAACTGGATTTTTTTGTGAGACATTACATCTACATGATTCATTTTTTACAAAATGTGCATTTTGAATACATCAGTTTCTAAGCAGAAAAGTGGCCTCATTTAGTTCCACTGCTCTGGCCCTCTGACAGGTTCAGCTGCCACTGATTATCTTTACTCTTTTTTTTTAACAGTGTTAGGGGAACAATGTTACTTTCACTCCTGTCATGTCATTCAGAGACAGCGACAACTGTAGTGGCTGAAGAGTATTACAGTTAATGACAGAAATGAGACATGAAGTACATAAATAGGATACTAATGTCAACTCGTTTATTCCATCACTTCATTGCATAGCAATAATAATAAATCTTCATTTAACCACACTCTTGTATTCACACACAAGAGACTAATCTTATGGCTCTGCTTTCCTTTTCATCTTGGTTTTCCGATGAGATCTGAATTGTAGTCTGCCAGTGAAATTAGTGTGTCAAGTGAGCGTTGTGGTTGTTGTTGTTAAGTGGTGGTCTTCAGTCCAAAGACTGGTCTGATTCAGGTCACAATGCTACTCTATCTTGTACAAGTCCCGTCACGTCCTGGTAACGAATGCAACACACATACAACTGAACCTGCTTACTGCACACATCTCATGTTCTCCTTATGCAATTTTTACACCCTAAACTTCTACTAAATTGATGATTCCTTGATGTCCTATCAACTGATCCCTTCTTTTAGTCAAGTTATGCCACAGACTTCATTTTCCCCCAATTCTGTTCACTACTTCCACATTAGTTAGGCAATCTACCCGCTAATCTTCAGAATTCGTCTGTAGTGCCAAATTCCATAAGTTTCTATTCCCTTCTTGTCTGAACTGCTTACCATCCACGTTTCATTTCAGTGAAACTCTGGACAAGTCTCTTCAGAAAAGACTACCTAACACTTCAATTTATATTCAGTGTTAACAAATTTCTTTTCTTCAGAAACGCTTTTCTTGCCATTACCATTTTACATTTTGTATCGTCTCTACTTCAGCCACCATACTTTATTGCCCAAATAGAAGAACTCAATTCTTACTTTTTAGTGTTTCATTTCCTAATCTAATTCTCTCGGCATTGCCCAGTTTAATTCGATTACATTCTATTACCTGTGTTTTGCTATTGTCAATGTTCATCTCGTATCCTCCTTTCAAGACACTGTCCATTCAGTTCAACTGCATTCTCAGGACCTTTGGTGTCTGTAACAGAGTTACAATGTCATTTCTTCTCCATAAACTTCTCTTGTAATTCCCTTTCCAACTTTGTCTTTGCTTTCCTACACAGTTTGCTCATCACAGAGACTGAATAACATTGGGGTAGGCTAGAACCTCTCTCACTCCTTTCTCAGCCATTGCTTGCCTTACATGCTCTTCAGCTCTTATAACTTCCACCTAATTCCTCTACAAACTGTAAATAACCTTTTACTCCCTGTATTTTACCCCTTCTAACTTCAGAATTTCAAATGTATTCCAGTCAACAATGTCAAAAGCTTTCTCCAAATATAGAAAATGCTCCAAACGTATGTTTGCCTTTCCTTAATCTACCTTGTAAGAGAAGTCACAGGGTGGGTATTGCCTCGTTTGTTCTAACATTACTCTTTAATCAAAACTTATCTTTCCTGAGGCCACCTTCTACCAGTTTTTCCATTCTTCTGTACATAATTAGTGTTGGTATTTTGCAACTATGACGTTTTAAAGTAATGCTTCGGTAACATCCACATCTTCAGCACCTTTCTTCTTTGGAATTCGAATTATTACGTTCTTCTTGAAGTCTGAAGGTACTTCGCCTGTCTCATGTATCTACCACACTTGGTGGAATAGTATCGTCATGGCTGGCGATCTTTGGTGAGTACTGGCTTCTCAGCTGAGCTCTTGATATTCATACAGTTGCTTCCCTTTTCTCCACATCTTCAAGTTTACTGTAAGCCATATCCATCTTTCCTTTGGTTATGTATGCTTCTATATCCTTACATTTGTACCCCAGCCATTTATGCTTGACCATTTTGCGTTTCCTGTCAGTCTCATTGTTTTGGGCGTCTGTGTTCTGTTTTGCCTACATCATTTGCTGCATTTTTATGTTTTCCCTTTCAGTATTTCCTGTGATATCAAAGGATTTTTGCTAGGTCTTTTCTTTTTACCTATTTGATTTTATGTCTTCACTATTTCATCTATCAAAGCTACCCATTCACCTTGTGTTATAGTTCTTTTCCCGGTTTCAGTCATTATTTACCTAATACTCCTTATAAAAGTCTTTATAGCCTCTGATACTTTAAGTATATATAGGTCCCTTCTCCTTAATTTCTTACTTTTCTTCAATTTCTTCAGTTTTAGTCTGTAATTCATAATCAATAAATTATGGTCCGAGTCAATATCTGCCCCTGGAAATGTATGGCACTTTAAGATACAGTTTTGAACTCTCTGTTTACCATTATATAATTTATCTGAACTATTCTGGTCTCTTGCATGTATACAGTTTTCTTTCATGATTCTCAGATGAAGTGTTGGCTTGCTTCCAAAAACCAGTAGTTGTGTCACTTACTAAACGACACAGCCAGCATGTAGTACAAGTTCAATATATTTTCTTATTCCACTCTGAAATGAGAGCACTTACTTTATGTGTACTTCAGTCTTTTCTGAAATTGTAAAAACTACTCCATAAGAGTAAAGTTCTCCAAACGTGAAAAATTGACTATTAATACAATGTGGTCATGCAGCTAAAACAACTAAGCTATTTGAATTTAAAAGGACTGGAGCCGAGAAATCTTGTCAGTAGCATATTTAATAGTGTATATGTTACATTATTACTCTACTACACACCAATAATCAGTAAGTGAAATCAAATTAAGAAGAAATATTACCAAAAACCATTTTAGAAATTAAAAATAATTTGAAGTAGATGCTATTAGCAACCAACACAAATTTCCATTTTCATGGCAAGGAAAATTGTTTAGACATTAAAAAATGTAAGTTCATTTAAAATATCTTGTGTTCCATGGTAGAAGACCTTCTGTTTTAAGGTACAAGATGGAGCATGAGAAAGGAAGTTGGGCATTACTGTCCACACATTATGTAACTGTTATTAAAAATATACAGTATTTTGCTCATCATAAAAATCTCTAACTGAAGAATTAATAATACCTTCGTAATAGCTTTCATATACAGGGTGTAACAGGCATAAGTGCAGATATTTTTATATGTGGTACCATAATATGTATACACATCAGTGTGTCCGTCTTTTTCTGTGTTGAACAGTCTTTCTACAAATATGTCACAAGCTTTTCGATCAGATGTTTTTAGCATGGCCATAATGTACCACTAAGTAACCAACACCTGTCGGTATAGACTGACAATTTTATGTTCACGTATGAAAATTTCAACACGTAAACCTGCTGCCCAGTGGAATGTAAGCATTAATGGCTTGCTCTTGTCACATGTGCTTGGAGGTACTACCCAATCTAAAAACATCCGACTTGTAATATCTTTAATTATTATTCTGCAAATGACGTAAAAACTGATGTAATGTTGTTCAGTACACTGTACATGGTGACCAAAAGAGATATCTGCACTTATACATGTTACATTCTGTTTTATACAGCACGTAAGTATCTAGAAGTCGTAATACTTATTAATGCTGCTCAAAACACAGCCACATGTCTCACAACAATCAAAATAGAAAGTTCCAAAAACTGTTTATGGTGGTTTCTAGTGTGTTTTCCTTCATGTGATTCTAAAAAAATCACTAGATTGAAACAATAACCTGGGAACATCATGTGTTCCTAGTTAAACTATCCTCCAGGTTTAACACTCTCCCAACCCTTGTCATCCCGTTTTGTCAAATAGTCTTGTCATGTGTTATATCAAAAGTTTATGGAAATGGAAATCAGCGTTTGGCGTCAGTAGCTGGGAGGCGCCTTACAGGGCAGGTCCAGCTGCCTTGGTGCAGGACTTAATACATTTGACGCCGCATTGGGCGACCTGCGCACCGGATTGGGATGAAATGATGATGAAGACAACACAACACCCACTGGAGAAAATCCCTGACCCAGCAGAGATTCTAACCTGGGCCCGTAGGATGGCAATCCGGCACACTGACCACTCAGCTATCAGGGCGGACATCAAAAGCTTATGAACTGTTATGAAAGGAAAGAGTAAAATTACCAAGTAGAGTTCACAGCCCAGCTCAGATAAACCTCTCAGTCCTGACAGGCCTCGGAAGGCCCAGTAGTACTGAGTGACTGTCGTGTCATCCTCATCTGTTAGGTATCATTGGATGTGGATATTAAGGGGCATGAGGTCAGCACATTGCTCTCCTGGCTGTCGTCAGTTTCGAGACTGGAGCCACTACTTCTCAATCAAGTAACTCACCAATTGACCTCAAAAGGGCTGAGTGCACTCGCTTGCCAACAGCACTCGGCTGGTTCAGATGGTGACACGTCAAAGTGCTAGCCAAGACCGACAGCACTTTACTTTGGTGATCTGATGGGAACTGGCATTACGAATATGGCAAAGCCATTGACAGCTCAGAAAACATCAAAGTCAAATATTTCACTAAGACTGGTGCGACTACATTTGTAGCGTTGCACTTAAGTGGTCACACCTCCTCTCAGCACGACGAGGACGACGCATGGTGCATGGCCACTGTCGTCCAATAGGTCGTGACGTTTGCACATTGTAATGCTGATGGCAGGAACTCATTCGACAGCACTGGACGCTGCACAGTTGCTTGTGAGAGGTGTCAGTGGTGCAGAAGACTCCCAGAAAATCTGCATGGGAGACAGCCCCCAGTGGTGGATCTGTCTCCTGCGAGTGATGGCACTTGGCGCCAGGGTGGCTGTACCAGTGCAGAAGGATGAGCGACTGTGCTGCTCTGATCTCAGTCCGTTGGCATCCAGGGTAGGAGTCTGGTTCTCACTGGAGTAAGCCTGGAGGCTGTCCACCAGCTGAGAGGCACGAAGTCCAGGAAGGAGGACTTGGTGCTAGAAGATGCTGCAGTGGTGGAGGCCCAAACTTGTGGCGACTGCTTGTTGTCCCATATCAGTCCGGCACCTGGGTTAGCCCTCTCGTCATAGCAGAGCGTGATCAGAGTGATGATACCTCTGCTACAATACTGATGGTAGATGTACAGGTTAAGAACTCACTTCTTGTGCCAACAGGCTGCTTCCAGCCATGTTCAGAATAAAAAACACATTGCTGGAAAAATTAGTATATCTGGATAGGCAACATCGATTTTGAGAGCTGTGTGACCGGCCAGTGTGGCCGAGCGGTTCTAGGCGCTTCAGTCTGGAACCGCGCGACCACTACGGTCGCAGGTTCAGATCCTGCCTCGGGCATGGATGTGTGTGGTGTCCTTAGGTTAGTTAGGTTTAAGTAGTTCTAAGTTCTAGGGGACTGGTGACCTCAGATGTTGAGTCCCATAGTGCTCAGAGCCATTTGAACTATTTTTTTTTTTGAGAGCTGTGTGTACCATTTAATAACGAATGCTCACAGCCAGATGGCTCAGTGAGGTGCAAAAGTATGAAGCAAGCAAGCAACCACGCCATGGAGATGCAGTTGTGCTTTCTACAGCCCACTGAGCAAGTTTGAAAGGTATCAAATTGTAGCCTTCCGAGTGGTGGGAGGGTCCTTTTGGAGAATTGTCACACAAGTTGGATGTGCTGCATCAGTTGTGCAACAATGTTGGTACCAGCAGTCATGTGAACGTTCTCACACTTGTAGATGAGGTCTATGCAGCACAGACGCCCACCAGGCTCGTCGTATTGTAAGGCTAGCAGTGGCGGATCGTACAGCTACCTCAGCACAGATAAGGGAGCTTGTGAGTCCAGATGTGTCAACATAAACTGTTGCAAACCAATTATTAGCAGTGGGACTACACCACACAATCGACACGCACGCCTTGACAGGTGCTGTCAGAGTACCACGTGAAAGATGGAATCGTGTGCCATAGTCTTAGCGATGAAAGCATATTCTGACTGCACACAAGCGATGGTCGTCTGTGCGTACAACATAGACCTGGTGAGTACTGTCTCGTAGATTGCATTCGTCCAAGACATACTGGCCCCGTCCCGGGCCTTATGGTCTGGGTTGCGATAAGCTACAACTCTCGTTCAACTTTGGTGTTTCTTGGTAGGACGCTAACCAGTGCCTGGTACACACAGAAAGTTGTTAGGCCCATTCTCCTGCTGTTCTTGCAAGAAGAAGGTTATCCAACTGGATAATGCTCGCCCACACACTGCCCATTAAACTCAGCATGCAGAGCGACTGCACTACTGCTCGTAGACTACACCACATACGTTATGGGTGTTTCATGATGGGTTGATATCTGGTACCTCAGAACCACTTGAGTTGTTGATCTGTAAATTTAATCATTTCATGTATTCCTTATGTATCCTTGCAACAATAAATCTTGAGTGAACTGGAAACCTCTAAAAGGCTACACTAAATCGTTTTCCTGGCAGTGTACATTGTCTGGCAATTTAGAAACTGCTTGGCCTGTCCTGCAAAAGCCCCAGGTCACTGCTACTTTGGCAGGCTTGCCGTGTTAGCCTGGCTGGCTTCGCAATGCATAAGCAGCCCTGTTGCTGCAGGCAGCATGCTGACACCGTATCATCCGCTAAGCCCATTCATAGATTTCACAACATCAAAAGGTCAATATATAGGATTATAAAATAAAATTTAGCAATCACATCGCCCATTTATCTCCTCATTTGTATCTCATTTTCTTATGGCTTGCAAAAATCTGCAATTTACAGCCCCATCCCATGGGGGCCTTACCTGTTTTGCCTTTCTGGTAATATGTAGGGTATTTACAAATGAATGGTGCATATTTAAAATTAACAATAAATTGATTTATAGCTTTATATGGGCAAATCTTACAGCAAAAGCAGTGGCCACTGTCCAAAGTTTTGAAGTGCTACTCGCTGTTCGCCTGTCATGCTTACTGAGCAGGCGTAACGTGTTTTCAAGATGGCGTCACAACAGGGAAAGGCTTTCCATGTGTTCCATTTTGAGGTGTTCAGATATGTGGTTACAGTGCAGCTGAGTTTCGTCCACGGTTTTGGGAAGATCCACCACACCAGAATAACATAGGTAGACGGTACTGGCAGTTTGTAGATACCGGATGCTTTTATAATGGGGAGAGTTCTAGTCGACCTTGTGCGTATGATGCAAACACTGAAAGAGGGCGCGAGGTATTTCACCAAAGTTTTCGCAAGTCACTTAGTGAAGCAAGCAGGGAATATTCATGCCAAAGATTGTGATGTGGAAGATGTTGCTTAAGAGCTACGTTTTAAACCATACAAAGTGTGATTAGTGCAAGCCCTTACGCCAGCACACAAGGTGAAAAGATGTGACTTTTGTGACGAGCAGCTGTTAAAAATGGAGGACGCAGATTTTGAAGAAAGACTCATGTTCTGCGATGAAGCTACTTTAGATATAAATGGCAAAATGAACACACACTATGTCTGTGTCTGGGGAAGCGAGAAACCACATACATTGGCAGAGCATCAAAGTGATCATTTTCCATGTGATGTTGCACGATAAATTGAATGGCCCATTTTTCTTTGAACAACAAACGGTGATGGGTAACGCATTTCTAGACATCTTTGAAACCTGGATGTTACCCCAGCTGAACACCAGTTATGCAGTTATGATGATCATATTTTGCAATTGGATGGTGCTCTACCCCATTTTCACAGGAATGTACGAGAGCTTCGTCATCATGTTCTTCACAAACGCTGGATGGCTGTACCGCAATAGCGGACGATAACTTTCTCCACACGTTACCCATTTGCCGGATTTAACATCCTGCGATTTCGTTTTCCGGGGCTTGTAAAAGACTGAGTTTAAAGCACTGGTGCTGCCATCTGTTGAAAACCTTACCTTTGGACTAATGGTCACCATCAGCCTCGACGTAGTTCCCACCTGCACGTACACACCACTCCCAGCGCTTCTGCCACTGGTCAAACGTTTTCTGGAAGCCATGGTCTTTGAGGGTGTTTATCACCACCAGCGATGCTTCTTGCATCCTCTCTAGAGTGTTGAACCGACGGCCTTTCAATTTGAGTTTCAGTTTTGGGAATAGCGCGAAGTCGCAAGGTGCCAAATCTGGCGAGTAGGGTGGGTGGGGTACAACTGCCATGTTGTTTTTTGCCAAAAAGGTCCTGGGGAGCAAGGACGTGTGGCAGCGCGTTGTCGTGATGCAGCAGCCAGTTCCCTTGACGCCAAAGTTCGGGCGGTCGTCGCCGCACGTTTTCACAGATCCGTCGCAAAATGTCACAGTAGTACGCGGACTTCACTGTTTGGTTGAGTGCGACGAATTCTTTGTGCGCAATTCCCTTGGTATCAAAGAAAACGATGATCATATTCTTCACTTTGCTCTTCACTTGTCTCGCTTTTTTGGGTCTTGGAGAGCCCGGGCTCTTCCAATGGGACGATTGTTGATTTGTCTTTGGGTTATAACCGTAAATCCAGCTCTCGTCGCCGGTGATAACCCGTGACACTTTTCCCGAGATTCACACAGAATTTGATACACACGCGCTGTTCTGTTCACGGATCCATTGTAAAATCGCCACACACCAGAGGCACGCAACACGCCTTCCCAGCTGAATGCCACTCTGCACTCATCAGATATGCAGCTCTCACCACCTAGTGGTGCAAAGATCTACTACTCTTACTTTTCAGATAGCAGCACCAGTCCCGAAAATTTTGGATTCCACCTCATATGTACCGTCAATGCCTTTGTCACTTGAGGAGCTTGTGATTGGATAAAGCATGCACTGCAGGAGGACATGCTAAACTCAGTATGTGAAGTACTCGATTACTAAGTAGATGTCTGTCTTGTGATAAAGGGTTCACATATTGAAGAATTGTGATTAATGCTTCAAAAACTTGGATAGTTGCTGTTGTTGAGCTGTAAGGTTTGTCCATATAAAGTAATAAATCGATTTATTATTAATTTTTAAAACAGCACCAATAATTTATAAACACCTTGTACATGCAGTGGAGACGTTTTCGTCGTCCATATTGTGAAAACCTAAATACACTGAAGAGGCAAAGAAATTGGTACACCTGCCTAATATCGTGTAGGGCCTCCGCGAGCAAGTAGAAATGCAGCAACACAACGTGGCATGGACTCCGAAAGCCGATATCGATGATGTTTCGTTGAATCGGTCGTACGCTGACATTTGTTGATGGCCCAACATTGAAATCTGCAATAATTTGCGGAAGGGTTGCACTTATGTCACGTTGAACGATTCTCTTCAGTCGTCGTAAGTCCCGTTCTTGCAGGATCTTTTTCCGGCCGCAGTGATGTCGGAGATTTGATGTTTTACGGGATTCCTGATACTCTCGGTACGCTCGTGAAATGGTCGTCGGGAAAGGAAAATCCCCACTTCTTCGCTACTTCGGAGATGCTGTGTCCCATCGCTCGTGCACCGACTATAACACCACTTTCAGACTCACTTAACTCTTGATAACCTACCATTGCAGCAGTAGTAACCGATCTAACAACTGCTCCAGACACCTGTTGTCTTAGGCCGGTATTGCACTATCAAATTTCTTTGTCAAATATCTTTGTCCAAAATCTTTGTCAAAGATATTTGATGAAGTAATAAGATCTTTGTCAAATGTCGTCCAATATTTGATCAAATCTAGGGCCTCGCTGTAGATTTTATCAAAGAAATCGCTTGTAATCTGTTCACTGCAATGTGACATGTTACCACAAGGAGTGCTAGCATCGCTGCAGTGTTCAGTCGTCTGTAGTGTTTTTATAAACATTGCCGGTAAATACAATTGGTGTGTGCCGACAACTACAAAATTAATAGAGATGTATGAAGCTGATGAGGCGCTTCACAACGTGAGGCACCCTGAATACAAAAATAAAATAAGAAGATTGGAGACGAGACCTGACCTGACCTGACCTGACCTAACCTAACCTAACCTAACCTAACATGACATAACCCTCTCCTGTAGCAAGGAATCGGAGTGTTACAGTGAGCCTGTCTTCTGAAGATGTAGCAGTTCTTAAGTGAATATTGTGCTTTGTGATATGAGAATACACTTCACTGAGCACATACAGGAATGTATGCTCATCTATTCTTAAGTAATTGATGTACCACTTGACGTCTTCCACTGTAGGCTCACGTAAGAAGTTTTGTTGAATGCTTTTATCGTATCGTCGTAAAACCCACGGCTTCACCCAGATTAGATTAGTTTTTCGTTCCATAGATCCGTGCTGAGGAGAACCTCGTGGATGTGGAACATGTCAATTTTTTTAAGCTGAAATAACAGTACTAATAGTATGAATAAGTACAATACATCATTTGTTTCTATCAAAAATTTCGTCAATGGAGTAGGAGTTGGTCACTAGTAAGTCTTTCAGGCTCCTTTTAAACTGATCTTTATTTGTAACTAAATTTTTTATGTTTGCTGGCAAATTATTGAAGATGAGTGTTCCTGAGTAATGGACCTCTTTTTGAACTAAAGTAAGTGCTTTTAAGTTCTTGTGTAGATCATTTTTGTTCCTGGTATTGTGTGTATGAACTGAGTTGTTTGTTGGAAAAAGAGATATATTATTTACGACAAATTTCATTAAGGAGTAAATACACTCCTGGAAATTGAAATAAGAACACCGTGAATTCATTGTCCCAGGAAGGGGAAACTTTATTCACACATTCCTGGGGTCAGATACATCACATGATCACACTGACAGAACCACAGGCACATAGACACAGGCAACAGAGCATGCACAATGTCGGCACTAGTACAGTGTATATCCACCTTTCGCAGCATTGCAGGCTGCTATTCTCCCATGGAGACGATCGTAGAGATGCTGGATGTAGTCCTGTGGAACGGCTTGCCATGCCATTTCCACCTGGCGCCTCAGTTGGACCAGCGTTCGTGCTGGACGTGCAGACCGCGTGAGACGACGCTTCATCCAGTCCCAAACATGCTCAATGGGGGACAGATCCGGAGATCTTGCTGGCCAGGGTAGTTGACTTACACCTTCTAGAGCACGTTGGGTGGCACGGGATACATGCGGACGTGCATTGTCCTGTTGGAACAGCAAGTTCCCTTGCCGGTCTAGGAATGGTAGAACGATGGGTTCGATGACGGTTTGGATGTACCGTGCACTATTCAGTGTCCCCTCGACGATCACCAGTGGTGTACAGCCAGTGTAGGAGATCGCTCCCCACACCATGATGCCGGGTGTTGGCCCTGTGTGCCTCGGTCGTATGCAGTCCTGATTGTGGCGCTCACCTGCACGGCGCCAAACACGCATACGACCATCATTGGCACCAAGGCAGAAGCGACTCTCATCGCTGAAGACGACACGTCTCCATTCGTCCCTCCATTCACGCCTGTCGCGACACCACTGGAGGCGGGCTGCACGATGTTGGGGCGTGAGCGGAAGACGGCCTAACGGTGTGCGGGACCGTAGCCCAGCTTCATGGAGACGGTTGCGAATGGTCCTCGCCGATACCCCAGGAGCAACAGTGTCCCTAATTTGCTGGGAAGTGGCGGTGCGGTCCCCTACGGCACTGCGTAGGATCCTACGGTCTTGGCGTGCATCCGTGCGTCGCTGCGGTCCGGTCCCAGGTCGACGGGGACGTGCACCTTCCGCCGACCACTGGCGACAACATCGATGTACTGTGGAGACCTCACGCCCCACGTGTTGAGCAATTCGGCGGTACGTCCACCCGGCCTCCCGCATGCCCACTATACGCCCTCGCTCAAAGTCCGTCAACTGCACATACGGTTCACTTCCACGAAGTCGCGGCATGCTACCAGTGTTAAAGACTGCGATGGAGCTCCGTATGCCACGGCAAACTGGCTGACACTGACGGCGGCGGTGCACAAATGCTGCGCAGCTAGCGCCATTCGACGGCCAACACCGCGGTTCCTGGTGTGTCCGCTGTGCCGTGCGTGTGATCATTGCTTGTACAGCCCTCTCGCAGTGTCCGGAGCAAGTATGGTGGGTCTGACACACCGGTGTCAATGTGTTCTTTTTTCCATTTCCAGGAGTGTATATTGAGAGGCAGTAGTTAGTATACCCAGTTCTTTGAAGAGATGTCTACAGGACGTCCGTGAATTTACTCCACAAATAATACGTATTACATGCTTTTGGACTCTGAAGACTTTTGTTTGACTTGAAGATGTACTCCAAAATATTATACCATATGACATTATGGAATGAAAGTATGCAAGCTTTTTCATTTTTATGTTGCCTATGTCTGCCAACACTCGAATTGCAAACAGATTTGTTAAGGCGTTTCTGCAGTTCTGGGATGTGCTCCTCCCAACTGAATTTATTATCAAGTTGTAATCCCAGAACTTTTAAGACTGTCAACCTCGTATGTATGGTTCCATTTTTTCCCCCACTTCTTTTCCGCATGTGCACACTATGCAATTGGGGTACATGCAACTGCTGCGGTTAATAACAAGTTGTTGTCGGCCATCTTGAACTTTGACGAAAAATTTGATGACAGTGTAATACCCCTTCTAGCGCTACGTCAAAGATCTTTGTCAAATATATTTGACGGAATATTTGATCACATCTTTGATCAAATCTTTGACAAAGAAGTTTGATATTGTAATACCGGCCTTACATAGGCGTTGCCGACCTCAGCCCCCTTTTCTGCCTGTTTACTTATCTCTGTATTTGAATACACATGTCTATACCAGTTTCTTTGGCGCTTCAGTGTAATATTCAATGACTCTCTTATATTGCATCCCTTTCGCGAGCAAGAGCTCAACTCACAGAACCCCTCAATATTTCTGCAAACGTGGTGAGAACAAGCTAACACAGTGATTCGGGTAACTGCACAATATTTGTTCTCGTGATGTACATCTCACTGAGATTTCTGGACATTGCACAACGTGACTGGCAACACAAGGAAGAAGAGCGAATAACAGCATGTGAATCGGGAAAGAACATACCCTTCGATTCCTTGAATCGACCACAGTACATTTGAAGATAAATTTGTCCGTCATTTTCAAGCAATGATGAAACTTTCTCTTCTTTAGAATAAACCGTTCTTGTATCTCATAAATCCCACTTTAAAATGAAGCGAACATGTTCAAATGCGCATTGGAAAACTACAGACAGAGGTTCGCTTGTGCACACCATTATTGACTTATACCCGGGAATAAGCATTCACACTGGAGCACATGGGAGAGAACGCGAGGGAAAGAAGAACGCAGCGGGATATACGTTAGTTTACTGTTGCCTAACCCTTTCGTGATTGTTGGGGCACATATCTCCCTCTAAAATAATATGAAGTTTTGAGCGTTGGGACATTTATATATCTGTCTAGTACTAGCATGTAGCGAGATGCTTCCGGAACTTGGAGAAAAAAACCACAGGCTATGGGATTGATATATACTCGTAGAAGGGTGTAGCGATCAAATGGTGTGGTGTGTGTTTATAGTGTGTCTGTTTCACGAAACTTAGTTCACATCACCATCTTCTACATTCCAAGTATGTCTGAAGTAACTAATTGTGTTTTCTTATACGCCATAGACATTGTTTTGAAATATTACGACCCACATTAGTAATTCTGTTGATCTGTAGATAATTTGTATATAGTGGGATATGTATGCCCCAGAAACCTTCATCGAATGTAGAAAACACAGGCGTGTGATATGTCAAAGCCATCTTCAAATATTGTGTTTAAAACTTGTGTGATTTTTCATATTTTCATTGGCAGGAGAAATATACGTTTTGGTACAGATTTGTTATACTTTTTTCCGTAACCGTCATCCTGATAAAATCATTCTGAAATTAAATATTTAACTCTCAAAATCCTACGTGCACATGACACCATGGATCTAGTTAGGCTCAGTGGTCACATGTGTCCCACCCATTTCGTCAATTTTCAAAATCGGTAGGCTTATAATTTATTTGGTAATGAAAGTGTATCATTTATCACAAAGGAAGAGAGGTTTTGACGTATTTGTTTTTAAAATATATACTAAATAAATTTTAACCATGAAAGGGTTAACTTATATTCTGTACAGTGCATTGTAGTCACTAAGCAGAACAGAAACGTACAGTTTGCCGTAGGAAAGAATGAATTAAGGTGTCTCAATTTGCACGCAAACGTGAAATGTCTGGAAAAAGTATAGTTAACAATAAACTGCAGCTTCAGCTAGCCTTGTTTACATTAGTCCAAAATTTTGCACATATATCAGGTGACGCTTTTCACGGATTTCTCGTTAAAACTGAGAAGGAAATTTAAAAGCAGAATACTAATTACCGATGACAAAGTTAACCTGAATAAAGACATTTACACTCTGGCAATTATCAATCGAAGACATTTACATTAGTGATTTTTTCGCTCTTCAATTGCTGCTTTGTATCAGACAGTTGCCGATGTCTGCAGTGACCTTTGTAAAGTATTGAAGGATTTTATCAAAGAACGTTTAAGGAAGATAATATCCCTAATAAATGATCATAGAAACGTGAAACATACATACAACCTGTTACATGGACTACTTGATAGAAGCTGTTATATTGTTTGTTAGAAAGCAGGTAGTGTGATATTGGTCAAAGCATTTTTGTTTATCATTAAAAATCTTTTACATAACAGTGCTACACCAGATGTTTTTAATTTTAATGTGCATGATATGGGACACATTCTGAGGTGTCAAGGGATCACGAGTTTAGTATTGGATGGAAGCGTGAGGACGGGGGGTAAAAATCGAAGAGAGAGACCAAGAGATGATTCAGAAGCATGTAGGTTGCATAGTTTCTCGGAGATGAGAAGGCTTGTTCAGGATAGAGCAGCATGGAGAGCTGCATCAAACCAGCCTTTGGACTGAAGACCACAACAACAACAATAGAAATGTATTCCTAGTCATTCATTTTCAAGAAAATTTATTGTGCTTTTAACAAAAAGAATTACGAAGTTTGCGCTTATTCTCTCAGTTCCCGCCAGACGCAAGCGTCTAACGAATACCGGGTGGTTGTAATTATTAAACTCTCTCTATTTAAGACGTTATAACGCGAAAACTAATTACGGAAGAGTGCCAAACTTGGTAGCATTAATGTAAAGGACATGGGGAAGAGAAATAATGCAGAATCAGTTCAATTGAAACACTTTTAATGCGCTGCTACGGTACATCATACCATTTCATACCGGTGCCATTATTGCTACAAAAGGGGCTCAATATGGCGCCCATCTGTGTCCAGAAGAGTCTGAAAGCGCAGGATTGCATTCCGCTCAGCAGAACGAAGCATGTCCGTAGATATGCTGGTTACCTCTCTTGATATGCTGCGCTTCAGATCAGCACATGTGTGAATGTTGCCCTGATAAACCCTGTCCTTCAGGTAGCCCCACAACCGGAAATCACGGGGAGTGAGATCAGGTGATCGTTACGGCCAACATCTGGAAACGATCGGCTGATAATTTGATCGTTTCCAAATTTGTTTCGAAGATGCAGGTGAACTTCACGAGCGATGTGCAGTGGGGCCCATCTTACATGAAAACTGTTGAGTTCAAGGCGTCTCCTCCCAGTAGGGTGGGTGTGGCATTCTGGCCAAGCATAGCGCAACGCTGGCCAGTCATAATGTACATTTTTGGTCCTTGAGCGCCAACCTCTTCAAAAAATAATGGACCAATGATGAACGTAGCCGTGAAGTCACACCACGCGGTGACATGTTCATCATGCAGAGGAACTTCATACACAGTAACTGGAGTTGAATATCCCCACACTCGGCAATTCTGTGTGTTCACCTCACCCGTCAGAGAAAAATGAGCTTCGTCTGTCCACAGGATGGTCCAGGGCAAGCCTCTTCAATTTCCGTCCTTGCGAGAAAGTGGAGAGCGAAGTCAACGTGTCGTTGTACGTCCTGTGATGCAAGCTGCTGTACGATGTGGATCTTGTACGGATACCATTTGAGAATGGTTCGAAGCACCTTCCGTACAGTGGACCATAGGATGTTCAACTGTTGTGGCACAGCACACGCACTGCCTGACGATCGGGAATTGCGCGCTGCGTTGTCTGCCATAGCAACAGCCATTTCATCAACTACCTGTGGTGCAACTGGTCGTCAGCTCTTCCTGGAGCGACACCCAGTTCCCCAGTAGATTCGAACTTCTTGATCATGCTCCTCACAGCAGGTGGAGAAAGAAGACCGTCCCGATACATTTTCAATCGGCGATGTTCTCGAAGTGTAGCTGCAGCATTACTGTTGTTTTGATAATACAGCTTCACGAATAATGCCGTGTTCCTTTTGTCCAATCTCATGTTGACACGTCAACAACTGCACTGCGACTGGTCAAGTGTGTGAGACTATGAATCACGATGACTGATCACGGCACATGGTGGCCATACTCGGAACTGGACAGTGGCGCTGTGACGCGTGGAAATCATGGACATTAATGCTACCAAGTTTGGTATTCGTGCGGTAATTAGTTTCTGCACTATAACGTTTAAATAGGGAAACTTTAATTGCAACCAGCCGGTATATCGTCCTCACGTCCCCAATAGGACCTTTCAATGCCTCAGCTATTTTCTACCAGTCATATGTCGTCCCCTTCGGCATTTGCATTGTGCATCTCTTGGATTCCAGAAGCACATACAATATATTTCTTCTGTCAGAAACATTACATCCTCTTCGGACCACTCCACTGCTCACGTAACTCATGTCAACAACAACAAAAGTAGACAAGAAACCGGACGGTAGCTTTCTTACTGCTGGGTCCAAAGCGCAGAGGGCGCGGCCTTCCTTTGAGGTTTGCTGAAAAATCGATTACTAGCGGAACCCAACCGAACAACTGAGAATGCAAACCGCGCATGCGCGCTTCCCGCTTGCTCCGGAGAGAACTCTCGTCCGCTGTTTCACATTCCATGGAGATGTAATACCTCCATGGCACGCTGACCTGTGTTTTAACACTCGTTTCACACTACGTCCTGCAAACGCAAAGTGTACGACCGTAGGAACTGCTACCCGCGGTGGTCTAGCGGTTCTAGGCGCTCAGTCCGGAACCGCGGGACTGCTACGGTCGCAGGTTCGAATCCTACCTCGGGCATGGATGTGTGTGATGTCCTTAGGTTAGTTAGGTTTAAGTAGTTCTAAGTTC
This sequence comes from Schistocerca americana, assembly GCF_021461395.2. Classification (NCBI taxonomy): domain Eukaryota; kingdom Metazoa; phylum Arthropoda; class Insecta; order Orthoptera; family Acrididae; genus Schistocerca; species Schistocerca americana. The sequence goes on along the minus strand of NC_060121.1, from coordinate 266,921,399 downwards.
TAGGGGACTGTGACCACAGATGTTAAGTCCCATAGTGCTCAGAGCCATTTGAACTGCTACCGACATTCGTTAGCTTTCGACAAAGCGAGTGAATCGAGGAACAATATTCATACTCTTTCTTGTCACAAAGTCGATACCGTATCAATGCGGTCGTCGATATGTGACACCACGTTTCAAGTTCGCAGGAAGTAGTGTGGAATGAAAGTTACCCCGGCTTGTGTTCGCTTGGGCGTAAAAGGGGCTATAAAATATATGTATTGGTTTAATGAATACGTTTCTGGGAGAATAGATTAATCCAATGAAACGTTCGAAAGTTGAAATGCGTTGGCTGTGTTTTTAACTGCAACCATAAGACGGAAATCATGGAAGAGAGATGGAGGAAGCTTCTTCACACAAAAAAGTTAAACGACTTTTAATTTCCTTACCTAGATGTCAATCAGCAGCTTACACTATGAGCAGGACGTTTCTACTACGGTACACGATGGGTGACTGACAAGTCAACAAAGAGGTGGACAACTCAGCTGTAAAAAATTTCAGGGGTATTACCAAATGAAAGGACTGATTAAAAACTTAATACACTGTGAAATACCGGGTGATCAAAAAGTCAGTATAAATTTGAAAACTTAATAAACCACGGAATAATGCAGATAGAGAGGTAAAAATTGACATAGGGGTTTCATTAGAACCAAAAAAAAAAAAAAAAAGTTCGCAGAATGTCCTACAGATGGCGCTGGACAGCAAAACGTAACTGCTACCGTGACGGGTGAGAGGTACGCCGATATGTTACAGAATCGCATCATCCCCAGCCTGGTTGATAAACACCTGCTGGAACGTACGATGTTTATGCAGGATGGCGCTCCATCCCATATTGCTAGACGCGTTAAAAGATCTCTTGCGCGCGTCGTTTGGTGACGATCGTGTGCTCAGCCGCCACTTTCGTCTTGCTTGGCCTCCCAGGTCCCCAGACCTCAGTCCGTGCGATTATTAGCTTTGGGGTTACCTGAAGTCGGAAGTGTATCGTGATCGGCCGACATCTCTAGGGATGCTGAAAGTCAACATCTGACGCCAATGCCCCACCATAACTCAGGACATGCTTTACAGTGCTGTTCACAACATTATTCCTCGACTACAGCTATTGTTGAGGAATGACGGTGGACATATTGAGCATTTCCTGTAAATAACATCATCTTTGCTTTGTCTTACTTTGTTAAGCTAATAATTGCTATTCTGATCAGATGAAGCGCCATCTGTCGGACATTTTTTTGGTTCTAATAAAACCCCATGTCATTCCAAGCAGCCGGCCAGGGTGGCCGAGTCATTCTAGGGGCTACAGTCTGGAACCGCGCGACCGCTACGGTCGAAGGTTCGAATCCTGCCTCGGGCATGGATGTGTGTGATGTCCTTAGGTTAGTTAGGTTTAAGTAGTTCTAAGTTCTAGGGGACTGATGACCTTAGAAGTTGAGTCCCATAGTGCTCAGAGCCATTTGAACCATTCCAAGCATGTGTGTCAATTTGTACCTCTCTATATACATTATTCCGTGATTTATTCAGTTTTCAAATTTATACTGACTTTTTGATTACCCGTTACCTTCTGGTGTGTTGTTCATTGTGTTAATACGAGCTGTGATAAGACACTGAGGTAACAGAAGTCAAGGAATGGCGTTTTGCACATATACAGTTTGCGGTAGTACCGCGTACACGAAGTATAAAATGGCAGCGCACTGGCGAGGGTATCATTTGTACACAGGTGATTCATGTGAAAAGGTTTCCGATGTGATTACGGCCGCACCGCGGGAATTAACAGACTTTGAACGCAGAATAGTAGTTGGAGCTAAAAACTTGGGACATTCCATTTCGGAAATCGTTAGGGTATTCAATATTCCGAAATGCACAGCGCCAACAGTGTACCGAGAATCCCCAATTTCAGACATTACCCCTCACCATGGACAATGCAGTGGCCTTCACTTAGCGACCAAGAGCACCTGCATTTGCGTAGAGATGTCAGTACTAACAGAAAAGCAATATTGTGTGAAATAACGGTAGAAAACAACGCCGGGCGTACGACGAACATTTCCGTTAGCTCAGTGCGGCGAAATCTGACGTTAATGGGCTATGTCAGCAGATGACCGACGCGAGTGCCTTTGCTAACTCAACGACATCGCCTGCACCGCTTCTCCTGGGCTCGTATCCATATTGGTTGACGCTAGACGACTGGAAAACCATGGCCTGGTCATATGAGTCCCGATTTCAGCTGGTAAGAACCGATGGCAAGGTTCGAATGTGACGCAGACCCCACGAAACCATGGACCCAAGTTGTCAAAAAGGCATTGGACAAGCTGGCGGCGACTCCATAATTAAGTGTATATATATATATATATATATATATATATATATATATATATATATATATATATATATATAACTTACCAAACGAGGAAGCGTTGGTATGTTGATAGAGACAATAAAAAACACACAAACACACACACACAAATTGTGTGTTTTTTATTGTCTCTATCAACATACCAACGCTTCCTCGTTTGGTAAGTTACAGCATCTTTGTTTTTATGTATATTTTTCCCACGTGGAAAGTTTCCCCCTATTATATATATAATAAATATTCAAGTATATATACTTGAATATTTCTGGTATCTCAACTGCAGATTTTTCAGCGCTCATTGAACATTTCTGGTATCTCAACTGCAGATTTTTCAGCGCTCATTTAACTTTAGGACTCTGCATCTCAGAATGAACAAAAATGGACTTGTACCACTATTGAAATAAGCCTTCAGATGATAAAGCCAATTGAAAATGTTTTCACATTTAATCCAGAAGTTGGAAAGAACCACATTTCAGTACAGAATCGGCAGAGGAGTTAGAGCTGCTTAAAGGAAAAGAATCAGTAACAGTAAGTTTATTAAACTTCAGTAATGTCTCCAATTCCAATCAACTTGGAAAGGGAAGGTGTTTTCAGTCAAAATACGAGACAATAACCAATTTATTTTATGACACTTTTGTGGCTTATTTAGAAAAGTAAATTTCTCCGTTTCAACCTCTGAAATCATTTCATTGGATAACACTGAAAAATTCTGTTTCTTGGGCTGAATTTTTAAACTGTCTGAAAATCCTTAGGACAGCAGATCGGGTGCGCCATTTCATATAATTGAAGATGTATTGTTTGATGAGACAGAGTGTGTGAACAACATTGCATGCAAGAAGCTTGAGGAATGGAAAAAGCTAATTTGGAAACAGGTAAGAGATGGCATAATGTATTCCATACACTTAAACGTACAGGTAACTAATGTAAAAATTAGAGATGCTTGTGAAGGTTTGCTCATGCTGTACCAAGCACAAGCATGCTCTAGTGGAAAGGGTATTTTCAATTGTGATTTCTCTTTGGATTGATGAGAAAACTCATTCTACCACTGAAACTACTGAAGCAATTGTAATAGCTAAATCTCATTATCAAGACCTTACGTCAAGGAGTTCTACACACTACTATTTACCAATTCAAAGCTTCTGAATGAGGTTTTCTGATAAGTACAAAGTTAGTAGCAGTGTTACTGATCCAGTAGCTAAATCGTCAACAGATTTCTGATGTCTACATTAGTGTTCATTTGTCAGAAATCATTCTATTAATTTCTGAGTATACTGAATTATAATCAGTTCTTGGAGAAACAATGAATTATCATATTATGCAGTGCCATTACAAGCATGTTTTGAAGTGTCTTGTTAAAATATAGACCTATTTATGTGTATAAAGTTATTTTTTATTTGTTTTAGTATGCATAAAGCGATGCAGTCATATATGCAGAATATTTTCTTTTTGTCTAATGTCCCGTTTTGGCCCGTTTTTTAATTCTAGTTTTTTTTTTTTGCAAATGTCGCGTTTTTTCATGGAGAAAATGTGGTCACCATGTCATATGACCATTTTGATCTGGATTTATTGTTACTTACTACAAAGCATTTGAATTTGCTGAGGAATGAAGGGTGCAGCATTTTCAATCGCTTGAAGCCTCCCCACAATGGTCACTCAACACAGATATGGAAGATACAAGCACAGAACACCACAATATAAGCATTGTACTTCCTATGTCACAGTATGGAAACAGGGTACGACAACAGCACTCCTCATAGCCTGGCGATGAACTTCGAACACATCAAAAAATATGGTGAGAAAATCCTTAATCTTCCTTTAGGTCAGAGGAGTACTGGATGACAGTACTTTTAATTTATACCTTTCTTGTTGTCTAGTGGTAAAGTGCGTGACTGCAAAACGTTTATGTGGCCTTGAAAATTGATATATTCGAGAAATCTCAATCAAAAACTAAGATTATCTTCTCGTAGCTAGAGTTCACAGTCATCTACAATTTTGTAAATGACACTTTGGTTGCCTAATGGCTATAAAAATATTTCTGTGTAAATCCCAATATTGACTGTGTGGCATTATTAAGTGGATATATTTGTGCTTCAGCACGTGTCAGAACTTTAAAAAATCATCTGACATTAGATAAAACTGAGGCTGCTTTCATTTTGTGTTCTTGGTTACGATTTTTTGCGTGCATTACACTCTTTGAGTTGCGTTGAAAGTGTGTTACCCGTATTCTACTTTATTTTTGCTCGTATCCATAATATTGAGTGGAGCAAATTATTCCATATTTCTTCTTATTTCATATAACACGGAAGTTGGCTTAACAGGATGGTATTCTGAGGACCCATGTATATTCGCTGCTTACGATTTCGTGTGTGAGCTGTTCGATTTAAATGCATTGTATTAGGTTGGTAAGTTAGTTCGTAACGATTTTGTTTTGCATGTTGGTATTCCGGTTGCTATGTGTTTATTGATCGATTGTCATTTTTTATTTGTAGTTCACTGTTGCTATTTGAGTCTACATATTGTCATTTTGGGATAGTAAGTGAACGCTAGAAAGCGGACTGCCAAGTAGAGAAATCGGAAAATTTCCGGCGCACTCTTCTGTTTTCGATGGAGGGGTGCCCTTTGCGACGTGTATAGGGACAACGCCATTGGACAGAGCACGGCAAGGAAATGGTTCTCTCGTTTTAAGGAAGATCGTTTTGATATTAGTGACTCTCTACGTTTAAGAAGCATTCAGAGTTTGACGAAGATCGTTTAAACGCATTAATCCGTGATGATACAAGTCTGTGTACTCGAGAACTGGCAAATGTGATGAGCTTTGATCGTTCCACCATCGTTCGACATTTGCATGCAGTGGGGAAGGTACAAAAATCGGGTATATGGGTATCACATGCTCTAAGCAAAAATCTCAAAAATCAGCAGGTGGCCATATGTGTATCTCTGCTTGCCCCTCATCAACTGGATGACGAACAACACCGACCATACCTATTCTGTATCGTTACTGGTGAAGAGAAGTGGTGTCTTTATGCTAATTATAAGGAAAAGAAAGGAATGGTTGAGCCCAAACAAAGCAACAACTCTCTATATAAAGACTTGCGTACATCCACAAAAGACAACGTTAAGCATTTAGTGGAACAATGATGGTGGATGTACTACGAACTGCTTTCCTGAGGTTTAACCAGTACTGCCGACATTTATTGTCAACAACTGAGACGTCTTGTAGACGCAGTCCAGGAACAACGACCAGGAAGATTGTATTAAGTGATGGTACTCCACGATAACGCCCGCCTGTATTCTGCTAGACTGACAAAAAAACACTTTCCAGGAGTTGGTTAAGGAAGTCATTCCGCACCCACCTTATTTACCTAATCTTGCGCCCTCATATTTTCACCTTCTCCGCTCTCTATCAAACAATCTTCAAGGGATTTCTTTCTGAATGAAAATGCGCTTCGAATATGACTCGACGACTTCTTTGCCTAAAAATCACACGATTTCTACAGTCGCGTTGGCATACTGTTGTAAATAGTGAAGGAGAATATATTGTTGACGACTGAAGTCTCTGCTATGTTATCTGTTGTGTTTAAGGGGAGACGGAAGGCAATTTTTATCCCTATTCTGCCAATGCTATTTTACCCCTTGAATAGGTACACTTTTCAAAAGAACTATGAGTGATAAAACTATGAAATTTTTACTGCATATATATATATATATATATATATATATATATATATATATATATATGCCTCAATTTACAAGTAAAATGAACATAATACCTCTTACGGTTTTGAAGACAAAATTTATAATTTCACTAGTCAAATCTAACTTTCTGTTGCACATTAAGAGTTTCTGATTGTTTGGTGGTTCTCAATTTACTTATAATAACTTATTACCATCTGCAGTACAAATTGACCAAATTTCATGTTTCTAACCCCATTAGTCTATCAAATAATGGTTGTTGTTGTCTTCAGTCCTGAGACTGGTTTGATGCAGCTCTCCATGCTACTCTATCCTGTGCAAGCATCTTCATCTCCCAGTACCTACTGCAACCTACATCATCCTGAATCTGCTTAGTATATTCATCTCTTGGTCTCCCTCTACGATTTTTACCCTCTACGCTGCCCTCCAATACTAAATTGGTGATCCCTTGATGCCTCAGAACATGTCCTACCAACCGATCCCTTCTTCTGGTCAAGTTGTGCCACAAACTTCTCTTCTCCCCAATCCAATTCAATACTTCCTCATTAGTTATGTGATCTACCCATCTAATCTTCAGCATTCTTCTGTAGCACCACATTTCGAAAGCTTCTATTCTCTTCTTGTCCAAACTATTTATCGTCCATGTTTCACTTCCATACATGGCTACACTCCATACAAATACTTTCAGAAATGACTTGCTGACACTTAAATCTATACTCGATGTTAACAAATTTCTCTTCTTCAGAAACGCTTTCCTTGCCATTGCGTCTACATTTTATATCCTCTCTACTTCGACCATCATCAGTTATTTTGCTCCCCAAATAGCAAAACTCCTTTACTACTTTAAGTGTCTCATTTCCTAATCAAATTCCCTCAGCATCATCCGACTTAATTCGACTACATTCCATTATCCTCGTTTTCTTTTGTTGATGTCCATCTTATATCCTCCTTTCAAGACGCTATCCATTCCATTCAACTGTCTTCCAAATCCTTTGCTGTCTCTGACAGAATTACAATGTCATCGGCGAACCTCAAAGTTTTTAATTCTTCTCCATGGATTTTAATACCTACTCCGCATTTTTCTTTTGTTTCCATTATTGCTTGCTCAATATACAGATTGAATAACATCGGGAAGAGGCTACAACCCTGTCTCACTCCCTTCCCAACCACTGCTTCCCTTTCATGTCCCTCGACTCTTATCACTGCCATCTGATTTCTGTACAAATTGTAAATAGCCTTCCGCTCCCTGTATTTTACCCCTGCTACCTTTAGAATTTGAAAGAGTATTCCAGTCAACATTGTCAAAAGCTTTCTCTAGGTCTACAAATGCTAGAAACGTAGGTTTGCCTTTCCTTAATATTTCTTCTAAGACAAGTCGTAAGGTCAGTATTGCCTCACGTGTTCCAGTATTTCTATGGAATCCAAACTGATCTTCCCCGAGGTCGGCTTCTACTAGTTTTTCCATTCGTCTGTAAAGAATTCGTGTTAGTATTTTGCAGCTGTGGCTTATTAAACTGATAGTTCGGTAATTTTCACATCTGTCAACACCTGCTTTCTTTGGGATCGGAATTATTATATTCTTCTTGAAGTCTGAGGGTATTTCGCCTGTTTCACACATCTTGCTCACCAGATGGTAGAGTTTTGTCAGGACTGGCTCTCCCAAGGCCGTCAGTAGTTCTAATGGAATGTTGTCTACTCTGGGGGCCTTGTTTCGACTCAGGTCTTTCAGTGCTCTGTCAAACTCTCCACGCAGTATCGTATCTCCCATTTTATCTTCATCTACATCCTCTTCCATTTCCATAATATTATCCTCTAGTACATCGCCCTTGTATAGACCCTCTATATACTCCTTCCACCGTACAATCGTGTTCTGCCGGAAAATGGCATTCTGGTCAACGGATAACCACATGAACAGATGACGTCGGGACACCTACCAAATGCGGTTGTGTTTGCCAGGTAGTCCCACATCCACAATCGCTGTGTATACAGTCACTGACGGTCCAGTACGGCACAAAGAAGACGCATACCAGACTCACTGCACTGGAGGGCCAAAAGAAGAATGGACGCAGGACAGTTGCAAACAGATGAGGCCCCATGGCTTAATGTGTATCGTTCCGTTCTTTCTTGGATGTGGCAACAATTTATAGAGACCGAAACAGTACCCCAAAGACCAGGGCAGGGCCAGCCATAGGTGATCTCAGAAAGAGAGAACCGTTATTTGGATCTAAGGTGACGACAGTACCCCCTTAGTACTGCATAGCACCTGGCATTTGACATCCATTGGACGTGTTGAGACAAACGATGTACTGAAGGCTTCGGCAGAGTGGCCTTTATTGTTGCAGACCTGCTGTATGTGTACCTCTGACACGTCTTCACAGAAGGGAACGTCTAGAGTGGAGTCGTCAACATGCCGCCTGGGCAGTCGAACAGTGGGCCAATGTTTTTTCCACAGATGAGTCCCAGTTTGGTCTGGACAGAGATTCTCGACGCAGTAGGATCTGGAGGGAACGCAGAACACGATTTCGGAACCCAAAAATTATGGAAAGAGACCAATACCGAGGAGGATCCCTAAGTCGTGGACAAGGACTATGTTGACCACAAGAAACACCTTCTCTTGAAGTTGTGTGGATGAATCGGCAAGGTTTAACTGCTGTCACGTAACGTGACGAGATCTTGGGACCTCATGTGCAGTTGTTGCGAGGTGGTGCAGGCCCAGACTTCATATTGGTGGATGATAATGATCGACCTCATAGAGCAAGGGCAGTTGATGTTTTCTTGGAAATGGAAGGTATTGCACGCCTGGCGTGGCTTACTCGCTCTCCCGATTTGAATTCCATAGAGGATATCTGGGGTGCAGTAGGGAGACAGGTTACATCATGTCAGAATCCACCAACCACTCTCCAAAGTTTGCGAAAGCAGTGGGCGCTATTGCCTCAATATGAGATTGGCGATATCGTTCACAACATACCCCAACGTTGTCAGGTCTGTATTGCTGCCAGAGGTGGTCGCACCCCTTACTGAGCACATTAACCAATTATAGGAATGTGTGTGCAAATCCGTTAAGTTGGAAAAAACGAAGAACATTTTTGTCTACAGTTATGTATTCTTTACATGGTTTCTAGTTTACTATCACCTTTTTATACTGGTTTGTCTCAAAATAAACAGAATCTTGCAACATTTCCATTTGTTTAATTTTGGACACCAGTGTATTTATGTGCAAACACCAATACGTCTAAATAAACATTTATTAAACTTTGGATAATACTAGAGGCATCCACCATCTAACACAGCTCAGTGTGAACTGGTATTCAGGGCACAGAGGCTCCATACTCCCATTCTGCAGTGCTGGTGAGAGGTTCTCTTTTCTCAAGTCCCTCCATCCCCACCCATAGAGTGTGGGGATGGGGCACTGGAGGGTGTGGTGGAACACCATCGTCTGTGAGGCATGCGAGGTGTTAATCAACTGCACTGTACAGAGGAGGTGTCGTACATCTGGTAGGACGCAAACTGAGGAAGAGGGCGATGCGGCCAACTGTAGTGCGAGTTGGTCTTCTGCTACTCACAGCTGTATTGAATTTTCAGTTGTTGTGGTGTTAATGGGGTGCATATTCGAGGTAGATGGGCTGGTTATGGTGTTAAAGGGAGGAGTGGTCGTTAGTTCACTCAGAATTGAGAGTTATGACGACACCGCTGTGAAATACACCGTCGTCTGCAGGTAGAATTTCCGAAGAAGCCTGGTAGTCATCGCCTTGATCATGATTTGCAAAGCTGTATGTTTTGCTTTTTATGCATAAGTGATTTTCGACTAACTTGACTGTGATTTCCTGTGGATGGCCACATGTCCATGTCGTCATAATTCTGTAGGTTATGTGTGACATCTTCTGTGATAAGTGTCTGCGCTGGTTTCACTTTGCTTACTAAGACCATTGTGATGTTTCTGCTGACATCAATGTCAAAAGCGTGAGTTCCCCATTTGCCAACTTAGAATGGGCCATTTTAGGGCAGTTTAAACGTATTTCGTACAGTATTGTCATTGAGTATGACGTGTGCAGTTCGCGAGTTTCTTATGTATGAACAATTTTGGGGCCATATGTGAGGGTGGATGAGGCACCAGATAATTGTGAATGTGGTTCCTGATATGTTTCACCATTGAGGGAAGTTCCATTGGATTGGGAGCGGGTGTTGGCAATGCAGATTCAGCTGGCACCACTAACGTCTCACAGAGTATCTTTGCAAGTGAGGTTTGAGAATTGTCTTTACACACCATGTGGATAATGAGGAACATCCATGGAAGAGCTTTGGTCCATGCACTCCAGTGGTAAATAAGAGCTGAGTTCATCCTGCTGTGCCATCGCTCTACTAGACAATTGCTTTGGGGGTGATACGTGATGCTGCAATAGCAAGAGATCCCAAGGAAGCCACAAATACCTATGAAGAGTGCCGATTAGAAATGGCGTTCCCAGTACATAGTGACATTATCCGGGCAATCAAAATACAATATCCAAGCTGTGATAAGAGTCTTGGCCATGTATTCCACTGTGATGTACGTTACAGGAACAGCTTCTACTAACCTTGAAACCCAGTTTATCGTGGATAGTAGATATCTGTAGCCCTCTGACTCTGGTAGAGGTCCCATGAGGTCTAGATGTACATGGCATGTGGTATTTTCAAACTGCTCAGTGATGGCTGGATGTGTCAGTCCATATTGCTTCATTGACAGTCAGGCATATGCACATCCAGCCATGGCAATCACATCTAACATATGGCCAAACAAATCACTTGATGACCAGCCATGTCATGGTTTGGACACCTGGGTGCACAAGGTTGTGTAGGCGATCGAAGATTGTTCATCATACGCCGCTGGGTAGGATCAGATGGATCCTATGTTGTGATACAAGAGACAATGACCTCTGATCCAGGGATCAGCCATCATCTAATTGTGACATTGGATAACGTATCCTTAAGCTAGGCTGGAACTGATATGTACTCTTCTTGTTCTTCTGCCAACCCGATATAATCTAAGGCGAGGGAGATGGTATGCACTCAAAAAAGATAGTCAGCAACAATATTGTCTGCCCTGTGCAAGTGCCGGACGGTGGTTGAGGATTGAACTCTTAAATCCAGATGACGGTATTGCCTGGGGTTATAGGTGTCATATGGCTCCTGCTAACGTCTTGCAGTCGGCGTAAATCCCCTCTATATCTCCGCGAAAGTGCCATTTGACTTCATACATTGCAAGTCACTCCCAGTTGAATGCTGACATTTTGATTGATATACCGTACATTTCTTAGAGAAAAACCTGAGAGGCTGTATAATACCCACTCTTGCTGGAATACAGCGCCAATAAATGAGTCACTGGCATCATTTGTAAGTGCAATCTGGAAGTCTGGTATTTGGTGTGCAATGGACATTGCTGTCACCAGTGATTCTTTACAGTGGTCGAATGCGCTTTTCATTTCTTTGGCCCACACTACTTTTCATTTCCACGTGCATGAGGCCCCACGAGGGCATTGGTCAAGGGGGCCTGTACTCCTGCTGCAGGAAGTAAATGGATTAAATAAAATTACAAGATACTAAGAAAAACGAAGATCATAGTAAGTTTGCAGTGGAGGCAGAAGGTGGACGATTTCAGCTCGGTCTGGAGTCGGTTTGACTCATCTGCCTCGAGGATATGGCCAAGAAAAAGTAACTTTGTGTTTTGACAACTGCAATTAGTTGTCATTGATGATGACATCTGCACCACTGAGGGCAGCAAGGCGCTGCTCATGACTGTGGACGTCGGTAGAAGAAATTAAGATATCATCAGCAATCAGTCTTGAATAATACTCGATCAATGAAACGTTTCAACGTCTTTACCACTTTTTCAGTCAGTATAGTATCACCAAGAATGCAGATGATGGGTGTTTTACTGGTATCATCTGGGTGCATGGGAATCTGATAACAGGATTTTGAACAGTAAATTACACTGACGCTTGTGGCTCCCATGAGTGGATTTGTGAAATCTTAAATGTTTAGCACAAGGTAGTTATTGTGAATCGTGCGAAAACTAAGTGACTTGTAGTCCCCACAGAGTCTCACAGAATCGTCTTTCTTAAGTACCTGTATGATGGGCGAAGTCAGGCGCTATCCGAAGGACAGACGAAACCCACTTGCAACATATCTTCTATCGCTGTCTTGGCTACCTGAAGAAGAGCTGGTGCGAGGCAGTGTGCCTTGTGGTGAACAGGTGGATCAGTGGTTATGTTGATATGGTACATAGTGCCATTTCTAATTGTGCACTGATAGACTCTTTCCTTTAGTGTGTCGTGCAAGGGACTGGAATGGATTTATTGCAGAGTAGTAAGCGAGGAAAATAGCACTGTACTAACCTGTATCGTTAGGCTGTGAGCCGCATTGTGTGTTGTGGTGTTGGCGGACTGTGGCAGCGAGGTGTTGCCTTTCGGTGGGGATGTGGATGCGTGCACTGATGCCGTGTATGCTTCTGCTGCATTCTTGTGTGAGAGACATTGTATTGTGTCAAATGTATGTGAGAGTCTGAGGGACATTTCATATGCATGCATTGGCACAGGTCATCTTTGGCAGAGTGTAATCATTGCAAGTTGATGTGAGTCTCATACAGCTGAACTGTGTTTGTTGCTTGTAATGCGGTAATGCACATGTACAGGGCCACTTTTGGCAAAGGCCATGATGTGGGTCATTGGTGGGAACAAACTAAGATTTGTGACCTATGTGGCCGGCCGGGGTGGCTGAGCGGTTCTAGACGCTACAGTCTGGAACCACGCAACCGATACGGTCGCAGGTTCGAATCCTGCCTTGGGCATGGATGTGTGAAATGTCCTTAGGTTAGTTAGGTTTAAGTAGTTCTAAGTTCTAGGGGACTGATGACCTCAGAAGTTAAGTCCCATAGTGGTCAGAGCCATTTGAACCATTTTTTGAACTATGTAATGTCAGGGCAAACATACCTGGAATGAGCTGCTGTCATCGGTTCAGCGATGTAGGAGGTTCAAATGCAGCATAACTCATCAGAAAGACATACTGCTAGATTCTACGTGTCATGTACACGGATGCCTGCATCGTTGCTGCATGCAGTTGATCTCTTAGGTTTGCGGTGTGTTGGTCAGATAGTAGGTGAAGCAGTGCGCACACATCCGACCCTGATTCATTGTGGAAGTAGAGACTTATGGCATGGTCTTGAATGTATATGCATCCCTCGTACAAAGTCACTGTAGTAGAACAGAGGCGAGTTGGCGTTGTCGTGTGGGCCAGTGGACCTATGGTCACCACTTTTGTTGTTTGAGTATAAGCAACGCTGGCAACAATTGCTTGTGGATGCTGCATACTGCAGTTGATATCAGCATTGCTGTGGGTGAGAGGGGACACAGTCAACTGGCGTATGTTCATGGCAGTCGTAGTGGTGCCGTGTTCAATCGGCAGTTCTGTGTTTGGAGGGGACCTTGTGACATCAACTTTGCGTGAAGTAGCGTGACGCCGAGATCGTTCGGGATGCATGTCGGCCGACTGTGCAGAGGAGGCAGGGGTGCCCAAATTGGTATTCTGCCTGTTTTGAACCACTGAAAATAATCTCTCTGCTAGGACCAACTTCCTGTCTACCAGTTCCTCCTCGTGTACAATCATTGCAAACTGTAGCTGAGACAGCAGTTTGACAATCCGTAATACCCAAAGGGTTAGGTTCACTAGCAAACCCAGACGACGCCATAATTATAAAGGGGTTCCCTCGGTGAGCTTCTCGTCGTAGATGACTTGCCACACCTGTTGTCCAGCAGTGCGAGCAGTTCATTGTAGTAACAGTATTTTTAGTGTGTCGGACTTATTGAGTGATATAAGAGAAAGGATAATGTTTCTTATTACTCCTTCATATTCCGCAAGACCCAGATTAATATAACAAATTTTGAATTATCATTGACACAATACTACAATGCATTCTGAGTGGCATTTATGTTGTAAGTATACTACTTGTATTGTACTTTAATTTTGTTTTCATCTGTTTTCCGTATTTTCTCGCATTTAATGGAGAACTTCATGATAGCAGTTTTTGACAGAATTGCTATTCAAATTTTGTACATCTTCTCACGGAATCAGTATGTAATTCTGCTTTGAGTGGTGTTTTTCGTGCCACTGCGTATGTTTTGTAGCCTTACTTAGTGACAAAATACGTAGTGATTGTGTCAGCTACTATTTCACAGCAAAAATATTCTTTGTCAAAGTGCATATTTGTAAATGGGATTGTACGGTGCAATGTGGACATATTTCCACCATGCTGAACGCTACTGCATTTACACAGTCCAGTCACATTAACGTGATCACTTGTCAAAAGCTTGAATAACCACATCTCGGAGTGTGAACATGCAAGGCGAGACTCCATGAGTTTCTGGAAGCAGCCGACAGGGATGTGGAGTCATACTGACTCCTGTGTTGTGGCCAACTGCACTAGGTTTCTCGATTAAAGATCCATTGTGCAAACAGCCTGACCAAGGTGGTCCTACAGATTGTCGACTGGGTTTTAATCTGAGGTGTCTGGTGGCCTGGGGGTATGGTAAACCCATCCTCATGCTCTTTGAACCATGCACGTACACTTCGAGCTGTCTGATGTGTTGCATTGTCCTACTGGTATATACCATTGTGCCGAGGAACAACACACTGCACACAGGAGTGGACATGGTCTACAAGGATAGATGCATAATTGTGTCGTTCGATTGTACCTTCCACAATGACGAGATGACACAAGGGAACGCCATGAAAACATACCCCAGACCATAACTCTCCCTCTTCCAGCCTGGATCCTTTGATTTCATATGTTTCAGGCCGTACACGCCCATTGACATCTGTCAGATGGAGCAAAAAACGTGATTAATCTCAAAAGGCCACCTGTCGTCATTCAATGAACGTCCAGTTGCTGTATTGGCCTGCAAATTCCAGCCTTCATCTCCAATGAGTCACAGTCAACAAGAGTGCTTGAATCGGGCATCTGCTGAGGAGGCCCATATGTAGCAATATTCGCTGACGCTGTTGGTAGCTTCTTGGTTCATCTGGGCGGTCAGAACCTCAACAGGTGAACGTCTGTTCTCTCATACACAACTTCGCAGCTGTTGTTCACCTCTGTCATCTATCGTCTGTGGTAGACTACAATTGCATTGGCGCCAGGTTTTGGGAAGCATGGTTTTGCCATTTACTGTATCCTTTAACCAGGTGGCATGCAGACAGTTTAGAAACTTAGCCATTTCCACCCTCAGACCGAAAACCAATGATCATGTCCTTATGAACGTCAGATAAATCACTGTGTTTCTGAATTATGAATACGATTGCACTGTTTTCCACATCCTCTCTACATGCTCTATGTACCATCCACTGCTAATTTGCCACTGCCATGTGTGAGTGGTTATTGCATGTTGACGTTAAACATAGGCGGTGATCACATTAGCATGAATGAACTATGTAGTAAACTCAAGTTACACAAAAGTTTCTTCCACATCCAATGATGAAAGCATGGACATGTGTGTTATTTGCTTTGAAATTTTCATTGGATTGTGAGGATGATTCTTCTACATTGGTTTCTGGTAAAATGTATTGCTTGTAGTATCTGCTAGTAACTTGTGGTCACATTTGCATTACTGGTGTTGCAATTTTTGCATTTGCAAGGAAGAGTGCTAAGACAACATAGCATGCTCAGTGGTAAGAAGCAATAGCATTCAAAGCAGAATTACGCACTCGTATGCATTCTGTGACGAGATGTAATAAAGTTGAATACTAATTCTGTCATAAGTTGCTAACTTGGAGTTCTCCATTAAATTCGAGAAAGTATGAAAAAGGATAAAAACAAAAAGAAAGTAAAATAGAAGAAATATACTTACAATGCAGTTAAATCAAGCAGTTGACACACGGATTCATTAGTAGAAACAAAGATATGTGATTCCACAGAACACCATGCAATGAAAACAGTTTCGTTTTAAACGAAACAAAAACAAATATGGAATCATTTACGATATGAGCAACATATTTAGAATGAAACTCAAAGAGCACAGTGCACACAAGAATTCATCATCAAGAACAGAATGCAATGAAACCACTTTCTGTTTACTACGAAAAGAAAACGAGTATCGAAGACCTTAAATCACCCAACAATAAAACGAAATGATGAAGAGTTGATTAGAGAGCCTATAGGATTGGTAAACTTGTAAATGCTCCAGGTAGACTGGCAGCGAATCTAGGTCGTGTTATCGGAAGTCTGTATATGTGTTTCTCCCTGTAGATACAAGATGTTATTTCCAAGGATTTTATTTTTAATATTGTGAAAAATCAAGATCACTGCTTAATTTAATGATAGTATGCAGTTTTTTGTGGCACCATGCAGAGAAAAGTTTTATTTCTATTATATAGTTGAATTAATAAAGTGAAAAGCTACTGTATGTTTCTTGTATTTATTTTGTTAGTGAAATACTAGTAAGCTACTACCTTGTAAACGTGAATTCATGCAGACCCAATATTAAACTATTGCAGCTCTAGCACTGTACTCTATGTTCTGTACAATTCGTTTACTACTCAGTATACAAACTCTGGTCATATTGTAAAACTTGATGCATATTGTGTGAGTGGATGCATGCATAATATCTTTTTACATGTGTGTATACTTAAATTTTCCTCGTTAGTGTTTACTGATAGGAAAATTTTATGGAACAGTTTTTGATTCAGGACTTCTACTTTCCTTTTACGGCGAAGGAATGTAGAGCTTTTTGTTGTTCATGTATTGCGAAATTTGTTTTCTAAAATCGTGATTTATTTTTATTTAAAAAGCATTAATTCATTTTTCAACCAACACAATCTATCATGCGAAAACTAAACATTGAAATCTTTCATATAAATGGTGTCAGTCACTACACCATTCTTAGGGAATGTTTGTTCAGTTTGTTGCCAGGTAAAGACGACAAGTTGTTTCAGGAATTTGACGTTTTGTTATCAATTGATTCTCATACTAATGCACCTCCCGCCCCTCCCCCTCCGCCATGCACACGGGTGACGGATCACTGGTAGGTTGCTTGTTTTTCTATCCCATCACACATAAGCTATTTGCCAAGCAATTTCTATCAGTATTTCGAATGCCACAGTGTCGTGAGTTCTGCTATGTAAAATGAGCTGCTGTGTTTAATATAAGTGGCAACTGATCTCTGTGTGTCATTAATGCCTGCAAAACAATAGATTTTTAAGGAATGGTAATCTGAATTTACTGAACTTCTTTTAAACGCTTTTCTAGGGAATCGTAGCTGTATTATAAAATGCAGTATATTTTTCGTTGATGCCAAGTGTGCTGTGTACATGTTTCCAGACTAAATTTTGCAAATAAATGTTAAAGTCCTGAATTTCTTTTTCATTTACTAGTCTTTTAGCTCAACTAAAAGTATGAGGGGAGTTGAGAAAGTAAGTTACATATTATTACGGCTGGTCTTGTAACTTATATTCAATGCTGCACTATACAGGGTGATTCAAAAGATTCAAAAAGAATACCACAACTTTAGGAATTTAAAACTCTGCAACGACAAAAGGCAGAGCTAAGCACTATCTGTCGGCGAATTAAGGGAGCTATGAAGTTTCATTTAGTTGTACATTTGTTCGCTTGAGGCGCTGTTGACTAGGCGTCAGCGTCAGTTGATGCTAAGATGGCGACCGCTCAACAGAAAGCTTTTTGTGTTATTGAGTACGGCAGAAGTGAATCGACGACAGTTGTTCAGCATGCATTTCGAACGAAGTATGGTGTTAAACCTCCTGATAGGTGGTGTATTAAACGTTGGTATAAACAGTTTACAGACAATGGGTGTTTGTGCAAAGGGAAAAGTTCTGGACGGCCGAGAACGAGTGATGAAAATGTAGCACGCATCCAGCAAGCATTTGTTCGCAGCCCAGGAAAATCGACTCGCAGAGCTGGCTCGAACAAGAAGCACAACAATTCATATTTCAGCAGGATGGAGCGCCACCACATTGGCACTTATCTGTCCGTAACTACCTGAACGTCAACTACCCGAGGCGATGGATCGGCCGCCAGGCAGCCCGTGACAGAGCACTTCACACTGGCCCCCAAGAAGGCCTGATCTTACCCCCTGCGATTTTTTCTTATGGGGGTATGTTAAGGATATGGTGTTTCGGCCACCTCTCCCAGCCACCATTGATGATTTGAAACAAGAAATAGCAGCAGCTATCCAAACTGTTACGCCTGATATGCTACAGAGAGTGTGGAACGAGTTGGAGTATCGGGTTGATATTGCTCGAGTGTCTGGAGGGGGCCATATTGAAAATCTCTGAACTTGTTTTTGAGTGAAAAAAAAACCTTTTTAAATACTCTTTGTAATGATGTATAACAGAAGGTTATATTATGTTTCTTTCATTAAATACACATTTTTAAAGTTGTGGTATTCTTTTTGAATCACCCTGTATTTCAAACTGGGGCGGATACAAGACACTATTCTTCGACAAAGTCACCATGTCTCTGTCAATAACAGCTGGAACATTCTAGAATCATTCAGTTCCTCAACAATAGAAATTTGCTCTTTGGTTGTGGAGCCATTCGATAACCGCCGTGAGAACGATCTCATTGTTGGAAAATCTCTTCCCTCCCCCTCCAGATGTTCTTCCTCGGTTTCCTCAACATTGTGGTCTGTGGTCAATGTCAATGACCTTCCCAATCAGCATTACATCTGTGCAGCCTTTGTCAAATTGTTGCTTGCACTCGACATGCCATTTGATCCATATACTGCCAGAATTCCATCGAAAATTTGTGTGCACTATAGACATTTTGCCAACAAGAATCGTACTGCCCCATATACTTCAACTCTGAATTACATCCCCAGTTGTCACATCATTTCATTTCCACTCTGTGACGCATCTGTTATATGAACAGCACACAAGCGACTTGTAGTGAAATTGTGTTCTTATGGAATATCGTCTCAGTTATGTGATTGGATTCCTGATTTCCTGTCAGAGAGGTCACACTTCATAGTAACCTGCGGAAAGTCCTCGAGTAAAACAGAAGTGATTTCTGGCGTTCCCCGAGGACGTGTTACAGGCTCTCTGTTATCCCATATCTATATAAACGATTTAGGAGACAATCTGGGCAGATGTCTAAGGTTATTTGCAGATGATGTTGTCGTTTATCGTCTAGTAGACTCATCAGAAGATAAAATCAAATTGCAAAACGATTTAGAAAAGATATATGAATGGTGTGAAAATTGGCAATTGACCCTAAATAATGAAAAGTGTGAGGTCATTCACATGCTAGCTAAAAGGAATGCGCTAAACTTCGGTTACGTGACAAATCGGTCTAATCCAAAGGCTGTAAATTCAACGAAATATCTAGGAATTAGAATTGCAAACAGTTTAAACGGAAAAGAATACGTAGAAAATGATGTGGCGAAGGCAAACCAAAGACTACGTTTTATTGGCAAAACACTTAGAAAAAGTAACAGATCTAGTAAAGAGACTGTCTACATTACGCTTGTCCGTGCTCTTTTGGAACACTGCTCCACAGTCTGGGATCCTTACCAGATACCATTAACGGAGTACATCGAGAAAGCGCAACGAAGAGCAGCACGTTTTGTATTGTCGTTAAATAGGGGAGAGAGTGCCATAGACATGATACAGGATTTGGGATGGACACCATTAAAACGAAGTTATGTCACCACCTTTCTCCTCCGAATGCGAAAATATTTTGTTGACGCCAACGTACATAGGGAGAAACGATCATCATAATAAAATAAGGGAAATCAGAGTTCGCTCGGAGAGATATAGGTGTTCGTTTTCAAATGGTTCAAATGGCGCTAAGCACTATGGGACTTAACATCTGAGGTCAACAGTCCTCTTGACTTAGAATTACTTAAACCTAACTAACCTAAGGACGTCACACACATCCATGCCCGAGGCAGGATTCGGACCTGCGACTGTAGCAGCAGCGCGGTTCCGGACTGAAGTGCCTAGAACCGCTCGGCCACAACGGCCGGCGGTGTTAGTTTTTTTTCCGCACCATGTTCAAGAGTGGAATAATAGAGAATTATTGTGCAGGTGGTTCGATGGGCTCTCTCCCAGGCACTTAACTATGATTTGCAAAGTATCCATATAGATGCAGATGAAGAACCCCTCTGCATAAAATCCGTAACATGTACTCTGTTGTGAGAGTGTGCCACGTGTGTTGAGCAATGGGATGACATATGTCACTTTTTTTCTGAAGTCTACACATTTGCACAACGGTTTTGAAACCTCTGTTTGTCTATGGACATCTTATAGCAAAAAATGGCTCTGAGCACTATGGGACTTAACTTCTAAGGTCATCAGTCCCCTTGAACTTAGAACTACTTAAACCTAACTAACCTAAGGACATCACACACATCCATGCCCGAGGCAGGATTCGAACCTGCGACCGTAGCGATCGCGCGGTTCCAGACTGTAGCGCCTAGAACCACACGGCCACCCCGGCCGGCCATCTTATAGCAGCAGTGTTGGTTTCCATAAATCCTGTTGTAAAATGTATGAGGGAGAGTTAAATTAAATGAAACGACAAGACATTTAATTAACACTCTGGTATGGTTTTGCCCTAATCAGTTAAATAGCTACTTATTATTACATCATTCTGTTTAGAAGATAAAATAACTTAAAATCACTATCTGGAGCCCAGTGTATCGTGACTATTACAGTACTATGCACTTCTCATGAATATCTACTTCTGCAGCAGTAGCTTCCTGGTGTGTCCAAAGTGGGGGATGGCGGGGGGGGGGGGGGGTGAGGGGCAATGGGGCAACTGCCACTAGTGAGAATTCATTTGTGTACAAATATATAAAACGGACCTATAACTGCAGGGCCTGGATTTTTATAAGGCCTACCTAAAATACCTGCAATATTTTTCACTAATATGACCTAAAAATCAATAAAATGTAAAAAATTAAAGTGACCTAAAAGTAATGTAAAACCTTATAGGGGGTTGGGACTCAATTTACAAGTAGGATAATTAATTTAAAACCATAACTTTTTTCCTTAATAAGTCTCATTCTTTGAAGATGTACGAAAAGTGCCCTATAAGTACATGAGAGCTATTGCAGTGTATTAACAGTCCGCATGGAGAGGTTCTCCAAAAAAGAAGGAACATCTGTTGTTGGACAACATGTGCTTGTAATTCGAATCTCTTTCAACAATTTCTGAAACAATTAAAGCGTTTACTTTGGTATTTTCCTTTAGTTCCAAAAGCGAATCTAAAACATCGACATTTGAATAATGATATTTCGCAAGTGGACATTAGGTTTGGTACAATATTGATGCAAGATATCGACATTTTTGTTCCAATGCCCATACCTGGCACAAGTTAACAATAGTAAGTGACGTGCAAAGGCAATAAGCAATGAACCTCACTTTATTCTCAACATGTACATGTAAATTCTTGAGCAACATTATTGTATTTTTCCAAGAGGCACATACATTGCTCATTCTTGCCAATATTTAAAGAATGAATTGTTGTGCCACAAATGAACATCAAACATGTAAAAAATGAAGTGAAATCTTAAAAATAGCATCATTCTTCAACAATTAAGTACAGTATAGCACCTAAAAATGGAAAACAGAAAATTAAATTTCCATTCCTAAGGCAGAATATTAAGCGGTTTAATTGCTTGTGGACAATGTGTAGCCCATAAGGGAAGAAAGATTATATGATGACAAACTTAAGAAATTACTAATAAGCTGTATGAAATTTTAATGAAGCTGCTGATCGACTACTACAAGTGTACATGCTCCCATTAAAAAGGATATCCACAATGAGAGCTCTGTCTCCTTCCCATATCCCATGTCACTATGTGTGCACATCTTCATAAACCTCAACTGGCTCTTGATGCAAGAAAATCGTTGCATAATAGTGAACACTCGATAGGAGCTTATACACTACCATACCAAAAGTATCCAGACTTCTATTACTTGACACAGATATGGAGTATGTGCGTCTTTTGTCCTTTGTGATGGTTTAAACTCTGCTGAGAGCACTTCCAATCAGATGTCTGAGTGTTTGTGAATGAACAGAATCTCATTCTTCCTCAAGATCTGAAACCGGGGAAGGTGGTGATGTTGGATTCTGGGTTCTGGAGCAAAGTCAACGTTCTAAGTCATCCCACGGGTGTTCAGTTGGATTCACATCAGAATTCACGACACGCCAGTCCATTTCAACATCTACATGTACATCTATACTCTGCAAACCACTGTAAAGTGGATGGCTGAGGGTATGTTCCATTCCATTCATGTATGGAGTACTGTAATTAATCTAATCTTATCCTCACAATCCTATGTAGGTGGTTGTAGTATATTCCCTGAGTCATCATTTAAAACTGGTTCTTAAAACTTTGTTAGTAAAGTTCCTCAGGAAGTTTCTGTCTATCTTCAATAGTCTGCCAGTTTAGTTCTTTCAGCATCTTAATCACACTCTCTGATGCTGCTCTTCTCTGTATACGTTCATTATCCCCTGCTAGTCCTGTTTTGTACAGGTCCCACACATTTAAGCAGTATTCTAGGATGGACCACACAAGTGATTTTTAAGCAACCTCCTTTGTAGACTGATTGCATTTACCTCATATTCCACAACAAACTGAATTCCGCTACCTGCTTCACCCATGACTAAGCCTATGTGACCGTTCCATTTCCTGTCCCTACAAAATCTTACACCAAAACATTTGTATGAGTTTACAGATTCCAACTATGATTCGCCAATATTATATTAAAAGGATACTGCGTTTCTTCATTTAGTGAAGTGCACAATTTTACATTTCTGAATATTTAAAGCAAGTTGCCATTCTTTGCACCACTTTGATATCTTATCAAGATCCGATGGAATGTTTATGCAGCTGCTTTCAGACAGTACTTTATTTCAGATGACTGGAACATCTGCAAATAGTCTGAGGTTACTATTAATATTGTCTGCAAGATCATTAATATACAATACGAACAGCAATGGACCCAATACAAATCCCTGGGGTATTCTAGAAGTTACTTCTACATCTGTCGATGACTCTACATCTGTGTCCTCCCTGCCATGAAATCCTCAATCCAGTCGCAGATAAGTATGATAGTCAAATGCTTTTCGGAAATCGAGAAATCCTGCAGCTATCTTATCGGCTTGATCCATAGCTTTCAGCATATCATGTGAGAAAAGTGCTAGTTGGTTTTCATATGATCTATGTTTTCGAAATCCATGTTGGTTGGCATAGAGAAGATCGTTCTGTTCGAGACACCTCATAATGTTTGAGGTCAGAATTTCTTCTAAGATTCTACAACAAATGGATGTCAAGGATACTGGATCACCTCTACTACCCTCCTTGTAGACAATTACAAGGCACAGTCTTTTGTTAGAGGGACCTACAACTGGTTATAGTTAACAGAGTAGCTAATTCAGCTGCGAATTAGGTATAGTACCTGATAGACATTCGATCGAACATTGAGCCTGTGTTCAATTTTAATGATTTCAGTTGTTTCTCAAAGCCACTGACACTAATATATATTTCTGTAATCTTTTTAGTGGTACGAGAATTAAGCATTTCTGGTTTTGCTTTGCTACTGTCAGCCTCAATTCCAGTCTCGTTCTTGAGTGCCTGGACACTAACTTTGGTGCCCATAACAGCCTCTACATACGACCAGAATTTCTTTGTGTTTTGTGAAAGGTCATTTGACAATATTCTTCTACAGTGATCACTTAAGGCTTCACGCTTGCTCTCTTGACTGCCAAAGGCGTTTCTTTCAGCATCTCTCTGTCCATAACCCTATGTTTTGTTTTATACCTATTACACAGTAGTCCCTGTTTCTTTAGAAGCTTCTTTACAGTGACTGCATTGCATGGAGGGTCTCTCCCATTATGAGTTGCCGCACTGGGTAGATACCTGTCCAGTGCATGGTGAACTATTCTTTTAAACTTGAGCTATAGTTCCTCTACATTATCCTGTCCTAAACTAAAAGTTTCAAGTTCCTCATTTAGGTATGACATTATTGTTTCTATATTATAAAAATTTCTGCTTTTTCTAGTAGCCCTTTGTGTTTGGCATTTATTGTTGCTATAACTGCCTCATGGTCACTGATACCAATTTAGATGTGGACTTGCTCAAAGAGATCAGGTATGTTTGTTGCCATTAGAACTAGAATATTTCCACCATTAGTGGGGTTCTCAACCATCTGCTGTAAGTAGTAACGTTCCACAGGATGTCTGGTCACGCCCACCACTAACAAAATTATAATTATTTTAGTTGATTGTTGGATAATTGAAGTCTCCTCTAATGATTACAATATCATTCGGTAACTTATGTACACGGGAGCTGAAGTTTACTCTAAAGTTTTCGGTTACATCGGGAAGAAAATCTGGTGGTTGACAGACGAACCGTATTACAATTTTTTGCCCACCCTTGATACTAAGTCTTGTGCAAACAATCTCAAGTGCAATTTCAACTTCTATTTCGGAGGATTTGAGTTCCTTGTCTACTGCAACAAATACACATCTCTACTTCCCATTTTCCTATCCTTTCGGTATATGTTCTAATTTTTCCCAAGAATCTCACTGCTGTCATCTTCATGTTTTAATCGGATTTTTATGCCTAAAATTATATGGGCTTTGGGGTGCTAATTGAGAGCGCTTCGAACACTGGCAAATTGTTTACAATGCTTCATTAGGATTTTGATATTCGCATCTATGAGAAGCGTTTCTTTGAATCTTGCACTGATACTTTTGAGTTTACCACAGCTATCGTTATCTGGATTGGATGGAGAGTCGCCTAATCTAAAAAATCCTTGTGTGCTCTCCACACACATTCAGTTACTTGGGTAGCTGCCTATGATGCATAGTGCACACCTCAACTATTTAGGTGGATCCTACAACTCTTGGCCCTATGGTTCAAGTCTTGGAAATCACAATCTAGCTTGTCACAGGTCAGAGCCTCTTGTTAAGCCTTTCACTCGACTAAGAACCAGAGGGCAACGATCTGTTCTGTCGACAATGCTACAGATTATGAGCTTTGTTGGAACTCCATGAGCAAGCCTAGTATTCCTAAACCTTTCTGATAGTGGCTGGAATGATCCAAGCATGATCTCAGAGCCCAGACGACAGACATCATTTATCCAAATAGGTCCTGCAGACTGTAGCTGGTTGCGCCCTGTTCCCTCAATGGCTGCTGGAATAGCCTTTTCAACATGCTGAATCAGTCCTCCAGGCATACATACTGAGTAGTCCATCTGTTCCTTCCCATCCCTTGCTGCCATTTCCCTAACTGGGATCAATATTCACCATACATTTGAACTGATTAGTAGACCCCTACTCTTTTGTTTTTGCCTCCTCTTGACATGGTACAAAACAAGTTCCCCCATAACAGTTGAAGTGAGTACCATTGGCTCAATTTCAGTTCCAGTGAAGGACAACACCTCAAACTTGTTTGTTAGAGGCAACGGTAAAACAACCTGGGTCCTCTTTGGTCCTTGTCTAACCTGTAAGAACGCCTACAAGAAACACTGACATGCTGAAGCATGGACATGTGTTATCGCCACTTACAGTCCTAGATGTGTAGTGAACCAGCTTTACTGCTGCACCCACGTGCTATGTCCAAGGAAGAGGCTTGGTGAGACGGAATGTGACACGAACTGATGAGTTGTTTTGTCAGTGACCTACATTTATTTTGCCATACCTCGCTAGATGTTACAGACAAACTCATATTTTTAATGTCTGCTCTGGCGTGTTGCGACTCAATCAGTGATCCTGGAGGGTACGCATTCCAGTGATAAGCATATTGCTTGACCATGTGATCTGCGCAAGACGAAGGTCGCGTCTCCAAATGATCAGTTTCTGGCGCAACCTGTGGAGCATCCAGTCTTTCGCAGACAGACAAAAGACACAACAAAATAAAGGAATGAGCAAAACTTCACATACACATTTGTGGGGAGTCGTGTTAATTCGACCCCCGCAGTCCACAGTAAGAAAGGTCAGAGACGTGTGTCGCATTGTGTTGTCCAGCTCTCACTGACTGCCTGCTTTGTCTCATGTGGACTGGTGAGTGTTGCGCCATTGCCAAAATTTGGCGTAACGGGAAATCTGTGTGCCTGGACTGGCAAATGCTGGGCACTGTTTGCTTGTGTCAGCTATGGCCACAGTTCTGTTGTTCATGTCCTTCTGCTGTATGGCTGCCACAAAGATCCCCCTTGGAGAGTGGATCTCTATAGCTGCAACAAAGGACGGCAACCAGTCTGTGGTGCAAGTGTGTTTAGAGTTGGTGTGCTGCCTGATGACATCAGTGTGAGTGCAATGGCAGTAGGTCAGTCAGCAGTGGAAGGGTGACGACCCATGATGTCAGTTCCCAGGGCTGGCGAGCATGCAGTGAATGTGATCTCGCATGGTTGGCTAGTGACAGCAGTGGCGGCTGGTGCTGGCGACAAACTGTCCATAGCTATGTGTGGTGTATGTGTGCAGCAGTGAGTCACTTGGAAAGACATCTCGAAGACTGATGATGCACTGATATCTTAATAATGACACAAAGCATTCACTAGTGCTCCAGTTAATACATTACAATAGAATGAAGTTCACTATTTGAATTGTTCAGAATAACAAATCCAACATTCACAAGTTCCACTGTCCTACAAGTTAGCCAATGGACTCAGTTGGCACAGCACTTGATGCAGCCTCAGCGTTAGAGACAGCAGAGGTATAGAGGGTATAGAGGTTGCACGATAAGTATAAACTTGTGCGAGTATGGTGTTGTTGCGACTTGAATGCAGGTCCCGGAACTGTGATGGACAAATGCAGCAGCATGAAGGGTGATGACTGAGCTTGAAATGAACGTGATTATGAAAACCGATGTAGACACCAACCCAGCCTCAATACCCCATGCAGTCTAGGCACAGGGACGTGAACGTGAATCCAAGAGCTGAAACGGACAATCATTTGTTAACATGGGAGGTGATGTCTGGAGCTCGACAAGAGGTACCAATTGCAGGTGTGGCCAGCTGGAGACAGGGTCTCTACAGCAGAGGGTGGCTGGGGGGGGGGGGGGGGGTGCCAGATTCTAAAGACATAACAGCAGCTGGGGTGCATGCTTGCTACATTATGTGGTAGGGCATTTTGATGATGTAGCAAAGGTGTTCGAAGTGGATGCGGTGGTCGGCCCCCTTGACATAGCTCACTGGCGTTTGTGGTGGGGGTGAATGTGTTGCATGTGGTCGTGCAAGCCAGGTGGCAGTGCCAGTTGCCTGGACGAGGTGGTGGAAGGAGCACATGGCAGTGCAATGGCAGCTGGCTGCAGCTGTCTGTTACTGGTGGCTATGAGTGCTGGCTGTGTCTGACTGCTGGTAGAGGGAGTGTGGCCTGTTGTCAGATTTTCTGCCAGGTCGAAGAAGTGGGTGGCTGCTGGAGCAGGCAAGACACAAGCCAGCTTGACACAGTCTATTGAGACTCTAGACGGCTTCCCGCAGTGCTTAATATCTAGTGTTTTTTCTCTGGAGGGGACAATGCGTTGTGGTCCAGAGTAGGGTGGTCAGATAGGTGACTATTCTGTGTCGGTATGCAACATGACATACATGCAGTGTTTGCAGGTCGGCATGGACGAATATTCCCCCTGTGCTGTGCTGTGTCGGTGCATGTGCTGGAAGGCCAGCCACGTGAGTGCACAGATGTTCTGCCAGGGTGCATACTGCAGCATCATGTGTCAGTGGTGCTTCCTCTGGGAAATCACCTGAGAACGAGAGGTTGTCTATAAATGCGGTCAGTAGGTGATTTGTCAATCTCCGTCTTTGGCATTACTTCCAGGCCCAGCAGTACCACTAGGAGTGTCTCCAGCCAGGCAGTGCCGTGGCACATGAGGGCAGCTTTCAGAGTCCTATGGAGCCATTCGACGACGCTGTTTGATGCTGGGTGGTGGCTTGTGGTTGGTATACTCTGACACCACACAGTCTGATGTGTGTAAACAGCACACTGTCAAACTGGTGGCCATGGTCTTTTGTCACATGGCTGCCGCATCCAAAGTGTGCCACTCAGGTGCTGATAAAGGTTGTGGCAATGGTCTCGGCAGTGACGTCCTTAATGGGCGTCGCCTCCAACTGGCAAGTGAAGTGTTCCACCACAATTAGTAGATACCGCTTGCCCTGGTAGAGGGGCAGAGGGCTGATGAGACCTAATTGGACACACGCAAGTCAGTGTGTCATGTCGGGAAAGGTGCCCATGGGTGTGTGGGTGTGCCGCCCAACTTTGGCATGCTGGAATGTGGTGCAAGTGCATACCCATTCATGACAGTCCTTCTGATGCTTGGGCTAGAAGAAACAGACAACCAAGAGCATCACAGTGGTGTTGGTGCTGGAGTGTGATATTCCATGGACGCAGTTGAAGGCACTGCACCAGAATTTCTCCAGAAGGAACGGTCGTTGTGTGCCAGTGGAAATGTAGCACCAGATCTTCTGTGTAGAGTAAGGGATAGGCACTAGCTCAGATGCAGGGCTGTGGCGGTGTCATGATGGGAACTGTGCACTTCTTCATCACTCTCCTGTACTTGGGTGATGTCTTCAAAGTTCACACAGGGCAAGCTAATGGGACAAGCAATCAGCGACTATATTTCCAACCCCAAAATACAGCGGATGTCTGTCGTAAATTGTAACACATATTCTAATTGCTGGAGTTGGCGCAGTGAACAGTTCGAGTGAGTCATTGTTTGGAAATGCATGAGCTGTCAGTTTATGGTTGGTGAACATGACAAAATGTCAGCTTCTACTGACGGTTGGAAGTATTTCATTGCCACGTATACTGCAAGCAACTCCCAGTCATAAGTGCTCAAAGTACGTCAGGATTCCGATAGCTTCTTTGAGAAAAAAAACCGAGTAGATGTCATCTCCTGCCAACATTGTGCGTAGCGCCATGCCAATGGCAGTCTGCTGGCGTCTACCACTACAGTTAAGTCTGGGCCGCGTACCAGGTGCACAAACAGTGTTGCTCCTGCAAGATTCTGTTTTAACTCTGTGAAACTCTGCTCCAGTGTGTCCGTCCAACACACAGGAGTCTTCCCTCTCGAGTTGGGACTGTGTAGTGTCTTAGTAACAGGTTCTTGCAGGCGGCAGCGTTGGGCAGATGGCGGTGATAAAAGCTCTACATCGTAAGGTAATGGCGTAATTCTTCGTCCATCCTTGAACAAAGCATGCTCAGAATCGATTGTACTTTCTCCGGTAGTGGCGTCGATCCATTGGGGGTGATTAAATGGCCAAGGAACTCGATTTCCGTCACGCTGAATGTGCACTTCACTGGGTTGATGATTCTGGCTTCAGTCAGGTGCTGAAAGACAGTCGTTAGGTGGTGGCAGTGGAGATTAGGAGGGTTTTGAGAACACCAGGACATCAATGACGTACATGGAACAACATGGCAACCAACCCTTGCAGGAGGCCGTCCAGGAACCACTGCCAAGAGTGGGAAACATTCCAAATACCAAACATCATAAACAGACTTTCAAAAAGCCCAAAGGGTGTGACGATAGCCGTTTGCTGAATGTGTATGACGCTGCACAATCTATCATACTAAATACAACACAGCCTGCCAAGGTGTGATTAAAATCTTTAAGGTCCTGTACTAGATATTGATCTCGCACCGTTCATCAATTAAGGGCACGCTATTCCCCACACAGGTGCCATGAATTGTCATTTTTTGGAACTAAATGCAATGCAGATGCCCATGGCTGCTTGATTGCCAAACAATGCTTTGCTGCACCATGGTCTCGAACTCAGCCTTTGCAACCATGAATCTATTGGGCGTGAATCAGTGCAGAGGCACGATGTGGATGGGCTGGGTGTAGTTATTATGTGGTGCACTGTTGAATGCTTGGTGTTCTTCAGCGTGCTAGCTGAGTGGGCAAGTTCAGGAAATTTCTCCAGAATGTCAGCATAAGGTCCAGGTTGCTTCACAGATTTTACACTGCAGAATGTAGACTGCCAGCACTGTCCTACTATCTTTAAAGTTGTTGTCGCACCAGTGAGCTGGCCCTTTGTGATGTCAGCAAGCAGCCTTTTGTGGCGGAGAAACTCCACCCCCAGGATCGGCTCATTACACTGGCAACAGTAAATGCCCATGAGAATGTGCGGTGTCGTCCAAGATCTAAATTGCGGTTGTGTGTGACACACATTTCAATGGCTGAATTGTTCACCGCAGTGAGAGAGAGTGCCTTGGCCTGCCTGCAATGTCTTAGCATAGATTTGGGGAATATTGAGAGCTCTGAATCTGTGTCAATTTGGTATCTTACCTACCGCTCATACTGCTATGAAGAGATGCCTGGATACTGAACTGCAGCTGGTTGCATCTAGGCCCAGCTGCAGCTGGCGTTTGGGCACATGCAGGAAGGATAACACTTTGTTGCTGAATCGTGTTTGGTACCAGCAGAAGTCGCTCAGTGGCTGCTCTGCTGTCAGTGGAATACCGTCAGAACCGCTGGAACTGTGTCGGTGGTTGTGTGAGTCGGTTTGGTGGTGGCTGGATCGCCTGCAACTACCGTGCGTCCTGCCCTCTGGTCGAGAGTGCACCAACTGGTCGACCTGTGTGATGAGAGATGCCAGCTGTGTGGCCAGGTTGTGAACCAGCTGGTGTAGGTTGGCATCCATGGCGGAGGCTGCAGAAGGTGCATGCTGCTGAGGAGTTGGGGCCGCCATTTGGGTGCCATCGCTAGTGTGTCTTGTACCCCATTGGCCAAGCTTGCAACAGCATCAAACTGCATCTCTGCTTGCACTGCTATCACCGCATTTACCTATACAGCTAGGATGCACATCCAGAAAAAGCCTAACAGCGAGTGCAGAACAAAGCTGGACTGCACAAGGTGCTGCAAGTTGCGCAGGAACTGAGACGGTCTCTGGTCCCTGCAATCCCTCTGACACAGTAATTGGTGCATTCATTGTTCCTCGGACGACAACATCTGATGGATTAGTCCTTCCTTGAGTCATTTGTAAGAGGACTGTGTCAGCAGGATGGTGGTTATGTCCCATGATTTGGCTGCGTAATTTTGGTCGAGCTGACTCTACATGTCTTAATTTTGCGAGATTGTGGGTTACGTTGTTACTCATGAAGATCGCCTCCACTTGGCTGAACCACATGACTAGGTCACAGGGCCAAAAGGGAGGCAGTCTGACCACCACTTGTCCAGTAGGGAGCATTGTTGGAGCCTCTGGTTTCATGTGAGAAGATCTTCTGTATTTTTTCCTATATTGTTGTTGTTGTGGTCTTCAGTCCTGAGACTGGTTTGATGCAGCTCTCCATGCTACTCTATCCTGTGCAAGCTTCTTCATCTCCCAGTACCTACTGCAACCTACATCCTTCTCAATCTGCTTGGTGTATTCATCTCTTGGTCTCCCTCTACGATTTTTACCCTCGACCCTGCCCTCCAGTACTAAACTGGTGATCCCCTGATGCCTCAGAACATGTCCTACCAACCGATCCCTTCTTCTAGTCATATTGTGGCACAAATTTCTCTTCTCCTCTTTTCCTAGTTCTTCTAAATTCGCCATCTTGGCTTAGAGTCAAATTCTCATACAAGTGGAAAGCACACAATGGAAATAAAACAACATAAAAAACATTAGAAAGTTCGCGAGTGAGACATAAACACAAAAAAAGAAAAAAATATATATATCTGCATGTTTGCTCAAAAAAATCGATAGTTTGTCTCTATGAATCACTGTGCAGAGGGGGTAGTGTAAGTGCCAGTCCTCCTGTATGTAGTTCCATGTCAGTCAGTACTGACAAACGTTCGTCTCCACGTGTTACTCTCAGATCACGTCGGGGTCGCTAGTGAAGTGTGGACGTGTGTTGTATGGTCCTACACGTACAGTGAACTGGCTTTACTGCCGCACCCACGCACTATGTTCAAGGAAGAGAGTTGGTGACAGGGAACGTGACGGGAATTGATGAGAGTTGTTTTGCCAGTGAACATATATTTTGCCATACCTCGCTAGATCCTACAGACAAACTCTTATCTTTAATATACGAACTGGCGCGTTGCACTGGTGGTACGGCTTGAACACCGATTTTGGTAGGTGTACACTCCAGTGATAAGCACGTTGCGCGATCGTGTGAACCGCGCGAAACTAAGGTCGCGTCTCCGGACGAACGTTTTCTGGCGCAACCTACTAGAGATGGGCAAACTCGTTCATCCTTGGGAACTAGTTCACTGCTGATCGTTCTTTTTTGGGAACCGTTCATTTTTTACTCGTTCACCGTTCATTTGTGCTTGGTATATGGTTCTTCCGAAAAACTGAAAACTAGTAGTGTAGGTGACTGAAGGATGGATGGCACCAAGAGGGGGCACTTGCCTCCCCCCTGGAGTATAGAGTTTTTATTTATTACAGAATTCTTAACACAATTTTAGAAGTAATTTCTGTGATTCTGCAGAACCTCTCGTTTAGCCAACCGTAGCCTTGTGTGGCTGATCGCAGGGAAATAATATAGGGTGGCGCACGGAAAACCGGGCCCGAATACAGACTGCTCGCCAATTACGGACGATGTGTTGCCCGTTACGAGCAGATACAACAAACAGACAAACATATAATAATTAGGCAGTGAAGAAATAACAATCTAATGCAAGCAACAATTAAGAAACAATCGATGACGATGTGTAGAGAGCTGGAGAAGAGAACATGAAAACCTCGCGCGAAACGCATGAGCTATAGCTCATGTACTCTTGTAAACCTGTTGGTGGCTGCTTCCCAACTTAGACCACAAGTGTCTTGTATACAATTCTTCGTTTCGCCTTGCACTACATAGCTATGCTACGTTGTAAATAATAATCGTTTACAACCTATATATACTTCACGTTGTCTCTGAGTTCACAGGCGAAGTAGAGACTTCATGGAAGTATAAAATAAAATGCGGTTTTCTCATACTTGCATCACACGCTTAGTAAAAATTAAGTTTTTATGTTGCATTATTAAAGTTAATGTAGCAATAATAATAATAATAATTAAGTTCGCAGTAATAAAGGTTTTGCTTTGAGAGCTCCTTCTGAACAAATGTTTTTGAGATAATAAGTAAATACGATTTTTGGCAATCTATGTCTTTTCAAATGGAGAGGCACCGCTTTTACTACTTTTTTTTTTTTTTTTTCAAAGGAACCTAACTAGCAGGTAATGCAAATTGGAAACAACCAAATTTAAAAATACTTAGAGCCTTCCTAAATGTAATGTTTTGTATATGAAAGATACACGAAAATCGTTTTATACGAATTATCTTACACTAAAAATTAACCAAATTATTGAAAGTTAGTTGCTAAATCAAGTCGATGAAACCAAAAAATATATGAATAACAAAAAAAAATTGCCTTGTTATAAGTATGTCTTCTGCTTTTCATCGATATAATGAAGTGAGCTGATATGCCCTTTTGTTACCTGAAAAGGTACCTATTACATACAACGTAATTTTTATGTAATTCACGTAACTAAAAAATAATTTTTGATTACCGGTCGTGGACGCTGAATAGCCAGAACAAAATGCAAGAACAGTTTGGAACACATGTAAAATGGGCGAGCGCAGTGAACGAAACGAACAACTGGATACTGAACTAACTAGGAGCAGTCAGCAGTGGAACTGAGACAGGTTGCCATGCGAAGAACGACAAGTGCGGCCGAGGGAGACCGAGACTGAGACGAGCACGGGACCGAGGCTGGAACGAGAATTGCCGAAGTGACCGCCGCGACCGAAGTGAACTAGTGAACTATGAACCGATGGTTCCTCGTTCCCGGAAACTATAAGTAGACCGCCGCGACCGAAGTGAACTATGAACCGATCGTTCCTCGTTCCTCGTTTCCGGGAACTATAAGTAGACCGCCACGACCGAAGTGAACTATGAACCGATCGTTCCTTGGAATTCGTTCCTCGGTCATTTCGTTCATCTTGGTGAACCGTTCCTTTGCGCCCGTTCGTTCACGAACTACCTATCTCTACAACCCACGGAGTGTCGCCTCTTTGCGGACGGATGAGACACAGCAAAACGAACGAATGAGCGGAACTTTGCGTACGTGTTTGTGGGGAGTCGCGTTGACTCGACCCACGTGGTCAGCTGCAAGAAAGATCGGAAACGAGTGTCGTCTTGCATTGTCCAAATCGCCCTGACTACCTGCTTTGTCTCGTGTGGTGTGGTGCGCGTCGCACCGTTGCCAGAACTTGGCGCAACGGTAAATCTGCGCGCGCGGACCGGCAATGCTCGGGCGCTGTTTGCATGTACCGGCTGTGACCGCATTTCCGCCGTTCAAGCGTTTCTGCCGCATGGCCGGCACGACTCCACTCAGTGTCAAGTGGACGGGTAACGATGTGGCTTGTGTTGCAGGAGAGGCAGTGTCTACAGTACTTAAGGTATCTTTGGTACCTCTGGTACAAAACTCTTGGTAGCCCTCCCAACACACACGACCGCAGCAGCTTCCAGTCACCTGGAAGCAGCCAGGGCGATTTCCAGCTGCTTACGAATAGTAACCAAGTTTCCCCTGCCTGAAAACAGCAAACACGGTGTGACTGCATTATGCCTACTGCAATATTTTACAGAACATCTACATCTACATCCATACTCCGCAAGCCACCCAACGGTGTGTGGCGGAGGGCACTTTGAGTACCTCTATCTGTTTTCCCTTCTATTCCAGTCTCGTATTGTACGTGTAAAGAAAGATTGTCGGTATGCCTCTGTGTGGGCTCTAATCTCTCTGATTTTATCCTCATGGTCTCTTCGCGAGATATACGTAGGAGGGAGCAATATACTTCTTGACTCCTCGGTGAAGGTATGTTCTAGTAACTTCAACAAAAGCCCGAATCGGGCTACTGAGCGTCTCTCCTGCAGAGTCTTCCACTGGAGTTTATCTGTCATCTCCGTAACGCTTTCGCGATTACTAAATGATCCTGTAACGAAGCGCGCTGCCCTCCGTTGAATCTTCTCTATCTCTTCTATCAACCCTATGTGGTGCGGATCCCACACTGGTGATCAGTATCAAGCAGTGGGCGAACAAGTGTACTGTAACCTACTTCCTTTGTTTTCTAATTGCATTTCCTTAGGATTCTTCCCATAAATCTCAGTCTGGCATCTGCTTTACCAACGATCAACTTTATATGATCATTCCATTTTAAATCACTCCTAATGCGTGCTCCCTGATAATTTATGGAATTAACTGCTTCCATTTGCTGACCTGCTATATTGTAGCTAAGAGATAAAGGATCTTTCTTTGTATGTATTCGCAGCACATTACACTTGTCTACATTGAGATTCAATTGCCATTCCCTGCACCATGCGTCAATTCGTTGCAGATCCTCCTGCATTTCAGTACAATTTTCCATTGCTACAACTTCTCGATATACCACAGCATCATCCGCAAAAAGCCTCAGTGAACTCCCGATGTTATCCACAAGGTCTTTTATGTATATTGTGAATAGCAACGGTTCTACGACACTCCCCTGCGGCACACCTGAAATCACTCTTACTTCGAAAGACTTCTCTCCATTGAGAATGACATGCTGCCTTCTGTTATCTAGGAGCTCTTCAATCCAATCACACAATTGATCTGATAGTCCATATTCTCTTACTTTGTTCATTAAACGACTGTGGGGAACTGGATCGAACGCCTTGCGGAAGTCAACAAGCACGGCAACTACCTGGGAACCCGTGTCTACGGCCCTCTGAGTCTCGTGGACGAATAGCGCGAGCTTGATTTCACACGATCTTTTTCGAAACCTATGCTGATTCCTACAGAGCAGATTTATAGTCTCCAGAAAAGTCATTACACTCGAACATAATACTTGTTCCAAAATTCTACAACTGATCGACGTTAGAGATATAGGCCTATAGTTCTGCACATCTGTTCGACGTTCCTTCTTGGAAACGGGGATGCCCTGTGCCCTTTTCCAACCCTTTGGAACGCTACGCTCTTCTAGAGACATACGGTACACCGCTGCAAGAATGGGGGCAAGTTCCTTCGCGTACTCTGCGTAAAATTGAACTGGTATACCATGAAGACCAGCAGCCTTTCCTCTTTTGAGCGAGGGGTGTTGGCATGGGAGAGGGGGGGCGGGGAGAAGCTATTGTGGCTACAGCCCCCCCCCCCTCCCCCTATGGAGTATCATATTACACTGGATAAAATGACTTCAGAAATCAGCGAATATACTACTCCAACAGATTCAGTCTTTTTTTATAATTATGTAACAACATAGGCTGCAATGTATTCCAAACACATTTTAACAAAAGAGCGGCAAATAGCTTACTACCTAAACCAATAAATATCATTTAACTTAAAACATTCGTCTTATTATTTATTAATACACATTTTTTACCCTGAACTCCAAAACAGTTACCAAGAAATTTTACCAATTTGTCGGTAGAGGACCCCAACTCTCCTTTTGTTAAGCCAGATTCCATTCCCTCAAACTCCTCCACCCCCCCTCTTTTAGCCCCCCCACCCCTTGACCGATTTCTAGAATCGCCCCTGACAGTTAACAATTTATGCCTGGTGCAGCATTTTACAGAATAGTAAACAAGTAACTTTACACTGAACTTGCTGATTCTCTTTTAATTGGTGGATTTGATATGCTGCAATTATTAACAGCAGTCATTTGGAATTTAAGTAAATTATAGGCAAAAACGAGATATCTATACGACAACAGAATGCTTGATAGAAGTTTTGTTACTTATGTGAAATATTTTCAGGCTATGGTTTTAAGAAAGTTGGAGCACAGCGTTATTTTATGATAAATGTAGACAATATCCACTCATATTAAAAAGAGTGAAGGGAGACGAAAATTTAATAGTCATGGGTGACTGGAATTTGATAGTAGGAAAAGGAAGAGAATGAAAAGTAGTAGGTGAATATGGAATGGGGTTAAGGAATGAAAGAGGAAGCTACCTAGTAGAATTTTGCACAGAGTATGACTTAATCATACTAATACTTGATTCAAGAATCATAAAAGAAGGTTGTATACATGGAAGAAGCCTGGAGATACTGGAAGGTGTCAGATAGATTATACAATGGTACGACAGAGATTTAGGAACCAGATTTTAAATTGCAAGAGATTTCCAGGGGCAGATGTGGACTCTGACCACAATCTATTGGTTATGAACTGTAGATTAAAACTGAAGAAACTGCAAAAAGGTGGGAATTTAAGGAGATGGGACATCGATAAATTGAAGGAACCAGAGGTTGTAGAGAGTTTCAGGGAGACCATTAGGGAACGGTTGACAAGAATGGGGGAAAGAAATACAGAAGAAGAAGAATGGGTTGCTCTGAGGGATGAAGTAGTGAAGGCAGCAGAGGATCAAGTAGGTAAAAAGACGAGGGCTAATAGAAATCCTTGGGTAACAGAAGAGATATTGAATTTAATTGATGAAAGGAGAAAATAAAAAAATGCAGTTAATGGAGCAGGCAAAAAGGAATACAAACGTCTCAAAAATGAGACTGACAGGAAGTGCAAAATGGCTAAGCAGGGTTGACTCGAGGACAAATATAAGCATGTAGAAGCATGTATCACTAGGAGTAAGATAGATACTGCCTACAGGAAAATTAAAGAGACATTTGGAGAAAAAAGAACCACTTGCATGAATATCAAGAGCTCAGATGGAAACCCAGTTCTAAGCAAAGAAGGGAAAGCAGAAAGGTGGAAAAAGTATATAGAGGGTCTATACAAGGGCGATGTTCTTGAGGACAATATTATGGAAATGGAAGAGGAGGTAGAAGAAGATGAAATGGGAGATAAGATACTGCGTGAAGAGTCTGACAGAGCACTGAAAGACCTAAGTCGAAACAAGGCCCCGGGAGCAGACAACATTCCATTAGAACTACTGATAGCCTTGGGAGAGCCAGCCCCGACAAAACTCTACCACCTGGTGAGCAAGATGTATGAGACAGGCGAAATACCCTCAGACTTCTAATAAGCCACGGCTGCAAAATACTAACACGAATTCTTTACAGATGAATGGTAAAACTGGTAGAATCCGACCTCGGGGAAGATCAGTTTGGATTCCTTAGAAATGTTGGAACACGACCCTACGACTTATCTTAGAGAATAGTTTAAGGAAAGGCAAACCTACGTTTCTAGCATTTGTAGACTTAGAGAAAGCTTTTGACAATGTTGATTGGAATACTCTCTTTCATATTCTGAAGGTGGCAGGGGTAAAATACAGGGAGCGAAAGGCTATTTACAATTTGTACTAGAAGAAGGGATCAAAATGGCTGAAAATGGCTCTGAGCACTAGGGGACTTAACATCTGAGGTCATCAGTACCCTAGAACTAAGAACTACTTAAACCTAACTAACCTAAGGACATCACACACATCCATGCCCGAGGCAGGATTCGAACCTGCGACCGTAGCAGTCTCGCGGTTCCGGACTGAAGCGCCTAGAACCGCACGGCCACCGCGGCCGGCCGAAGAAGGGATCGGTTGGTAGGACATATTCTTAGGCATCAAGGGATCACCAATTTGGTATTGGAGGGCAGCGTGGAGGGTAAAAATCGTAGAGGAAGACCAAGAGATGAATACACTAAACAGATTCAGAACGATGTAGGTTGCGGTAGGTACTGGGAGATGAAGAAGCTTGCACAGGATAGAGTAGCATGGAGAGCTGCATCAAACCAGTCTCTGGACTGAAGACCACAAGAACAACATTAAAAAGAGAGAATTAATATGACACGATATGTTACTTATTCATTGTAACTGCAAATCACAAACACGGATTTATTACGAAATAGGCTCCACAAAACATTCGTAAATTGTGAAAATCTTTGCAAGTTTTCGAAATTTCTCAAACTTTACCTTTTTCACGTAAATATAAAACGAAATTAGGGATCTTTTAGTTGTGAACAAGGATACTACGGACAAGATTTCTGAAAAGCGCAGATAACCTTACAGCTGACGATACAACACTACACATTATAACACGTTCCTAAAAACCACGAGTTATGTTTACAACTGGCGATTTAATACTACACAATAAATGTCGACATCCGCACGAGTTTTGATAAAATCAGCATGAACACACGCTTAAATGTCACATCATGTTTTTGTACCTAAGTTTTCGAAATGAATTTATGTAACATACGTGATTTTTACTCTAAGTAATGCCAGCAGTCGGCTTATACAGGGTGGTCCATTGATCGTGACCGGGCCAAATATCTCACGAAATAAGCGTCAAACGAAAAAACTACAAAGAACGAAACTTGTCTAGCTTGAAGGGGTAAACCAGATGGCGCCTTGGTTGGCCCGCTAGATGGTGCTACCATAGGTCAAACGGATATCAACTGCTTTTTTAAAAATAGGAACCCCCATTTTTTATTACATGTTCGAGTAGTACTTAAAGAAATATGAATGTTTTAGTTGGACCACTTTTTTGGCTTTGTGATAGACGGCGCTGTAACAGTCACAAACATATGGCTCCATATTTTAGACGAACAGTTAGTAACAGGTAGGTTTTTTTAAATTAAAATACAGAACGTAGGTACGTTTGGACATTTTATTTCGGTTTTTGCAATGTGATACATGTACCTTTGTGAACTTATCATTTCTGAGAGCGCATTCTGTTACAGCGTGATTACCTGTAAATACCACATTAATGCAATAAATGCTCAAAATTATGTCCGTCAACGTCAATGCATTTGGCAATACGTGTAACGACATTGCTCTCAACAGCGAGTAGTTCACCTTCCGTAATGTTCGCACATGCATTGACAATGCGCTGACGCATGTTGTCAGGCGTTGTCGGTGGATCACTATAGCAAATATCCTTCAACTTTCCCCACAGAAAGATATCCGGGGACGTCAGATCCGGTGAACGTGTTCGACGACCAATCCACCTGTCATAAAGTATGCTATTCAATACCGCTTCAACCACACGCGATCTATGTGCCGGACATCCATCATGTTGGAAGTACATCGCCATTCTGTCATGCAGTGAAACATCTTGTGGTAACATCGGAAGAACATTACGTAGGAAATCAACATACATTGCACCATTTAGATTGCCATCGATAAAATGGGGGCCAATTATCCTTCCTCTCATAATGCCGCACCATACATTAACCCGCTGATTTTCCACTTGTCGCAGCCATCGTGGATTTTCCGTTGCCCAATAGCGCATATTATGCCGGTTTACGTTACCCCTGTTGGTGAATGACGCTTCGTCGCTGAATAGAACGCGTGCAAAAAATCTGTCATCGTACCGTAATTTCTCTTGTGTCCAGTGGCAGAACTGTACACGACGTTCAAAGTCGTCGCCATGCAATTCCTGGTGCATAGAAATATGGTACGAGTGCAATCGATGTTGATGTAGCATTCTCAACACCGACGTTTTTGAGATTCCCGATTCCCGCGCAATTTGTCTGCTACTGATGTGCGGATTAGCCGCGACAGCAGCTAAAACACCTACATGGGCATCATCATTTGTTTCAGGTCGTGTTGCAGGTCGTGGTTGACGTTTCACATGTGGCTGAACACTTCCTGTTTCCTTAAATAACGTAACTATCCAGCAAACGGTCCAGGATACCGAGCAGCATACATAGCACACGCCCGTTGGGCATTTTGATCACAATAGCCATACATCAACACGATATCGACCTTTTCCGCAATTGGTAAACGGTCCATTTTAAGACGGGTAATGTATCACGAAACAAATACCGTCCGCACTGGCGGAATGTTACGTTATACCACGCACTTCTACGTTTGTGACTATTACAGCGCTATCTATCACAAAGCGAAACAAGTGGTCCAACTAAAACATTCATATTTCTTTACGTAATACTCGAACATGTAATAAAAAATGGGGGTTCCTATTTTTAAAAAAGCAGTTGACATCCGCTTGACCTATGGTAGCGCCATCTAGCGGGCCAACCAAGGCGCCATCTGGTTTACCCCTTCAAGCTAGACAAGTTTCGTTCTTTGTAGTTTTTTCGTTTGACGCTTATTTCGTGAGATATTTGGCCCGGCTACTATCAATGGACTACCCTGTATAAATAACTAAACGTGCGAAGTGCACGGATTTGCCACTTGGCTGTTTTTGCGTCTCATTTTACACTAGCGCGCAAAGAAAAACGCTGCTGTATCAGTATATCTGACAGAAACTACACGAGATGTCAGAGCACAACAGACGCATATCCGCTTGGAGCGGCTATCGATCTGTCGATTTCAATTTCAGGAATGTTATTCTCCACCAACCACTGCCTCACTGATGCTGCATTATGACAGGATGCATTGTCATGCTCATTCAAACAACCATCGTCTCCGAAACGTGTCTCTACTGCATGCAAAACGCAATGTTGTAAAATGTATTCATATCGTTCAATGTTTAGCGTTTTCTTAAGTGCAGTAGGGGGACCTGACCCTAACCACCAAAAATACCTCCATACTCTAATACCACCACCTCACTGCTTCATTGTTTGCACCACACATGGTGACAGGTAATGTTCTCCATACATTTGCGAAACCTAAACCCGTCCATTGGATTGTCACAGGGTATAATGGGATTCATCATTTCAAATCAGTCGTCTCCACTCATCCTCTTGTAAGTGTTACATAGCATTGACTATAGTGCACGTAGAATGACATGACCAATTGAGGCGCAGTTGATAGGGGTAGAATCAGGTGACTGGTAGTGGTGGGGGTTACAGGCAGACGCCCGGCGCGCTATAGGGAAAAATGCGGAGTACTGGAGGGGTAGTGCCGTTAAAGCTGACGCCTACTCTCAACTTTTTCTTTTTTTTTCATTTTAAGCGGAGCATCTAAGGAGAATTGTGCTGAAACTGCAACAAAAGCTTCGATTTACTTTCGCCTGACTTGTTAACCATTTTTAACTTTCAGAAAAGCGTCATGAGTTGAGAATTTTCAGTAAAACCTACGTTTCTCCTATTGCCATGATAAAAGTTACTTCTTTTGCCAAAACACAGCGGAGTTTACATAATGTCACCTCACTAACATGTTGTGCAGTCGCAGTTGCTAGAGAATTCTGAAACAGCGGTTTATGAAGTGAGGAACTGGGGACAATAAAAATCACAAATGGTGCAAATGCCTCTAAGCACTATGCGACTTAACATATGAGGTCATCAGTCCCCTAGACATAGAACTGCTTAAACGTAATTAACCTAAGGACATCGCACACATCCATGCTCGAGGCAGGATTCGAACCTGCGACCGCAGCAGCAGCGCGGTTGCCGACTGAAGCACCTAGGACCGCTCGGTCAAGACGGCCGGCTAAAAATCACATCCTAGGAACAAAAGTAAACGTTTAAGGTCTTCACTAATGTTGTACCAAAACCCACAGCATTTCTTCCTTGACCAGCTATCGATAGCCTATAAAAATTACATTCTGTCATCGAAAAAGTCTGTAATTAGTGGAATAACACAGCAAATAATGAAATTTGGCTAATAACCATATGGTAAAATATTTGCATGCTATCATGTGCCAAAGTCTCGTTTCTATATCTCAAACCGTTTCTGACATATGAG
This sequence comes from Schistocerca americana, assembly GCF_021461395.2. NCBI lineage: Eukaryota > Metazoa > Arthropoda > Insecta > Orthoptera > Acrididae > Schistocerca > Schistocerca americana. The sequence continues at coordinate 266,878,865 of NC_060121.1, read as the reverse complement.
GAATGTTATGTATATTTCAACCTGCCTTTATAACGATGGCAAATGGGTGAACTTCGTAAGATCAATTTTCTCGAGATTGGTAGCAGATGAGACCTCGACCCAAGTCTTAAGAAAAGTACAGTATGTCAGTTAAATTTCATATGCAGCAACATATTACGCTACTGGCCATTAAAATTGCTACACCACGAAGATGACGTGCTACAGACGCGAAATTTAACCGACAGGAAGAAGATGCTGTGAAACGCAAATGTTAAGCTTTTCAGAGCATTCACACAAGGTTGGCGCCGGTGGCGACACCTACAACGTGCTGACACGAGGAAAGTTTCCAACCGATTTCTCATACACAAACAGCAGTTGACCGGCGTTGCCTGGTGAAATGTTGTTGTGATGCCTCGTGTAAGGAGGAGAAATGCGTACCATCACGTTTCCGACTTTGATAAAGGTCGGATTGTAGCCTTTCGCGATTGCGGTTTAGCGTATCACGACATTGCTGCTCGCGTTGGTCGAGATGCATGACTGTCAGCAGAATATGGAATCTATGTGTTCAGGAGGGTAATACGGAACGCCGTGCTGGATCCCAACGGCCTCGTATCACTAGCAGTCGAGATGACAGGCATCTTATCCGCATGGCTGTAACGGATCGTGCAGACACGTCTCGATCCCTGAGTCAACAGATAGGGACGTTTGCAAGACAACAACCATCTACACGAACAGTTCTATGACGTTTGCAGCAGCATGGACTATCAGCTCGGAAACCGTGGCTGCGGTTACCCTTGACGCTACATCACAGACAGGAGCGCCTGCGATGATGTACTCAACGACGAACTTGGGTGCACGAATGGCAACACGTCATTTTTTCGGATGAATCCAGGTTCTGTTTACAGCATCATGACGGTCGCGTCCGTGTTTGGTGACATCGCGGCGAACGCACATTGGAAGCGTGTATTAGTCATCGCCATACTGACGTAACACCCGGCGTGATGGTATGGGGTGCCATTGGTTACACGTCTCGGTCACCTCTTGTTCGTACTGAGGGCACTTTGAACAGTGGACGTTACATTTCAGATGTGTTACGACCAGTGGCTCTACCCTTCATTCGATCCCTGCGAAACCCTACATTTCAGCAGGATAATGCACGACCGCATGTTGCAGGTCCTGTATGGGCCTTTCTGGATACAGAAAATGTTCGACTGCTGCCCTGGCCAGCACATTCTCCAGGTCTCTCACCAACTGAAAACGTCTGGTCGATGGTGGCCGAGCATCTGGCTCGTCACAATACGCCAGTCACTACTCTTGATGAACTGTGGTATCGTGTTGAAGCTGCATGGGCAGCTGTACCTGTACACGCCATCCTAGCTCTGTTTAGCTCAGTGCCCAGGAGTATCAAGGCCGTTATTACGGGCAGAGGTGGTTGTTCTGGATACTGATTTGTCACGATCTATGCACCCAAATTGCGTGAAAATGTAATCACATGTCAGTTCTAGTATAATATATTTGTCCAATGAATACTCGTTTATCATCTGCATTTCTTCTTGGTGTAACAGTTTTAATGGCCAGTAGTGTATATATTATACTCCAAACGCAAAATCATAGCGATCCCTGTTTTTCTTTGAAAACTTTTTCTGATTTCGCACAGTGCCTTATACATATGCAAATATCTCAGTAACTATGACCATTAACGAAATGATGGGCACTTCATCATGGAGCTGACAATAAAGCTAAGAGTAATGCAAACATTATTTTTTTACCGAATAGTTTGTGTGAAACCGTCTGACAAAGATTGCAGGGCATGTGCCTCAGTTATGTCATCACAGCCGGCCAAAAGCGGGCATATTATGTCAGCCTCCTCTTCCGAGCAAACGAACGAACTCGCTCAGTGCTGCAGATGTAAACAGGTTACTTTGCACCGACCATCGTGCCCTGTGCAGATACTACAGCAATGTGTGGCTCTTGAGGAAGTGCACAACCATTGCACTCTGCACTCCATTCTTTCTAACTTACTATACACAATCGTTTTGCTAGCTGGACTGCTTGTAGGATTTTGGAACTCAAGAGTGATTCTTTATGCCGATTTCATGCTATTTTTTACAAACACTTTCCACAAAATGAGATTTTCACTCTGCAGCGGAGTGTGCGCTGATATGAAACTTCCTGGCAGATTAAAACTGTGTGCCCGACCGAGACTCGAACTCGGGACCTTTGCCTTTCCCGGGCAAGTGCTCTACCATCTGAGCTACCGAAGCACGACTCACGCCCGCTATTCACAGCTTTACGTCTACCAGTATCTCGTCTCCTACCTTCCAAACTTTACAGAAGTTCTCCTGCGAACCTTCCCTGTCCATCAGTACATGAGGTTTGCTGGTCTTGGTTTATCTGTGGATGTCCCTTTGCATTTCCACTTCACAGTCACATCACCAACAGTCGACTTTAGAAGGGTGGAAATGTTCCTCATGGATTTATTATTAGGTGACATCCAATGAGCAGTTCACATTTGAAGTCACTTAGCCTGACCAACCCATTCTGCAGGTCCTGCTTTCCTCCTGGCAACCTTGTCTCCTTTTATGATGGGGGTTCACCACTCCTGTCATCTGGTGATTAATCCAGATTGGATAATAGTGTCCAGGTACTTTTTATCAGATGGTGTACTTCAATATTCAAATTATGGTTAACAACGGTCAGGTGCTAACTTAAAGAAGCGTTGTTGTTGTTGTGGTCTTCAGTCCTGAGACTGGTTTGATGCAGCAATCCATGCTACTCTATCCTGTGCAAGCTCCTTCATCTCCCAGAACCTACTGCAACCTACATCCTTTTGAATCTGCTTAGTGTATTCATCTCTTGGTCTCCCTCTACGATTTTTACCGTCCACACTGCCCTCCAATACTAAATTGGTGATCCCTTGATGCCTCAGAACATGTCCTACCAACCGATCCCTTCTTCTAGTCAAGTTGTGCTACAAACTTCTCTTATCCCGAATCCTGTTCAATACCTCCTCATTCATTATGTCATCTACCCATCTAATCTTCAGCTTTCTTCTGTAGCGCCACATTTCGAAAGCTTCTATTCTTTTCTTGTCCAAACTATTTATCGTCCATGTTTCACTTCCATACATGGCCACACTTCATACAAATGCTTTCAGAAATGACTTTCTGACACTTATATCTACATACGATGTTAACAAATTTCTCTTCTTCAGAAACACTTTACTTGCCGTTGCCAATCTACATTTTATATCCTCTCTACTTCGACCATCATCAGTTATTTTGCTCCCCAAATAGCAAATCCTTTACTACTTTAAGTGTCTCATTTCCTAATCTAATACCCACAGCTTCTCCCGACTTAGTTTGACTACATTCCATTATCCTCGTTTTGCTTTTGTTGATATTCATCATATATCCTCCTTTCAAGACACTATCCATTCCGTTCAACTCCTCTTCCAAGTCCTTTGCTGTCTCTGACAGAATTACAATGTCATCGGCAAACCTCAAAGTTTTTATTTCTTCTCCATGGATTTTAATACCTACTCCGAATTTTTCTTTTGTTTCCTCACTGCTTGCTCAACATAAAGATTGAATAACATCGGGGATAGGTTACAACCCTGTCTCACTCCCTTCCCAACCACTGCTTCCCTTTCATGCCCCTCAACTCTTATAACTGCCATCTGGTTTCTGTACAAATTGTAAATAGCCTTTCGCTCCCTGTATTTTACCCCTGCCACCTTTAGAATTTGAAAGAGAGTATTCCAGTCAACATTGTCAAAAGCTTTCTCTAAGTCTACAAATGCTAGAAACGTACGTTTGCCTTTCCTTAATCTAGCTTCTAAGATAAGTTGCAGGGTCAGTATTGCCTTACGTGTTCCAAACTGATCTTCCCCGAGGTAGACTTCTACTAGTTTTTCCATCCGTCTGTAAAGAATTCGCGTTAGTATTTTGCAGCTGTGGCTTATTAAACTGATTGTTCGGTAATTTTCACATCTGTCAACACCTGCTTTCTTTGGGATTGGACTTATTATATTCTTCTTGAAGTCTGATGGTATTTCACCTGTCTCATACATCTAGCTCACCAGATGGTAGAGTTTTGTCAGGACTGGCTCTCCCAAGGCCGTCAGTAGTTCTAATGGAATGTTGTCTACTCCTGGGGCCTTGTTTCGACTTAGGTCTTTCAGTGCTCTGTCAAACTCTTCACGCAGTATCGTATCTCCCATTTCATCTTCATCTACATCCTTTCCCATTTCCATAATATTGTCGTCAAGTACATCGCCCTTGTATAGACCCTCTATATACTCCTTCCACCTTTCTGCTTTCCCTTCTTTGCTTAGAACTGGGTTTCTATCTTAGCACGTAATATTCATACAAGTGATTTTCTTTTCTCCAAAGGTCTCTTTAATTTTCCTGCAAGCAGTATCTATCTTACCCCTGGTGAGATAAGCCTCTAAATCCTTACATTTGTCCTCTAGCCATCCCTGCTTAGCCATTTTGCACTTCCTGTCGATCTCATTTTTAGACGTTTGTATTCCTGTTTGCCTTCTTCATATACTGCATTTTTATATTTTCTCCTTTCATCAATTAAGTTCAATATTTCTTCTGTTACCCAAGGATTTCTAGTAGCCCTCGTCATTTTACCTACTTTATCCTCTGCTGCCTTCACTACTTCATCCCTCAAAGCTACCCATTCTTCTTCTACTGTATTTCTTTCCCCCATTCCTGTCAATTGTTCCCTTATGCTCTCCGTGAAACTCTGGTTCTTTCAGTTTATCCAGGTCCCATCTCCTGAAATTCCCACCTTTTTGCAGTTTCTTCAGTTTTAATCTACAGTTTATAATCAATAGATTGTGGTCAGAGTCCACATCTGCCCCTGGAAATGTCTTACAATTTAAAACCTGGTTCCTAAATCTCTGTCTTACCATTACATAATTTTTCTGAAACCTGTCAGTATCTCCTGGCTTCTTCCGTGTACACAGCTTTCTTTTATGATTCTTGAACCAAGTGTTAGCTATGATTAAGTTGTGCTCTGTGCATAATTCTTCCAGGCGGCTTCCTCTTTCATTTCTTAGCCCGAATCCATATTCACCTACTACGTTTCCTTCTCTCCCTTTTCCTACAACCGAATTCCAGTCACCCATCACTATTAAATTTTCGTGTCCCTTCACTATCTGAATAAGTTCTTTGATTTCATCATACATTTCTTCAATTTCTTCGTCATGTGCAGAGCTAGTTGGCATATAAACTTGTACCACTGTAGTAGGCATGGGCTTCGTGTCTATCTTGGCCACAATAATGCGTTCACTATGCTGTTTGTAGTAGCTTACCCGCACTCCTATTTTCCTATTCATTATTAAAGCTACTCCTGCATTACCCCTATTTGATTTTGTATTTATGATCCTGTATTCGCCTGACTAAAAGTCTTGTTCCTCCTGCCACCGAACTTCACTAATTCCCACTATATCTAACTTTAACCTATCCATTTCCTTTTTAAATTTTCTAACCTACCTGCCCGATTAAGGGATCTGACATTCCACTCTCCGATCCGTAGAACGCCAGTTTTCTTTCTCGTGATAACGACGTCCTCTTGAGTAGTCCCCGCCCAGAGATCCGAATGGGGGACTATTTTACCTCCGGAATATTTTACCCAAGAGGACGCCATCATCATTTAACCATACAGTAGAGCTGCATGACCTCGGGAAAAATTACCACTGTAGTTTCCCCTTGCTTTCAGCTGTTCGCAGTACCAGCACAGCAAGGCCGTTTTGGTTAGTGTTACAAGGCCGTATCAGTCAATCATCCAGACTGTTGCCCCTGCAACTACTGAAAAGGCTGCTGCCCGTCTTAAGGAACCATGTGTGTGCCTGGCCTCTCAACAGATACCCCTCCGTTGTGGTTGCACCTACGGTACGACTATCTGTATCGCTGAGGCATGCAAGCCTCCCCACCAACGGCAAAGTCTATGGTACGCCGGATGATGTACTTCAAAATTCAAATGATGGTTAACAACGGTCAGGTGCTAACTTAAAGAGGCGTATTGTATTATATTTCTTTCATTTGGTGAAAGAGGGTTTGTCTGCACTGCATAACCGCATATTGGTACTTGTCAGTAGAAGCAGGAATTCGTCATCAGTGAAACTACTGCCACCCTATACAGTATAACAGTGGATGGTACTTGTTGAGTAATTATTATACAACAGCCTTTATTCAATGAATTCATAATCATTACTCCATTTGAGCATGAACATCTCTACAACGCACAACTGACCGGTACGGTGTTAGTGCTGTTGGGAATGAATGATGTTCTCTCTCAATCTTTGACTGCTACGGTCGCAGGTTCGAATCCTGCCTCGGGCATGGATGTGTGTGATGTCCTTAGGTCAGTTAGGTTTAAGTAGTTCTAAGTTCTAGGGGACTGATGACCACAGCTGTTAAGTCCCATAGTGCTCAGAGCCATTTGAACCATTTTTCTCTCAATCTTTCCACAATCAACAATGAGTTGTAAGTGAATAGCGGTGGATGAATGCGATTTCTTTGGAATTTTGTGCATTGTGAGGTATAAAAGCATAGTGAACAGAGTGGGAAAATGCCGATATTTGTAAGTTTTTTGTACCTCCTAAATGAATAAAAATCGAAAACAGAAGTGACGGAATATCACAAACTCAAATACCTCTATTAAAAATCCCAGTAATTGTACCAGTGGAGAAAATATAGGCGTGGTGAGTACCTCAGTTGGCTTCATGTGCTTTGATAAAAGAATAGTAGGCTCCCGGACAACATTTCCCATTTCGGAATTTACATTGAAAAACAGGACACTTCCGTTTTCCTAAAGTTTAAGATGTTACTGAATCCACAGTAACCTGAAAAATTATTATTTCACGATTGACATGGATCCCATTTCAGCTGGACTGGCTGTCATCATATCCATGGGTGGTTTACTCTGTAGCACTTAAAGGAGCACTTTGTGAGTTGTGTGTGCTTTTCAGGCCACGTATGACACAAGGCAGTCATCAAGGAGCATTCATAAGCTGTCAACCAATTTCAAAAAGTTTCAAAATTGCAAAAAAGTAAATGAATTACGACTGTCATAAAGATGCAGTTGAAAAGTCAAGTAATTTTGTTAATGTGATGATAAACATAACAAAGAGTGTAGAAGGGCTCATCAATGAGAATACTGTGAAATTAGTACAAACTAATTGCACTCAGCAGAAATTAGTTGTTCTTCCATATTGTTTTGTGCATTATATGACTTGCCTTCAAGAGGAAAAACAAATTCAAAGGCTCCAGAATGAGATTTTCACTCTGCAGCGGAGTTTGCACTGATATGAAACTTCCTGGCAGATTAAAACTGTGTGCCAGACCGAGACTCGAACTCGGGAGTTCGAGTCTCGGTCCGGCACACAGTTTTAATCTGCCAGGTAGTTTCAAATTCAAAGGCTGTTTTTCATGACTTATTGCAGTGAAGAGGGCAGCCAGGTGACGAATCATTGTAGGAACATTTGGAAAGCGCCCTAAAAAATACCACCTACATTTCTCATACAGTAAAAATTGGTGTAGATTCTGAAACAAACTGAACAGTTTTATGTTATGCATTATCCTAGAGTTCGCACAGAATAACGTGGACAGCAGATGTGCAGTCGGCACGGCACGTATGGGGAGAGCGATAGTGGTGAGGGTTACCAGCTGGGGCTGTAGGGGGAAGGACGAGTACTGGGGGAAAAGTGTTGTTTTAAACTGAAGCTTACGTTTACATTTTCTATAAATACTAAATGGAGCCCTTCCACACCCACAATTGCGTGGTGACTAGTTAAAAATAGCTGTCACCTTTGCTTTGGTTAGTTTCTACAGAAGATTCCACTGAAATGCAGCGAGTTATTTTCGCTTGGCTTGTTAACCATTTGTAACATCATGAGCGCCGAATTTTGAGTAAAAGCTACACATTTCTCTTTTTGCGATTTAAAATTCGCTCCTTCCGTCAGAACAAGGCGAACTTTACACAGTATCACCTCATTAACATGTTGCGCAGACTCGTTTGCGAGAGAATTCTGAAAAAATATTTATCAATTTTACAAAGTGAGGAAGTGAGGGAAAGGAAGATTAGTAGTTTATGAAAAAGCACATCCCCAGTACAAACTAAACGTGTAGTGTCTTCACTTAGGTTGTTCAAAAACCCATAGCATATCTCGTTTCACCAGATATCGATGACCCTTAAAAATTACATTCTTTCATCGACAAAGTCTGTAGTTACTGGAATAACACTATAAATAATGGAGTTCTGAATAATAATCATATGGCAAAACACTCCCCTCTTTGTGTGATATCATTTGCCACAAAGTCATTTCGAGATCTCAAACTATTTATGAAATACGAGAACAATTATGAATGTTTCACTCTGGCCTTATTGCTGGCATGGAGCGATCTAATATGAGTGTGCTACGTCAGGTCTTTTTTCTGGGACTGGTGACAGATGCAGACCTCCGCCCAAATCTAAAGAAAAATTCAGTGTGGTAGCTAATTTTCATAGGCAGAACGTATTATGTAGGCTTAATATGCACCAAACGCAAAATCATAGCGATCCCTATTTTACATTGCAAACTTTTTAGAATTTCACACAGTGTCTTACTTCCATGTTACTACCACAGTAATTATGGCCATTAACGAAATGATGAGCACATCATCATGAGTCTGACATATAAAGGTATATGTGTGTGTGTGTGTGTGTGTGTGTGTGTGTGTGTGTGTGTGTATGTGTGTGTGGTCTTCACTCCAGAGACTGGTTTGATGCATCTCTCCATGCCATACAGTAAAGCTGCATGCCCTCGGGAAAAGTTACGGCTGTAGTTTCCTCTTGCGTTCAGCCGTTCACAGTACCAGCACAGCAAGGCCGTTTTGGTTAGTGTTACAAGGCCAGATCAATCAATCATCCAGACTGTTGCCCCTGCAACTACTGAAAAGGCTGCTGCCCTTCTTCAGGAACCACACATTTGTCTGGCCTGTCAACAGATACCCCTCCGTTGTGGTTGCACTTACGGTACGGTTATCTGTATCGCTGAGGCACGCAAGCCTGCCCACCAACGGTAAGGTCCATAGTTCATGGGAGGGGGGGAGGGGGGGGGGGGGATATAAAGGTATAAGTAATGCGAAAATTATTTTTTTACCGAATAGTTTCTGTAAAGACTGTTTGAGAAAGACTGTAGGGCGTGCGCCTCGATTCTGTCATCTCGGACTGGCCGAAAGATGGCAAACACTGTCGGCCTCTCCTGAACAAACGAAGGAACTCGCGCAGTACTTCGGACGAAAATTGGTCGCTGTGCGTCGAGCACCGTACCCTGTGCAGACTCTACACAACGGCGCCTGAGGGTGGGGGAGGGGGGGAGGCAGAGGGGGGGGGGGAACTAGACCTGGAGATATGGAGTATTTTCTTCCTTTACCCCGATAGCTAGGGGAGGGGGGTACAGTCACCTCTTGCCGATGGGTATACGCGCCTTTGTCATTCAGGTCCTGTGTGAGTGGAATCACGATGTAGTTTTCACATAAATCAATTTGAAAATCGATATTGAAGCTTCTGGTATTGTTCAAAAGGGTAATATGTAATTTTTAATGGCAAGAAAATAATTAATTGAAAGTAAAGAGCTTATGATGGGACCGACAGAAAATAACGCAAATAGCGCGAAATCGTAAAATCTGGGAATGTAAATACAGGTTTTAATATGACTATACTGTTAGCTTGTTCATGTTTGTAACATTGATGAGGTACTAAAATTGCGCCATAGAAACCAACAAGATAAAATGATGAGGAGAATTTTCTAAACTACATTTATGGGGAAAATGTTTTGCATCTACTGACATGAAAGGATATGGCGACCCTGTAAGTCTCAAAATGGGTGTCACTGCAAAATCTGGAAGTGTCAATGTCTTTATATTTGTATGCCTTCTTAATATAAGTGGCAATCCTGGCTTCAACGTCAGTTTCTACAGTTGTTCATGTTCTGTCAATAACTATAAATTCTAGCAAAGAGTCCTTGCTCCATATGGGCATAGCGAAATGAAACAAAACTACACAACCACACTTAATATCTACACACATGACTCAAAGCCAATCAGCCATATGGTCACACATCCCATGCATGGGCGTCTGCAGAAATTTTCCCAGGAGGGGCACGATTCAAAACTTACAATTTTTTATATACCTGATTCAGTGAGTTTGGAAACATGTCGTGCATCAAGGACTAAATTTGACAAGAAGTACACAAAACTAATTGCTTATCATATGAGTGACAGTTATCTACTTACTATTTTTAAAGTAGTTTATTTTGGTTCCTATACTGAAAGCATATTTCAGTCTTTTATGACAAGTACATCTTTTTCAGTTAGCAACGTGAATATAGATGCCAGCTGTTCTTTTCAGTGATCTGAAATGACATCTTTGGATGACTTAATTGAGGATACCCAATGAGTTGCAAAATAAAGCAAGAAAATATTCACAAAAGTAATTTATTCAGAACTGAAAGTTAAAAATCTGAAATAGGGAATGAAGTCAGAATGATTGGGAAAATCCTGCTCAATATCAACAACAATCATACATTTCATTTCTCAAGTCAATTTTCCTTTTTCTCAACACATACTAATCGAACTGGGCTGAATGCGGTATTGTTAGAAAAGTTTTTTAACCAGCTTCTGACACTGCATATCATTTTTGCCCTAAAACTTGCTAATTGTGTGAAATTTAAACATAAAAGAGATTTTTAACTATCACAGCAAAAGGGTGTCATGGATGCAAACCTCCATACCTATATTTTACGAAGCTTACTTATTAATCATGGATAAGAGACTGTCTTTCCATATTATCTTATTTATAAATTCCATTTTATTTATTTCAAGTGCTTATTAACTGGATAATTAGTATACAGCACTGTCACAGATTATAACTGTGACCACTGTGGTAGTTCATTAACTCTGCCTGTTGTACTAGTTGACTTTTCTAAAGAAATATACTTTTAGTAAAATGACATACGTATTTGTAATTGTCGAATTGAATTGCGATTTACCTCTGGCTACTACAGCCTAACATGCATACTGTACATGAAAATGATAATTGAGTTAAAGTTATAGGTTGTATGGCCCTACTGACAGTTCCAGATCTCTGCCATCGTACAAGCTGGGACAAACACTCTGAATGCATAGCACATTTTTGGACACATGTAAATGTATGTACAAGGATGGATCATAAATTCATGATTATTTTTTCATATTGTTTGGTTCGCTGTTAAAGATGTTTTCTCTTCTTTCCCACAAATACTCTTCACCCAAGACTACACTTATTTCAAGTACTGTTATTATTTAGAACCATAAAAGTGCGAAAGTTTTGCATGGACCCTCTGGTGTCACGTTATTACCACTCAAAGTGGAGAAACAGGAAATAAACTTTCAAAAAGGCTTATTCAACTTTGATGCCATCCATAGCACAATAGAACTTCACATGTGTTCACTTTAATGGTTTTTTAAAATTATTTTCAAGATTTATATTTTTTAGTATCGATTGGCATAACTAAAGCCTAGTTTACACGACGACACTAGGTTGCAGGAAACTGCGCTACCGGCCACTGCGCATGCGCGCCGCGCGTTTGCGCAACTCGTCGGTGAAACTAAACACTGTCGGCGTGTTCCAACTTTGGCGACACTAGTTGAATGAGTTTTGAGGTTATGTGTGTTCGTAGAGTGTAGACAAATTGAAATATGCAGTGAGGAACGGAGAATATTCGCTTTTTGGATATCTATGCTTAGCGTAGGTGTTTGTGCGATTTCAATGATGCTGATTACAAAAATAAATAATATATTGCTGCTCATGAGACCTTCACATGCGATCAGAACACAGAAAGTTTGAACATATCAGAGCTACAGGACAAATTTATTGAATTAGAAGCACATACACACCTGAATTAAGAAAAATACAAGCAAATATAATTCTAGCTGTGGAAATTCTCTCATCTACAAGACTAAAATCCCATCGCTCGAGCTGGCCGACTTTTTTTTTTTTTTGTTTTTTAAGGAATGTTGTTGACGGGAGGGAAGGCTACACAAATCAAGAAGCTGCATTCTTTACTCAATATTCATCTATTTAAAACGTCGCATCAGTGCTCCCCATTCACATATGTTTGAATTTTGGAATGCTGCCACTGTACAGATCTTTCTTCAAGACAGTAGTTTGCAAATCACTCTCTTCTTAATACAGCCTGTTCGAATAATTACTGCTGTTAATGTTAATAGATATTTCTGTTAATGTTAATAATTATTTGTGTTAATAAACAAGTGTCATCGCCAACTAAATCCGCATCTTATAGCATGTCGAGTGTTATCGATTGTAATGCACGTAATGTGATATGTAATTTCAGTTCTGCCGAAGTGCTTCATGCATTACAGTATCTATATTCCTGAACGGAAAATTAACTCTATTTAGAAAAAACATTAACAGTTCTGGTGACATTCTAAGATAATTAAAAGAACTTATTGGGTCTTCCATTACAAATTACTTCAGCGAGAATGTTCAGCAACCGAGGTGGCGTCTTTTGTACATCCAGTCACGAATCGAAACACGTTTCTTGTTTTTCTCTTATGCAGCGATTCCACTCGACAATTTTTAACTCCATCACAATCCTTGCGACGTGCACCTGTCAAAACTTTCATTTCAGACACGATTCAGGCAACCCACAAAACGGCGAAACTGAAGTGTATACTGGTTTCGCCGTATCGACAGTCAAATACACTCCAGGAAATGGAAAAAAGAACACATTGACACCGGTGTGTCAGACCCACCATACTTGCTCCGGACACTGCGAGAGGGCTGTACAAGCAATGATCACACGCACGGCACAGCGGACACACCAGGAACCGCGGTGTTGGCCGTCGAAAGGCGCTAGCTGCGCAGCATTTGTGCACCGCCGCCGTCAGTGTCAGCCAGTTTGCCGTGACATACGGAGCTCCATCGCAGTCTTTAACACTGGTAGCATGCCGCGACAGCGTGGACATGAACCGTATGTGCAGTTGACGGACTTTGAGCGAGGGCGTATAGTGGGCATGGGGGAGGCCGGGTGGACGTACCGCCGAATTGCTCAACACGCGGGGCGTGAGGTCTCCACAGTACATCGATGTCGTCGCCAGTGGTCGGCGGAAGGTGCACGTACCCGTCGACCTGGGACCGGACCGCAGCGACGCACGGATGCACGCCAAGACCGTAGGATCCTACGCAGTGCCGTAGTGGACCGCACCGCCACTTCCCAGCAAATTAGGGACACTGTTGCTCCTGGAGTATCGGCGAGGACCATTCGCAACCGTCTCCATGAAGCTGGGCTACGGTCCCGCACACCGTTAGGCCGTCTTCCGCTCACGCCCCAACATCGTGCAGCCCGCCTCCAGTGGTGTCGCGACAGGCGTGAATGGAGGGACGAATGGAGTCGTGTCGTCTTCAGCGATGAGAGTCGCTTCTGCCTTGGTGCCAATGATGGTCGTATGCGTGTTTGGCGCCGTGCAGGTGAGCGCCACAATCAGGACTGCATACGACCGAGGCACACAGGGCCAACACCCGGCATCATGGTGTGGGGAGCCATCTCCTACACTGGCCGTACACCACTGGTGATCGTCGAGGGGACACTGAATAGCGCACGGTACATCCAAACTGTCATCGAACCCATCGTTCTACCATTCCTAGACCGGCAAGGGAACTTGCTGTTCCAACAGGACAATGCACGTCCGCATGTATCCCGTGCCACCCAACGTGCTCTAGAAGGTGTAAGTCAACTACCCTGGCCAGCAAGATCTCCGGATCTGTCCCCCATTGAGCATGTTTGGGACTGGATGAAGCGTCGTCTCACGCGGTCTGCACGTCCAGCACGAACGCTGGTCCAACTGAGGCGCCAGGTGGAAATGGCATGGCAAGCCGTTCCACAGGACTATATCCAGCATCTCTACGATCGTCTCCATGGGAGAATAGCAGCCTGCATTGCTGCGAAAGGTGGATATACACTGTACTAGTGCCGACATTGTGCATGCTCTGTTGCCTGTGTCTATGTGCCTGTGGTTCTGTCAGTGTGATCATGTGATGTATCTGACCCCAGGAATGTGTCAATAAAGTTTCCCCTTCCTGGGACAATGAATTCACGGTGTTCTTATTTCAATTTCCAGGAGTGTATGAAACCATTTGCGTGCAACTCATTCCACGCAACGAGTGGCGCAACCCAATGTCGTCGTGTAAACTAGGCTTAAAGCTGAAAAAAAAAAGTATTTTGAAAGCTATGTTGTTTTACGTTGGTTAGAAAAAGTGTAGCCCAGGGGCACCATATGACCAGATTAATGTGGGAAACCTTCCAAAACAATCCTCAAATTCTCGAAGATGAAACAACCTGGGGGCCGTACAAAATTAATTTTCGTCTCTACCGTTCATCACATCATTGTGCAGCATGCAGAATTCGTAGCTCTGTGATTGTACGTGGCACTGCGTTGCTCCCATAGACTTTGAGAAAGTCCCAGATCTGAAGAGCAGACTTTTCTTTTTTGCCCTTGAAATTTAAAACTACTTTCCCTATCTCCTCTAGCGCAGAAAACAATATTTTCCTTTTCCGACTGAAGTGTTTATTTAAAAAAGGCTTAGAGGTATAAAAATGTATAATTACCCAAAATGCAGAACTGCTGTGTCCTTCCAATTGTAAAATAATGACACCGGCGTGTAAAACTGAATGCAGAATCAGCAACACATCAGGGCGTTGCTTTTCCATAGATAATTGATAAACTACGGTTGTGATTTCGTTCTGAATCAAGGAGCGAAGGCGTTCTTGTGGGAATTGGAGGCAAATGACTGGAACGTATACTGTTGTTGTGATCTTCAGTCCAGAGACTGGTTTGATGCAGCTCTTCACGCTACTCTATCCTGTGCAAGCTTCTTCATCTCCCAGTACATCCTGCAGCCTACATCCTTCTGAATCTGCTTAGTGTATTCATCTCTTGGTCTCCCTCTACGATTTTTACCCTCCACTCTGCCCTCCAATACTAAATTGGTGATCCCTTGATGCCTCAGAACATGTCCTACCAACCGATCCCTTCTTCTAGTCAAGTTGTGCCACAAACTCCTCTTCTCCCCAATTCTATTCAGTATCTCCTCATTAGTTATGTGATCTATCCATCTAATCTTCAGCATTCTTCTGTAGCACCACATTTCGAAAGCTTCTATTCTCTTCTTGTCCAATCTATTTATCGTCCATGTTTCACTTCCATACATGGCTACACTCCATACAAATACTTTCAGAAACAACTTCCTGACACTTAAATCTATACTTGATGTTAACAAATTTCTCTTCTTCAGAAACGCTTTCCTTGCCATTGCCAGTCTACATTTTATATCCTCCCTACTTCGACCATCATCAGTTATTTTGCTCCCCAAATAGCAAAACTCCTTTACTACGTTAAGTGTCTCATTTCCTAATCTAATTCCCTCAGCATCACCTGACTTAATTCGACTACATTCCATTATCCTCGTTTTGCTTTTATTGATGTTCATCTTATATCCTCTGGTCATGTTTATTGAGTTAGGACGAAATCCGTGCCCCAGGGTGGTAGAACGGGTTACTTTAAGTTTCATATCCATCTTGAGAGCACATCAGCACTGCAATCACACCAAGGAATTGACATAATTTCCCATGAACAGAGTGACAACTAAGAAAATCCAAAATATATAGTGGATGCCACTTTGTTTTAGGTTGGTTAGATTAAGTGTAGCCCATGGCCACTGTATATGAATGTGGAAAACCACCCAATACCATCCTCAAATTATCTAGCAGAATCAGTTTCATTTTTCGTTGGCAACATTTAATCTGCAGTTTAGTGGAGTCGCATACAATGATTGCTAGAAATTTGAGAGAATTCTGTAATGCAGTGGTCGTGCAACTTTTTGTTCAAGAGCCAATATTGCCATTGTGTGGCGGCACTTCAGGCTGTATATGCACCGACCTTGTTCTTAATTGGTAACATACATAAATTAGTATGTTATGAACCCTAATAGACAAGCTGTAGTAAGGGCACATAAGCCGGCTGCTGGCCTCCAAGTACCACGTCGAAAATCGGCAACATTCGGAGATCTTGGTGTTAATTTTTCTGTTTCATATTTCTGCCCCCTGAGCGACCTCAAAGTTGTGACGTAATTGCCTTCTTAAGTGTTTTTGTGTTGTCTGGGCGACTGGATGATTTAAGTGATTAGTAACGGTAATTGTAACTACAAAAATGAATTACAGACAGTCCTCCGTTTAGCAACTACACGATTATTGTTCTGTTTTTAATACTCAAATGTGGCGTCCTCAGTGGGATTCCTTGAAATACGTACTTACAGATTTCATTCACATTAGGAAATACAGGGTGATTCAAAAAGAATACCACAACTTTAAAAATGTGTATTTAATGAAAGAAACATAATATAACCTTCTGTTATACATCATTACAAAGAGTATTTAAAAAGGTTTTTTTTCACTCAAAAACAAGTTCAGAGATGTTCAATATGGCCCCCTCCAGACACACGAGCAATATCAACCCGATACTCCAACTCGTTCCACACTCTCTGTAGCATATCAGACGTAACAGTTTGGATAGCTGCTGTTATTTCTCGTTTCAAATCATTAATGGTGGCTGGGAGAGGTGGCCGAAACACCATATCCTTAACATACCCCCATAAGAAAAAATCGCAGGGGGTAAGATCAGGGCTTCTTGGGGGCCAGTGATGAAGTGCTCTGTCACGGGCTGTCTGGTGGCCGATCCATCGCCTCGGGTAGTTGACGTTCAGGTTTCATAACTAACCTTTTTCGTAGGACTCTCCATACAGTTGATTGTGGAATTTGCAGCTCTCTGCTAGCTCTGCGAGTCGATTTTCCTGGGCTGTGAACAAATGCTTTCTGGATGCGTGCTACATTTTCATCACTCGTTCTCGGCCGTCCAGAACTTTTCCCTTTGCACAAACACCCATTCTCTGTAAACTGTTTATACCAACGTTTAATACACCACCTATCAGGAGGTTTAACACCATACTTCGTTCGAAATGCACGCTGAACAACTGTCGTCGATTCACTTCTGCCGTACTCAATAACACAAAAAGCTTTCTGTTGAGCGGTCGCCATCTTAGCATCAACTGACGCTGACGCCTAGTCAACAGCGCCTCAAGCGAACAAATGTACAACTAAATGAAACTTTATAGCTCTCTTAATTCGCTGACAGATAGTGCTTAGCTCTGCCTTTTGTCGTTGCAGAGTTTTAAATTCCTAAAGTTGTGGTATTCTTTTTGAATCACCCTGTATTTCATTAGATTTTGTTGTTGTTTAAATTACATATGTACTTTACCTTTTGGTTATGCTCTGTGTGTCCTGTGGCTGCCAAGCAAAAATCAGCCTCTGGCCTAAATTAATACATCATGTCATTTACAGATAGCGATGTTAGGACAACGTCTGATGATAACCGCGGCCCGCACCGTTCGGATCGCAGTTTGACGACAATGCTTTAATGGATAAGAAGATTGTATTCATATTTCAGGAGCGGGCAAGCGCTCCCTGTTGCGATCGCCTATGGTTGCATGCGATTGATCTGACTGCATGAGAATTCCGAGCGATCAGCGATTGATCGCTGCGACCTGCCCACACACGTAAGATCTACTGAATACGGATAGCGAGCGTGACCGATCCTTTGCGTTGATACACTTTTCTCTGATACAATTTGTTCTTGCAGCATGTACTTCTTTTTTTTTAAAAAAAATTGTCCTTCGTGAGTCTTGTGAGACTGATGTGCAAAACAGTATTATCTTTCCTTCGAAAAACCTTCAATACCTGTTAAGGTACATACACGCGATTCCTTTTTCTGTTCAACTTTGCGCACGTGTTTACATTTCTAGCGGCGCATACATGCGTAATTTTTCTCGAAATGAGGCCGTGCGTAATTGCGCATTGCTTCTCGGCCCAGAAGGGGTATCTCTCGCGCTGTTTAGCAGACGACGACAACTTAGCTGGGTGTACATGTATGTTTAATTGAATAGTATGTCAGGGTTATGTTTTAGGTGATTTATGTGCAAAAATGTCTTCTGATTCGAAATAAAGCACTCAGAGATTTGCAGATGATTACAGTTAAAGAGAATTCATCTGGAACGCCACCTCTGAAGATACAGTAATGGAAATAAGTATTCATAGACTAGGAAAATAGTTCAAATGGCTCTGAGCACTATGGGACTTAACAGCTATGGTCATCAGTCCCCTAGAACTTAGAACTACTTAAACCTAACTAACCTAAGGACATCACACAACATCCAGTCATCACGAAGCAGAGAAATCATAGACTAGAGCGTGGAAAAGTAAACTGCCTTTATTGATAATACGAAACCAAAAACACTAATTGGATATGCACTATACACATTGGCCAGTCGCCAATGCAGCTATGCTGGTATATGGAACGAGAATGAACAAGCCTTTACAAAACAAAATATAAAAACGTCTGCCAATTTCTCTACTGCGCTGGGAATTAAGTATTCATACACCAACAGGAAATGACACTTCTAACAAAGCCTGTTTAATAATTCGTATGCATACCCTTCCGATGTATTACTTCTCGCAACCATGGAATGGACAAATTTTCTTGTAGTTTCCGACGTGATACCTTCCCATTCTCGAAGGAGAGCCTCTTTCAAAGAGGCCTTACTACGGATGTCGTGTTTTCTCGCTCGTGTTTCGCGAATTCCATCCGACACTTCCTGTTCTTTTTGCTGATGTAGGGCTTTCGTCTCGGGACCTTAGCTCTGTAGTCCGAACGATTGAGAATGGTACGAACTGCCCTTGGAGTGATGTCCTTTCGGAAGTGGTCATGTACATATGCGGATAGTGCCGACGTTGTCGTTTTCGGGTTTTTCTTGATGATTCTTAGTAGCATTCTGGTCTCTCTTGTTGCAAGCGTCTGCGGACGACCGTGTCGTTCACTGTTTATTACTACATGTCTGTCCTTATATCGCTTAATGACAGATTGCACAGTCGCTTGGCTTCGTCCTATGATGTTCGCAATTTCGGCATACGACTTATGTTGAAGATATTGGGCGACAACGATGTTTCGTTCCTCAATGGTCGGTTTCTTCCCCTTGCGGCCCATTCTGCTGTTCCACGGTACCCACGTCCGACGTGCTGTTGCTTCACAGCCGCCACACAAGTGTGGCATGCACTCCGTGTCTGCGTCAGCCGTTTGTTCGGATGAAAGTAGTCCGCTGTATGAATACATTTTGCCCTGTCGTAGACCGTGCGGAGTGTAACATATTTTATTTTCCCAGAATAGATTCATGGCATACGGGAAATTTCATTACCAAGAACATGGTTATCTGACGCTACATCATCGTACTTATTCTTATCGGCGCTGTGGGTGATTTACTATCCCAACACACCATCGTAGTTTGTCATCACCTACTGTATGAATACTTATTTCCATGACTGTATCTGAATAGAAAATTTTGATGTGATGCCCTTAGTGTCAAGTACTAGTCTCCTCTTATACTAATGTAAAGAAAAAGATAAGTTTCGGCATAGGAAAACAGAGAAGCAGCATCCTACTGATTTATGAAAAGGGTAGCCTATATGGAAAGGGTAGCTTACATGAAAACTATGGACGAATATTCATGCTGTGACTACTTAGCACCACAGAATAATTGAAGGTCCTGACATTTGAAAAAAAAAGAATCGATGGAATATGTATAGCTGTTCAAAAAACTGCTAGAAATGTAAACGAAGGGCATTGATGCAAAAAATACAGAATTAGAAAAAACATCCTCCGCCCTAGTGGATTGTAAGATATGTCACATTCTCGAATTTATGTTAATCTGTACACACTCTTTAATGACTAAAGTATTGTAAATGAGTTTTTTTGCACATTAAAATACAAATGGCGTATTGAAAATCAATTGACATTCACATATCGACTAAGAATCTCCGTTAAGTACTTCTCAGCTCCACGAATAATCGCTGACATTTCTTTGTTTTGAAATGTTAAATAAATAGTTCAAACTGGTGTATAAGTCGCCTGTTATAAGCAAACGAAAAGTTATCGCGACTCTTTAATGCTGCGATTTCCCAGGCAACTCACTGCGACCTCCCGCAATTTGCAAACGAAACGTCGCCGTCACTTTGTATTTCTTGTATCTCTGTTACTTCGATACTTTTTTAACCACAGTGACTTTTCATCACAATAAACGCAGCACATAACAGCCGATCAAAGGAACCGCATAGCAGACCGCTTACACAATAGGCAACGGCGTGACACGACAACACGCACGAATAAGTGCGTTCTTTCCACAATTTTCTTTCATGAGGTTTATTTCAGCGCGTCAGCGATTGAGCGTTAGGAAAGAGATATCATGTGGACATACCTTTAGATAAATATTATCAAGAAGATATTTAAATTTTATAATTGATGTATAACACGCCCTGGAACTCGAAATATTTCTTCATAAATATTGTAGCAACTGGACTTGGCCACTGTTCTGTTTTTCGATACAGTGTATCGATACGTGGAACTGTTTCAGTGTATCAAAACGGCTATGTTTCACTGTTTCGAAACAGTGGTGTCTCGGATACCGGGACCAGATGCGATCTTTTGCCAGACACAGAAACTGTATCGCTGTTTCAAAATAACGTTGTTTCAGTCCACTTATGCTTGGAACGAACTAATTGTATCTAAACAGTGACTTTTCATTCCGCTCTGTTTCGGACGAAGTCCGAGCACAGTACAGAGATACTGAAACACATTTTAACATCTCGCTTCATGAAACACTTTCAAGTGTGTCGAAATCTTTTTGTGGCACAACAGCACGAAGCTTAAGGTTTCTGAAAATAAAGCTTCGTTTCTAATTGACTGCCCTAATAGCGTAATATACGCTTTATAAACACCAACAAACAATAAAAGAACGCACACTATTCGCATTCAAAATAATAAAAGTGCGAAAAACATTCAGTCAAATAAATCATCTCATATAACATACACGTGCTGCAACTATAGTCGAGCTTGATAAGTATATGAAGATACCACTGATACACATATCACAAGATCCATTGCTATGGTGGAAAGAAAATCTTGTGTTGTTTCCTACGCTGTTTGAAATAATGAAACGTCTTCTTTGTGTTATTGCCACCTCTGTTCCATGTGATCGCATATTTTCAAAGTAGGGGCAAACTATAACAGACGATCCCGTCTTTCAAGCTAAAAAGTATCAAAAATGATATTTCTTAACTACAACTTAGAATAGGTACAATAGATCTATTCAGAAATGAAACAGTAAAATTTCAGATGGTTTTGTTCTTCTCTGGCCAATGTGCACTGAATTTGTATTTGACTGTATTTTGTTCGGCCCACTAAATCTTGCATGTAGCTACCTTACAAGAACATTTTTCTCAGATTTGTTGCATGCAGAAGACACTTACGTTTTTGCCCACCATTCAATGAGTTTAATTTTTTTGATTACGTTTATTTATTTGTGTTCGAGAGATTTATGTATGTATGTGTGTGTGTGTTGTAAATGTGTTATGTTTGGTTATTACACACTTGTGTATCATAGATAATTCTCAGGCAAATTAATAACGGTACTTTGACACTTTTGTTTTTGGCTTCCAAATACTATGATAAAAATTGCATTTCAATAGCAATTTAACTTTATCTCTGATTTCCTGGGGAAGTTTGTAATAAAATGATAATATATCTACTTGCTGTGCCTACTTGAGGGAACTCCACATACCTGTACATCACCAAACTTCCTTAACAAGAATGGTAAGTGGTGTAGAGGCAGATCTGCCATGATATAGGTATCACAAAGGCATTACACTGTATGAATTGCTTTAAATTTTAGTATGGATTTTATACTTCCGGGAAACATACCGAAAACAATGGAAAATTTAACTGTGAGTAAGAAAAGTGTGAGTAGCACATTCATAAATGTTAATCCAGAGCCTCGCTTCCCAGAATGCTATGTCAATAAGTTATATCCCATGATATGCCTTTCAAGAGCACATACAGATGATCATTCATAAAACCTATTAAAACTAGGCAAAATCTGCTATGTCAAACATACAAACTCTGACCTCAGCCAATTGGGAACTATGAATGTCACATGACATGAAAGCAGCGCATTTACTGCAGGAAATACGAAACTGCCAAGACACCTAAGTGAAATTTTCATACTTTCTGCGATGCGATTGACGCTCTCGCACCTAATTTGTGTTTATATGACAATATTTATACAGTAGACACTCAATATGATATAATGTGTAGGCCTATACAATCAGGAAACAAACTGTTTTCGAAACATTATATTGTAGTGTCTCATTTATTTTGAAACAGTTACGTGTTTCAGTTTGCTCATGTCTAGTAGCAACAGTGTTACTGCCAATGGGTGGGGGAAGGAATAAGAAGAGTTTAGTGTTTTGGGATTATTTTAAAATTAAAAACAGATGAGACGAAGCACCAGATGAAAAAGCAATACGATTTATTTTCTAAAATCTGTTCTTCGTATTTATAAATGTTGTTTGGAACAGATAAAAGATAATTTTAACTCACAATAGAGAAATGGCGATGTTTGTGTTGAATAGAATTATACACGCATAACCTAAATACTTTTTGTACACTGAGTAGTACTTGCTACAAATAACATTTTAAAAGAATCTTTGATAATGTTACACATTTTCGGTACTGAAGTTGTTAACAATCCTTCCGGTTTTTACCTGCTTTAATCACATATTATGTAGGCTACTTAATGGCAAGATTCGCAAAACGTTTCTTCGTCTTCCTTGCCTAGCGGCACTGGCCAAAGCATAGGGTTCTTTTGTATTAGTTGATTTGCCCAGATTTACTTTTCTCGGCAGTTTCTGTCGTGATTTCCTTTTTGATGCTTTGCAGATTTATGGAGTAAATCATTTGTCAGTTTCGTCAGTTGCTCACCAATCCTTGGCACGCAGCATCCATGATTATTACGTTACGGCCGTTAACCACGAACGCATTTGGGTTAACGGTATTTATCATCTTGTACAAACACCAGCCCTGGCCTTTTATGTTGATTCCTGCCAGTCTTCTGTACCACATTTCTGACTTTGAAATAGCTGTGATTAAATTAACGGTTTACAAATTTTTATTCTACATTTCGGGGGTTTGCATCACCCCAAATGGAACTTTTTCTGTCTTTAATGATAACCTAGAAGTTGTCTTAAATGAAAATGTTTATGTATGTATATTAGGAGATTTAAATGTGCTCTTAGGGACGACAATGGTACGACACCGGGTTGACTGTCTTGGTCATCTGCCAGTTAGAATTACCCATAGTAGTACCTCTTCTATTGATCATGTAATTACCAATACCGATATAGATTGTTTTACGGCTACAGTACTACATGGTTTTGTAGCTGACCACTTGGCTCAGTTGACAGAATCCAATAATTTAACAACTCAATATTATTTTAAGTCAGTTGAAGGTAAGGGAAAATTTTCAGACACAAAAGTTGCACTTATTAAATGTAGCGTATCCACAGAAATTTGGGGCACTGTTTTATCTAATCAAGGTGTGTGTGTGTGTGGGGGGGGGGGGCAGTCACTGTAAGGATTTATTTTAATATTCTCACGTGGCATTTAGATACGAATAGTCCTGTTACAGGGATTTGTAGAAGAATAACAGTAAAAGTGGTAAGATTCTTTCGGATGGTTACGCGCTTAGTTTGCGATCTGACATGTGTAACTTGTATGATCTCTCTTTAATACTGGAAATTAGCTGCAAAAAGATATAAATCATTATTTTGCAAATAGGTAAAAAGAGCAAAAACTAAGTGTATACAGTCTAAGATTGCTTCATCTGACAATATGCCTAAGTCTTCATGGGCGTTTGTAAATAACATTAGAGGCCGTGATAGTGTAAACCAGCCTAAGGGAAATATTTCTTTAATTATAATCGCAGGTATTGTTGAAAGGAAAGTGCAAGTATTAGTTGAGGGCCAATTGGATGAAAATCAGTGTGGGTTTAGGCCTCTTAGAGGTTGTCAGGACCAGATCTTTAGCTTACGGCAAATAATGGAGAAGTGTTATGAGTGGAACAGGGAATTGTATCTATGCTTTATAGATCTAGAAAAGGCATATGACTGGGTTCCTAGGAGGAAGTTATTATCTGTTCTACAAGATTATGGAATAGGAGGCAAACTTTTGCAAGCAATTAAAGGTCTTTACGTGGATAGTCAGGCAGCAGTTAGAGTTGACGGTAAATTGAATTCATGGTTCAGAGTAGTTTCAGGGGTAAGACAAGGCTGCAACCTGTCTCCACTGTTGTTCATATTATTTATGGATCATATGTTGAAAACAATAGACTGGCTGGGTGAGATTAAGATATGTGAACACAAAATAAGCAGTCTTGCATATGCGGATGACTTAGTTGTGATGGCAGATTCGATTGAAAGTTTGCAAAGTAATATTTCAGAGTAATGTCAGTGGGAAAGAAATATAAACGGATTGAGTGCCAAATAGGAGGAACAAAGTTAGAACAGGTGGACGGTTTCAAGTACTTAGGATGCATATTCTCACAGGATGGCAACATAGTGAAAGAACTGGAAGCGAGGTGTAGCAAAGCTAATGCAGTGAGCGCTCAGCTACGATCTACTCTCTTCTGCAAGAAGGAAGTCAGTACCAAGACTAAGTTATCTGTGCACCGTTCAATCTTTCGACCAACTTTGTTGTATGGGAGCGAAAGCTGGGTGGATTCAGGTTACCTTATCAACAAGGTTGAGGTTACGGATATGAAAGTAGCTAGGATGATTGCAGGTACTAGTAGATGGGAACAATGGCAGGAGGGTGTCCACAATGAGGAAATCAAAGAAAAACTGGGAATGAACTCTATAGATGTAGCAGTCAGGGCGAACAGGCTTAGGTGGTGGGGTCATGTTACACGCATGGGAGAAGCAAGGTTACCCAAGAGACTCATGGATTCAGCAGTAGAGGGTAGGAGGAGTCGGGGCAGACCGAGGAGAAGGTACCTGGATTCGGTTAAGAATGATTTTGAAGTAATAGGTTTAACATCAGAAGATGCACCAATGTTAGCACTGAATAGGGGATCATGGAGGAACTGTATAAGGGGGGCTATGCTCCAGACTGAACGCTGAAAGGCATAATCAGTCTTAAATGATGATGATGATGATGATATCATTTATGGCCCCAACATTATTTGTGACAAATTTAATGACTTCTTTATTGATGTGGTAAAAAATGATCCCATAGCATTTAGGCCTACTATAGATGATGACATAGACCTCAGTATGATCGATATAGGTATGCCACTTGGTATTACTACTGAAAATGTTTTTGAGGTCATTGACATACTTAAGAATAAATCCTCATCAGGGAGGGACAATTTTTCCCAAATCTGATGGAAAAAATATAAAACTGGATTGCTTCCTGTTTTACCTCACCTTATTCACTTGGTCTTTGTAAGTGATATATTCCCAGATGTACAAGTTTACTATAGTGAAACCTATTTACAAAAGGGACCTAAAACAGATGTTCAAATCTATGGGTCGATGACACATCTGTCTTCAGTAAATTAATTGAAAAATTTTTAGTCCTCAAAATAGATGGTCATTTTGTATCTAGAGGATTCATGGGTGATCTAAACATAGCTTTTGTGTGAGTTGGGGTACAAACTGCCTTGGAGTTTGTGCAAGTAGTACTTGACAAGCTTGACGTTGGTTGTTGCAAGGTAATGGGTCTGTACCTTGATTTGTCAAAGGCCTTTGACCAAGCCAACATCAAAATTTTGCGTGAAAAGAAATGGTTTGGTATTGTGAAGAGGCACTTTTCACAATCACACAAATAAGAGTTTTCTTGTTGCAAAAACGAGCAATAAGGCTGGTTGCCAAGGTGGATACAAGAAGCTCATGTAAAGAAATGTTACCCGTACTGCAGACAGTTCATATGCAAAAGAATCAATATTTTATTATAAATTACCAAGATACCTGAAGGTATTGAAGGTTCAAAATTTAAAACCAAGTTCTAGAACTGGCTTAAATTAAAATGTCGCTGTTGCCTCGATGACTTCTAATTATAAGTAATGTTATTAGTTTTTACTTGATCCTTGATTGACCTCTTATTTATCTTATAATAAGATTCAACTTACTCTGAAGAATCAAAGAAACTCTTGAGTTTGGTGGCCAGCGGAAATGTTTAAACTCAGAAGAGTGTTCCTGGAGCCACTCTGTAGCATTTCTGGACATGTGGGGTGTTGCTTTGTCCTGTTGGGATTTCCCAAGTCTGTCAAAATGCACAATGAACGTGACTGAGTGGATGCAGGTAATCAGACAGGATGCTTACATACATGTCACCTGTCAGAGTCATATCTAGACGTATCAGGGGTCTCATACCACTCCAACTGCACACACATGTTCCACACCATTAAAGAGCCTCCACCAGCTTGAACAGTCCCCTGCTGACATGAAGGATCCATGGATTCATGAGGCTGTCTCCATACCGATACACGTCCATCCGCTTGATTCAATTTGAAATTAGATTCATCTGACCAGGCAACATGTTTCCAGTCATAAACAGTTGAATGTCGGTGTTAACAGGCCCAGGCTAGGTGTAATGCTTTGTGTCGTGCAGTCATCAAGGGCACACAAGTGGGCCTTCGGCTCCGAAAGTCCATATCAGTGTTGTTTCATTGAATTTTTTTGCATACTAACACTTGTTGATGGCCCAGCATTGAAATCTGCAGCAGTTTGCAGGAAGGTTGCACTTCTGTAACATTGAACGATTCTCTCCAGTTGTTGTTGGTCCCGTTCTTGCAGGATCTTTTTCTGGCCACAGTGATGTCAGAGATTTGATGTTTTCTGGATTCCTGATATTCACAGTACACTCGTGAAATGGTCGTGTGGGAAAATTAAATCTTGGTAATTAGCCGTTGTAGCAGCAGTATCCAGTCCAACAACTGTGCCAGACACATGTTGTCCTTTGTAGGCACTGCTGACCACAGTGCCATATTCTGCCTTTTTTACATCTCTCTGTATTTGAATATGCATGCCTATACCAGTTTCTTTAGCACTTCAGTGTATAACCTTTATTTTATCATGAGTAACTGTAATGTATGAGCTCCATGTCAGTACAATAAAGAATAAATGAATGAATACCATCATCAGCTCACGTTTTCCACTGCTTCAATCTGTAACTGGAAATACTCCATTTGTCTTAAAAGTTCAAGGACAATCCTTTTTGAAAAATAGAAAATTTCACTTAACAAGTAATGATCCTATCTCCTATTCAAGTAGCCCTTGGTTATCTATACACAGTTGCCAATGTTTCTGGATGTCTTGGAAGCAAGCAGGGAAATTTTCAGCTATGATGCTCGTAAGCTCATTTGTCACTGCCCATTGGATGTCTGTGATATCTTGATGAAACTTTCCCTTCAATCCCTTTTCACTCACAGAAACAAGAAAAAATTCGTAAG
Source organism: Schistocerca americana (assembly GCF_021461395.2). Taxonomy (NCBI): domain Eukaryota; kingdom Metazoa; phylum Arthropoda; class Insecta; order Orthoptera; family Acrididae; genus Schistocerca; species Schistocerca americana. The sequence continues at coordinate 266,851,382 of NC_060121.1, read as the reverse complement.
GCGAGAGGTCGGACAGGTATGGTGGATGTGGCATGACAATAACAGAATTTCTGGCCAGATACTTGGTAATGGATAAAGCAGTATCGGGTCTTGCAGCAAGAGCCAAAACAGTGTACTTCTTAGCACAGCCCTGCCACCTAGTGAGTTTATGCTGGAGACATGGCCAACGTCAAATCTATGATACAGAAATACCAGCTAACATGAAAACATTTGTTCCTTTTTACTATTGCAAAATCAGGAATAAAGAAAAACTATCCTGGAACTTTTCTGACAAAGGGAATATCTGTAACACACAATTTTCTGTTCTTGAAATGTGCATTATTGGAAGCATAATATGACTTTTTTGTCTGTACTTACTTTGAAAGGGTCCAGTGTTCCTGTAGTATACAAAAATAGATGAATTTGGCACAAAAAACTTATTTTCAAAGTTTAATTATGAATGCTCTTCTCCATTTTTTTTCCAAAATATTCAGTCACTATCTACTCATAAAAGGCAAGAGTTTTATTGTGAAGTGGAATGATAGAAAAAAAGCACAGCTGGTTTACTGTTTGAAGTGGAAGTAATGCTTGCCAGTTTCAGCACAAAATAATCAGCCATTGGATTTTCTCCATTCTGTGATGCTTTCCATTAATAAGCAGTAGTATTCATTCAAAGTGCATTTTTTGTCTGTCACGAAGAATGACAATTTTTCACCACCTGTAGCTAGTTTATTTGGTGTGTTCTGGTATGTACATTGCTGCACCTGTTCCAATGAAGGTATCTCAGATTTCAAATTTGTTAAATTACAAACATCAACTCTTTTCTGGTATAGAGTTCATTCATAGAAAGTCACTATCAGTAATGGTAGTATTCTGGAATGGCTTTAAGGACTAGTATCCCTAGGAGTGCTTTCAGTTGTGGCATACTGAGCCATGCGTAGCTTTTGTTCCCACCATAATGTATTTTACACCCCATTTTTAACGTACTTCCATCTCACTACGTTAAATTAAATTACTACTGTCAGTGAGTTGCTGCTTTGCCTGACCGTGAGCAGCGTATATCGATATATCCCCTCTCAGAGTATCTTTGCTCGACTGCTATTACTTCCTGCTCATTGTCTGTTGGAAGTTAGTTGGTCGCAGTTCAGGACATGGGTTCGGGTCGGCCAGTGAGTTGGAACGTGTCTGGAGCACAGACTGGACCTGCCAGTTGGGGAGTGGCAATGTGGCACTAGTGCAGTCGGGTTGGAGCAGTGTGGTCTGCGTCGACATGGCTCACCCGACCATTGCTGCCACGCATCACTTGAGCCGGGCCGCGGTCTTGGTGGATCATCGGTCGGTCGTCCTAACGGACGACGCGTTTTGGCTCGCTGATCATGCATGAGTTGGCTCTGTGTTTGTGTGTGCTTAGTTACTGTTGGGTATCATTCAGGGATCAGTGCAAGTGTTGTCAGGTTGTGTGTGCAGTTGACATTATTTCTTTTGACAAGTCGTTTTAAATGTTGTCGGCGTACTGCCTCTGAGAAGTCGGTCGTCTCATCGGGTGACATGTAATTGGTTCTCCGAGTGCTTCTGGGCCCTTTCAATTACCATCTTGCGGAACTTGGGTCGGTCCTTTCTTGGTGCAGTCCACAGCTCGTGGTCTTGCGGTCGCGTTCTCGCTTCCTGAGCACGGGGTCCTGGGTTTGATTCCCGGCGGGGTCAGGGATTTTCACCTGCCTTGAGATGACTGGATGTTTGTGTTGTCCTCGTCATTTCATCATCATTCATGCAAGTGACAAGATTGGACTGAGGAAAGGTTGGGAATTTGTACAGGCGCTGATAACCGCGCAGTTGGGCACCCCAGAATCCAATCACCACCACCACCACCACCACCACCACCACCACCGTTCCTGGTGCAGGGATGTCGTTTAGCCAGTGAGCGTTTTTTTCTCTGCATGGTTGGGTCCGAGCCAGTATTTCTGCCGTCGTGTGTCTGGAAGTGAGTAGGAGACGCACCAGCAGTGCAGTTGCGACGGAGCAGTAGTCGCGGATGGACCAGCTGAGTCGGTCGGTTGTTGCGGACAAGGCAAGTTATCTCCGCGCGGTGCAGCTGTCTGATCGCTACGAGCTTCATGGTTCACTGACCCAGGACATCAAAGTTGAGTAGTGGTTTCAACTACCCAAGCCACGTCCATTCATGTTGTGGTGGTTCTTTTCGGTGGTTTGCTGTTGGGGAGGTTTTCCTGTGAGCAACACCGCGTGTTTCTACTGCTGAAATTTAGCCGCCATGCAGTGCAATTAACTATTTTGGTCGACTACAATTTGAGTGTACCAGTGGAATTTTCTATCTTGTGGCTGTTCGTGTTCTGGTTACATGCCCTGGGCACCGACATAAAATTCAGGCAGTTTTCTTGTGAGTAAAGTTAACTGTATTACCGGGTTTCAAATTAAAGTGTACCAGCGGAATTTTCTGCCTATTGGCCGTTAGTGTTCCAGTTACCTGCCCTGGCCACTAACGTAATTTCAGGCAGTGTCCTTTCCTCACCTATTGTCACTGTCCAACATGGTGTGTAATTTTGACAGCTAATACATACTCCAATGTGGATTATCACATTTGTTACCTTTCTGGTCCGAGTTCTCATGTACTGATTGACGGGAAGGAAGTCGTGTTGGTCGGTCTGTGACTGTCCCCTGGTTGGGTTCCGATTGGGCTCACCACCTGTCTTGCCTAAGTGAATGAGGGCAGACTGACCTCTCTGGAGGCTTCCGAGTGCCACCAGTGTATAATTATCTGTTGTCAGCTGCTTTAAATTCTAGGCTTATGGTTATTTATTTTTTCTTCTTAAAAATTTTTGCAAAATTAATTTTTAAATTTATCTTTCAAGCTTAAACATTTCGGCCTTCTGCCTATAAAAGATTATGGTAATATATTTTAAAATTTTGAAACTTAATTGTGACCTTCAGTCATTGTTATTGCACCTTGCATATGTATATTCTATCTGCTTAGCCTTAAGGCTTTCCACGTAGCTGTGATACATTTTTTTATTTATTTGATTTGCCTTTTAATTACATTTTAATCTTGTTGATTTTTTAAGATTTCTTGTTGCTAAACATTCTGGCCTTCTGCCTTTAAAAGTCTATGGTAATATAGTCTAAAATTTTGAAATTTAATTGTGGCCCTCAGCCATTTGTATTGCACTTTGCATATGTTTGCTGGTCATTTTTAAAATTATTTTATTGCTATCTTAATTGGATTTTTATCTTATTGATTTGTTAAGATTTATTGTTTGGAGGCCTTGAGCTGTGAAAGAGTTGCTTTGGTAAAGGTCCAGCTGTGTGCCACTTTGGTTGTAAAGGTTATTGAATTACAATAAATGGTAAATTAGAAGGAGAGACTGACCTCAACCTTTGGCCCTTTCCACAATCCTATTACCTGTTCTGCCCAGCGGGTTTAGCAGCATACCTATGTCTGAAACTGTGGTTTTCATTATCTTGTATTATGTCATTTTGGGTCCGTAGCAGTAATTGTTGAACAACAAAATTTCCTGAAGCATTACTCCTAGAAAAATTATGTAAAAACTGTAAGAGATGTAATATGCCACATACACTGTGCACTGGAGAATGAACAGAGTGCATAATATTTCTTTTATAGGAGTCTTCCTAATGTTAATTTACAACACTTTACGAGGGTGTGCTGAAAAGTAATGCATCTGAATTTTTTATGTGAAAACTCAAAGCTTTTTACATAAAAACAAATATTATTGGCAGTTTAAATCTTTATTCTTCATATCTACATATTAGCAGTTGGGTGTGTAAACCAACTATGCTGGTGTGAGAGAAACAGTGTGCTATAATCGAGTTTCGAATTCAGTATAATCAGATGCTTTGGGTTCACAGTTATCCATCCTCCTCCATATAGTCCCAACTTGGCTCCATCCAGTTTTCATCTGTTTCCAAAACTTAAAGAACACCTTTGAGGACTTAACTTCAACACTGATAAAGTGGTGTAAGCAGGGGCGAGGTTGTCGCTCCATCAACAAAACTAAAAATTCTACAGTGACAGTATCACAAACTGATCTCTCATGGGGAGATGTGTGTTTGTGGCCAGTGTGACTATGTTGAGAAATAAATAATATATAAAAACAAAGATGAGGTGACTTACCGAACGAAAGCGCTGGCAGGTTGATAGACACACAAACAAACACAAACATACACACAAAATTCAAGCTTTCGCAACAAACTGTTGCCTCATCAGGAAAGAGGGAAGGAGAGGGAAAGACGAAAGGATGTGGTTTTAAGGGAGAGGGTAAGGAGTCATTCCAATCCCGGGAGAGGAAAGACTTACCTTGGGGGAAAAAAGGACGGGTATACACTCGCACACACATACATATCCATCCACTCATATACAGGCACAAGCAGACATATTTAAAGACAAAGCCTCTCCCGGGATTGGAATGACTCCTTACCCTCTCCCTTAAAACCCACATCCTTTCGTCTTTCCCTCTCCTTCCCTCTTTCCTGATGAGGCAACAGTTTGTTGCGAAAGCTTGAATTTTGTGTGTATGTTTGTGTGTCTATCAACCTGCCAGCGCTTTCGTTCGGTAAGTCACCTCATCTTTGTTTTTATATATAATTTTTCCCACGTGGAATGTTTCCCTCTATTATATTGAGAAATAAATATGTAGATATGACTAATAAAAATGTAGAATGTTAATAACATTCATTTTATTTAAAAAGCTTTAGGAGTTTTCACATAAAAAAAAATCAGAGAAATTACTTTTCAACATGGCTTCATAGATAACCCAGCAATATAGGATAATGATTAAATACACTAAGCTTCCTTTTTTGAGGAGTGGGGGTTCAAAGTCCCCTCCAGCTGTCCAGAATTAGGTTTCCTATTATCTTAGCTTTGTGGTGTGGAGAGAATAATAGACTGCATGTCACTTCAGAAAATCAAAACCTACCAAAGAAGTTTGAATAATGAGGTGCACTTCTTAGCTGTTTGGAGAGGAATGTGGAGTACTATAGATGGCTACGCATATGCAGGAAATTATTTTATTGAGTAGGTTTTGAGGTAATTTTGACAGTGAAGGGAGAGGCGAGACTGGTAATGTATTCTGTAAGCAGTCAGCAATTGAGCTTTTATGTTTGCCCCCATATGCCAATGCTATAGGTGAAACATTTCTTATGTAAAGGATGGCAACTGTAAAAATATAAGCAGTGGTGTTTGTTGAGGTTCACTAGATGTGAATTTGATCTTCACTGGGGCTGAGGTCTTCCTCAAGGAAGTTGGAATGTTATTTAGCATAAGGCTGTGTGAAACCTTGAAAATGAATTAAAACATTCTAATAATTACAGCAGTTTCTCTCTGCACGGGGGTCTACTTGGTAAAATATATCATCTGAAAACTATAAAACCGGGGCTAAAGGACCATGAAGAAAGTAATATCTGAATGACCCAAGAAAACAGTGGCATAAGAAGGAACTATCCTGGTTTTTATGATTGCACCTGTTATTTGTGTGTCACTTCAATGCTGGAATCAATATAGGTAAATATGAAAATAATGTTAACAGGAAGCATGTCATCAGTCTGATATCTAGTGGGCACTAGTTCAGTGTTCAACAGCAGACTGACCCCATGTGTGAGGAATGATGGAATCAAGTGAGGTAGATTAGAAAGGCGTGTGATCAGAGTGGGAAAGACACACATATCAGATGATACCAGGAAATGGTTGTTGTCTTTAGTACTAGAAAGTTCTCGTACAATAAGCTGCAGATTTTGATTCCCCAAAGCAGAGATGTATTCAGTGGATGGTTCGAGGCCAACAACTAAACAGTGCCAGGATGATTGGATTTTGGAAGAAAGTAAAAGGTGGAATGTCATTATTTGTTTGGCTGAAAATGCTCCATGGAATAGATATGAATTTTTTGAAAGAACCCGAGCTTTTAAGAAGAGATTACGTCAATTTGAGCCCAAGTGATTCTGATTGCAGATTTTATAAATAGATGTATCTGGGAGCTGGCATAAACTGTGCCTCCATTTATTCAAGAATGTTGCTACAAAAGATTTAATTCTCATCTTTCAGTCTTCGAAAGCAATCACCCCGACATTCATCTGAGAGAATTCAAGGTAACCAACACATGATTACACCAGCAAACATGGTATGAAAGGGGTCTCCTACCCCATACAGAGAAAGGGGTGCAAGGAGATCAATGCAACAAAAAATGACACTGACATAGTTTAGTGAAATCCTTTAGAAAGTAGGAAAACAGCAGTAGTTTTTGCAGTGCCCACTCACCTAAAAAACAAGCAATTTTGCTACTGCAATATTGAGTTTTTACTCATTTGTAGTGCACAAAAAAATCTTTGAATAAAACTGGTAAACAAAATAGTGTTGTCTGCCTATTTATGAGGAAATACATTAAGGAAGAAAGGAAAGTAAACTACATATTTTCACATAGTTCTTTAGTAATAAATTTTACACTTTAATATTTACAGACAATTTTACAATACATTTGAGCAAAGCAGAATTGTGTAATTTTAATTTTTCTTGATTCTGATGAAAATAGGCTCTTTAAATCCCAGCTCTGCCCTCCTGCATGAGAAATTACCACATCTCATTTAAAGTATCTGCCTAAAATGTGCTACATAAATCACTTTACATCATCTGTGACTGGAACATTCCTATAACTACATAACAATTATTTTTACAAGAAAAGTCACATTTAACAGAACAAATTGTCATAAGGTAACCAATATACTTGCACTTATGATTTATGAAGCAACTGGGGATGACACAGAGAGAGAAATAATTGAGGAGCATAAGTGTGTTTCAAAATTCTTGTTTCAACAGTCAGTATATGTCGTAAGATAATTTTACGTCAGACAACACAGAATTACATATTTACACAACAATTACAGTTTCTATTTGAATGGCAAATTATCTGAAACAGATATTAGTGAGTGACTGTACACAAAAGTTAATCATTAGAAGTTGAAGGAATATCTCAGCACTAATTCACATTTAGAACACAAAGTACAGAGTCATAAAAAACAGGAATATGAGGTTACCAAAATAGTAGTTGAGTCACTTTTATGTGTGTTCATATATGATTTTTTTCTGGCCCTGATGGATGCAGCTGTGCACAAATCAGTTACCACACACAACAAAGATATGAAGCTATTTGCTATCTGTTTTAAATTTTAAATCCAAATTGACTTTTTTGTAGTTTTTAAAAGATGCTAACAAAAAAGGATCTTGAGGTTTTTTGTTTATAAATAAATATAAAACACGAGACATTGCTTTAATAAACAATTAAAACTGGCATTCTGCTCAAATAATTGTTGCAGCAATATTTCCAATTAAAAAAAAAAAAAACAAAAGTCATAGAAAAGATGCAATTTCCAGAACAATAGGTCACATGATTGTGCAGGCAGCACCATTATTAGTATCCAATTCATTATCATTCCACAAGTTGTGATTTACACACTCACTCATATCATTGTCCCTCCAACTCATCTTACTTCATCATCACTACACAAGTGCACACAGCCATGTCACATAAAATGAGGTAAAAAAAAAAGTGGCTATGTTTTGGAAGTTCCTGATAGCTATAAGCCATTCAATTCAAGATGCTGCAGGGAAAAATAATCACACAAAATAGCTTTTTGAATTTATAAAACAACTACCGAAGGAGAAGTATTTTTCAAATTCAAAATGTGATAATGTAGAAATGTCAAAGACAGAACATGGCCACACCAAACAAGCACCTGAGTATTACTGAATTTCCAATTTTAATGAGCCATATAAACTTTGACAGCCCAATTACAACTGACAAACCAATAAGGCATTTAAAAGAAACGACGACATATATTGTTATTGTCTTACTCTTTACAATTAATGAATTCCGGATGTCCATAAGAAATAAATTACACAATAATTTTTAGCATATAACTGATGCTTTCAGTCGACCAGCCAGACGTCTGTTTTCAGATTTTGATGTAACTAAAGTGCATCACGATGCCAAACCCACTTCTTATTGGTGTGGTCAAAACGGTGAGCCAGCCACTGCTGTTCTAGCAACTGGTATCTACTATCACTCAAATACAGTGGTTTGCCTCTCTTTAGTTCTCTGTCTTCTTCACCAAAGCTGTCCAGATACACAGAGCCCCATAGACAGGCACGTTTTCCACGAATCACAATGATATAGGATGATGTAACAACCAAGTACATTGCTGTTCCTCCACCGCAGTCTATCGAATGCTGTATTGAAGAATAATGTCTATTAGTAAATGAAAATAGTAAATGTAATACATTGTTTCTAAATATACATTCAAATGACTGCTCTATTTCCTTATGATCCTCAATTTCTAATGCTACATTTTATTTTAACAAGCATTCTTTGTTAAAATTCCATTTGACATTATTTATGGCAACTGATTTGAAATTATTATATCAAATAAACAGTATTTCATTCTGCACAAAGCTTGTGATTGTAGGGACAAATGTGCTCTACAATCATTAATTTCCTTTTTTTAAATGCCTGTATTGTTTTCATTATGACATATATTGTGTCAATAAATGATGATAGTGACTGGATGGTTGATACACTAGATTTTCAGTACAAATTTCTGTCAAATAGTGTCACAGAAGTGGATTCTTCAAATCTTAAATTACAATGTCCTGTGGCATAAGTATAAAGCAATCAAAACTTTCATAAAACACACGTTACACAACTAGGTGTTCTTCATAGAAAAACAGAGCCCAGGTAATCGGTAAAGGGTGCAGCCCTCAGGCTCTGAGCATGTAGCAAAGAAAATATAAATGAAAATAGATGTTAAATGAAATACCACGAATGTCCCTTGCAAACATTGTAGACACATAGATTCATCCATTTTAAGCTTTTCTTTTTTTAAAAAAAAAAAAAAAAAAGCCAAAGGACTTCTGAAAGCTATCAAGTTTACACTCTTTTGCATATGTCTGTCAACAACTCAACACTTCTGTTATCCAGTGAGTGCTCCTCTTTACATCTAAATTATTTGATGTTATTAGTACTCCCTAATTTTTTTAAAATAACTGAGAGACCACAGACGTTGAATTATATTATTTTTAGTGAATTTAATAATTATCTGCACCTGTTCCTTGTAGCCTTTCCTCGTTGTCCTATACCTAATGCAGTTCTTGACTAGTGTTCTCTCTTGCAGCCCTTCCTCTCCTGCCCTCCAAATCTTTTTGTTTCTTTTTGTCAGATGAAGAAGAACCTTTGATTCTGCAAACAAATGTTGGCGGCATGTGTTTTCAGCATTCCACAGAAACTGGTTTCTAATTGAACTGCACAAGAGAGAACTCCCTCTGGGCACATCCTTTGTACCTGTTCCTAGCTTACTCTTATTTCCTGTTTTCACTCCCTCCCTCCCGGTCCCACATATGGCTCTCACTATCCCCCCCCCCCCCCCCCCCCCCCTCTTCCATGTTCCCTATTCAATCTCTCTTTCTCTGCTACGTATTATTTCTCCACAGCAGCTATCCCCAAACCTGCCTCTGGGCTCAATTACTTGTTCCATTATCTTTTCTAATCCGCTTCTGGCCTGTGCCTTCCTCTGTCTTCTGCAGATACCCACAGTTTCTGCAGCATCCACCCAATTTACGATTCACTACTCGCCCATCAGGCCATCAGGTTGCAGGGTTATGCGGCAACAATAGGTGTGTGTGTGTGTGTGTGTGTGTGTGTGTGTGTGTGTGTGTGTGTGTGTGTGTATTTTACATGTCGTTTAACATGTTTGTTTGCTGTTCACAGTTCCTCTATTTGATAATGGAACAGAGGTTTTCGTGGCCAGTACATGTGTCCATGTTGATTTTTGTTTTATGGGCAATTAGACCTTGGTTTCTGTGTCTATCTGACAAGTAATGATTTACACTCTCACACTTTTTACATTCCACTACGATTTCAATTACTGTTTACTATGTATTGTGTTTTATGTTTTATTTTTTCTGCCGCCACCATTCATAACGCCAGACTATGAAACTCAATGCATTCAAATATTTCAGTAGAGTTTATAAATTCTTTAATAATAGAATTACCATGAGAATCATTACAGCAGATAAAAAAAAATTCTTTTTAAAAAGATCTTCTATCTAGACCAACCGCACAACAGTTGAATGTTTAAATACTAACAGTTCTCTTTCATACTACGCAGTCTGTGGAACTTAAAGTTGCACAAACTTTGTTATTTATTTTAATCCATTATGAAACTTAACTGCACCTACAAATGGTATGTGCCCTTTGTGCATGGATCTCCTCTCTGATTATGAGGTGAAATGATTTAATACATGCATGGCCCCTGGTTTATAATTATGCAGCTTCAGAAATACTTTTATATCACGGAAATTTAAACTTTATCTCTGTCCATTTTGTTCAGAATAAATTCTTCCTTTAGTGACATACAAATACAAAATATAAACATGCTGATGCCCTTGGACAGTCAGAAGATCATACCCACTTGATATACCCATTGCTGTCATTCAAAACTGTGTACAGCTCAAATGAAATTATTTGGCTCCAGAAACATTTTCAAGTCTCAAAACAGCTGTCGTGTATATATGCTGACTGAAGCAATTAATGAAAATTTGTACCAAGGCTGGGTTTTGAAACCAGGTCTCCTGCAGGTGACCTGGGTTCAAATCCTGACCTTGGTACAATTTTTTTCATCACTTCAGTCTGCATATATACACGTGCTGATCACAACAACACTCAATGAATTTCTCAAGGATTCTCTAAAACCAGGAGACACATTACAATAGGCAACTGCAGTGAACATTGCCTTTACTGATCTCATGGGTGCCACTGCAGATGCAACACACTTATACTATTACCATTGCAAGTACATCCAGCACTCATAGTAGATGCAGCATCGACTGCAATAGAAGCTGCTTTGCAAAAATCAACTGACAAGCAATTCCAACTTCACACATTTCTCAGCTCGAAGCCCTTTACAAGCTAACTGGTCAGCATATGACAAAGAACTTAATGCGGCCATAAATAATAGTTTTGACATATACTTGAAGTCTGACAGTTCACTTTTACACAGGCCATGAACTGTTATAGTCCCGAGTCACAAAGGAAGGTGGCCAAGTTTAATCTCGTTCTGCACACCTGATGTCATGCATCCTCTGATAGCCAATGAGCATTCAGTAGTTTTCAGGAAGCTCCACTGTGAATGTTGTAGCAATGCATGTGTTGAAATGTGATCGTAGTGAGTTATTTAAGGCATTTCTGTTCCATTTTTTGCAAGCTGTCATGATTGATGGTGGTGGCAGGCAAGAAACATAATTTGCCAGACACGCTTTAATCAAATGCCAATCAGAAAATGATGGACATATCACAGATGTTGTCAGATCTCAGGAACAGACTGCACAAGCGAGTGGTGTCAGCTTGAGAACTGTTCAACAGATTGCCAGTGAATGTAATTTATCTCTTCAGACCTGAGGAAGCCCACTTTTCAGATCACTAGGAAAACATCACAGCTGTGAGAAGCTTGTCATGAATTTAGACAATGCTTACAAGATGTTGTATGACATTTTAATTTCAGTATGCATAATGAAAACTAATTTCCTACTGTAAAAAAAAAAAATTACATAGCTAATTTGTGAAACTACAAATTTTAAAGGCACTATTTTCAATGCAAGAATGCTTTAAAACACTGGATTCAAATACATACATACATACAAATGATGGAAGAAAATTTTTAATCGGGGTGTATACGACCCGGGACAATCGGGAGATACGGGAAAAACCTGGGGATTTTTTTCATCTGGGAGGTAACCAGGAAAAACCCGGGAATTTTTCATTGTTTTTGTTTTCAGTTAAATTTTTGTAATTTTGACTGGTAAGAACCGATACCCTGACAAAGGATATTACAGTATTCCACTACTGCAGAATAATACTGCAGCAATAAAACATGAACGAGAGAAAAAACGAAAATGAAACTTAAATTGAACAGGAAACACGCCATATACAGCAACAAAACACAGTGCTCATACAAGCATCTGCCAACAGCAAAATGTGTTAAAGGATTTAGGAAGACTATGCAAATGCTTCATAACAACAAATTGCCTCCAATGAGCGTGATGTCACAACTGTTTACATTAGATTTGTTTTAGCAGTTACGAGCGGGATCTTGCACATGCGCAGTTGAGTAGTACCTTCTCCCGCTTCTGGCTACAGGAATGCGGCTGTTGGCTGTGTAAGCAGTCGCAGCAAGCAGCTAGATGCTACCGGGAAAAATTTTACTGGAGCGTCCAAGCTGCTAGATTCATGCATGCGCAGCAGGCCCAGAATGGGGGGGAAGGGGCAAATTCATATTCTTGAGGGGGAAAAACCTCGTTTCACAAAGCAACTAGCATCCAGCGCACGTTAGTCAGTCGATTATTCATATGACTTTGAAACGCATCCCTGTCAGTTTTTGAACACATTCTAAGATGATTTCTGAATGAATCTTAAGTTGATTTGCGAATGCATGCATAGAGTACATGATGTCTCAGTCAGGGGAATCCTCGTCGAACGTAGAAACAAACTTTCCTTCAGACAAAAGGGGCTATACGAGCTGAGCGGAGTGGCGGAACGAATGAATGCCAACCGCTTTCTGATTGTGTGGTTGATTGGGTTTGCGAATGATCAGCGTTGTTATAATTACTAGCGAAATCCATAGATTCAGACTACCGGAGTGGAAATAAACGAATAACAGGTAAGAGAGATTACGTATTACCTTCTCGGTGTATTCAAGAAAATGAAATTTTGACAGAAAATTTTTGGCCTGATCGATATACTAGTAAAGGTCAGTTATACAGTCCCCAGATAGCACCCGCTTTAAATTTTATTCTGAAAGAACATGTAACAATGCCTAACTGGAGAATAATCGCGGGATAACTAAACCGGCGAACCTGGCAGAGTTAGTGAAGTTAACCGGCAAATAAGCTGTGACATTGGCAGGAATAGTTACAGAATTAGTGATAACAAGACTGTTTGTTAGAACGAGGAAGGAGAAGAAACAGGGACATCACACAAATTATGGAACAATATGACGATTCCAAGTTTGTATAAAAATTTTGTACAACTACTTTTCGATCTCATGCTTGAGAAACTGGAGTATACGAATGACGTGTGAAACTATTCCCTAACGTAAAGCTTTTTGCTTCTAGTAGGCCTAATAGGCATTTGATATTGGTACTTTGTGAATTATATTCTGTCATTACAAAAAAGACTGTTTGTGGCAAAACAGTCTCGTTTATTTGGTGTGTGTTACAATTGTTGCAGTATTAGAAAGGCCTATTTTGTTTTATCTGACAGACAGTGAGAAAACAGACGTAATCAGATCGGGAAACCACACCAATCTTGGGTACTGTATTAACAGCTTTTTCAGTATTAGACAGCAACATTTCGATTTTTCATGCAGCAAAACGTTTGATGAACTTTGATGAGGTAATAGAGTCTTTCGCAGAAAGGAAAGCATGCCATGTAAAGCTGTAGCAAGATTAGAGAGAAAAAATTCTAGGAGCTAAGGATTGAAGAAATGTGTATTGTCTTTCTTGTCTCATGTCTTTACTGGGCTTATGTATCCTATATTTACTTTTATGTCACACAAAGCAGCAAGTTGTTAACTGATAGGGAGTGAAGAGTGCAAATTTTCTGAACAGTTCTGTTTTTTTTTTTTTTTTTTTTTTTTTTTAAAAAAAAAGAGGGACAGGATGTCAAACCGGCCAACTGTAAGCAGGAGAGGCACCACAGGATGTTTTAATTTCCACTGTCCTGAATATGGTTTGATGGCATCCATAACAAAATGTACACATTTCAATTCCACAGAGCAAAATACAGTGAGATGCGACAGAAGAATGCTGTGTGATGAGGTGAGGCACTGCACTTTGGTACACTTACCACCAAATAACACGTCTTACATTTCCTCAAACAGATATGTTTTATACATCAGATTCTTCAGAAAGATGTGCACTACAAAATGAACATATTTTTGAAAATTCGATTTTTTCCTAATTATTGATGTCCTATCTCAAATGCTCAAGAGAGTAGCGGTGTATTGGCTGGTTCGGAAATAATATAGATCCGGGGTTGGTGCGCAGAACAGTCTGAGTTAGAGTGGGGAAGTGGGTAGTCTCCACGTGACCCATGTATACATTTAGTGATTTTGCTGTTTCCTCCTCATTTACTGCTGTCACGTCAAATGAAAACAAAACAGATTTCTGTGGCCGGGAGCTATCAAGTGAATTAAAATACTGTCACATAATTACAGAAGGCTAAAATGTGTTATTAGTTGCAGATTTTATTTTATTTCCACCTTTCTGACAGTCAAGCATTAATTGCCTTGCAGAACAATGAAGCTATTTTTGTCGGTTTGCTAAAAAAATTTTCTTTTATTAATCTTTTCCGCTGAGGCAAACAATATGTTTGAAATGAAGTGTTTAATTCCACACACTGTTCACTGCATTTTAAGTGCACATTTTCAACTTCTAGCACTATGGCATTATGCCATAATAAAGAACCAAACATGAGATAACACAGTACTGGTACTCCAAGAAAATTTACATCCCGAAAACCACATTGAAAAGCATAATATCAGGTCGTGGCCTACTTCACTGGGAATCTGGACATATTCTTAATGTGCACTTTAAATGTGCACATTTTAGTATGGGTCACAAAATTCCGATGCTCTTGGAGTATCCTCTGATGTCTTGTTTTTCTTATGACATAATGTAAGATCTTTTAATGTTTTACACTTACAAACATACGGGCATCCTACGACATCATAGCTGCGCAAGCGCAGTGACGCCTGTCATCTGACGCTCCCTGGCAACTGCAGAAACGAACCTATTTCTAACAGATCGCGGGAAAATATTCCGAATGGTGGTTTGAAAAGCATTACCATCAAGGTAAATTTCCTTTTACGAAGTTGAATTATGTGCGTGAATGTACGATGAATTTCTTAAATCACAAAGTGTTTGACTCTCATTTAAAAACCAACTCTCTGATGACGAGCCATTTAGATGAATTTTGAGCCCAGAAGATCAGGCATTTATGTCGTTATTAAAAATTTTACTGGCACTTTTGTGTGATGACCAACATTATATGTGAAAGCTTAGCTTCTCTTGCAGCTTATTAATTTTATAGACCAATATTATATGTGAAAGCTTTGCGTTTCATGCAGCAACACTATGTATATTAATTTAAACCATTAACTTTTTCTGTTTGGGTTTCACGCTACTTAACAGTGATGTTACTACTGACCGACTACATCACGTGTCCTAAGCTCTGAATACCTACTGTCATTGGCTGGTGAGATCACATGACATGAGCTATGACTGGCTTATAAAAGCGCATCACAATCTCGATTTCAATGCTTCGGAAAGTAACATGCGGTGTTTGGTGGAATTCGAATTTATACTTTTGTAACATGCAGCGTACATGTTGCTGCTCATCAAAGATCTTTCCAAAACGTGTTTCCCCCCCAGTGTTTAGTTTTCTAAAGCACCGGGAAATTCTAAGCCCGTGAATAAAACTAATCATTCAAAGGACTGATAAGTTATACAGTTCCGAGAGAAAATATACTGACAGTTAACTGGGAAAAAAGTATGTTTCCTCCTGGGAGAAAGTGTATTTTTAACCGGGAAATCTGGGAGAAATCCAAGAATTTTTTTCCTTGTCCATGTATACACCCTTTTAATGGAACATAGTTATATTGCTGCTTAATGGGCATAGTTTTTAAGAAGTATTCTTGAAATAAGAAAATCTAGCAATCAGAGCATATTTTACTTGGATGAAACATGGGTAAGCCTGAATCAAACTTGGCAAGAGCGTTGGAAAATGAATGATGGTTCAGGTGGCTTGCAAGTACCACGTGATAAAGGTGGAAGAATAATTGCACTTTGCACTGGTTTTGTTTCCAGATTTATTCTAGAAAGCAAATGTGTGTTTTGGGCAA
This sequence comes from Schistocerca americana, assembly GCF_021461395.2. NCBI lineage: Eukaryota > Metazoa > Arthropoda > Insecta > Orthoptera > Acrididae > Schistocerca > Schistocerca americana. The sequence continues at coordinate 266,835,434 of NC_060121.1, read as the reverse complement.
AAAGGAGCAATTCAAGGGATTATATTTCTGAAATGAAATTGGAGACATTTAAATTATGGTTTAGGAAACAATTTCTCCCTTACACACCTGCAAATAGTGATTGTTATGCAAATAGTGATTGTTTTGACAATGCAAGCTGTTGTTGGCAAGGCACCCACATCAAATACTAAAAAGCTGATATCATGCTGTACGTTGGAAGTAAAAAGATACTGCATACTGCAACCAAATTTGTACTGAATTGTTGAATTTTACAGCACTTCATAAGCCTCATGTAAAAATTTAGAACATCAATAATATTGCAAAGGAATACAAACATGTAGTTTTGAATTTGTCACTGTACCATTGCCACTGCGATACAATTGAACTCATATGGGCACAAGTAAAAGGCTATGTCACAAAATGAAACAAGACATTTAAAATAGTAATTATTCTTCGACCTTTATCATGTGGTACTTGCAAGCCATCTGAACCATCATTCATTTTCCAACGCTCTTGCCTAGTTTGATTCAGGCTTACCCATGTTTCATCCAAGTAAAATATGTTCAGATTGCTTGATTTTTTGCCAGATTTCCCGGTTAAAAATACACTTTCTCCCGGAACTGTATAACTTATCAGTCCTTTGAATGATCACAGTAGAATTCTGCACAAATTGCTTGACTGCATAACTCCTTCGGCATGAGCTGATTATTTTTGGCACACAGAATGGCCACAGGACGAGAACAGGAACAGAGAAATTTTAATTGACAATTTGCTTGAGCCCATCGTCATCACCAAGTGAATCAGACACTGACAGACTGCAGTGAAGTAGATGATGACAATAGCAGCAACTGAAAACGATGAAAGGTAAGGGACACACACAACAGTAATGTTGTCTACTTTGTTTTTGTGGTCTCTCTTCCACAGTCACAATTTACAAGTAATATAGGGTTATGTTTCATTTATTGCGACTGTAATAAAGGTCTTATTTAGACCAGATGTGTTTCATTTTATTTTAGAGTATTTTCAGTGGTCACTGTTTCATCTCGTACATGCTTTCTTCTACACAGATGTTAGATTTTTTAGCACCTGCACTTCAATGACACACAATATATTTTAGTTTTCACATTTTTATAAATTCAAATTTTTTTGTGTACTCTGATCAAAACAAAGTTAACAAAGTACTTGAAAGTGAATTGCGGATTTGTAAGTAACAAAGTAAATCAAAATGCCTCTGGTCTAAATAACTACTGAAACAGTCTACACTGCAACAAATAGTGATATATTTTCAGTAAGAAAAACAGAACTAAGGTTGCTGCACTGTGGCCGTAAGTGGGAGAATTTAAATGGCCTAAATAACACTTATTACAATCCCAAAAGACGGCACATCCCATCAAATTAAATATAATGTTTTTGGGGCATTTAAATTGTTCCTTTCAGAATGTTACATAATGTGAGGTACACTATGTCTAAGCTGGCAGTAGTTATACATTGCACGTAGACAAGCACGATACATGTAAAGCACAGAACTTATGAGACAGTGCACAAGAACCAAAGCGACAATGAAACATGTATTACAGTGGGGTAGCCATGTGTGGCATTATCAGAGTGTTACAGGTTACTGAACTTTTTATACTGTGTGAAAATCATTATCTGCAAAACTTTAAGTTAGGCCTTTGGCACGAGCATTTGTACTACTTTGTACATAGATGCTTAGGACAAAGCACCAAACACACATGCAGTGCCAGTCCACATTGCATAGCTTGTTCCCTCACACAAGTCATCTCACTGTGGTAATCATGTGCTGTTGTTGTTGTTGGTGTTGGTGTTGGTGGTGGGTAAACTTTCTCTACTGATTGCAATTCGATAAACACAAGCTTACAAACAGCACTTCTATGTGTTTACTGCACCTGTCATTTAGGACTGGCAATGCTCCAGTCACCATTCTGTGTCTCTATCTGTGCAGACAGCCATTGTTCATGAATTTTACTGTAACATATGATTGATGGAAGTGGAAACCTTTCTAAGTGCCAAGCCTTACATTTGTCAGAATAATCAAAACACAATGTATCTCATATTGCAGATAGTGTATTTCTATTCCAAATATTATGCTCCCCACCTCATCATTGCAAAAAATATTGAAACAAATTAGGAAATAAATACTTTATTAAGACTGTTCTAAATGCTGCACCAGGAAACTGATCGGTTCCCAGAGACAATAAGAAAGTTTATGTTCCAAGTGCCATTAATAAAGACGTCTTATGCTTTATTCAGGATCATAAAAGTACAAAAATACAGCAGTAATATTTTAACTGGAAGAAATGTACTCAACAAAAACCATTTCTCATTTTTTTACATCATTTTGCAATAGAAGAATGACATTAAATTCATGATAAAACATCTCTCAGTATTGACATCTGTTTCTTATATAGTGTGGGGACAAATAAAAGTAACCCAGATGAGGGATACAATAGGATGTGAATGTATGCATATAACTACACCTGCTTATGTGCACGCCATATATACGCCCGCCACTCACCCGCCACATGATCCACACTGGCTCAGAGCATAGTATGGGCTGTGTAAATGTGAGTGGAGCAGTGCAAAGGGGACAATGGTTCTCACAGTGGCAGTGGCAGTGGGTGTTCATTGGGGAAAGTTACATGAAAACAAAGTCAAGGAAATGGTGTGGTCAGTTGTTTGCCAAGAAGTTTAATGGTATCAAAGTACCAGCAAAGAATGCCACACAATGCTTAGTCTCAAAACTGCGTGACAGGATCTGTTTTGAATAAGTCAAACAAAATTCTGAAATGTGCCCAGACACCAGAAAATGTGGTTGCAGTTCACCAGAAAATGCTTCAGAGTCCTACCAAATCAACCCAATGCCTGTTGCAAAAGACTGGCATATCACGTCGATCATGCAGACAAATACTCCACCCGGAACTGCACATGCATCGCTACCAAGTGTCTGTTGTTTGTGAATTAAAACCAGCAAGTGCTCCTCAGCACCTCCAATTTTGTGAGTGGCTATTCGCTGGGATAACAATGAATGGCTTGGACACTGCTCTGTTCTTTATGTCTGATGAAACCTGGCTTCACCCGAGTTATGTCAACTCACAGAATCACAGGTTCTGGGCAGCAGACATTCCGCATAACTTCTACGAAATGCAACTGCATTATCAGAAGGTTGGGATTTGGTGTGCAGTGTGTGCGCACCACATTATTAGTCCCATCTTCTTTCATCAGGCACAGATTTCAGAGCATTACATTGTCAACATTTTGAAACCATTTGTCGTAGCATTAACGGAGGCGGAGATGACCTACAGTTACTTCCAACAGGATGAAACAACTGCCCATACAGCCAGCCAAACCTTGGATCACATGTACACCATGTTGTTAGCTGAGGTCAGTCTGGTCACAGCCCTTGCTGGCCACCCAGGTCACCTGATCTGTCAATGTGTGACTACTTTGTGTGGGGAGCTCTCAGGTCTAAGGGGTATCACAACAACCATCATAGTCTTCAAGAACTGCAGCAGATCATTTCAGATGACACTGCAGCAATTCCAGAAGTCCAGCTTTGATCAGCCTTCAGTAACTTGCTGATTAGGGCCATTAGTACTGTATTTCCTTTGCTCTGCTGTGTATCTTTGTACCCTGGAACTCTGTCTCTGGCCCACTTTTATTTGCTCAACCCTGTACAACTCCATTCTTGGGATGAGATGCTGCAAAGCTTACTATCTTACATGCCTGAATTGATAATAGTCTTTCAGCAGCATCTTTAAAACCAAAGAAGTCAGTTAATGCATTACAATTATATGGACTGGGTTCAAAGCTATAGCTGACAAAACTCCTGAAAGAAGTACTGCTTGGCACAAAGACCATGCATCTTCTAATAATGAATGTTTCAAACATTTTCTCCATAATTTGACATTTGGTGCAAATCTAGGAGGGCATGCAACAGAGTACCAAAAACACGTTAGTGCCGAAAATGCATTTTTGAAAGAAATGTCACTTAGAACATTTTTCATTTCCAGTCTTCAATGACTCACCAGAAAATGGAGAAAGCATTATCACACCAGCTACAATACTTCACTACTGATATCACAGATGTTAGTTGCATGCAGAACATACTAGCCACATGGCCTTTCACAAATCAAGATAATTGTACAACAATTAGATTTCAAAGCTCTTGGCATTGCGCAGTAGGATGATGATGTCATTGCACAGCAGGGGGATGATAAACTGAGGCTGCTACATGGTTCTTTATCTGGTTTCCAACTTCAGCACATCAACATACCAAATACAAATGCAAAGCAAATACTGCGATATCTCAACATGGTGTGCACGCCTGTTTGGTACAGCTGAGGTCCAACATCAGACCATCTGTTCACTCCACACTGTGCCATCCAGGAGTTAAAGCAATGGTATGTTATGTCAATACAGCATTTGTTTGGCATTAGGTAGAAAAGAACCACAAATATATCATGCACAGCATGCATGCCAGGAAAATAAAATCAGTAATCATCTCGTCTTACACCTCACACTTTCGATCCACTAAACCAGCAATTCAAGCGCATACATGTATATATTGATGGACCCCTCCTGCTATCAGAAGGCTGTAGTTTCTGCCTGATGACAGCCAACCACTTTTCACACTGACCAGGTCTCCCAAAGATGCCGCACCCCTGACTGTAGCCAAAATATTCTTAAGGTCTATTCACGGTGCTATAAGTCCTCCTGGGAATTCAGGGAATTTGGACAGCTGCCTAATATCCTTCAGCAAACAGGCCAGTAAACACTTACACTGTCTGCTCAAAGCCTGTCTAAGATGCTGTGCCTTCGAACACAGCACAGACACTCTTCTGACTGTCCCGCTTGGCATATGAACTGCCTTCAAAGCTGACCTGAATGCAACTGCTAAGCTGGTTTATGGACAAATGTTGTGTCTACCAGGAACATTTATTAATACCACACTCTGTAATATAAAAAATTGAATATCGGACATTGTACAATAGTTATGTACACAAATCTGTAGACTTTCAAACAATGGAAAATCCAGGATGGAATGTAACAATGCGAGAGAAGGAAAGTTGTTGCTCACCATATAGCGGAGAGGCTGAGCCGCGATAGGCACAATAAAAAGAGTCACACAATCATAGCCTTTGGCCATTAAGGCCTTTGTCAGCAGTACACACACACACACACACACACACACACACACACACACACAAAGTGCAACTTGCACACACATCTGCAGTCTCAGAGAGCTGAAACTACACTGCGAGCTGCAGCACCAGTGCATGATGGGAGTGGCGACTGGGTGGGGGTAAGGAGGAGGCTGGGGCGGGGAGGGGGACAGGTAGTATGGTAGGAGTGGCGGACAGTGAAGTGTTGCAGTTTAGATGGAGGGTGGAGAGAAGGTGCGGAGGGTGTAAGTAACGGAAAGGATAGAAATAAAAATAAAAGAAATTAAAATACGGTGTGGTGGTGAAATGACGGCTGTGTAGTGCTGGAATGGGAACAGGGAGGGGGCTGGATGAGCGAGGACAGTGACTAACGAAGGTTGAGGCCAGGAGGGTTATTGGAACATAGGATGTATTGCAGGGAAAGTTCCCACATGCAGAATTCAGAAAAGCTGGTGTTGGTGGGAAGGATCCATATGGCACAGGCTGTGAAGCAGTCATTGAGATGAGGGGTATCATGTTTGGCAGTGTGTTCAGCTACAGGGTGGTCATCTTGTTTTTTGGCCACAGTTTGTCGGTGGCAGTTCATGTGGACAGACAGCTTGTTGGTTGTCATGCCTACATAGAATGCAGCACAGTGGTTGCAGCTTAGCTTGTAGATCACATGACCGGTTTCACAGGCAGCCCTGCCTTTGATGCGATAGGTAATGTTAGTGACCGGACTGGAGTAGGTGGACTGGTAAGAGGATGTATGGACAGGTCTTGCATCTAGGTCTATTACAGGGGTATGAGCCATGAGGTAAAGGATTGGGAGCAGGGGTTGTGTAAGGATGGACGAGTATATTGTGTGGGTTTGGTGGACGGCAGAATACCACAGTGGGAGAGGTGGGAAGGATAGTGGGTAGGACATTTCTCATTTCAGGGCACGACGAGAGGTAATCGAAACCCTGGCGGAGAATGTAATACAGTTGCTCCAGTCCCAGATGGTACTGAGTTACGAGGGGAATGCTTCTCTGTGGCCGGACTGTGGGACTTTGGGAGATGGTGGGAGACTGGAAAGATAAGGCATGGGAGATTTGTTTTTGTACAAGGATGGAAGGATAACTACAGTCAGTGAAGGCTTTAGTGAGACCCTCGGTATATTTAGAGAGGGACTGCTCGTCACTGCAGATGCGATGACCACAGGTGGCTAGGCTGTACGGAAGGGACTTCTTGCTATGAAACAGGTGGCAGCTGTTGAAGTGGAGGTATTGCTGGTGGTTAGTAGGTTTGATATGGACGGAGGTACTGATGTAGCCATCTCTGAGGTGGAGGTCAACATCTTGGAAGGTGGCTTGTTGGGTAGGACCAGGTGAAGCAAATGGGGGGAGAAGTTGTTGAGGTTCTGGAGGAATGTGAATAAGGTGTCCTCACCTTCAATCCAGATACCAAAGATGTCATCAGTGAATCTGAACCAGGTGAGGGGTTTAGGATTCTGGGTTTTTAGGAAGGATTCCTCTAGAAGGCCCATGAATAGGTTAGCATAGGATGGTGCCATGCAAGCGCTCATAGCCATACTGCAGATTTGTTTGTAGGTAATTCCTTCAAAGGAGAAGTAATTGTGGGTGAGGATATAGTTGGTCATGGAGACTGGAATTAGGTTGTAGGTTTGGAATCCATAGGGCGTATGGAAAGGTAGTTCGATAGCAGTAAGACCATGGTCATTAGGTATGTTAGCGAACAGGGAGGTGGAATCAAAAGTGATGAGCAGGGCACCGTGTGGTAAAGGGAGAGGAACTGTGGAGAGTCAGTTGAGGAAATGGTTGGTATTTTTATATAGTAGGATAAGTTCCGGTAATAGGTTGAAGGTGTTGGTCTACGAGAGCAGAGATTCTCTCAGTGGGAGCACAGTACCCGGTCACAATGGGGCGCCCTGGGTGGTTGGGTTTATGGACTTTAGGAAGCATGTAGAAGGTGGGAGTGCGGGCAGTGGTACGGGTAAGTAGAGAGACGGACTCTGGGGAGAGGTTCTGGGATGGGCCTAAGGATTTGAGTAGTGACTGGAGATCCGATTTGAGTAGTGACTGGAGATCCTGCTGGATTGCTGGAATGGGATCACTGTGGCATAGTTTGTAGGTGGAAGTATCTGACAGCTGACGGAGTCCTTCTGCCACGTAATCCTTGCGGTTCAAAACTACGGTGGTGGAGCCTTTGTCTGCAGGTAAAATTATAAGATCAGGATCAGTTTTTAGATGGTGGACTGCGGTTCTTTCTGCGGATGTAAGGTTAGTATGCATGTTGAAGGATTTGGGGAATGATGGAGAGGCAAGGTTCGAGGATAAGAAATTCTGGAAAGTTAACAGGGGGTGTTTTGGAGGTAGTGGGGGTGGATCACGGTTGGATGGAGGGCTGAACTGAGTTAGGCAAGGTTCAATGTTGGTCTTTGGTTGAGACTGATTGATCAGGTTGGTGGCAAAAAAAGTGTTTCCACTGTAGGGACCGGGAGGAGAGAACGTCTTTAATTAGTCCTGCATGGCTGAATTTGGGAGTGGGGCAAAAGGTGAGGCCTTTGGAAAGCACTGATATTTCTGTGGGACTAAGGCTTCTGGAGGAAAGGTTCATGACTGTGTTGTGGGTCTGTTTAGGATTTGAGTTCTGTGTGGTGGGAGTGAGTTTCGGAGGATGGGTTAAGTGTAGAAGGTCTGCGAGACAAGGTTTGTCAGCTATGAGGGGGCGTGGGGGAGGTTTGGAGGTGGTTGTTGAAGTGGTCGACAGTGGCACTCCGAGGCGGGAGTAGGAGGTGAGCAGGATGGAGAGCTTTTAAGAGGTGGCATTGTGCATGTTGCTGAAGTTCCTGCAGTGTGTTACGGGTTCCAGGAATCTGGGATTACATAGCAGGAGAATTTTGCGGATGGGGAGAAGGTACTGCAAGGAGGATTGGGCTTGGTTGACATGGTCTTGCAAGACTATGTTGGTGAGGGCTAAGGATTGATGGAATCTGAACAGGTGGAGGTCATAGTGGAAGAAGGGGTGGCAACCAAAGATGGGTAATTTGCTGGTAAGGACATTAGGGGGGGATTTCATGAGCCAAGCAACAATGCAGGAACAGTATGTGGGACTGGGATCCGGCTAGGGATAAGGAAACTTTTCTGTATTGATGCAGATGGAAGGAGCAAAGATCCATGGTGGTGCAATAAATATACGTAAGAAAGTAGAATTAAGTCTGAAAAATTGCGCAAAAATACACCCAAATACGTGTGAAAAGTACAAAATGGATGCACAAGGGGAAAAAGAGAGATGAAATCTGAGGAAGACGAGGATAGTGGAAGGTGAAAACGCACTAAAATTGGTGAGAAGTCACAAAGGTCATTAATAAATATAAGTATATTACTGTGAGTAGCAGGTTTGGGGGCGGATAAGGGGGACAGCAGATGTGACTGGGTGAGGTGGATTTAGTCGGTGCGAACAGGGATAGAACAGAGAAAGTGTGGGGGGTGGGGAGGGGTTTGTAGTTAGAGATGTAAGATCGTGTGGCACCAGAAAAGTGCGGGATAACATGCAAAAATACGGGAACTGACACAGGAAGCGTGATCAGTTTGAAGGTATAGGCTTAATTATATTGGCGGGAGTAATGTGGGACATAAGATGCTGCACCAACAATCAGTGTTTTCTTGACGCCGTCTGTTGCGCACGGCCGGGTCCGTTGATAGTGTGTGGCTCGTAAGTAGTGTGTGCAGTGCAGTTCGTAAGGTTGTAGACTTTGACATACAGTACCTATAAAATGGTATCGTGTGTGTGTGTGTGTGTGTGTGTGTGTGTGTGTGTGTGTGTGTGTGTGTGTGTGTGTGTGTGGGCGCGCGCGCGCTTCTGCTACTGCAAAGATACCAATAACACACACATCTTCAGCAGCAATGGAACACCCTGACAATGGTCCAATGGCAATACTATTTGGACATCATGTTCATTTTAACCTTAAATACCAGTGGCTATGATAACACTTCTTGGTTTCATATGAAGACACACTACTGAATTTCACCGGTAACAAATGAAATGTAATAGTTGACGCTTTTCCTTCTTTGGTTGTGACTGTGAATAATTTAGAAAATAAAGTAATGTTATAAACTCAACACAGTCTTTTATTGTTAAGTTAATCAACAACATACAGTGCTCATCATATCTAGTTCCCCTTGATGATCATCACCCACGTTTCCGTAACTTTACTCAAACTGCTGGCACTATTTCACTTTGGCTGAACATTATATCACTTTTGTTACACATACTGTTAAAACTTCACAATGACTCTCGATACAATTAACCGTTTCAGACCCTCCAGCTACAATTGTGCACATTAAGATTTACAGTGCCTTAGCTGCAACAGAAGTATATTTTTCTAATGGAAACATGAGGTGCACATTAGTGAACGTTCTACCTTTTCATCATGTGCAAGTGCTGCCAACTGTTGGGCATCACTATGAAAATATCAGTAAGTCAATGTAGCAGTACACAGCAGCTCTTGATCAACAGAAAATATGGATGTGGTTGGTTCACTATATTCCACTGTATAACTGAATACTATTATCGTAATTATGCATGATAATTATTGAATGATGATTTTACTATTTATTGCAATAGAGAATATTTTGTAATTAGTTACTTTAGTCTATAAAATGAAGCCAAGCATAAAAAGTATGTTTTGAAAATGGGTACATATTTTTGTATAAATCTTGCATCTGAAATCATTAAAAAAATTACCTAAGAGCATTAGCACATAAAGAAAACTTTTCCTTCCTCCACAAAAATTCAGGTTGAAAGGATTAAGATGGCAAATATATTATTGTTGGATGTATATTTCCAGCACAGTTCTATATTTGTGCACAAGTCCATTTCTTATCATATCACAACAACCTGAACTCTGTTCTGTATATGCTATAAGTCGTTCTGCAGTAGTGTGCTAAGTAACAGGTACGACAGTTTTAAATCTCCTTGAAGATACTACATTTTTTACCAATCTTCCTCTGAAGACTTATTTATAGCTCGCTTGAAATATTCTTTCTTATCTCCTCACAACAATTTATGTCATGCCCAGTAAAGATACAAATATTTTAGCTAGTGATTATGTACCAATTTATAAGGAACCTGATTAACTGGGAACAACTCAGTTTCCTCTGAATATCAAGATATTCAGAAAATTAAATTTTCAATGAATATCCATCTCTCTTAGCCACATACAGAATGATAATCAGTAAGAAAAATCGAAATTAACATTCTTATTTCGTAAACAACACACAACAGACCCACCTGGACAGCTTCACAAGTGCTAAGCTGCTTGCAGCAAGATTCCTTCAGGCAGACCAGTGTACCACAGAGTAAACATATGCTTGTTTCTCGGGGTACTGAATGGCACTGAGAACATTGTCTTCTGTGATAATACTGAAAAAAAAAAAAAGGAGATACAGTGCTACAAACTTCATGACTAAAGTTAAAAATAATAATAATAATAATAAAATAAAATAGAAGTGTTGGCTGAAGTTTACATACACCATCACTTTAAGAACAGGGTAAGTCAAAATTTTCACAAAGGTCACACAATCACTACAGAATACAAGTGAAGCTAATAGTATCAGTCATATATATCCAAATTTCATATTTATGTACTAATGTCATTACATTTATAAATATCCATTAAAAAGAATAAACTGAAGAGTTATTTTTACCTGGAATATTTTATCATACAGTTGTGGCAACCGTAGGAGACGAGGCTGGTGCCATGACAAATGTTGTTCAGCTAAGAAGTTCCGCGCTGAAACCTGTGAACGTGCTGCAAAGGCAGCCATCTGTTCACACCAAGCACGTGCTGTTGCTGCCCCATTTGTGGGCCAATTGAGAGCCACAGCTGCACTAAAGCGACCCCATTCCATACCCTCAGCGACAAGTTCAAGGTAATAGACAAGTCTGACAAATTCTTCTTGTGGTGAGGTAATCTCAGGTAGAGGCTGCTCGTATAAATGATGTCGCAGAAGAGCTGCTAGGCGCAGAAATGGCAAACAAAGTGTTTGCAACTGAAACATAATTAACATTCAAGTTAAGAAACTTGGTGCACAAGTGAGTTAAATCGACATGAGCAATATGATAAATTCTGTAAGAGCAACACTTAAAACTAAATCAATCTCTATAATTAAAGTGACAAAAGATTCAAATTCTGCACTTTCAGGACAGTTCAAGATTATGGGAACGATAAGAATGGTGTATAGTTAAAAAGTTGTCCGTGGTGTATGAGAAACAACGTTGTGTGGCACATAACTGTTGTCAAGGTGATCTACTGCGTAAGCGACACATGCATACCCATGCTTCAGTACAATTATTCCTACCTTTTAGAAAAGCATTTGATGTTATTACTAAGAAATCAAAATTGCATATTTTAAGGCTTCAGCTTTTACTTTGTTTTTAGACATGTCGTAAACAAACCTACTTAACTTAGCAATTTAACCTTTCAATTCACACACAAAGTGATAACGGAATGGCTCGTAGGATTCTTGCTGCATTTTTATGCCATCTCTGAATATCTGGTGGTGACTGTGCCAATTCTACTGACTGCCTATTCACCTATGGATAATGATAATCTAAGAGAAATTGAGGTGTGTATGAAGCCATGGAAGCATTCATTTTTCCCTTGTTCCTTAGGTAATGGAACAGGACAGTGAGCTACTAACAATGGTATTAAAGTATCATCCATTGTGTACTTTCAGTTACTTGTGAAATATATACATTGCCTGATTCACAAATTTATCAGCAATTTTGTGTTCAGTTATGTGGAATACTTAAGCAACAATAAATAATACTGTTCAACATTCAATTATTTCTACACTGTAACTTCTCAATTTCCTACCAAAATGTTTCTGATTCTTCACTAATGAGTACCCATTTTTGTATCAGATGTGCTCTACTCACTGATCAGTGTAAGAGATACAGTCACCAAAAGCCCGACAGTTAATCTACAATGCATATGTAATGACTTAACAGGAAATAAATTCATCCTTTGTTAAATGAGTCATGCATCTAAGCATTAATCTCGATTGAAACTTCATGTTACAGAATTACCCAAGTTGATTTTCTTGTCTCTTAATATATGACATTACCTGAGACTCCAGATGTTGACGATGTGCACTTGATATCAGTCCTGATGCATTATTCTCATCACCCTCATCTGGATTAAGTTCTACGCTGTCTTCAAGGTACAGTCGACCTCTGTCCAACTGCTGTACCGTGAGGGCAAATGCAGCATCGAGGGAGTCTAACCTATCTGTTGGTTCTGGAATACGCCGCCACCTTGCTCTCTCTGCTTCTTTCATGCTGCATGTCAGTTGCGCTACAACTTGCATGTACAGCAAGTTGTAAAATATCTTGACCACACATGCAAACGATGCTGGAAAAGTAAACTTGTATAAAATTAAACTCTGGCAATGTAGCTAACTTCTCTAAAACTTAGAGTAGTAAACTGGCAAAATCTAAATGTCTTCAACTATATGCTTAAAAGCATTCTGACAGTTGAAGGGGGTACGCAGAAGACATTACTAACCCTCAATATTGCAGGACCACCTTGATCGCAGTATCTGCTGTGTTTTTGAATGCACCACATGCTTGTAACAAGCAGATCCCTTTGTCGTGCTGGACAGAAGTATCTAGTACATAAATTGTATTGAGAATGAAAGCAGGACCCAAGCAGGCAGTACTCTTTTTATTCTCAGTGCATTTGGCAAACTTCAACAATTGGTCATTTTCAAGCACACGCTTTAAGCTTCATGCTTAAAATACTTGGTTGGCAATGACCCGTGGTTGAAAATGGCGAACTGCGCAGATTATAAAAAGATCAGATGGTTTCATTTGCAAAACAGGCTGAGGCTGTGGATCTCCCAATAAACAAAATTTTATATAAACTGAAGTGTTTTGTATTTATGTTCTAGTCTTTGAACGTAAACAACTCATTAGATGCCATAACTAAAAATTACACTCTTGTTGGTTAACAATTACTTTCATCAACCCCTTCAACTCAAAACAAAAAGTAAATGTTACAACTATTTGATAAAAGGGAGAAAAATCTAGTCACTAAGAACTAAAATGAGAACAGTTAGAGCATGGCTTAAGCATACAAAAATGAAAAGCCACAATATGCTGAAAATAATTTTACATGGCATCTGTCGGTTTCACACAAAGAAATAAAAATGATCAAAGTGTCCCTTTTTTTAGAGTTAATCTTCTGTTTTGTCTTCATACTTTGAAGCTACTTTTCTTACAAATGTTTAAATTACAGATTTACCACATCTGAAAGCTGAGCTGCAGTTTACAGCAGTAATGTTAGGGCTAGCAGATCTGAATACTAGGTTATGCCTGAGTGTATCATATTAGTGAAAAGATCAAGTGGATGGTGCAAGAGATATGCCAGTCTAAAAATGTCCAACACCTGTTCTTTCTAAGTAACACTCATGGGAGAGAAATGACAGAATCATTACACAACTCCTTGGCTGATGATTACTAGCTAGTGGTAATTTTAAACCAAGTGGCGTCACAATTGATTGAGGCTCTTTGGGGAAAAATGTTGGCAAGACTGATTATGTGATAAAAATTTGAGGATATGATAAACATTTGAGGGGGGTGGAGGTGGGGGAGGCGGTGGTGCAGGCAACACTTTTGACTGTAATTGCAGTTACAGAGAAGAGGATGATATCAAGCACACTGTTAAGAATACTCCTAGCACTAAACAGAAGAATATGTCACTCATCGAGCAGCATGACAAATCTTCATTGAGCATTCTGTAGAACAAATTAAGGCAGACCTTAACACAGCCTCTTGGGAGAGAGATGTGTCCACACAAGGACGTGATTGATGCATCCCATAATATGTGGCATGGCTTGTATTTGAATGGTTCTGAGAAGAGGTTACTTGTTCAAAAAAGTACCAGCAGCATCTAGCTGGACCAAATTAGTATCCATTCTATCCTAGTGTTTTCCAAGGCTTTCACCAAGCAGCAACACACAAAAGAACAGGCACTGTACATTGTTCTGCAGCAGCTTCCCTACATTCAAAAGTTATGTTTCAATGGCTAGTAGCACCTGCACACTATGAGCATAAATAACTCACAGGCATCACAACGAGTAGGATTGTGCATTTTACTTTTTATCTGCACTTGAAAGGTAGTAATCTCCTCATATGAATTTAGCTACTTCATACAGAGTTTGCTTACTATTTTTGAACAGCTTAGGATGTTCTCTAAATCCAATATGAGGGTAGACTGAAAAACCTGGAAAAAAATGTCACAATAACTGCTGAAAAAATTATTTCCCAGCATTCGCTTCTGATAGCTATATACTTGACCAGCAAAATTCCAATTCCTATTATCCTGTAAGCACTGTATATTGTGGCAAAACTTGCCAGTTATTTCACTGGCAGAGTCACTTTCTTGTTTCACTAATATTACTTCACAGTACACAATCCAAACAGGAACCAAATCAAATTAAAGGGCGCAATCTCCCTACCATGGTCAACTCTTCCAAATGACTTAATAGTGAAGTAGAATAAGAACCGGATATGATTCTACCTTTCCCCAAGTAATATGTCAGTCACTTTCCAACCAGACCAAGCAGTCTTGACCTGTATTAGTGAACTCTCATACGTTTTGAATAGTAATTTGTTCCTTTAGTGTGATGGTGGATCAATCTTCCATCTGTGATAATGAGTCCGAGTGAAACAGTTGCATGTAACACTGTTAAACTCTGTACTGAAATGTGCTTCGCTGTAACTTTTGCTGTCAAAATTTGGCAATTATGACATATATGTCATATTTGTTATGCATAAGGTACTTCTTAAACTGAAATGCCAACGGTACAAACTACTGCACAGGGTGCATAGCCAGTTTGGGTTATCAGGTCTAATTTGTTGATAATTTATTGACATTTTAAAATTTTCTGTCATACATGTAGCTGCATGTATTCGACAGGCTTGGATCATAGCGTGAATCTTGCAGTGTCTATGTGACCAACTGGCCTTACACTTCATGACAGAAATGATTCTGGTCAAAGCCACTGGCAGATTGAACTTTCAGACCTCTGCTGAATGCACTAAAAGTCCACACACCACCAGCTAGCCAATGGGGAGGCATGAGAAAGGGGATATGTGGTTGCTATTCGCTGCACCCTGAGAGGGAGAGGACAGCGAAGTGTCTCTCTCTCCTCTCTCTCGAATGAGCTTTCACGAAGAGCAGACACTCTTGTTTTCCAGCTGTTCGTTGGAGCACATGGCCTTGTGCCATTTGTCTCCATCTATCTCGGCTCTCTCCGACTGCCCCCAACTAGTTCCAATGTGAACCACCTTTCTCCTACCTACTTTCACGTTTTGCAAACACCCAGACTGGCAGACGGCCCTGCAGTCCAGCCTGGAGAGGCCCTCATGTACTCCGTAAGTTTCAGAATATATGAGTTTCTTTTAATCCTCTCTTTTCATTTCAAACCAGCCTCCCTTCCGATGTTCACAACTCATCCCTCTCTCAACACTGACAAAGGCTGTCTTCACAACAGGTGTAGTCTGTTACTATCTTGGATACATTAATTTTGTGATCTTTCATTATTCCATCATGATTATTCTTAAATATTTTCTATGCGTACTCTAACCTCCAATATTTCTGAATCAAGGACCCTGTTTAAACTCATTGTTTCAATCTGTCAACTTGTAGAACATTTCAAATTAAAATATTTAATTACAGCACAAAATTCAATTTTCAAATACCTTATATGTCACACATCGTGCTAGCCTTACACACTGAGGTAGCTGCTAGGTAACTACTGCACATCTTGAGCATTTGGAACTTTGAATAGCAGCATTACAGGAACAAATGTTGCCACACTTGCCTATCCAGTCCTTTGATATTAGGTGTTTAGTTCAAAGCAAATCATTTCACTGGCTATTCCCACCACCCATAACCCCAAACCCTCTGAGTCACACACCCATATTCATCCACAGCTAAGCAATTCCACTCTATTCTATGTTTAAAACTTAATTAAAATTATCTGTCATTTAGTACTTTCATGAAGCATCCCAACAATATTAGCTGCTTGTGGTCTCCATTTTTCACTCGAGCTTCCTCTCTTATATACTATCAACTGATATACAAATAAGTGCACTACATGACTTGGCTAACAAGCATGAAAAATGCAGTTTCAGTTATACAAAAGACAAACTACTAACCTTGATCCAGATGCAGTGGAAGGAGGAGGACAAACTGAGTAAACAGAGCAGAAGGATCATGTAGCAGTAAAGGAACTGTCCTTTCAGCTGGTAGCAGAGCTAAAGGATCACTGTTTGAATCTGGAACTCCGGCTACTTGCTGCCATATTTTCCATGTTGGCCAGGAGACCAACACTCTAGAATGTACTGCCAAGACATGTAGAAGTGGTACTGAAAATACACAAGGGTATTACTAACAGCAAATTGTTTGCATTTTAAATAGCACTTGTCTTGTATTGTAATTCACCAAATTCAAACCAGTAACTTCACTGACAAAATATATATCTTGCACCAGGGATGTAACAAAACTATTCAGCTAAAGGAAGGGTTAGGTTGATACGATACATCCAGAAGCATCACAAATTAATCTGGTAACTGAGGGAACATGTGGGGGGGGGGGGGGGGGGTAATCTAGAGGGAGACCAAGGATCAAATCGAATAAGTATATGTGGGGTGGGGTAAGGGCACTCAATAATGTTGTTATCAGCACCTGTACTAAGATTAGTAGAAACAATTGCGGTTAAAATGTAAATACGATCAAATATATAAAAAGCAATCTGTGATAAAATAGCATTCACTCTCTCCCAATCTTACCTACGATCACCCGCACAATCAAATTTGTTCACACCAAGCAAGATAACTTGAAAAATGGTGAAATGTTATAAAACTGTGAATTAAAACACAAGAAATAGAAGAAAAAACTAAACTAAATTGACAAGAGTACGTGAGCAGATTTGTGTGTGTGTGTGTGTGTGTGTGTGTGTGGGGGGGGGGGGGGGGGGGAGGAGAGGGAAGAGAGAGGAGGGTAGAGGAAAAATCCAACAGTACATGGATGTGCCAGCCATCCTGAAAACCCATTAAAATTGTTGCCTCGAAATTTTAGGGAACAAGTCAGATATTACACAAAACTTAAATTTTCTTGAAAACACTAGGGAGGAAATCATGTGAGTAGTACAGTGGTACTTCTAGGAATTCAGAAGGGAAGGGAAATGATGTATTGGGTGCGTGAAAGTTATATTTATGGTAATTTGTGAAAAAAGTGGTACCTATAGGTATTTATTTTCAACTAACACAAAATAAATGGATTCATACCATGCTTTCATTATGCCTACAATGAAGAGCAGCAATGCATTGTTTCTTTTCTCTCACTATGCTGCTGCCTCACTTTCATCACTATTATCAATATTTTCTGGGTCAGATAACACATCATCATCATCATCATCATCATCATCATCATCATCATCTTCATTTTCACTAGTCCACAACATGCCCTTAGAACTGTCAACGGCACAAGAAATTCCAGTTTTCCACTTTTTTGTAACAATATTGACACTAATTTTCTGCCATGATCAGATTATCCACTTGCACATTGTCAGCATTTATGGCTTCCTTATCTTGCCTGTGCCTCCTGGAGTCAGCTGATGAGATCCCACCACCATCCATTCTGAATACTGGCGCCTTAAGATGTTCTTTGAAAGGTTTGTTGACAATGACATCTAAAGGTTGAAGAATGGACATTAAACCTCCAGGGATGATGACAAGATGTGACTTCATCTGTTTCATTTTCTCCTTTACAGCTTACACAAGGTGATCCCAGAAACAGTTTAGGACAAGAATGGACTTCTTTTGTAATAATGCCCCTGGTCGTCTCCCCTAGACACTCTCCAACCAATTCACCATCAAATCTGCTGTCATCCAACCCTTTTCCTGAACTCATAAGTGGATTACATGTGGGGTAATCTCCTTTGGTAATGTCTTCCTTTTAAAGATGGCATATGGTGGAAGTTTATTACCATCTGCTGTAATGCACATCATCATTGTGCATCTTAGTTTCTCCACTCCAATTGTCTTCACAAGGACACTTTTTGAACCAGTTGGAGCTACAGCAGTGTTAAACAGCATATAAAAAAACACTGGCATTTGGTCAGTGTTACCAACCTGGCAGAGCAAATAGTCATATTGCTGTCACACTTGTATTATGTAATGATGGGACTTGATTACCTTATCTGTGTAGTTTTGGGGTAAACGCTGGCACAAAGACGTTCTCCTTTGTAGACTGAGATTTTGTCATCTCATAAAACAAATCACCCAACCAATGCTTGCTTTAAAATCCTTTCTGTCAATATTGAGCATAGCAGCTATGCTGTGAGCTTTGTTCTGAATCATTTCGTAAGAGAGAGCCCAACCATCATTCCGAAGTTCACTGACACGTGCAATTACATCATTATCAGTTTTGGGATATTTCCCTGTTTTAGGTCCATGGAAAGATTTGGAGCTTGGCTTTGAAGCCATGCGTTTATTTTTTGTCTCTGCCAATACTGTATTGAATTAGGATCAATGGAGAAACGTCTTCATGCAGCTTTTATTCCACCTGTATCAGCATAAGATAACACATGTAATTTAAATCTTGCCGTGTAGTTTGAATATTTCAACACTATGATGACTTGCAATAAACAGACCTAGAAATATGTCTGCAACTTTTCTTTTCAAATTTATGGTATGTTGTGACAATGGAAATATTTTTTTTATGTCAAGTATCACTGTGTCCACTGTTAATTCATTTGAAGGCCACTCCAGTAAGAATGAACCAAGAGAGAGGATTATGCGTGACAATATTAATTTTTTAACGATGAAAAATCGTTGGGAAAGGGAATATATGAGAGAGGAGCTTATGTGATAAAATATGGTAATACAATTAGCAGGTTCAAATGGATATAAGGTTCAGTAGTTATTCAGTACTTATGCAGACAGATCTTGCACAAGAGGATTAGTGTGAAGAACATCACACTGTTCTTCGGACTGAATACTACTACTACTACTACTACTAATGCTGCTACTACTACTGCATCAGCGTAAATTAAGTACTTTCTATTTGTTACCAATGAGTGAGATGTAGGACACTCAACAATCTTTAATGCAGATTGTTTTCAACATGATAACGATGAAAATATTTCAACAAAACAACAGTAACATTAAACAAATGTAATATTTAAAGAAGTGTTCATCAGAGTCTATAAATAATGATAAACTGGTATGAACACTATCCGTTATTGTTCTATGGACTAACTGTAAAAACTCTCATAATCTTTTAATGGCAAATATTATTAGCTTGAGTCGATATTAGTTCCTTAATTCATTAACAGTGAAAAGCAACACAGAATCCAATTTCATAAATTCACAGTTCTTACTAATTTTCACATTTGATCATGTGACAACAATTTCTGCTTTCTCCAGCATGCTACGAGGTTCACCAACCATACTATTACATACAATAGTGAAATATAGCATATAAGGAGGACTCACCAACGCACGATCTCTTTGGTATAAGAGTTGTCAGAACATCTTGAAACTGTGCACCACCTGCCGGACTTGCATTAGAGGCTCCTGGTGGCATGTTAGGATTTAAAACCAACGAACCTCCTCTTTGAACAAGCTCAATTTCTAAATTTGTCCTTGCTACAGAATTAACAAAAAGAAACAGACTTTCTGGTGTAGTAGAATGACTCTTTTGTTTAAATTTGTGATGTGTGCTATTTGTCATGTCTTCCATAGACTTTCCCATAGCTTCCATAATATTTGAAGATTTCTAAAGAAAGAAGGAGTGTGCTTATTAAAATTTCATCTTAAAGAAAATAGAAGAAACAAATTATCATTACAGTACGCATTTGAAAATTAGGGACAGCTTATGTTTAGCACTATCAGATAAATTTCACAACAATATCATTAACTCTCAACAAATAATACACATTATTGGAAGGGGGGCATAATTTTTCATTTATGTCAATTTTATAAATACAAGGAAATTAAATAAAGAAATCTTAGACAAAAATACACGGTGAATCTCTCTCTCTTTTTTCTGGACTTGGGTAAGCATTTCACGCAGAAATCTGCAACACCGCACAAGGAAACATTTTCCATGTCAAAGATCAGTACCAGTTCAAAACTAACAAATTGTTTGCTTATCAATATCCAACTCCTTTCACAGTTATATGGCTGTGTCTATAATTATGCATCATTATTAACCGAAATTTGCTTCATGGTATTATCTTCATTATAGATGACAGACTCTAGTACAAAGATGACATTTCTACACATGTCAAACAATACTAGTTATGAGATAGTCTCAGCATGGTTTACTGCGTTATATTTTTAGATTTCCAGCAGAATTGAAGATTTCACTTTTGTGTATAATATTTTTGTGACCTGCATAAGTGTCATCTTCAAGTGAAGAACACAAGTAGGTCAGTAATCAAAATATTGTTAACAAAAGTGGCATCATTAACTCAGCTGGAAACCCAGAGACATCTAATCAAAACAAGTTACGTTATGTAAAATTTGAAAACATGTTATCAAAAATGATTTTCAAATCTATTTCAAATATCAAAATATATTATTAATAATACATACTAAATTGATTGGCTGAATATCCTTCAAAAAGACAGTAAGTTCTGCCACTGACACCAAAAGACTAGAAGGTCGTGACCGTACAATTGCTGAACATTCTCCCAACTGTGGTGAAAGAGGCAGCACCGAATTAGCTAACTGTCGACACAGTGGACACCAATATTCACCTCTGCAAAAAATAATAAATTCTATATTTTTAAAATGAACATAAGCAAGTTATAAAGAAAAAAAGAAGAAGTTATGTATAATTATCTGAAAACAAACACACACACACACACGTACGTGCCTGATTAATGATAAAGTCTACAGGCTAGTGCCTGCCTAGGAAGGTTTCAAGTACACTGGCAGAGGTTATGCTCATCGTGGTAAATCAGCCATCCATAGCCAAGAAGACAACAGTGGAGACTTTTGTTGTGGAAGGGATGGGAGGTATAGATGTAGAGCTCAACATCTGCAAGAAAATAGCTCACTGGGCCAAAGGAGCTCAGGTGAAACAGATAGAAGAGAAAGTATTACAGATCTGGAAGAGTGAAGTCTCTGTCCTATGTCTGGGACACTAATGTATCATCAATGATTGGTTTAGAATTTTTGGTTGCAGGGAAGGTTTCCTTTAAGTGGCCCATAAACTAGTTGGCAGATGAGGGTGCCATATGAGGGCAGCACGAGTCTCTTGTTTAGGAAATATAAAGTTGACTATACAGACTGAAACAAATCTCTCTGGCACGTAATTTTTTTCTCAATGCTTGAATGACAAACACATTAAAAATACTCAAACATTTTTTTTCCATTTCCCACAAGAAATTTTAGATGGTAGAATGAACACCAGTTTACCTGTCTACTGCAAGACTTTGTTGCCGCTGCTGGTTGCGTAAAGATTGTAGATATGATTTCAGGCAGTCAAGATGTAGATGGTGGCCGCAAGTCTGGATATGGACACCACCATCCCAGCCTATATTTACAGATAACTGCCACGAACTCTGTGAAAGAGGTACTGAATCAGACTTTGTACATAAAATACACATTTGCTTCAAATTTCATACAAACAATATCACTTATTTTTAATTTTCCCTTCACTCGGAGGTGGAAAAAGGGAAACAATAGGTGAGGAAGCAGTGAGCAGGAGAGAGAGAGAGAGAGAGAGAGAGAGAGAGAGAGAGAGAGAGAGAGAGAGAGAGAGAGAGAGTGGGGGGGTGGGGGGGAGGGAGAAGGTATGCAACTACTGAATACAAGTAACTTCAGCTTTAAGGTACTTTAATATATAAGTTGTTGTCATGGTCTTCAGTCTGAAGATTAGTTTGATGCAACTCTCCATGCTAGTCTATCATGTGCAGGCCTTTTCATTTAAGCACAACTCCTGCAACCTGCATCAATTTGAACTTGCTTACCGCATTCAAGTCTTGGTCTCCCTTTACAATTTTTATCTCCCATATTTCCTTCCATTAAAGAATTTGACAATTCCTTGATGTCTCATGATGTGTATTATGAACTGATACCTTCCTTTACTCAAGCTTTCTTTTTTCCCCTAATCTGATTTAGTACTCCCTCATTTATTATTCAATATACCCATATAATCTTCAGCAGTCTTTTATGTAGCACCATATTTCAACAGATTCTATTCTCTTCTTGTCTGAACAGTTTATCATTCATGTTTCACTTCCAAACAAGGGTACACTCTCCAGAAATACCTTAAAAAAAAAAAAAAAAAAGACTTCTGAACATTTAAATTCATATTTAATGTTAACAAATATCCCTTTTCTTCAGAAATGCTTTTTGTGATACTTTACGTCTGTATTTTAAATCCTAGAGTGTGACAGAGAGAGAGTGTCTCTCCCTGCTTCTGTTTAATCTGGTTCTGGATAGAGCAGCGAGAAAGGTAATAAGCCTGGAGACAAGAACTCAGCTGGGTAGAAGGATCAATACCCAGGTCTAAGCAGAAGATGCAGTTTTAATAGCACATAATGCACAGGCTCTGTTTCAGATATGAAGAGTGTTAATGGAAGTGGCAATGAGAGCAGGCTTGAATGTGAATATGGATATGACCAAACACATCACAGTGAGCAGAGAGAATGATGACAGACCTTTATATGTAGATGGCAAATCTTTAAATGGGCAAAAGAGTTCACATATCTTGGGGCAGATGGAGGAGGCTGGGGAGGCCAAAGACAGACTCAAGTTTGTGCAGCCAACCTAATAAGTAACAAGTAAGTACATACTTTATACTGTTCTTCCTTAGTTATCTCTGACAGAATCACAATGTCACTTGCAAACTAATAGGTTATTTCTTATCCCTGAAATTTGTTTCCCTTCCAAAATTTCTCTTGGGTTTCCTTCACAGCTTGCTCAATTTACAGACTGATTAACATTGGTGATAAGTGACAATCCTGCCTCATTCCCATCTCGATTGTGGCTTCCATTTCTTATCCTTCAACTCTTACCACGGCAGTCAGGTGCTGTACATGTTATAAACAATCTTTTGCTACAAACATTTAAAAATTGGAAGCCTGATTTAGGTCTTTAAATGCTATATTTCAGACATTTTCTGACCCCAAATAAAGAAGATATATTAACTGACCCTATATTTATTTTTATTTTCATACTAAAATTAATCTGAACTATGATTTTCAATCAAGGAAACTACTTCAGTCTCAATGTCACCCACACTTCCAATGAATGTGACTGAGGAATCTGCAGTTGATGATCCCCCTGCCACATCCACCTCTACTACTGACTGCCATCTTCTGCATACTCCTATTTCCGCTTCATAAAAAATGAAAAGCATCATAATCCTCCGCCCTTCCATGTGATGGCAGCTCACACAACTTGCTGATGACCAATTTTTCTAAAATAGATAACAAATCCTGTTATCATTGTGGGATCGGAAAATGAGAGACTAATCCCCCCCCCCCCCCCCCTTCAACACTGCCATTGGTGCGAAGCAATGTGGCATTTTTTGATATGGAGTCACGCTTCTGTTTAATATTTGGCAACTGTGACACTCCAGAGGCGAGCGAGAGCGATTCCATTTTGTAAAGGAACACATGTAAAGACAACATGTAACACTATAGACAGAGCAAAAGTTAACACAAGAGCTGCATAGTGGCAATTGGTAGCAGCAGGCCAGGGACAATGTTTCTTTAATTTGTACCAACAGTCATGGGACACTGTTTTTATGATGTCAACATCTTGCAAATATCAGTAGGTCCCGTACCAAATGTGAAAAATGTTGCAGAACATGTTTCAAACTCAGTGCAAACATTACTTTGGAAATCATTTGTAGACAGGTTTACTGTGTACTCAGGAAGGAAATCATTAAAATCTATAAAACATTTTAGTAGCCTATGATTAGCAAAATATGAACAGCACCTTTTTTGATTTTTTGTAAAACATCAGATTGTGAAATGTCTATTTTCATTATTTTTTAGTAACTTCTCTTAACTCTTTATGAAGACAATAAAGCTATAACAATTATGGACAAACTGTAATAGCTGGCAGCCACGAGTTTATAACCAATAAATTATGGTCAGATACAAGTATTCAAACACAACTATGTGTAACCAAGTTTCATTCAAATGTATAACTCTGCCATTCCTAAACACAGATCACATCAAATAACAGCACATTGTCTCTCCCTGTTTTGAAATAACTACACAAAGCCAGAGTGTACTACTCAGAAATTAGTGATTTGAAATATTACATTTTTGCCTATCTAAAAATAGATGGGATGCTTACACAGTCAAATTGTGCATTCAGATCTTCGACACGACGATCAAATTCACTGCCAAGGAAGTTGTCATCCCTTCGCAAGCTCTGCCTTTCCTCATCACATGTGGGGAAGAAAGCTGGTTCCGCACTTCGTCGTTTATGTGCCAGGACACTGCTTGCCTGAAACATTTTGGCTTATTATTAAAAAAAAAATGGATTACACTACATATTAACACTTGAGATCAGGTAACAATGAATGAAATGCTACAGAATATGTAATTACTGAAAATTATAATTAGAGTAGATATTAAAATTTTTGACACTGCATTTGACCAGTGCTATTTTATCATCTGTATTCTTGGTTCTCCTTTTGTTTGCCGGCCTCTCATTTAAGGTATTCATCTTTATGTTTAGCACTATTCACACTCAAAAACTTTAGCTTGTCATGTACACTTCTTTTTTAATCATTTATTCCTGTCTCATGAAATTAATGTAGTCTATGCTACAAAAGTGCGTGATTACACATTAAAGTGGACCTCCTCACGAGCAGATAGCATTTACATCCCATACCTTCATACCTTCAGAGTGCATTACTCTTAATCTACAACACTTAGGACGTTGCTATTTTATGCCACATTGCATCACATTTGCAGTGGTATAAACTGTATTACTTATCTGTAATGGTTTAATTTCTAAAACAATTTGTTTACATGATGGATTTTTGCTTCACATTTAGTTTTCAATACCACTATCTGGGACATCATGCATCTACTATCACTCAAACTAAGTCAGATTTCTCTCTGTAGAATGATGATGTGCCTCACATTATATAGTGCGGAGTATACTACAAATCATTATTAATGGCAATTAAAAAATAATGATTATGCATAAGAATTTATTAAAAATTCCTCACACATATCTCAAATTATAAAAAATGAGGCATAAAGTAATTCTATCAATGTTGAGAGGAGCCCGACACAGTTTGAGTGATATTAGACACACAATGTCTCAGATAATAGTACTGAAAAATAAATGTGTCTTCAAAACTGAGATCGTAAAAAAAAAGTGGTCGTGTGTGTGTGTGTGTGTGTGTGTGTGTGTGTGTGTGTGTGTGTGTTGTGGAAGAAGGCCTTTTGGCTGAAAGCTAACTTGCTTAACAGTCTTTTTGTTGGGCCTATCCGCAACGAAACATCTTTGATTATGGTGAGTAGCAATCTATCCTTTCTATAATATTGTCAAATATAATGTATGCTAACACTTAGCGTAATGTCAAACAGCGTTGGTGTTAAACAATATCGTCCTGAGTGTTATACATGAAGAGTAACGAATTCTTAAAGTAGTAGTAGTAGTAGTAGTAGTTGTTGTTGTTGTTGTTGTTGTCGTCAGTTGTTGTCAGAGTAGCTCTCCATGCTACTCTATCCTGTGCAAACTTCTTCATCTCCCAGTACCTTCTGCAACCTACATCCTTCTGAATCTGCTTGGTGTATTCATCTCTTGGTCTCCCTCTACGATTTTTACCCTCTACGCTGCCCTCCAATACTAAATTGGTGATCCCTTGATGCCTCAGAACATGTCCTACCAACCGATCCCTCCTTCTAGTCAAGTTGTGCCACGAACTCCTCTTCTGCCCAGTTCTATTCAATACCTCCTCATTAGTTATGTGATCTACCCATCTAATCTTCAGTATTCTTCTGCAGCACCACATTTCGAAAGCTTCTATTCTCTTCTTGTCTAAACGAATTATCCTCCACGTTTCACTTCCATACATGGCTACACTCCATACAAATACTTTCAGAAACGACTTCCTGACACTTAAATCTATACTCGATGTTAACAAATTTCTCTTCTTCAGAAACGATTTCCTTGCCATTGCCAGTCTACATTTTATATCCTCTCTACTTCGACCATCATCAGTTATTGTGCTCCCCAAATAGCAAAACTCCTTTACTATAAGTGTCTCATTTCCTAATCTAATTCCCTCAGCATCACCTGACTTAATTCGACTACATTCCATTATCCTTGTTTTGCTTTTGTTGATGTCCATCTTATATCCCCCTTTCAAGACACTATCCATTCCGTTCAACTGCTCTTCCAAGTCCTTTGCTGTCTCTGACAGAATTACAATGTCATCGGCGAACTTCAAAGTTTTTATTTCTTCTCCATGGATTTTAATACCTACTCCGAATTTTTCTTTTGTTTCCTTCACTGCTTGCTCAATATACAGATTGAATGGCATCGGGGAGAGGCTACAACCCTGTCTCACTCCCTTCCCAACCACTGCTTCCCTTTCATGCCCCTGAACTCTTATAACTGCCATTTGGTTTCTATACAAATTGTAAATAGCCTTTTGCTCCCTGTATTTTACCCCTGTCACTTTTAGAATTTGAAAGAGAGTATTCAAAAGCTTTCTCTAAGTCTACAAATGCTAGAAACGTAGGTTGGCCTTTCCTTAATCTAGCTTGTAAGATAAGTCGTAGGGTCAGTATTGCTCACGTGTTCCAATATTTCCGCGGAATCCAAACTGATCTTCCCCTACGTCGGCTTCTAGTAGTTTTTCCATTCGTCTGTAAAGAATTCGCGTTAGTATTTTGCAGCCATGACTTATGAAACTGATAGTTCGGTAATTTTCACATCTGTCAACACCTGCTTTCTTTGGGATTGGAATTATTATATTCTTCTTGAAGTCTGAGGGTATTTCGCCTGTCTCTTACATCTTGCTCACCAGATGGTAGAGTTTTGTCAGGACTGGCTCTCCCAAGGCCTAACATGGAAAGTAAGCGTTTCCGGACACATGTCAACATAACATATTTTCTTTCTCTGTCTGTGAGGAATGTTTTCTGAAAGTTTGGCCGTACCTTTTTGTAACACCCAGTATACATATTTAGGGTCACTAGCACTACATGTAACATTTTCATCCAACTAATTTTATTCAAAACCCTGAAGCACATTTCATTCCTTACAAACTTCCTTTGAAGTGAATCATACCAAGATACATAGATAGCCATGCACATCCATTGCCACCATCTTACATACCTGCACTAGCACAACCTGGCCCATTGGTTTTTCTTCAGTGCTGGGTGATGTTTGGTTGCAAATAACACAGTCATATTCTTTTTTGCTTGTTGTAAGTGTTGTAGATTCTTCCTCATTCCAATCCATTCCTGAGGCTCCCTCATCTGAATGGAACAAAACAAAACAATTGATGCAGCAAAATTTAGAGAGGTCCTACAAAAGTTTAGTTAATAAAAACTAGAAGAATTCAACGTGAAACAATTTTATTCAGTGTCTATAACAACAGAAAATATTGAAAAATACAAAATATTGTCCTAAGTGCAGAAAACAATTGTACTTCTCATACACAACTGAGTTACCTACGAATATCAGCAACCTTATGCTCAATTTTATTCATATAGAAACTTTCAATTTTACTACCCATACTTATTATTACTAAGGTTCAGTTAACAGTACTCAAATTTTTTGTCCATATATTTCTACAGAAACAATATTCAGCACAATGTAAATATTTCTAAAAGATGCTGTATAATTATTCTCATCCTATCTCAACTTCGGTCGACTTACTCAGAGAACACTTACTTTGTTCCGATGGTTAAAATGCACTTATTTAACTAGTGCTTCACTCTGTTCAAGCATCTCTGATCGGTGGCCATCTCACAAATATGAATATGATTAATGTGATTATTAACTCAATAACCTACTTCCTTTGGACCCCAAGACCATACAGATCTGTAAATTTGAACCTGACTAATACTGCCAACTACATCAATTAGCCCTCAGATTAATCCTGCAACAACTAGTTTTTATCACATAGAAAGAGTCCTAACATCTAGAAAAACTGTTTTTTCACCAACTTCTTCTCTATCTTTATGTGGGATCTGAATTCAGTTTCAATTCATGGCTTCAAATTTTAGACCTGTTATCTGAAAACTCTAAACAGGTCTTATATTTTCAATAAGCCTGGTGATGTGCAATGTTTTGTATTATGTATATAATAATAAGTTATGTTAATAGTAACCACTGGTAACATTAATGCAGAAATAAAACAGAATATTGAAAACAATAATCAATTAAAAATAACATAAAATAAAATAAAATAAATTAATCCAAGTTCCAAGTGAGTAATTTCCAGCTCATATTACTTGATATGCTACTGGCAGTCTCAGAATAACTTAAAGTTTGTAGACTAACTACAAGTATCTACTTCTACACCTTTAGTTGCTACACTATTCTGTATTGCCCACACTGGTACATGCATACCTCAGCAATCCTTAAGTCTATGCATATCTGTGTGGCTAGCCATAGCATTCATTCTTTCTTTCTTTTTTTAAATGTCATTCATATGTACCTATCATTATCTATAACAGAGGAAACAATTCTTGGACCTGTTGATGTTATTTTGATATTCAGAGTGTCCACTTGATCTTACAGATAAAGTTAAGCAGTTGCCTTTTAGATACTCGATGTGAAATGATATTAACTGCAGTCCACAAGTTTTGGTCACTTACAACTGCACTTACAACTGCTTGCAGATCGCAGTCTGGTTGTCTTCCCCATATTCACAGACTGGTGTGATGCTACATCCCACACTTGATGCAAATATTTGGGTGATGCACCCACATACTGGCAGTGGAGCCCACAATGGTCTGCCCCATTTGCCAAATTGCAGTTGCCTTCATAGAAACTTCTCCCAGTGTATTCTTTTAATTTCCTGAAGCAATGTTTTGTAGTGCATCTTAACTGTCCTGTATTAATGAAGCCTTGCATTGCGCTCCATTTGCCCTGAAGTACGTTAACACGCTGCTCTTCTTGACCTTACTTTTCTGCTCAGCATGGAAAATTCTGGGCTCCAAGAGATTGTAGCCAGCCTGTTTACCTTTTTCTTAGGAATTTAAATGCCCTGTACTCTTTGCAACAGTTCAGTTAGTAACTGTGCACTGAATTCTATATGTTCTAGAAGCAATTCCATTAGAAATGCTTAAATATAGGTAACAAAGCCATTCCAGTGTATTTTCCCGATTTCTAAATCTTCAAATGTGTGTGAAATCTTATGGGACTTAACTGCTAAGGTCATCAGTCCCTAAACTTACACACTACTTAGGCTAAATTATCCTAAGGACAAACACACACACCCATGCTCGAGGGAAGACTCGAACCTCCGCCGGGACCAGCCATACAGTCCATGACTGCACCGCCTTAGACCGCTCGGCTAATCCCGCGCGGCCCTGATTTCTAACCCAAAAATGTTTTCCTCCGTTTGTCACTCTCTACTGTGGCCACTTTCCCCTTCAATGACAACTGCATTATGGTCATGGATGTTAGGTACTTGAGCACTTGCCAACTGTTTATCTTGTTTATCTCAGGAGCTGCCATGCAGTTTGCTAAAGTGACATCGTATGTTGGTGGCTTCAGCTGCTCGTCCTTTGAATGTATTCGGCTGGCCTTCTAGATTTAAAACATTGAGGTCCAGTTCCTGTATTATGTCCTCTAGTATCTCACTTCATTTGTTCGTTTGCCTACTGTGCCACAGAGAGGATTTTGCATTTAAATCTGTTGCACCAAGGTGACACGCACCTCGTCCGTATACATCCACTACCCTCAGTTTATCTACGTATGTGCTTATTATTAGGGACAGGAAAAAATAATTTTATTTTGTGGCCAAAGTCAGTGTTATTTTTTGCCAAATTCGATTTTATTTTTAGTAAAATTTGGTGTTATTTT
The DNA here is from genome assembly GCF_021461395.2 of Schistocerca americana. Classification (NCBI taxonomy): domain Eukaryota; kingdom Metazoa; phylum Arthropoda; class Insecta; order Orthoptera; family Acrididae; genus Schistocerca; species Schistocerca americana. The sequence continues at coordinate 266,805,180 of NC_060121.1, read as the reverse complement.
TGTAATGTTACTTGTTATTTTTGCCACATTATTTGAAACTTTTGCCAAATTTGGTGTTACTTTTTGTTACATTCAGTGTAATTTTTTGTGAAATTTAGTGTTTTTGCCAAAGTGTTTTTTTTTTGCAAATTCAGAGTAATTTTTTGCCAAATTTGTTGATATTTTTTGTTTTGCATATTTATTACCTTTTTTTATGAATTTGCTGTGATTTTTTGCCAATTTGGTACTTTTTTGCAAAGTCTATGTAATTTTTTGCCCACTTTGGTATTACTTATTTTTGCCAAATTCTGTGGTGTTCTTCAGCCAAATTCGTGGTCATTTAGTGCCAAATTCAGTGTCCTTTTTTGTAAAATTTGATATTTTTTTCCAAATTTTGTGCTTTTGCAACAGATCTGATTTTTTGGTGATGATCTTTTTACCAAATTTGATGGTATTTTCGTCACCACATCAAGTTTGTTATTTCAAAATTATACACATCCTCAGCTTTAAGGAGAGTTGAAGACAAAATGCAGTTGTAATATTCAGTAGCTGTTAGTCATGACTGTTAGTAAACTGCCATCCTCAGAATTATAATGTTTTTGTATGGCAAAATTACAAATTTTGCAATATCTCTTAAAAATCAGTGAGTTTGCGTTACTTCACTAAAAGATAATTTTGCATTATTTTTCACATTATCATTTTCACCAAATCTTCCTGTCCCTACTTATTACAACCCACTACTATACAGCAGTATCAAAAGTCAGGTATACAAGTTCACTTGCAACTTATGTCCAAGCTTCTACTTTGGACAAACCAGTAGAAGCTTCACAACAAAATTTAAAGAACACATAGAAGCAATCCATCTTAACAACCTGAATAAATCCAGCTTTGCCTCTCATCGTGCCCAACACAATCATTCTGCAAACAACATAGAACAAAATCTCCAAATACTACATTTTGCCAACAAAGGCACTATACTTGACCTTCTTGCAGAAATTGAAATATTTATTTATACAAATACAGCACCTGACTACTTACTCAACGACCAAACTGAACTGAGAAACAAAATTTTCCTTCAGAACTTTGAAGATTTACTAGCTCAAAACAAGTATCCAGTCAACCAACCCTACAGCACCCTGCCACCCCCACCCTCACCACCCCCAATCACTCACCTTACATCCTAACTACACTGGCGTCAATGTAAATATGCTACCACAGAATAAAACCTGTGCTATGTTTCTAAATGGTAATGCCCTCTACTGTCAAAATAAATCAGTACTCTTATACATGTTACTTCTAGCTGGAACAAACAGAATCTGCCTTTACCAATATTTCACATCACATTAATGCAAGAACAAAAATAAGTCAACAGTTCACTTTAATGTTTGTTCTTGGTTTTAGATATAAACTGTATGGTCATACAAACAGCTTTAGTCCATTACAAACACTGTAACTTTTATACATATTACATTATCTTAAATAAATATAATCCACTCTTACTAATATTACAGATTACATTAACCTAAGAACAGAAATAAGTTTTTTGATTTGTTATTATTTATATTTTAAACTTAAATATAAGGTCATGGTCATAAAAAATGGCTGTCTCTCATTGTAAATATGATAACTCTGTATTATTGACTCTTGGGCATACATGTTAATGTCAATCTTGATTAAAATATATGCTATAAACTGACTATGTTGTTGTTGTGGTCTTCAGTCCTGAGACTGGTTTGATGCAGCTCTCCATGCTACTCTATCCTGTGCAAGCTTATTCATCTCCCAGTAACTACTGCAACCTATATCCTTCTGAATCTGCTTAGTGTATTCATCTCTTTGTCTCCCTCTACGATTTTTACCCTCCACCCTGCTCTCCAATACTAAATTGGTGATCCCTTGATGCCTCAGAATATGTCCTACCAACGGATCCCTTCTTCTAGTCGAGTTGTGTCACAGACTTCTCTTCTCCCCAATCCTACTCAATACCTCCTCATTAGTTATGTGATCTACCCATCTAATCTTCAGCATTCTTCTGTAGCACCACATTTCAAAAGCTTCTATTCTCTTCTTGTCCAAACTATTTATCATCCATGTTTCACTTCCATGCATGGCTACACTCCATACAAATACTTTCAGAAACGACTTCCTGGCGCTTAAATCTATACTCGATGTTAACAAATTTCTCTTCTTCAGAAACGCTTTCCTTGCTATTGCCAGTCAACATTTTATATCCTCTCTACTTCGACCATCATCAGTTATTGTGCTCCCCAAATAGCAAAACTCCTTTACTACTTTAAGTGTCTCATTTCCTAATCTAATTCCCTCAGCATCACCTGACTTAATTTGACTACATTCCATTAGCCTTGTTTTGCTTTTGTTGATGTCCATCTTATATCCTCCTTTCAAGACACTATCCATTCTGTTCAACTGCTCTTCCAAGTCCTTTGCTGTCTCTGACAGAACTACAATGTCATCGGCGATCCTCATAGTTTTTATTTCTTATCCATGGATTTTAATACCTACTCCAAATTTTTCTTTTGTTACCTTTACTATTTGCTCAATATACAGATTGTATAACATCGGGGAGAGGCTACAACTCTGTCTCACTCGCTTTCCAATCACTGCTTCCTTTCATGTCCCTCGATTCTTATAACTGACATCTGGTTTCCGTACAAATTGTGAACAGCCTTTCGTTCCCTGTATTTTACCCCTGCCACCTTCAGAATTTGAAAGAGAGTATTCCAGTCAACATTGTCAAAAGCTCTCTCTAAGTCTACAAATGCTAGAAACGAAGGTTTGCCTTTCCTTAATCTAGCTTGTAAGATAAGTCATATGGTCAGTATTGCCTCACGTGTTCCAATATTTCTACGGTTTCTACTAATTTTTCCATCACGGTTTCTACTAATTTTTTCATTCGTCTGTAAAGAATTCGGGTTAGTATTTTGCAGCTGTGACTTATTAAACTGATAGTTCGGTAATTTTCGCATCTGTCAACACCTGTTTTCTTTGGGATTGGGATTATTATATTCTTCTTGAAGCCTGAGGGTATTTCGCCCGTCTCCTACATCTTGCTCACCAGATGGTAGAGTTTAGTCAGGAATGGCTCTCCCAAGGCTGTCAGCAGTTCTAATTGAATGTTTTCCACTCCCGGTGCCTTGTTTCGACTCAGGTCTTTCAGTGCTCTGTCAAACTCTTCACGCAGTATCGTATCTCTCATTTCATCTTCATCTACATCCTTTACCATTTTCATAATATTGTTGTCAAGTACATCGCCCTTGTATAGACCCTCTATATACTCCTTCCACCTTTTTGCTTTCCCTTCTTTGCTTAGAACTGGGTTTCCATCTTAGCTCTTAATATTCATACAAGTGGTTCTCTTTTCTCCAAAGGTCTCTTTAATTTTCCTGTAGGCAGTATCTATCTTACCCCTGGCGAGATAAGCCTCTACATCCTTACATTTGTCCTCTAGCCATCCCTGCTTAGCCATTTTGCACTTCCTGTCGATCTCATTTTTAGACGTTTGTATTCCTTTTTGCCTTCTTCATATACTGCATTTTTATATTTTCTCCTTTCATCAATCAAGTTCAATATTTCTTCTGTTACCCAAAGATTTCTAGTAGCCCTCGTCATTTTACCCACTTTATCCTCTGCTGCCTTCACTACTTCATCCCTCGAAGCTACAAATATTTCTTTCCCCCATTCCTGTCAATTGTTCCCTTATGCTCTCCCTGAAACTCTGTACAACCTCTGGTTTAATCAGTTTGTCCAGATCCCATCTTCTTAAATTCCCACCTTTTTGCAGTTTCTTCAGTTTTAATCTACAGTTCATAACCAATAGATTGTGGTCAGAGTCCATATCTGCCCCTGGAAATGTCTTACAATTTAAAACCTGGTTCCTAAATCTCTGTCTTACCATTATATAATCTATCTGAAATCTGTCAGTATCTCCAGGCTTCTTCCATGTATACAACCTTCTTTTATGATTCTTGAACCAAGTGTTAGCTATGATTAAGTTGTGCTCTATGCAAAATTCTACCAGGCGGCTTCCTCTTTCTCTTCTTCCCCCCAATCCATATTCACCTACTACGTTTCCTTCTCTCCCTTTTCCTACTACCGAATTCCAGTCACGCATGACTATTAAATTTTTGTCTCCCTTCACTATCTGAATAATTTCTTTTATTTCATCATACATTTCTTCAATTTCTTCGTCGTCTGCAGAGCTAGTTGGCATATAAACTTGTACCACTGTAGTAGGCATGGGCTTCGTGTCTATCTTGGCCACAAGAATGCGTTCACTATGCTGTTTGTAATAGCTTACCCGCACTCCTATTTTTTTTATTCATTATTAAACCTACTCCTGCATTACCCCTATTTGATTTTGTATTTATAACCCTGTATTCGCCTGACCAAGTCTTGTTCCTCCTGCCACCGAACTTCACTAATTCCCACTATATATAACTTTAATCTATCCACTTCCCTTTTTAAATTTACTAACCTATCTGTCCAATTAAGGGATCTGGCTATATTACACGTTAATATACAAACAGGAATAAGACATCATATCACTTGAAGTTTGCTCTTGTTTAACTCATTTATTTATTTATTTATTTATTTTATTCTGTGCTTTTATGTTATCACCAGCCTGATTAAAATATTTGCCCTTATATTGCCTTTAATATATGAAAAAAAAGAACAAATTACATCTCTGTTCAAAGTAGGCCTATGCCATATCTTTTTGTGAAGATCTGTATTACGAGCAACAATTGGACAACACATGCTGCCTGCTGGCAAATTTTCTCTGTCAAAGTGCGTGAAGTGATATACCAACTAACCATCAAAATGGAAGCAGGCAGATGGACACTAACAAAAAAAGCCACCCATACTGTCGCAGTAAGTAAAAAACTAAATTTACACCTGTATCATCAGATAAACAATAGTCATGGCAATATATTACAGTGTGTTCCTCCTCCTTGTCACAGAGTGAGCATCCAGCATTATGCTAAAAATAATAATGTAACCTAAAGAAACCATCTGAAGATGAACCTGAGAAGGTTCGAAAACTGGTTCATGGAATAAAACATAAATATTCAAAAAAGTGAGTGGTTGCTGTTTTATGTAACTTATTTACATTCAATTAACAGCCACAGGTTCTAAAATATCCGTAATGGATAAGCTTGATTAATTTTCATATATCAGTCATAGCCAGTTTATTTCACACGGCATTTATCTATAATATTTTTATCCTTAAATGTGTTTTGAGTGTGAACAAAGCACTTTGCACAGGGGAGGGCTGGGTGGAAGACAACACATCCATATGCTTTTACAAAATAAACATATAAAAGCTCAGTACTGAATGATTCATTTCTTCTCGTGAACGTCTGCCGAAGGAGATCATATAATGGTTTCAACTCTGTTCACAAATTATAATTATTTACTCTCAGAAGAATCCTGTTTTATGCCCCAGGCACAGAATATGTAACAGATGTCTCTATAAGATGACCTACTCTGATAACATGTCTAAGAACAACCGGTAGAAAAACAGGATCCTCCAAACGACTTAACTGGACATTAACTTCTAATTTATTACAAACTTTGTCTGTGTGTAATTGAATATCATTTTAGTGGGGCTCGAAATGCTATAAAATTTTTTTTGTATTTGATAGAAAGACCTGACTGTTACTGAAATTCACTGTTTTGTGATTCTTATACTCATCAGTATTGCCACAATCACCACATTCCACTTCACGCAGAGGTAGGATAGGATCTGCAGAAGATGTCAAAGCTGCACGGGTGTCTGCTGCTACTGCAGGTGCAGTGTCACCATCATCACCATATTTATCATACGAGGTGCTATCCAACATTTTCAGGACGGGTGCTGCCATCTGTTGAAAAACTTACCTCTGGACTAATGGTCACCATCACCCTCGAAGTAGTTCCCATCTGCACGTACACACAGGTCCCAGCGCTTCTGCCACTGGTCAAATGTTTTCTGGAAGTCCTGTTCTTTGAGGGTGTTTAGCACCGCCAGCGATACTTCTTGAATCCTCTCTAGAGTGTCGAACCGATGGCCTTTCAACTTGAGTTTTAGTTTTTGAAATAATGCGAAGTTGTAAGGTGCCAAATCTGGCAAGTACAGTGAGTGGGGTACAACTGCCATGTTGTTTTTTGCCAAAAAGGTCCTGGTGAGCAAGGACATGTGACAGGGCACGTTGTTGTGATGCCAGTTCCCTTGACGCCAAGTTCGGGCCGTCGTCACCGCACGTTTTCATGGAGCCGTCGCAAAACGTCACAGTAGTATACGGAATTCACTGTTTGGTTGGGTGGGATGAAATCTTTATGCACAATTCCCTTGGTATCAAAGGAAACAACGATCATGCTCTTCAATGTGAGCATCATCTTCGACGTCTGTACGACCAGCCCTGAACCAAGTATGTCACTCAAACACACGCATACGGCTCATGCTCTGTCTCCTAAACACTTGTTGAATCACTGCAAGGGTCTCCGTAGCACTTTTCCCAAGATTCGCACAGAATTTGATACACATGCACTGTTCTGTTAGCGGATCCATTGTAAAACTGCCACACACCAAACACGGAGTATTACGGAAATCACTGTGGACATGCAATACTTCCTCCCAGCTGAATGCCACTCCGTACACTGACTCATCAGATATGCAGCTCTCACCACCTAGCAGTGCAAAGATCTACTACTCCTACTTTCCAGATGGCAGCACCAGTCCCGAAAATTTTGGATTCCATCTCGTACTATTTGGCAGGAGCTCCATATAGATTTGGCATCAGGTCTATCAGCTGACAAGATGGAAAGTTTCCCACTGCACACATTGTGGCATCAGAAACATCACTTCTGCCAGCAGCCCCCACAACTTGAATTGATACAGGTGTTCCCCACATAGTCTCTCCCCAAACAAATTTCATGAAATTCATCTGGTGATGAAGGGTCTCCTAGACTTGAGCACAGGTCATTGTGAGTTACACTGCCTATGTTTAAGCTTCCTGAATATTCTGCGTCATTTGCACAAAATTTCTGTAGCTCAAATTCATTTATTATGCAACTCAACTTTGTCTGGATTTTTACCCATTTAAGAAACAGTCTGGTAAGTTCTTTACTGTTGCTGTCTCTAATATCTCCTGTGGTATCATGTCTATGGAATTCATGAAGTTAAAATGCTGCTTCTCAATAAAGTCTTTAGTGACTGTTGTTGGATTGTTGTCACAATGTGACACTCCCCTTCCAGTTAACATAATCCCATGTTGCAGACGTCAGGCTACGTCACAACGCCTATTCTTGGCTACTATCAATGGGGTCTTGTGCTTCCATCTCCTGTGCAATGTGTCTTCTGTTACTTGATTTACACAGATTTAATAATGAGTTGATCATATGTATGTTTGTATTTTAGATGTATCCATAGTCTGTTCTAGTTATTCCGTGCTTTAACAGGTGTTTGAGTTGCAGGTGAGTCATATTTTCAGTTCCTGTTGCAACAAGGGATGCAGACACGTCTCTCACCGATTGTTGTGCATGCACTTTTCTGGTGGCCCTCTGCTCTACAGCGGGAGCACACTTGCTCCATACACTTACAGATTTCTTTGTGTGACCTCAGTTACAGCATTTATAACATTCTGGCATGTCCACGTAATCATTCATTCCTAGAGCATGGAAACTGATATAAACCTTTTCTTTTTGCTGCAGAAACTTATGAAAAGAGGAGTAACTTGCATTATGTGACTGACATAGGCTCTCTTTTGTGGTCAGATTCAGAATGTCAGTTGTATCTCTTCTTCAATTTCCTTCTTTTGCATGTGCTCAGACAAGTTAAGCTCAAATTTCTTTAAGAAGTTCATTCTTGTTCACTTCCTTGGGCACACTGCACACAATTAGCAGAGACCTCTTCCTGTTTGGTGGTTCACATTTAACACTGTGTATCTGATTTAGTTTTCCCTTGAAGTTTTTGCACTAATCATCATTCTCTGTTTAGACTATGACAACACTATTGGCTGTCTGGATTGATTTGATCCTAATCTTGTCTGTCTTTGGATTTACTACATCAGAAAGTTTCTTCTTTATATCTTTGGCATCCTTGTTCTTGTTGGACCTAAGAAAGAGGGTTTTTTTTTTTTTTTTTTATCTTAGCTGTTGTACTTAGCTTGGGTTTTTGCGAGACTGCGACAGCAGCATACGAAGAAATAGACTACTCACTTTTTCTGTCACCTTGAAGTTCTCCTGCTCTAGAAGCTCAACCAGTGGTTTTCAGTGCTCATAAATCTGATTTAGAGGTTTCTTGAGGTAATCTTTCAGTCTCCTCTCACAGTTCTCGTAAATGACCAAGCAACCTGGACCAAAATGTGGCCAATTTGGACACTTTCTGGGTCAGTTCATTTGTTACGGCAGCAGAAACTTTCTTTGTCTCTTGGAGGAAATTGTTGATGTCATGGTAGAATTCCTCAGGTGATTCCACAACCATAACCAATGGTAGGTGAATATCCCGTGTTACATCTTACATTGGCACAGTTGTGGAGACTCTAGCATTCACTTGCTGTGACATGGCATTGTCTTCTAGCTTCAGTGTTTGCCACAAGGAAACACACTGTTTTTGGCGCCTGCCTCTAGAATTTTCTCGATAAGATGCTGCCGGCTGATATCCTCAGCAATGCACGTGACTGGCAGAAAAGATAACTGGCGGCCAGCAGATCCTGACACAGTGCCAACGTGTTCTAGCTGCTGCTGCCGCTGTGCATAGCATTTGATGCAAAGTGGCTGTTGAAGTTGTGGAATGTGACAAATGCTCAACCATCAGCTGCTGCTTCACTTATATGGTGAGCAAAATCACCTCAAAATTTTATTGATGTTCTTTATGTAGTTCACGAAATCTAAGAATCTAACTCATAATGTATTGTACTACTAAATGCTTTAAGTTTAAGTGACTTCAAATGCTGGCAGTCACTAACAATTTATTCTTGAAGAAAACGACACCTAAGATAGGAGCCGTTTCACAGAGAAACCGTTGCGGCGGACATCTTATCTCTGATTCTGAATATGATGTTAGGTCTTATATACTCCCTGATATGATCAATGTTTATGCTGGCAACTGTCATGCTGTGCATGGAGAGGAATAATGACGAGTTAATGCTGTAGAACAATTTGCGTGAAGTGCTCTTATAGCTCCACAGATAGAATGCCCCCTCCTAAAGCAGTGGTGTTCTATCACCCACCCAACCTACACATCTTTGGCCATTCCTGTACCACTTCCACTATCATCCCCTTGCTACGATCATATACCTGTGGAAGGCCCATCTACATCTATATAGCCACTCTGCAAATCACACGTGAGTGTCTGGCAGAGATTTCATCGAACCATGTTCACAATAACCGTCTGTTACTCCACACTCTAATAGCGCACAGAAAAAATGAATACCAATTTCTTCTGTGCGAGCTCTGATTTTCCTTACTTTATTATAATTATCCATTTCTCCCTGTGTATATTGGCATCAACAAAATATTTCCATATTCAGAGGAGAAAGCTGGTGATTGAAATTTCGTGAGAAGACCCCGGCACAATGAGAAATGCCTCTATTTTAATTACGTCCACCCCAAATCCTGTATCACGACGCAATAACTGGCCAATCTATCCACCAAGCACCTCCTACTCCAGTCCTGTACAGGACCTGTGAAAACAACCATGTCATTTACCAACTCTGCTGCAAACACTGCACAGCTCTTTATGTTGGATTGAATACCCACCAAGCTGTCCACCAGGATGAACGACCACCATCAGTTACCAAGAACAAAATTTACCATCCAATGGCACAACATGCAACCGAACATAACATTCTCAATTTCAATGCCTGCTTCACAACCTGGGCTATCTCGATCCTTTCTTCCACCACTAGCTTCTCAGAACTACTCAGATGGGAGTTATCCTTGCAACACATCTGTCGCTCCTGTAATCATCCTACCCTCAATCTGTGGTAACCCACTGGCCCCAAACTCTTAACCAAACAGTTTTTCCTTCCCCCATCCTGTTACCACCTCCAAATTTTCAAATTACCAAACAATTTCAGGCAGATTTTCTGATAAATTGCCTTTGGCTCTTCAGCTTAACTCCGCTTGACGAGTTTTCTGACCAGAAAACCATGCCAACAGGCAATTTGTAAACAAGTGGCCAAGAAAGCCTCAATGATTTTGTACTATCATCTACAGGGAGAAGATTTGCAAACTGCACCAACACCTTGACCAACAACTGAAGAAGAAAGCATAATTGATGCCCTCTCTCGGCTTTTGGTCACATACTGGGATGAAGGGGCCACATCAAAGTTTCTGAAATATAAGCACCTAATCATCACCGGTCTAGCACATCGTATCTCTGACAGACTGGAATGAGCTTTTATTTGTGCGAACCCGTGTAACACAGAGATACTTGGCAATAAAAGATGAGGAACTTTTGGACATTTTCAATCAACTAAGTAGCGGCATCCATTGAGACAACTGGGATAAATCAACATCAGCATGCACAATGAACACAACTGCTGTGCTGAGCAACAGAAGAAAAAGTGTGCAAGACTTGGGAAGTAGATTGACAAGGCCATATCCAACAAGTCACACACAGTGGTCAACCTGAGTGAATGGCAACTGCCTGAAGAGGAGCAGTCTACATTCTTCAAAAAGGAGGTAATTTCATTGACATCCTGAGAAATATACCTCTGGAGGATATCACTGCTAATACCAAGGTGTTTATCTGACCCTTATTTGCGAAAGGGCTGGGGAAATACATATGTAACCTGTCCGGATACTGTGCCAAGCAAAACCACCTGCTTGCAACAAGAAGAAAGAAGAGTTACAAGCTATCACGAGTCTCAATGCCGACAAAAATATATTAGAACTACCTGGCGATAAGGGAAATATGACCATAATGAAGAATGAAGATTAGGGGTAGCAGACCTGGACCTATTAGATCTGATGACATACTGAAAATTAAGTGCAAATTTAATGCAGAATATAACAGGAAGATGAGTTGGTTAAATAAGGTATCTTCTCTCTTGGCGGACATACAGAGGTTCAAATGGCTCTGAGCACTATGGGACTTAATTTCTGAGGTCATCAGTCACTTAGAACTACTTAAACCTAACTAACCTAAGGACATCCATGCCCGAGGCAGGATTCGAACCTGCAACCGTAGTGGTCGCGTGGTTCCAGACTGTAGCACCTAGAACTGCTCAGCCACCACGGCCGGCATACAGAGGTACCTGCACAACACAGATGACCTATAATTTTGGTTGTATGAATTATCAAAGAATCATTAATGATCCACTAAGACTGTTAGTGCTCTTCACCAACATATAAACTGGCAAACACTTGGCCTCTTTGCTCCACCTGGGAAAGACTGACTCATACGTAAAGGATTCGGGACACTCCATTGAGAAGCCAAAGAAACTGAAATTTGGGCCAAACAACATCCCAGTCAGCTTTGATGTTGTTTCTTTGTTTACTTAAGTGCCACTCAATGATTTACTGAAGTGTATCGGTTTCATCTGCCCCACAAAACATCACCTAGCTCTTTCATGCATGTCTCACCATAAGCTACTACAGGTGGAATGGAAACTTCTATGAACACTGGGAAGGAGTCGGCATGAGTAGTCCACTCAGTCCCGTGGTTACCTGCTTCTTCATGGGACACTTCAAAGCACAGGTGCTGAACTTGGGCACCTTGCAAACCTAAGGAGTGGTACAGATATATTAATGATACCTTTGTTGTATGGAACCATGGTGAAGAACAGCTCTGAGACTTCCAAGGACACCTGAACAACCTCCATGCCAACATAAAATTTACAATAGAGGTAGAGAAGGAGCAACAACTATCCTTTCTAAAAGTTCTGGTCATAAAGGATGGGGAAAATCTGAGACACAAGGTGTATTGAAAACTGACACATATGGACCTATAGCAGGACAAACTGTCAAATCACCACTTGAGCCAAAAAAGGAATTATTAATAAGCCCATAAAGTGAGTGAGATGAATATGTGAGCTGCAGCACCTCAGACATGAGGTGCAACACCTAGAAAGGGATCCAAGTAGCAACGGATTCCCACTACTAAATAATAAGTATCACAGAATCAAACACTCCGCAAAGTGAAACATTGGAAAAATAAATGTCACATACAGACTTTCTTCCATACATTCCCAGAGTGATGGACAAAATTGAGCACATATTGTGCAAACACCACATAAAGATTACAGTGACAGAAAAAAACTATAAGACCTAAAAATAATTCATTTAGAGTAATGAAATTTTGGTAATACATCTGTCTAGGTAACATATTTAAATGATTAACATTGCAAGGTATCACAGGTTAATGGAAGTGCCAGATAAGTCATTGCAAATGTGAACTGCTGGAACATTAATAGCTGGTAATGTTGAAGGCAAGTATGCAGACATGCACAGTGTCCGTTTTGTAGTTGCCACATGTCAGTTTGTGCGATGGAGTGCAATACCTGTCGTTCTTGGTTAGTCAATACAGGGACTGTTAATGCTCTTTGTGGATGATACTTGGAGTAGTTGTTTGATGATGTCCCATATGTGCTCAATTGGAGACAGACCTAGTGACTAACCACCAGACCGATGTACGAATGTTCAAATGTGTGTGAATTCCTAAAGGACCAAACTGCTGAGGTCATAGGTCGCAAGACTTACACACTACTTGAACTAACTTACGCTAAGAACACCACACACATCCATGCCCGAGGGAGGACTCAAACTCTGGCAGGTGGTGGTGGTAGTTGGGATGTTTAAGGGGGACTAAACAGCTAAGGTCATCAGTCCCCCATTCCAAAAAACAGGCGAGACATAAATGCACGAAGCAGGTAAAACCCCAAGGGGAAGGAGACTCCCCCCCAGGCCCTAAAAGAACACAAATGCGGTAACAAACACTACAGACACGAAGAGTACAGATGAACACCAGACAAAAGGAAACAGAAGAAAAGAAGATGGCCGGAGACTGGTTGACTGACCACGAAAACAAAAAAGGGAAAGAGTCAACCAACCGACTACACACTAAAATCTGCAACCAAACATAAGAGACTCGAGGACAAGAGACACAAACTCTGGCAGGAGGGGCCGCGTAATCCATGACATAGTGCCTCAAACCGCGCGGCCACTCTGCGCAGCAGACTGATGTACGAGTTTGCAGTCAGGGTGTGTGGGATAATCATGAGAGCACTCCTGCTGTCATTCGAAATAGCACCCCTGACTATAACGCAAGTTGTAGATACAGTGTGTCTAGCATGCGGCCAGGTTGATTACAGGCCCGCAACTGGCCTTCTCCTAACCAACACAAAGCCCTCACTGGCACTGAGGCTTTCATCAGAAAACACAACAGACCTCCACTCTGCTCTCAATGACACCACTGAAATTGCAATGGCAGTGGTTTGGGGTTAGTGGAATGCACACTACAGGGCTACTGGCTCAAAGCCGATCCTTGAAGTAACTGATTTGTAACAGTTCGTAGTGACACTGTGGTGCCAACTGCTGCTAAAATTGCTGCCTCAGATGCGGTGTAACGCACCAGAGTCAAACGCTGAACATGTTGGTCCTCTCTCTCAATAGTGCCATGTGGCTGTCCAGAGACCGGTTTTCTTGTGACCGTACATTCTTGTGACCACCGCTGTAAAGTCTTTCTGCACTATTCCAGAAGGAACATCCAGATTCTCGAAGCCCTATTACACAACCTGGTTCAAACTCGGTGAACTGTTGATGAAGACGTCTGTCACCTTACTGGCATTCTTGACTAACATCAGCTCACCACTTCCAATCTGAAAGGTAACTACCACTCATGACCTTTACAGCATGTATTTAAAGCAAACCTGATTTGCATCTTCATCTTCATAGTGGCACTACTAGTGCCACTCTTATGCGATTGGTCCAAAATTTGAGTAGACATCTTTCAGATGTAGAAACATGCCTACCAAGTTTTACAATGCATAAATACTCTTGGTGTTGTCTTTTCTGTCACAGTATTTATAAACCAACAAAGAAGGCCAAAGAGCTTCTCAGGTCGGCAAAGGAGAAAAGGAACCTATTTACAATGTTAGAAATATATTGCATACCATTTACATGTGGAAAAGTATTTGTTGGACTGACTGGATGGTCAATCAACACCAGCATCACCGAATATAAGGGGCATTGCACGCTGGGGCAGATGGAGAAATTGAATGTGGCAGAGCATGCACTGTGCAAGACAAACCACATAGAAAAATTCGCTGACACAGAAGTTCTTGCTCGAGAGAAGAGCTATCACACACGCTTGCTCAGGAAAGCTATATAAAATACAAACATGACAGTAGCCACAAAAAGAAAGAAGAAAGCCTCATGGTACATGGATCCTGGATTCTGCACTGCAGTGAATGACCGTTGCAGGCATCGAGGCTACAACCACAGTAATAATGACTATGGAGAGCTGGATATTGGTGTGCCAGGTACATATAATTTCCATACATGAGCTCAACTCCCTCCCATGGCCAGCAATGGAGGGTGAAGTTTTGACAATGCCGTCCACTTGTGCTGGCGAAAGTCAGAAAAATCATGAAAAAAACATCAGCCAATGAACCTGAGACAGAAGCTGACAGGCAATTTGTCAACAAGTGGCCACATAAGCCTTAACAATTTTGTAGATATTCTTATATTGACCAACTTGCTTACAACGTTTCACGCAACATGTTTCAATTACTGCCATATTTTGTACGTCAGATGAATAATAAGAAAAAAATAAAAAAATTGAAATGCAGCACAGGCAATTAAAGTTTTTCTAGCTCATTTTGAATCACGTGCACCTAACGAATGTCAAAAAAATTGACAATTACATTTTATTCTATTTATACTACATAATTAAATAAAAAGTAGTCTTGGCTTTTCTGAGATAAATGTTCAGAAGACACCTTCAAGAACAAAAAAATTTGTTGTGAGACCCAAGTACAAATGTATGAAGATAAACAATGTTTTCCTGATTTTGGTTTCAATTCATACCTGTTTCCATTGCACGTTCCATGAACTGCTTCTGTTTTGTTGCAAATTCTGCCATCAGCTTCTGCTGTCTTTCCTTTGCCCTTCGTCTCCTCTCCTCTCTTTCTTTTGCTTCTTGTGCTTTTATTGCTGCTTCTCGCTCTTCTTCCTTTTGAGGCCAAATCTGATTACGTGTCTCTCTAATATTTTCTCTGCATTAGAAAAATAAAGCTATAATTTTTATCTTGATGTCTATTTGTCAAATTTCAAACACACAACCAGCATCAACAGACAAATGAAACATCTAATTTTTTGCAAATTTGTTGCATTTGTAGTACACAACATCTGTAAGGCACAAGTAGCAACAATTGAAAGAAATACTTTGTTTGAAGAAAACTGATTAAAATATTGTGTGTATTCAAAAGTTGTGACCCTTTTCAGTCACAGCATCTTTTGTAATTAAAATGAGATGTGAACTGTTGAAGTAATCAGAATTGCTCTTGAAGCTATATAAAATTTGAATATATAAAAATTAAAGTGTGAAGATTGTTTGAAAAGAAATTAACCCCATTATACATTGTATTACTTTATTAATACAACTTATGCACACTATTAGGCTTCAATAACAAAGAGTGGAAATCCTATTTATGAACAATATGGGTAAATAATTACAAATTACAAGACAGGGAAAACATTTTCATTGGAATTAACACAATAATAAGAACAGCATCATCATTCAAAATGGCTATTAGCTTCTCTCCTCATTTCATATATACTACAGTAAAATTTATTCTGCTACCCAAAGTATCTAACTATTCACGAAAATATGTTTTAATATGAGACAAATAGTGTCTAGGTTCATGCGCCCACATAATTTGTTTTCTCAATGATTATCATATGACTGAATTATAAGAATGTGAAGGCATCACCTCATTTTTCAGAGTTCTCAAACTGAACAACCCTGACTAGTGTTAACTTGGCTATCGCAGAAGGCAGTTAAGAGTAACAAGAACTTACCTGCATAGAGTATCCAATGCTGCTATTCTGCGTAAAAGTTTCCCAATAAAGACTGGGCCATCACCAATACGGCTCTTTGCCATTTCTGGTGTTTCCACTTCATCTGGATTAAAACTATCAGGAGTACCTGACAGCTGCGAATGCAGCTTGAGAAGCAATGAGATAATACTTTCATTGACAGAAACATAGGATGGATAATAACCGTCATCCTCCTCCTGTGAATATTGGAGAGTGAAAAATATATTTTCTGAGGCATATGTTAGAAGACAGCTTAATATTAGAACAAACAGTGGGTACCAATGGTCAATAAACATACATTATTTTGTTCCTCTCAACAACACTAACAACTAAAGCACATAGATAAACAAATACAAACCAGAAACAGCTGCAATAGTGTCATTTACTCACAATTAGTTTCAACTAGCTATGGTACACAAAAATTCAAACAAATCACATTTGATGAGAAATGTTTGAATCCAGTACAGGGCAATTCAATATGGATACAGTCCTTACAAACAGCTATAGCTGTTTTAATGCAAGGCAGCACATAGATAGGAATGATAGATAATGTAAAAGAAACTTCAAAATTTCAATTGTTACGCAAGCACAGTAAATAGGAAGCCAACATACGCTGGATGCTTCTGGAACAAGAAACATTTGCTGTAGATCTCACTTGTAGCAGTGGGGCATCCTTCCACTTGACTGGCAAGATTGAGGGGCACAACATTTAAGTAGGGGGTACAGCAAAGTCCTTCATGTTTAACTGAACAACAGCATTACTAACCTAAAGTTGGTTCTATGGGATCACACCACAAAAATTATGTGGTACATTTTTCTTCCTTTAGTCAAGTGTTTCAACATTCAGTTGTGTGAACATGCTTCAGTAATAGCTGATGCTAAGTGTTTCATCATTTACCTGAACATGCTTTACCAATGGCTGGTGTCACAGCTTGATATGAATTCCACGGATTATACCTTTCAGCAAGATGAAGCACTACTATGTTGTGGTATGGAAGTGTGCACACTTTTAAATCAACTCTTCCAAATTGTTGGATCACTCGTACAAGACATGACGACACTGTGTGTGGTGTCACCGCCAGACACCACACTTGCTAGGTGGTAGCCTTTAAATCGGCCGCAGTCCATTAGTATACGCCGGACCCGTGTGTCGCCACTGTCAGTGATAGCAGACCGAGCACCACCACACGGCAGGTCTAGAGAGACGTACTAGCACTCGCCCAGTTGTTGTACAGCCGACGTTGCTAGCCATGGTTCACTGACAATCATGCTCTCATTTGCCGAGACGATAGTTAGCATAGCCTTCAGCTAAGTCAATTGCTACGACCTAGCAAGGCGCCATCACCAAGTTATATTGAGATGATAATACTGTATCAACAAGACCAATGTTCACCAATTGTGGATTAAAGTTAAGTATTCCAGCAGCTACGTACTTTTCTTTATAGCATTCATTACGTATCCTGTTTCAGACCTCACGCCAGCCTGCGTGAGTTTAAGCGCGTGCCTTTCGGCTTCCTCTCATTGTGTCTAGGCTGTCTTGTCTGGACACAACACTGTGTTCTGATTTTGGTCACTTAGATCTGTGGACCAAATACCCATGGATTTCTTTTTGTAGGGTTATGTGAAAGACAATGTGTATGTGTATGTGCTTTCTTCACTGAAAACAATTCCAGAAATCAAAATGTGCTCACATCAGCAACTTCACATATGCTTCAGAATGTATTGCTTGTAAGTAATTATTGCTTGGATGTTGTCTGTGTGACAAAGTGATTCACATAGAACACCTGTAATGCGTATAAAAATTTTAGAAATTTTGGGCACAAAACTGCTACGGTCTTAAGGAACCCATTCTGTGGCTTAGTAAAGGGTAAAAAACCGAAATTTAAATCAGCAGCAATGGGATCGAAACTCAAGGAGGAGGGAAACTAAAAATGGAAGGAAATCTCAGAAAACTGCTATTGAAGGGGGGTTGTTTACCCCGAAAAGTGCTTAAAATGAACGATGTTATCTAACTGACACTGATAACTCAAGGACGCAATCGGTTGAGCGTGTGTCATCTGCTAAAAGGGAAGTTACATCAGGCGACAGCTGTAAACAGCGTGTTGCAGGTTAAAATAGGGGCACTAAAGTAAAAAGTGTCTCACCGTCCATGGATAGCTAAAAAGACAGTGCCCAATCTGCAGTCTAGTTAAAATTACCTCCTCCTGACTGCGAGGCTGGGAGGAAGAGGTCCAAGCAAAGGGAAGAGGTTTTATGTCCCGCAATTGCTCTGTAGATCGGCAAAGGAAACCACGCGAACAGCGGGCTGAGGAAGAGAGACTGCAGCCTTTGCCGCTAAATCGGCTGCCTTGTTTCCGCAGATACCAACATGCACTGGGATCCAGAAGAATGCCACAGAGACGCCCCCCAAGTGGAGCATGTGGAGGCAGTCCTGAATCCAGTGGACCAGGGGGAGGATGTGATATAGAGCTTGGAGGCTGAGAAGAGAGCTGAGCGAATCCAAGCATATAATATACTGTATCTGCTTATGGCAGTGGATGTATGGACAGCCTGGAGAGCAGCATAAAGCTCCAAAGTAAAAACCAAACACTGGTCGGGAAGCCGAAATCTAATAGGGTTGTCACCAACAATATAGGCACTCCCAACAGCAAAGGTGATCTTTGAGTCGTCAGTGTAAATGAACATATCGTGCTCCATTTGTGCGCATAGAGCAGCAAATGCCCAACGATAAACTATAGGGGGGGGCGTACTATCCTTGGGAAGCTGGCAAAGGCATGGAGAAGGCAGGTCCGGGGGCCAAGCCAAGGTGGCACCGTATCCTCATTTGTCGAGTGTGTTTTTAGGAAATTGGAAGGAAAGGGAATGTAGCAGTTGATGGAAGCTAACTCCCAGTGGTAGTAGAGAGGAAAGGTGGCCTGCATACTCTAATTCCAAGGAGGCGTCAAGAAAAAGGGCTTGGGTTGGATGAGCAGGCATGGAAGACAGATGAATAGCGTAACAACTCGGAAGGACAGCTTGCCAATTAGACAGCGGAGGTTCAGCGGTCTCAGCGTGAAGGCTCTCCAAGGGGGCTGGTGTCAAAAGCTCCAGATGCTCAACGCAATCCACAGTGGTGGACAGAGTCTAGATGCCGAAGAATAGACGGCTGTGCAGAGGAGTAAGCTATGCTTCCATAGTTCAATTTCGAGCACACTAAGGGATGATATAGGCGGAGGATGGCCACTCGGTCCACTCTCCAGGAGGTATCACTTAGAACACAGAGGGTTTTAAGGGATCGCAGATAGTGAGCCGAAAGGTATGAAATGTGGGGAAACCAGCACTGTTTTCTGTCAAACATAGGTCCCAAGAACTTGGTAAACATCCGCGGACAGAAGGTTGACAGGGCCTAAATGTAGTGAAGGCGGATAAAACTCCTTACAATGCCAAAAATTTATACAGATGGTCTCACTGGGAGAAAATCTGAAGACAGTTTCGATGCTCCATGAGTGGAGGTGATCGAGACATCCTTGAAGACGCCGTTTCAAGAAGGCTGGTCCATTGGGAGATGTAGTAGATTGCAAAATCATCGACGAGGAGGGAGCCCGAGACATCGGGAAGGACACAATCCATAATAGGATTTATGGCTATAGCAAACAGTACAACACTTAGCACGGAGCCCTGGGGCACCCCATTTTCTTGAGAGAAAGTACAGGGGAGGGTAGTGTTCACCTGCACCTTAGATGTGCGCTCTGTCATAAGTTCACAGACGAAAAGGGGTAGTGGACCTCAAAAGCCCCAAGAGAACAGTGTGCGGAGGATGCCTGACCTCCAACAGGTATCGTATGCCTTCTCCAGATCAAAAAATATAGCTACTGTTTGGCGTTTCCTGAGAACATTGTTCATGATATAATTCGAGAGAGCAGCTAAACAGCCGACTGTGGAAAGATGCTTTCGGAAACTGCATTGGGCAGGTGTTAAAAGATTTCGGGATTCCAGCCACCAGCCTAAACGGCAATTAATCGTAACACTCCAAAACCTTACATACACAACTCGTGAGAGAGATGGGGCAATAGCTGGAGGGGAGATGTTTGTCCTTTCCAGGGTTTGGGACAGGAATGACAATAGCTTCCTGCCATCTTCTGGGAAAGGTACTGTCAGTCTAAATTCGATTATAAAGGCAAAGGAGGTAACACAGACTATTGTATGATAAATGCAACAACAGCCATCTGCTCCTGGGATGGAAGAGCGAGAGGAAGACAGAGTGTGTTAGAGTTCCCCCATAAAAAAAACGTTATTATAGCTTTCACGAATTTGAGAGGAGAAAGCAAGACATCGCACTTCTGCTGCTCGTTTCTTCAGGAGAAACGCTGGTGGATAATTTAAAGTGCTCGAAATCTCAGCAAAGTGTTGGCACAATGAGATAGAAATTGCGACAGCGTCCACTGAGGTATCTTGCACGACACTTAGCCCAGAGATCGCAGAGAAATTGGACGTGCCGGATAATTGTCAAATTCAACTCCAAACTCTAGATGAGGGAGTGAAGGTGTTAAAGGAGCTGATAAAGAAGTCCCAGCTTGCCTGCGTGCTATCGCGGATGATGCGACAGCATCACGCATATAACTGCTTATAGCGGATACAAATGGCCAGCGTAGGATGACGGGGGGGAAACGGCACGCCTCGTTCCACCAAGGAACTGAGGGGCACCTGGGAAAAAAGGGAGGCACGAGGTATTGAACATTCTGCAGCTGTAAGAATAATTTTTGTAACATGAGTGACCTGATCGACAATGCTAGGAAACTGACTGCCATCAAATGTTACTAGAGAGGAGAAAAGTGTCCAATTGGCTTGGGAAAACTGCAAGCAACTTGGGCGCATAGATGGAGTTGTGGATGTAATCTAAGGGCACATGGAAAATGTGTCACTGGAGTGTATATCAGCAAGAGCAAACCATTCAAAGCGGCAAGCTAGGTTAATGTACAAATGAGAGTAGATTGACGTGGAAGCAGACAGAAAAGTAGATTCCCCAGTGTTGAAGCAAACAAGATCCTCTAGGTGGAAGAGGTCAATCAATAGGGAGCCTCTTGGGGAAGGAAACGGAGATCCCTAAAGCGGCTGGTGGGCACAGAAGTCCCCAACCAGCAAATAGGGGGGTGGGAGCTGACCAAGCAGATGAAGAAGATCTGCTCATGCCATTGGTGTAGACTACGGAATGTACTTGATGCAAAGAGAGAAGGTGTATCCAGAAAGGGAAAGACGTACAGCGACAGCTTGGAAGGAACTGTTTAAGGGGATTGGATGATAAGGGATAGTATCATGGAGAAGAATTATACGTCTCCTGTGTGCCAGAGTGCCATCAACACAGGGGAGATCAAACTGGACTGATTGGAAATGAGCTTCGTTGCCTGAAGACAGAAGAAGACCGGGGACAATTGGAGCGAATTCTGCAGATATCCCAATGGATAACTGACATAAGGTGGACAGAAAAGAGAAAATTCTCACCATGGTTGCAGTCAACTCAACGACTGCTGAGAGCCGGCAGTTGAGGGTGTGGAACGGCATCCATCCAAATACAGATCTGTAGGTTGTTCGGGGGCAGCTCCTGCCACCAGTGATCGGCTGGTTGATCGGCTGCCAGAGGTGCGTCTTGGTGACACGGAAGACTGCTGAGGGTGGCTACCTCTGGGTGACGTTGTAGGAGAGGCACGCCATGATGGAGAAGGAGAGGGACTTTGTTTCGTCTTCTTGGAAGCAGGACATTGAGATGAGGGAGGATTTGATGGTTGTGAGGTCTGAGTATGAAAAAAATCTTCACAAGTAGGCTCTTTTCTTTATGAAGTACAGGCGTCTTATTTTGGGGTCCATGATTTAGCAGGAGACGATGAAGGTTGAGCCTTAAAGTGAGCGGGGATAGTGGGGAGGTTGAACGGGTGATCTTTGGGCTGGCCAATCTGACGACCATGGCACTAAAGGTGAGTTCGCAAGTCTGCGTGGCTATCTCCTTAGTAGGTCAAGGAGAGGCGACGACAGTGCTATATTTACCCACTGGGAGCACAGTGAGCTTTCTACTGGCGAATAACTTATGAGCAGAAAATGTAGACACCTTTTCCTTTACTCGTATTTCCCGAGTAATTCGCTCATCTTTAAAAATAAGACAATCTCTAGAGGAAGCAATGTGGTCGCCCATACAGTTGTTGCAATGAGAGGATGGAGGTGGACAACCACCCTCATGGGCATCCCTGATACAGGCAACGCATTTGGCCGTATTGGAACACGACTGGCTGGTATGATTAAACCGTTGAAGCAAACGTGTAGGGTTGGGGATGTAAGGGTGAATTGAAATTCTCATATCCCACTTTAATGAAACTTGAAACTTCCTGGCAGATTAAAACTGTGTGCCGGATCGAGACTCGAACTCAGGACCTTCGCCTTTCGCGGGCAAGTGCTCTACCAACTGAGCTACCCAAGCACAACTCACGCCCCGTCCTCACAGCTTTACTTCTGCCAGTACCTCGTCTCCTACTTTAATGTTTGATGGAAGTTGAACTCTGTCAAATGTCAAGAAGAGAGTGCGGATCAGTACCAATTCCTTTTTAACCCTTTTCATGACTCGATGTATGGTCGTTATCCTCTGATCAGACAGGTAATTTTGAATATCCTCACTGGATAATCTGTCGAGTGATCTTGTATAAACCACCCTGCACGATGAATTTGAAGTACGGTGCGCTTCCATCCAGGCAGGGAAGGTAATTTATGTGCCTGGAGGGCACTGTCTGTTTCTAACAACAAGGTGCCATTTCGTAACCGGGAACAAGACTTTACAGGACCTGCAATTTCTTTGACATCTTTCTAAATAATTGAAGGGTTAACTGTGAAGAAGTGTTGACCTTTGTCAGACCAAGAAACAACTAGGAACTTTGGCACTGATGGAAGAATTTTCAATGGCCGAGACTCATCTAGCTTTCTCTTGTGGGCAGAAGTTGTAGAAGTAGAAGAAACCAATGCGACAGTACCCCCCATGATTACTGGCATCTCCAATGGCGCACTCCTTCCTAGTGGGGGCCCCCTCTAAGCGCACTCCAGCATTAGGTGATTGTCCACATCTCAGGTCACACCTCCCGAGAAAAGGACAGAAGGACCAATCGCTATGTTCGGAAGGTACCAGCTCGGGTAATCACCCTTCCCTGGGCATGGCCTGGCTTTTATCAGGGGATATGTACACGTCCTACTTGTCTACCCAGTGCAGGGAATTACACGTTACCCCATTAATGGCTACGTGTGGGTCGACCTTCAGACACACACAGGAAGGAAAGAAAGAGAAAGGGAGGAACAAAGAAAAGGAAAGAAGAGAAGAATTCTCAAACACTGCAGCGAAGAAGAAGGTAAAGAGAAGAATCAAGGTAAAGAGAAGAATCAAGGAAAAGAGAAGGACAAAGACTTTCCAGTAGAGAGATAAAAACAGAAACCATGACTTACAGTCACAAGCGTCTGTCTCTGGACATAGGCACAAAACATACTCCCAAAGAGAGGGAAAAGGGGAAGGGAAGGGGGGAGGGATTGGAGACAGGGAAGGTGTGGAAAGGGAAGGTATGCAGACCGGACAGGAAAGAGCTGCACTAGCTCGGGGTCCCATGCTCACCACGCTTGTGTACACAAAAGAATTGTGGACCCCTGGGAGGTTTTTCAGTCTCTGTTGTTCTAATGATTTAGTCTTATGATGTATCGTTATGCATCAAATAGCAGTTTGTAACTGCTTCATTTTGAATTTCTCTCTATAATACTACACATAACTACAAATAACAGAATATCTGTAGTCTCATATGTGAATATAATGCCTCCTAATAATTACCTTTCTTGAAGGATATGCATCTCTATTGTAAATTAAGGCTGTTACAGACAGCAAATGCTCTCTCTGATACTCAACAGTTCAAATGATAACAGTGATTATTGAGTATTACTTAAAAAAATTATGATCATAGTCAGTTGAAACCAAATATGAATAATTAAGTTGAAATTTCCTGGCAGATTAAAACTGTGTGCCGGACTAAGACTCGATCTCGGGACCTTTGCCTTTCGTGAGCAAGTGTTCTACCAGCTGAGCTACCCAAGCACGACTCACGATCCATCATCACAGCTTCAATTCCACCAGTACCTCACCTCCTTCCTTCCAAACTTCACAGAAGCTCTCCCGCAAACCTTGCAGAACTAGGACTCCTGAAAGAAAGGATATTGTGGAGACATGACTTAGCCACAGCCTGGGGGATGTTTCCAGAATGAGATTTTCACTTTGCAGCAGAATGTGCACTGATATGAAACTTCCTGGCAGATTAAAACTGTGTGCACACAGTCATACCACATGGTGGCCTATCCCAACATTGATCCACATTACACATTAACAGCATTTGTGAAGTGACTTGCCGTGTTTGTGTGTCATTTGTAATCAAGCGGTAGCCGGCAGCGGATGTGGCAACACTATAGGGCAAGTAACAGACGTCAACTATCAAGGAATTTTATTTGGACGACAGTTGTTCTCTGAAGCTTATTTGTGCATATTGCGTTGTTATTGCTACCTTAACCTTTATGTCAAAATCTTGTAAGAACAATAAATGAATATTAAAATACTACAAACCTGGTTGTACCCACCGTTAATCCCACAGTAAATTGTTCTCATTATATTGTATTATGTTTTGTAGATGCTTGAAATTGGGGTAATACCGAAACTACAATCATAAAATAAAATTATAACAGCTGATCACGATAAAACCCTTCAAAAAATTTATAGATGCTGTGGGCCCATATTACAAGAAAATAATTTACTATTACTATATTTCAGGAACTAGCTCTTCCACAGTTACACTTTATGCCTTTAATTATTTACCCACAACTAGTTTGAGAGTGACACCGTATTATCATGTGCCTGGTTATGCCAGATATACATCATTCTTCGTAGCTGGCATACACTGAAGTTGGATCATATCTAACAAGGGTTACCTCACTAGTGGAGATAAGTCCATTCATTACAGATTGTGTTGTGACTGCTAAGTGAAATACAAAAAAGATTAAGGACATAAGTGACACTTACTTTCAAGCACCTGTCCAAGCAGTCACCACAAGACTTCCCACCAGCTTTTCCCTGTTTCCTTTTCTTCATGTGAACTTTACGTGTACCTGATGTGGAAGGAACAACTTCAGAATTAAACGAAGTACCTGCAGGTACAACTTCATTTCCAGAAATACTGGGGTTCCATTCCAAACTTGGCTGACTTTCAACTGGGCCTGCAATTTAAAACATTAAAAGTAAGTACAGCTGCATAAGAAATACTGTTTCATCTGCTTGTTACTGTTGATGTCATCATTGTTGTTGTTACAAAATTCAGTCTGAATTGTATTAGATGTTAAAATTTTTGGTCTTTTGCAGAAATGCTTTTCTTGTTGCTGATAATTTCAGGGTTGCCACAACTTTCCCAAAGTGAAATTCCCTGATATTTCCATACAAGTTATAGAAATTTCCCCTGACAAATTTTCAGATCTCAGGGGTTAAGACATAAGTTGACAATCTGTCTTTGAAGCTATGGTACAAGAAACAATAGTGCAAACAATTTTTTGTATATATATATCTAAAAACAAAGATGATGTGACTTACCAAACGAAAGCGCTGGCAGATCGATAGACACACAAACAAACACAAACATACACACAAAATTCAAGCTATCGCAACCAACGGTTGCTTCATCAGGAAAGAGGGAAGGAGAGGGAAAGACGAAAGGATGTGGGCTTTAAGGGAGAGGGTAAGGAGTCATTCCAATCCCGGGAGCGGAAAGACTTACCTTAGGGGGGAAAAAAGGACGGGTATACACTCGCGCACACACACACATATCCATCCACACATATACAGACACAAGCAGACGTATTTAAAGACCAAATACGTCTGCTTGTGTCTGTATATGTGTGGATGGATATGTGTGTGTGTGTGAGTGTATACCCGTCCTTTTTTCCTTTTTTTTCCCCCCTAAGGTAAGTCTTTCCGCTCCCGGGATTGGAATGACTCCTTACCCTCTCCCTTAAAACCCACATCCTTTCGTCTTTCCCTCTCCTTCCCTCTTTCCTGATGAGGCAACAATTTGTTGCGAAAGCTTGAATTTTGTGTGTATGTTTGCGTTTGTTTGTGTGTCTGTCGACCTGCCAGCACTTTCATTTGGTAAGTCACATCATCTTTGTTTTTTTATATATATATATATATATATATATATATATAAAACTTAGAAGCAGATGGCGTTTCTTGATGTGAGCAGAAATCTTAAGTACTAACATCAACATCTTTTGTAATGAACTGTTTTTTGATGGAGAAAGCAAGCCAAATGATGTGTGTGTTTCAGTAAGACCACTGATGTTATTTTATTTCAATAAAACCACACACATTGTGTGGCAAAAACACACATTTCCTTGGAGTCACAAGACAGATTTAAACTACCTTCACTGGTTTCAAAAATAACCTCAGAAAAAAGAAGGCCTCTTGAAAGAAGTGAATAAGGCGGAGAAGAATTGTGTAAACCAACACTGTAGGTTACCACCTATAAAATGTTGGTTCTACTATGTTAATTACTGTTGGTTATTGCCCACTGTGTTATATCTATTATCTTACAGGTATTGTGTGATTTTTCTTTTGAGAAATACATGAGTACATAGCAAACAAACCACGAGCGACTGACAGTTTTCTTCTTCTTCTTATAATCCACACTTTCTAACATATATAAATGAAATTTCTATAAAATGCCACACTGTACAATGTACTTGTGGTGAGACAGTCCATCAGTCATGGCCTCTGGCCTGCTGAGAAGCACCACAGTCCTGGGCCCATGGATAAACCATGAAAATCTACTGCATTATGCCACACACAAAGAGACCCAGCCTCCAACGGGCACGGCCTGCGCATTAGTGGGATCCTAATTGCTTCAGATCGGCAGGCCCGATCCATTACAGATACCCACACAAACAGCCTGCGATTTTGACCCGTCGCAGAAATCCACCCTTGCAGCCAGCTATTCACGAGCCACAGACAGCGTGTTGATGAAGAGAAACCACAGTGATCAATCCATGCAACAGATAACTTGTTCAAACACTTCGAGAATCAATAGTAATGAGGATAGGCAGCAACTCACCGTAAATATGATTGCTGAGCCACGGACAGACATGGGGAAAAGACAATCACACTCTCACAGCCAAATTTTCAGCCATAGCTTTTGTCACAAAATGAGAGCACACACACATTCACAAATCACTCAGACACTACTTGTGCACACGACTGGCGTCTCCAGCTACTGTGTCTGAGAATCAGATCCAAACAAACCACTCCTCACACCTCCCTGCCACTCATTGGCAGCTGTTAGGCTGGTGGCAAGAAGTGGTAGCAGCACTTACTGCAAGCTGAGGGAAGTGGTAGGAAGGGGAGAAGCAGTAAGAATGAGGGAGTAGGGAAGCAGTGCATATACTCAGCTGCACCCACCAACAACGACGCACGACACCTCTGTGAACAAAACATTTCATCTCCTGAGACAAAAGTGAGATTTTTCCAATTTTTTTCCCCAAATTCCCCTGATGTATCTGAAAATTCCCTGATATTCCCTGATTTCCAGAACCTGTGGCAACCTTGAATTTTCATTTTATATACTCTCTATATCAGTCATCATCAGTTGTCTTGTTGCCCAGAAAATAAAATTCGTCTACTGCTTTTAATGTCATTTTCTCATCTAATTCCCTCAGTGTACAGTGCAATGAACATCTAAACTGTTTCTTAACACTTTTTTTTACCCTTGAAAAGGCCTTATAAAATCAAAACTCTTAAGGTAATGGATTTAGATGAAATGGGAGAGGGACCTAATAAAATATTTTGGACCAAAACAAAATTCATTACATCCCCTGTTGATTTGTCCCTAAATGATGAACTAATCCCAATATGTGGCACTGACATCCTCTTTGATTTTTGGAACGCAACATGACAGTGATTTTGAATGTCATTGCTTCAACGAGTCCTTGGTGGGTTTCTGGAGGTACATGGCACCACATGTTTAGGCATCAGTCTCTCAATTCTTATAAATTATGGCCTGGTGGTTTGTGGATGTGAAGCTGGCACCCAACTGTGCCCCATATATTACCCTCGTGTGCGGATCAGAACAATGTGAGTTCACTACCATGCTCTTCCAACCACGGTGCATGATGCTGGCTTTGTGATGCAGACAGTTATCCTGTTGGAAAATGCCACTGGTGTCGGAGAGGATGTCAATCAAGATGGTATACAAGTGGTAAAACATACGATTCACGTAGTCCCTGGCTGTCTACACTGAGATGACAAGATTCATGGGATACCTCCTATTGTCATGTTGAGCCTCCTTTTGCGTGGCATAATGGGTCAACTTTACATAGCATGAACTCCACAAGTTGTTAGAAGTCCCCTGCAGAAACACTGAGCCAAGCTGCAAGCCATGCTGCCTCTATAGCCCTCCATAATTGCGAAAGAACTGCCAGTGCAGGATTTTGTGCATGAACTGACCTCTCGATTATGTCCCATAAATGTTCGATGGGATTAATACTGGGCGATCTGGGTTGTCAAATCATTTGCTCAAATTGTTCACAGTGTTCTTCAAACCAATCACAAGCAATTGTGGCCCACTGATGTGGTGCATAGTCATCCATAAAATTTCTTCGCTGTTTGGGAACAGGACGACCGTGAATAGCTGTGAATAGTCTCCAATTAGTCAACATAACCATTTCCAGTCAATGATCGGTTCATTTGGACCAGAAGACTCATCAGTTCCTGTAAACACAGCCCACAAGCATTCTGGAACCACCACCAGCTTGGACAGTACTTGTCAACAACTTGGGTCCAAGGCTTCATGGGACTGTGGCACACTCTGAACCCTACCATCAGCTCTTACCTAGCGAAAGATGGCCTCACCTGATCAACTCACCATTTTCCTGTTGTCTAGGGTCCAACTGATATGGTCATGAGCCCAGAGAGGTGGTGCAGGAGATGTCACGCTGTTAGCAAAGGTACTCACATCCGTTGTCTGCTGCCATTGCTCATTAACACCAAATTTTCTCGCATTGTTCTTATGGATACATTTGTCGTATGTCCCACAATGATTTCTGTGGTTATTTAATGCAGTGCTGCTTGTCTGTTTGGACTGACAACTCTAAGCAAACACCACTGCTCTCAGTCATTAAGTGAGGGTCATCAGCCACTGTGTAATGCCTGAAAATTTGGTATTCTTGGCATACTCTTGACACTGTAGACCTCAGGATATTGAATTCAAAATGATTTCCAAAATGAAATGAGCCATCCGTCTAGCTTCAACTACCATTCGGTGTTCAAAGTCTGTTAATTAACGTTGAGCAGCCATAATCACGTTAGAAACCTTTTCACATGAATCACCCGCCCGTAACCACATCAGAAACTACTTCTCATAAATCACCAGAGTGCAAATACCAACACCAGCTGTATATGTGTGTATGACTTTGTCATCTTTGTATTATGTCCCCATCCACACTGCTCTATGTCCATAATGCACTGCATGTTTGGAACTGCCTTTCACCTGCACGGCGGCGTATCCGTACACAATCAACAACTTCTTGTAAAAAAAAGTGCAATTCATTCAACCGGGTGACATGACTCCACTAATACAAGGCTCCATCTTCATGTCAAATATCAAGAACAATACAAGCCAGCTAAACACCACTATAGAAATGTAAAACATGTGAATAGCTTCAAATATTTGGGTGAATGGAATACAGTAATAGACTGGATAAAGAATCCTTAACAACAAGAACCAGAAAAACTGAAATACCTTTTGAAACCATGCTACATTTACAACAAAGAACTCTTTCTATAAATACCAAAATTCACCATTACAACTGTGCCTATATACATCTGAATGTTTTATCCTTTCACAGATATGTTTGTTAGGGAAATCAGAAGGAAAATGAGACAAAAATCTTACAAAGTATACTGGATCCAAAAAATAAAAAGAGGATTTATATAAAAATGCCAAGACGTGATGTTTGGGACTTACTGAGACGAGAAATAAAGAACTATTGCCAAGCCGATAAATGATGACTAACACAATATATTAATGAAAAAACGTGGGGGTGAAATGGAAGGGGGGAAAGCTGACACCAACTGATTATCAGTTTATTATGGTCCTTATCTGGTCCTCTTAGTAAATGATGATAATGATAATAATAATAATAATAATAATAATAATAATAATAATAATAACAACAACAACAACAACAACAACAATAATAATAATAATAATAGCTGCAGTTACGATACGACTAACATGCTGTGAGAAGCATAAGAAAGATATCAACTAGGATCTTGTGAAATTTTCCAAGAATAATTTATGAAACTCAAGGCGATAATCCAAAATACTAGTATGACCACTAAATACAGACTGGCCAAAATTCAAACCTGAAGACATGCCCAGACCTCAAAACAAAATTATCTGTAGGACAATGAATAGTGGCAGATTAAAGCAGTGCAAAACAACTGAGAATTATTCTCTTAAGAAGTTGAGTATATTCTTAAATGTATTGTGCATACATAACTACCAATCACTAAACAAAATAAATCATACATCCACCAGCACAGCAAATGGCAACACTTTAATAATAATTACCAATCACCCCACTGTACTCAAGACATTTCAACTCTGTAAGAGAAAAAAATGTATGATAAAGCTGCAATGTGGATAATAGCTCTATTTCAAGCAAGTACCTTTACAATATAGCAGTGTTTTTCAACCTTTTTGAATATGCAACCCCTTTCCAAGCAAAAATATTCTGTTGACCTCCAGAACCATAATAAAAGTATGCCAGCGATTTCAAAGGCAACATATTTAATTTTCCTTCTACTGATACTATACTGATCGAGAAATCTAGTCCAATGTGAAAAGCAGTCACAGTGCTCTACGGGCAGAGATTTGATTAATATTCTTTGCTGCGTTAGAGGGGTGGGGGTGAGAAGAGGTCAGTGGGGGGATAGTCACACATTTTTGGTGAGTACAATCAGTTGTGTGAGTACGCCAGCAAGTATGGGCGTGATTATTGTCTTCACGCTTCGCTCTGAGTGAGCATAAAATGGACAAGTTTCTTAAAAGATCTGTGCAACCCTCTATGTCTGGTACAAGTGGCAGTGGCGGAAGTGAATCAAAACTTGGAGGGGAGGGGGGAGGGGGGGAGGAGGACTTTATGACAACAGTTATCTGAAGTATGGTTTTACTGTCATGAACCATGAACAATAAACCTCAATTTATAATTTGCAGCAAAGTATTGCGACGTGAGAGTATGAAACCATCAAAGCTTCTGCATCACCCCTCAACTAAACATTCCAAGGAAGCTGATAAACTGTTGGATTTCTTCTAAAGGAAACTGAAAACACTTAACTGGTAGCAAACTACTATGATTCAGGTTATAAAACCGTAATGTTAGTTGTTGGTTTCAAATAGTATTAATGTTTCTAATTTTTATTCTTTTTCTGATTTAACAATTTTTTAATCCTATTGTAGGTATCCGGTGTCAACGAGAGCACATTACTAGCTAGCTACCAAGTTGCTACAGCAGGGAAGCCACATACAAATGCAGAGAATCTTATTTTGTCAGCACCCCTGGATATGGTTGAAATTATGTTAGGTAAGCAAGAGGCAAACATGCTGCAAAGCGTACCACTTTCTGATAATACCACTGAACGTGGAATAAACAATATGGTCAGTGACATTCGAGAACAGATAGTCAAAAAAGTAAAGAAGAAACCACGTTTTGCTTTGCAGTATCATGGAAGACATTTTATTTCGCAAAGCACTCCCTGCGAACACTAATGGTCAGTGTTTGTATGACATATTTTTAGAAAGCACTCACAACTACGAGATTGATTGGAGAAATGTATCGCCATTTGTAGTGATGGTGCTAAAGCTATGACTGGTAGTAAAAGTGGGCTCGTCACGAAATTAAAATCAATAATGCCAAATTTTTCGTGGACACACTGCTTTCTTCATCGACACACTCTGGCAGCCACAATTTTAACTTCTGATTTAAATTACGTGCTTAAAGATGTGATCAAAGTTGTAAACTCTATTAAAGGTAAAGTGCTGCAAACTCGACTGTTTAGGATCATTTGTGAAGACATGAGTTCGCTCCATCAAAATCTCCAAGGGCAAGAAGAAAACACTATAACAGCTAAGGATAAAATCAAAGAATTCCACGCAAACTTAGTTCGTGATCAACATTTTTACAAAAGATGATGTTTGAGTCTTTCCCTCGTATTCAGATGATTGTCGAAGAAATTGCAGTGGACCAGTCGGTGGTACTGAGTTCTCAGATTCCTTGCTTTATACAGAGCTTGCATAATTTGGAAGAGAAACTGTTAAGTTACCTTCCAGAGCTGAACTCTGACGCTGAGAACAGTCATAGATGGACACTAAATCCTTTTTTAGATATGTCAGCACGAGGACGAAAGAACACTTACAGATTTAGCAGCTGATGGGATGCTTAAAATGGAATTTAATTCGCAAAAGACTGACGTCTTCTGGATGAAGAGAAAAGAAGATTATCCACAGCTGGCAGAGGATGCTTTGAAATTGTTAGTGCCATTTGCCACTTCCTACCTTTGTGAATTAGTGTTCTCTTCAATGATGAACTTAAAAACTAAGAAGAGAAATAGACTTCAACTAGAAAATGATTTGGCGATATGTGTCTCAAAAGCAGAACCACAATTTGACAAATTATTAATAAAGGCACAGCCTTCTCATTGATACGGTTGTACTTTATTTCATCTGGCTAAGTGGCACACGAGGCAAATATCGCTGATGTCGCTCTATGAATAAAAACTGTTCAAAACAATAAAATCTTAATAAGTGTCAAGTATGCTTTTTAATAATACAAATGAGACACATTAGCCATCATGCATAAAATTGCAGTTGTGCAGATAAAGCGCTGTGCATTTGCGTATAATAGCTGGATCGCATCATTATAGTTATTGACTATATTCTTCACAGTATGGTTTATGCAACGCGGGAAAGAAATGACAATGAAATAACAGAAAACGTGGAGGAAAAACGAGCATAATGTTTTACACCGGTGTTGTTGTTATAGACTCATGTTCCTTCAAGGCCCTGAAATACCTCTGTATGAATTCCATTTTAGATATGTCATCGTTAACCAACACGAATTCAAAAAAGCTGCGCATTAACCGATACGTAGGCCGAGGTTTCATTCAGCTAGCTGTCTTCTGTGTTAATGACTCATTTTGAAGAGAAGGTAAAACAAATGTCTTTTGGCGACTGCTTGTAAAAAAGGATGTACATTTTATAAACTGTTTTAGTATTTTATCAGAATGGAATACATTATCCTTTTTTTTACGTGAATTCCAACAGAAAAATATGTTTTGCATAACAAATGCTTTGCAGTGCAGGTAAGACCCAGAAGTGAATTACCATCATTAAACGAGGTACCACTGTGTAGTCAATTTGTAAACAAGAAGATCTTTTATTCGAATTTCTCACAGTTACTTACTGGATCTTCTTCATTTAGTTATGAATCGGTTCCTGAACACACTTTTCCAGCGTTGCGTTTATTTGTCGTTAACATGGTGTATTTATTACAGAACGATCTACATTATGCTCAATTCAGAATTAATGTTAAACAAGGAATTACGTAACTTTAATAAAAAATAAATACCATTTACCATAGGCCTATGTTTTTGTATTACAGGGCCCCTAGTTTTGAGACATGTAGCAGGATAGTTATTTCGTTTACTTTCATTCAGTACATATTTTTACAAATGATGGTACTAGATTTTTGTAAGATATTTTACAACTCTTCACAGCAATCACCAACATTAACTACACGAAAGAAATGACAAATTAACCAGGTGACCAGCAACGACGATTTTGTGGGAATCCCGATGAAGACACAAAACTAAAAAAAATATAAATAACATCAACATGCAGTGTGTGAATTAAAGTCTGAGTTGAGCTCAGGCATCCTAGAACCGCTCGATAGAAATTTCTGTACTTCATACCTTGTCTTACTGCTGCCAATCCTAGAGATCTATTGTTTGATTCGAAGCTTGTTACTGAAATGCATTCTAGTAACCATGGCGCCAAATCTTTCACGTGAGCTGTGTGTGTATTGTTGCAGCCATTTTGTATCACACTTGAACGTGAGCATCTTTTAAATGTGTTTTCATACATTGTTCTCGTTCCATCTGATATTTTTATCACAGCCGATGATTGGCATGTAAACTAAGTTGTCAGTAATACACAAGACGCTGCCACTGTACCACCATCCCAGCCCTGCAAACCTCTCAGAGGTAAATACTATCTGTACAAGACTTAGTGAATCTCGCTGCCCTAGTTCCAATCCGCAGAAGTGGGAAGAGATCCAATAGACATTGTGTTGCTTCTCACTGTTGCAAGTGTTTGCATATTTGAACTCCTCAACAGGTTTAAATTAAATTCATATTCATTATTATAAGTAAGTACTAGATCTGAACGTGAGCGAATTTGCAAGATACTTTCACAAAATCTTGTCGCTTCTGTGTGATATTTGTACTATAGCAGATGATCGTCATGAAACATACGTTCAGCCAGCCTGCAACTGCTTTCTCCTGTGACCGGAACCTCCTGAGCAAGGCTTTGCGACCCCCCCAGGGGGTCACGACCCACAGGTGGAAAAACACTGCTATAAGTAATGGAAAGTCCTGGGGGAATGTAAGTAATTTAAGGAGTAAAAGTAACAACTCACCAAACAGTATATACATTGAGTCATTCAATGACACATAAACAAGGCTTAGAACTTAGCTAGTTTTTGGAACACCAAGTGGCACTCAACCACCCACACAATCTACACAGTATCCTACTCCATCCTTCTGTCACACTTAATCGCAATCTTCTGCAAGTGTCACATCCCTAAGAAAGTGCAAGGTGCAAGACCTACATTGATACGTTCTTCCAGCACATCCTACTCCAGTCCCATCATAGGTCTACCGTACCCCATCATAGGTAGGGCAACCTGTGAAAACACTCATCTCATATACCACCTCTGCTGCAATTTCTACACAGAGTTTTATGTGCGCATGACCACCAACTATATACCCAAATGAATGGTCACCGCCAAAGTGTGGCAAAGAGCAGAGTTGGCTACACAGTGGCACAACATGCTCTTGAGCAAAACATTATTAATTTCAATGGCTAGTTCACAACTCATGTCATCTGGTTCCTTATCCCCAACAGCAATTTCTCTGAATTACGTAGATATGAGCTGTTTTTCCAACACACATTCCTCAGTCCTGAAATCCTTCTGCCTCAATCTCTGGTAGCACGCACCCCCCCCCCCCCCCCCCCCCTCCAAACCCCCATTTCATCAACTTCTTTCCATGGAATGTATTTGCAGTTGCAAATATTGACAACCATTAGCTGTATAGTGGAATGACAACAATGAAAACCTGTACTGGACCGGGACTCAAACCCAGATTTCCTACTTATTGCGAGCAGTCGCCTTACCGTTTGTCTACCCGAGAATTACTCATGGCCAGATCCAAACTTCCATGTGTTGTCAACCATGTATCTGGCAGTGAGTCATGCTCGGATAGCCAAATGGTAAGACGACTGCTCGTGATAAATGGGAAATCAGGTTCGAGTCCCAGTCTGCACAAATTTTCATTGCCGTCATAACATTATACAACTGATGGTTGTCCATATTTGCAACTGCGAGTACATCTATTGCATCGTACTTCAGAATAACACAGACACTGCTATATTTGTTCCTTTATCTTTGTTTGTAAATAAGCATAACACAGCACACTGTCCATGATGAAGCTGAAACTCAATTTTCTACTCCAGATATGTAATTCAGGCTGAGATTGGCAAGTATTTCTGCATCATCATAATGTAATAATCATCACAGTTCATGTGAAGCTATTTACATGTAATATATTTTTCTGATACTCTTGATATATTTTACGTACACAGATGTAGGTTCTCTGCAAAATTAGCTAAAAACTTCAACCAGTATCAATATAAAATTTTATTGCAGTGTGTCATCATATAGCACAAGCATTTGGTGCAAGCAGTGTACTTAACCTAAAAAGTCAGTTGTGATGAAACTTTTTTACCAAATATATTTCATAAGCACTGAGCAATTATTCCATCTGTGCTTGATCAATAGTACACCATCTTGAACTGTGGAGTAGTGTGTTTTGAGTAAGTATCAGTAAGTATCTTATCAAACAATATTAACTGTTGATATTATGTACACCTGGTTCGATAACTTTGTTTAATTCGACAACTGCAGCCTCTACATTAAATTTACAGCTTGTGCAATTCTAGGGATTCTCTTCATAGACACACAATTTTTAAATCGTCCATGCAACTGACGCATAAAAGTGACAGCATGTCCTCAGACAAACCAACAGCTGTACTTGAAGAAAAACTTAAGAGTAGCTAATAGCATAACAAAATCTCTATCAAGCAATTTGTAATTATATATTATACTTTCAAGTGTGAGGAAATAACTTTCAAGAGAGATCTGTCTACGGTTGGGGCACTACAGAAGCTACAATACAACAATAACTACTGGAACACACACACACACACACACACACACACACACACACACACAAAATTATCCTACGTCGCTACTTATTAGCGGAAACTGTCAAGGGCACGCAATATTGTCAGCATGCATATGTCAGCCTTCTGACATATGCTGCCGGAGGAAAGACCTATCCCGATTTTCCCATGTATTAACTGTTGGCTATACACATCCATATTCCACAAGCATGTTTTCTAATGTCACTTTCAAGAAACATCTGTACCACCACCACCACAAAATGAGAATTCACTCTTGTTCAAAATTTTTTTGGAGTCGAAACATTAAAACTCCTCCTTACCCTGGCAATCATAGAAAACCCATTGAAGGCAGAGAACCTGAACATCTGACAACTGTTTACGCTCCTATTATTTAATTTTAACTGTTCATGATGCAACTGCATAAAAACCAAATAATGAATGGAGAAAATGAATAAAGGAATTAACCCAAATAAGAGTGAGCCATTACCTGAATGTTGTATCATTTTGTTTTACAAATTTTAACATTCTTCTATACTCAATACTCTGGATCCACACATTTATTTAATTTCAGTTCATTTTCTCTAATGACCAATGATCTCTTAAAAGCTATGGAGTTCTGCAATTCACTATTAAATTCTAAGAACTAGCAACATCAACAATTTTTCTTCCCCACTGTCCTGTTATTTCTGTATTTCTGGAATAGAGCATATATTTCCCTTTCTCCTACTCGCTGTCTAGTCGTCAGAAAGGGCAATATTCTAGCATCGGAAGCAAGATGGAAACAGTGAAGCAAAATTAGAAAAGGCAACCAATGATTGATGGATGGATGGATGGATGGATGGCATATAGACACATGAAACCGATCCGAAAAATCACACTAGCCTCTGGCCAACAATTTCACTCTTTTTCTAATGTAAAGACACACACACACACACACACACACACACACACACACACACACACACACACATGAGAGAGAGAGAGAGAGAGAGAGAGAGAGAGAGAGAGGGGGGGGGGGGGGGGGGGGGGAGATTACTAATATCGGAAAAAGACTTGTGCAGAAAGCTAGTGTGATTTTCTGGTCTGTTTCATGTGTTGATGCTCCACCCATCATTCATCTACAAATGACTGGTTACTTTTCCTAATTTTAGAGATAAATAAGAGCTTGAAGTTCACTACTGTTAACTTTATGTTCTTGTTGGTACTGCCATGATAAGGCCTTTCTATGACAGGAACATGTTTACCTACTTTTAATAAGCTTGTGACTACATCATTTATCTCTCATCTAAACATCTCAAATCTTGCTACTCACATATCAACAATTAGTGATGATCAGTAGTCTTACCATGTGGACCAAACTCAGGAGTATGAACGGAACCTGCAGGAACAACAGCTTGACTCGAAGTTCCAGCTGCTGATGGAACTATCTCTGTGCCTGACAGCACTGCTGCATGCTGTGATGATGATGAAGGACGAGCAGGGCGAGGAGTACGGGTAGCATGCCTTAAGGCAATGTCTGGAAACAATTGGTACCACTATTCACTAAAAACACTGTAACATTTTCTTTGTTCAGCTATTAAGCGGCCTGCTGTCTGGGACCCTAAAGTATTATGCCATGACATTGTTAGCATCATATTATCATTATTTTCTGGGTACACTCACAAACATAAACAGCCAGCCAGAAAAGAGTAACACGAGAATAAATAAAGGTTGTGTGTGTGTGTGTGTGTGTGGTGTGTGTGTGTGTGTGTGTGTGTGTGTGTGTGTGTGTGTGTGAGAGAGAGAGAGAGAGAGAGAGAGAGAAGATACAACTAACAAAAATTTCATAAACATTTTGTTATAAAATTCACTCCCATTGAAAACGAGGTATGTGTACGGGAATGTTTTTCTTCTCAAAATTATTCATCAGTACAATTTAAATATAAGGGCCTTCCCATAATTGAAGAGACAAAGTGAAGCAGAAATGAAACTAGAATGAGATTTTCACTCTGCAGCGGAGTGTGCACTTATATGAAACTTCCTGGCAGATTAAAACTGTGTGACAGGCCGAGACTCGAACTCGGGACCTTTGCCTTTCGCGGGTAAGTGCTCTACCAACAGAGATATCCAAGCACGACTCACGCCCCGACGGGGCCCGGCACACAGTTTTAATCTGCCAGTAAGTTTCAGAAATGAAACTGCTTGTAAGAGGAGTTTCATGACTTTAAGCTGGCACCAATGGGAGGATTTGAGAACAGCTGGCATATGAAAACTGTTTTGTTTATAACCTCAATACTGCATTTAATGATGAAACATCTGCTTGAAGTTTCCACATTACTTTAACAATGTAGAGTGGTCCATTATTTGCTTTCTGAAAGGTAAAAGCTGGCTAAAACCTTTTCTCGAATGCTTTTACATTGTGATGAAAGTTATATAAACTGTAAATTTTTTCTAAGTGGGTAGAATAGTTAAAAAAACAGTTGAACCTTTTAGGGACTCAGTGACGAGTATGTCCTGGCCAGTCCATGGATGTGTCAGCTCCTGCTCTTGATCCCTGCATTGCTGACATTATTCATGAAGACCAACATGTTACAGCTGAACATATAGCAAAAACAAATTCAGGGTGGGTTATGAAGGAGTTAATGTAACAATGTGAGGAAACCAGACTCAAAGTGTTTACAGACTTGAAAGATGGATATGAAAGGGAATGTGACACTTTTATGAACAAGATTTTAATGTGCGAGTTCATCATTTTGAACCTGAATCTAAAAGACAAAGCATGGAATGGAAGAATTTGTGCGAAAGTGGCTCAAACAGCAACAGAAAGGCTTTTCCATTATGTATCAAACAAACCTAATTCATCATTGCGACAAAGGTATTAACTTTGGTGACGTTAAGTTGAAAAGTAGTAAAAAATCTCATTTTGTCTCTCTAATTATTGAATGTCCCTCATAATAAAGTAATGCAGAGTTACATTTTTTGTGCATGGCACAACACATTTCAGGAATTTATTTCCATTTTCAAGGGGTATGGAAGTTTATATTAGTACCAGCAAACCCCGATTCTTTAAACAAACTCCTTTGACATTAAGCACATAAGTGAGAAAAAATTTAGAAAAGATTAAAGCATAAGTTTGTTGGAAGCCTCTAAACACTTTCATTATGAAACACTGGATGAATATAGTCTGGGTAATTTGTGCTCCACTATAAGCAAAAACTAGTTTCTCACATATATCAATGTTTATGATGTCATGTCTCCTGAATTATGTGCCATGTAATGACACAATTTTGCAAATAGTTTAGTAGTAAAGAAGTAAGAAATTAAAATGTCATGCCTGATGTAGCAGTTTTACTGCAAGAACAGTGAAAATGTAGTAAATGACAAACATTTTTCCTTTCATCACATTGTGGGATATGTCAGCAAGGAAAAGTTTCGAATAATTTTTAATTATGTGCAAAGCTTGCTGGAAGTCGCTAAGTGCTCTCATTCTCAAACAGAGGATGAATAATGTCCGGGTATTTGCACACCATCACTTTCGCTGCTTCAAAACAAGCACATAGTTTCTAACTTTAATGCTTGTCTTATTGTGTTAAATTTTTAATGAAGACTACACTTCTTAATGAGTGGAAATTTTAAATTTGGTCAAGAATTACATGGAATACTGAAAATCAAATTTTTGAAAGCCATTAGATAGGCAACCTGCAACTGGTTCTAGGTTCCACGTTCCAGATCGCTTAGTAGTTGTTTAGTAATATAGATTGTATGTGATGTCTGCATGTGTGTGTTGCAGGTATCACATCCAATATTCAACAGCATTTGCGAACGTGAATATTTCCTGAAACATGTCACACTATCCATTAAAAACCATAACTGGTGTAGTACTTGATTATTTGAATCATTACAGGCACAGCTGCAGGGTTTTGTAAAATAAGGTTTATGATACACGAATTTAAATTATCTATCAGGCCATAATACATTTATTTCCCGACATTTTATGCATATTTCTCTGTCGGCTCTTCTCCTGAGATTTCAATTATGTGATGCTCATATATCACTTACCACACTACATAATGTTAAAAGAGTTTTTAAATTATTTTACAATCTTTCTCCTTACAACCAACAGCTCATTTCATGGAATCAATATAAGGAACATTGAAAAGACAAAGGCAGTCACTTTGGTGAAGAAAGGTATCCATATCTACCCATCTTCAATAGTTCACCAGAAATTATGAAAAGTTTAACAGATAGTGTACAGTTTGTGATGAGTGTAAAGAATTACTCCATTCATGAATTTCTTAGCAAACGATACTGATGTATTTATTATTAACTACATCACATAACACATGAATGCTATGTAATATCTGACTTCGTCACTTCTTCAATGCAGTTGATGCTAGGCTACAACAGGACAGGTATTACCTTGAGTTTTAGTATGTTTTCTTTTAAATGTTTGTGGTAAGCTCTTCAATTGATATTGGAGAGGGAGGGAGTATTTTTGCCACATCCTTGAAGCTAGTATAATTTAGAACCTGTGGAAGTAACACTGGCATATCGGTTATTCTGTAAGTATGTATTATTTATTTTGTTTTTCTGGTGTGATCTACACCCTCTTACATCTTCTCACAACTGGTTTACGGAATGAAAAGTGCATCTAATTAACCTTTGTGCACTTAGAGCTGATAATCTTCATGATTATAAGCAAATAAATGAAACTGCTTTCCCTGTGGGGGTGGGGGGGAGGGGGGGGGGGGGGGGGAGGAGAGTTCCACTGGTATTTGTTTATGAAACATGAATTATTTTAAAAAGACCACCTCTTCAAAATCAAACATAAGTACTAAATATACCAGGTGCACCAGTTCGAAATGAGCGTTAAGATACAAATGTGTCTATAGGGAACATTTGTTGTGAACGAGCCTTTTTTTTTTTTTTTGTTTGGTTGGTATGACATGTGTCAAAGATATTTAGTATACATCAAGTCACAGAACAATCATCATCATATGTTTTCATCGTGTTAACTATGTCGAATTTTGTACCACACAGTGACGATTTGCGGAAAGCATTAATTTTTTGTTTTCATTTGAAAAAAAGTGCTGCAGAGTCACATCAAATGCTGGTCAAGGCATATAGTGATCATGCTCTATCAGAAGCAACATGCAAAAGATGGTTTCAACGGTTCAGAAATAATGATTTTGATGTAAGAAATGAAGGATATGGAAGACCACCAAAAACGTTCGAAGATGCCAAATTGCAAGCAATATTGGATGAAGATGATACTTTGAGTCAGAAGCAAATGGCAGCAATGCTAAATGTTGCACAACAAACAATTTCTGACCGTTTGAAAGCTATGGGAACGATCCAAAAGTGTGGAAAACCGGTGCCACATGAATTGAATGAAAGACAGATGGAAAACCGAAAAACCATTTGTCCAATTTTGCTTCAAAGACATGAAAGAAAATCAATTTTGCATCGAATTGTTACTGGTGATTTATTTTAAGAATCCTACATGGGAAAAATCATAGGTTAATCCGGGACAATCATCAACATCGACTGCAAAACCAGATCGATTCGGCAAGATGACAATGCTCTGTGTTTGGTGGGATCAGAAAGGTGTGGTGTATCATGAGCTTCTAAAATCCGATGGAACTGTGAATAATAATCGCTACAGACAACAAATGATCAATTTGAACTATGCATTGATCAATAAAAGACCAGACTGGGTCAGAAGACATGGCAAAGTAATTTTTTTTTACACGACAATGCACCTGCACACAAAGCAAAACTGGTTCAGGATACAATCAAAACACTTGGCTGGGAGCTGCTACCCCACCCACCATATTCACCAGACTTGGCCCCTTCCGACTACCATGTGTTTTCATCAATGTCACATGCATTGGCTGAGGAACACTTCGATTCCTACGAAGAAGTAAAAAATTGGGTGTCTGATTGGTTTGCTTCAAAAGACTAATATTTCTATTGGCGTGGTGTCCACAAATTGCCAGAAAGGTGGTCAAAATGAATAGAAAGCAATGGTCAGTACTTTGAATAAAATGTTTTTACTTTTCAATTCAAAATTAGTGTTTCATTTTCACAAAAATCGCTCATTTCATATCGGTACACCTGGTATAACACACGAGATGTTGTCATCTTTGCTTAATTCCCAGCATCCGGTGCCTCTGCTTCAAATATTTATATCACCGACACTCCAGTTTTTCATGTTTTTCATGTTTTTTCTGTTGTTAATTATTTGCTAATAATGTTGCGAAATGTGAAAGAGAAGTGGGGGACGAAAAAAGATAAATGTCATGTGCTTATGAGGTTAGTCAGTCTGCACACCGGTAAAGTCAGGCGTGACACCAATACGGTTTGTACAAGCTGTACCAAAGATGACAGAGGCTGTGTGTCAACATTTGTGATCATTCAAGAAGCTGAACTGTGGTAGGCAGTCTTCCAGACAAATTAAAGGAGCAGCTCATTGTATCTTCAGTTAGTACAGCATTGAAATTTTGAAAGTTACTGATGTCTTTTCTTCCTTTGAAAGTATGAACTTGCCAACATTTCAAAAATGACCTCACAATAAGATTGTGAATGGTAAATTAGGAATTTAGAAAGCAATGACATCTTGGTTCAGACAGTTGAATGCAGTTGTATAGTGATACACGAGCCGGTTCAAATGTACTGAAAATCTGATTGCTTTTGTTTCCCTTTCTATGAGAATGCCACCAAGTAGCAGCATGGTAAGGAGTGCACATTAAACTCAATGAGGGCAACCTATAGGTACCACACTATGGAGTGAATATGTGGAGTAGTGTATTCCGACAAATCTGACACCCACAAACAACAGTATCGTAGTAGGCCTGTTTTTACCAAAACTAAAAATAAAATGAGCTGGATCTTAATACAAATGTCACAGTGAGCTTGTAAGCACAATGGAACATACATTTGCTAATAATGTCTACTTATTTATCAGCATGGTTAAGTTACTGCAACTTGCAAGTTATTTTAATTGAAAATGTGTTACTTTTAACATATAAGTAGTTATCAATATTTTTCATATATCTAAAAACAAAGATGATGTGACTTACCAAACGAAAGCGCTGGCAGGTCGATAGACACACAAACACAAACATACACAAAAAATTCAAGCTTTCGCAACAAACTGTTGACTCATCAGGAAAGAGGGAAGGAGAAGGAAAGAAGGAAAGACGAAAGGATGTGGGTTTTAAGGGAAAGGGTAAGGAGTCATTCCAATCCCGGGAGCGGAAAGACTTACCTTAGGGGGAAAAAGGACGGGTATACACTCGCACACACACATATCCATCCACACATATACAGACACAAGCAGACATATTTCAATATTCATATATCAATATTTTTCTTTATATTACATTCACAAGGGAATCAAATTTTCTGTCACTTTAAGCAGTGCAGTGAACTGAGCACTTCTGCCATTTTTATACCATATGTATGTACCATTTCTGCATTATAAAGGTAGTATGAAAATTCAATACAATCCTACAAATTTAGAGCTTGACTAACGACAGTGCATGTCAGCAAAGTAGTCTGCCCTGACGCCTGAAATATATCGTACTGCTCTTAGACATACAAGAGCATAGCATGTCACAGAGATTATTTTTCAGCAAAAATAATCAATTTT
The DNA here is from genome assembly GCF_021461395.2 of Schistocerca americana. Classification (NCBI taxonomy): domain Eukaryota; kingdom Metazoa; phylum Arthropoda; class Insecta; order Orthoptera; family Acrididae; genus Schistocerca; species Schistocerca americana. The sequence continues at coordinate 266,760,924 of NC_060121.1, read as the reverse complement.
TAACAGTACAATGTAATTGGACAGATATAAAAATCTACTCACCAAGCGGTGGCAAAAGCATACACCTATAAAAAAGGTTTTACTTGTGCATGCTTTCAGAGCCTGTGGCCACTTCTTCTGGCAGAAGAGTTGGAGGAGAGGGAAGAGGGGTGAAGGAAAAGGAATTGGAGAGCTTTAGGAAAAGGGGTAGAATCCGGAAAAGTCACCCAGAACCCCAGGTCATGGGAGACTTACCGGGCGGGACGAGAAAGAAAGACCACCCCATCCAGTAAGTCTCCCCCGACCCGGTGTTCTGGGCGACTTTTCCGGATTCTACCCCTTTTCCTAAAGCAAATACGGTCTGCTCAAGTTGTCAGTTGAAGCTAATATTTGAGAAAAATGTTCTTTGGGTACCTATTTTCAGCAAAATGGTATACCACTCAAGTACACATAAACTAATTGATCAGATTCAATAATTGTTACTAATAACCTACTAGGACATCTTTGGACACACTGATGCAATTCTTCAATGATATGTGTAACTTTCAGACAATATGGAGGATATCTGTCAAATTATGTTTTGGCATTAGACGTTTCAGTCTTCAGTTTTAGCAAAAATCATTTCTGAAGGTAATTCCCGGCTTGCATCGAGTTTAATGTGGACAATGTACAAGGCTGCTATTGGGCAGCCGTTGTTGCATTTTGTGGGGTAATTTTTTGAAAAATTGGCAGGCCACTCTTTCAAAGAAAGAAAAAGACATCAAGAGCTTCCAGAATTGCCATGAATATACTATTATACTAACTGATAAGGAGCTGCTCCTTCGATTCGACTGCAAGACTGGCTACCACAATTTAGTGTGTCAAATGATAACAGAAGTCAATACATGGCCTCTGTCATCTTCAGGACTGTGTGTGCATGTCATAATGACGTTACGTCTGACTTTAACAGCATGTAAACAGACTCAACCTTGCTAATGAGCAAAGCAAGCAGTCCACACTTGGAAACTAAATCAAATTTCTCTACTAAAGTGAACTTGTGAATTAGGATTGGAGCCCTCCTCAAATCTTTTGTTCTCAACACACATTGTCTTGTGCAATCAGAATCTGCAGTGATTATATGTAACAAGTTATCACCGTCTACTACACTGGGATTCAAGCTCTTTTGTGGACAGCATACAATCAATTAAGCTTCAAGATGGTCTGGAAGGTATGCCTGGATAGAATTACAGGTCCAAATTGTTCCCAAAAGATACGGATCTGGCTTCAAATAAATGTCTTGCAAAATTTTCACATATAAGCACATTACATCAAACCAGCAGCTTTTGGGTACTACATTCTGCAACATGAGCCACTGCAGTTATTCTCACTATCATCTTAGTTGTTGCATGTAGATACTTCAACCTCATGTGATGTTGTTCACTGTATTAGTGATCAAGAGTCCATTGAAATTACTACAATCAATAACATACATCCATTTTCGTTATTCATAACTTCTGTAATATATTACTTACACATGTGCATTCACGCCATTAATTTGATCTTCATACTTGATTAAATTAAAACTTTTACTGCAAGGGACTTTTTTGTTGTATTAAATACAGGGTCTGCAAATAAAGTTTCAAGACTGGTCTCAGAACACAAAATTTATTGAATACTTTCAGACATCGGACCAAAATTCTTCAAAATAGGTGCCTTGAGAATCCACACACCACTGCCAACAAGACTTCCACTGCTGGTAAGCTCCCTGGAACTCCTTAGCTGGAATGCTGTTCAAAACCCTCGTTGAAGCCTTTTGGACTGCTGTGACACTGTCCAACCGCTTCCCTTTTAGGTCTCTCTTCATCCAGGGGAACAAAAAGAAGTCACTGGGGGTGAGGTCAGGGCTATAGGGTGGCTGCGGCAGCATTGTCACGTTGAACTGGGTCAAAACTTCAGTGACAGCAAAGCAGGTGTGAACGGTTGCATTGTCATGGTGGAGCACCCAGTCGTCTTTCTTCTCCAAGTGGACTCAATCCCTCAAACGGTGCACCACTCCAGTATAATACTGACCATTGACAGTCTGTCCGGCAGGAACAAACTCTTTGTGGATCAATCCTTCTTAGTCAAAGAAAGCAATGAGCATGCTTTTCACATGTGACTTGCTCATGCGGGCTTTCTTCAGCTTTGGTGATGCGGAGGTGTGTGTGCCACTCCAAGCTCTGCCTCTTCGACTCTGGATCATACACGAAGACCCACGTCTCATCACCAGTGACCACTTTGTCCAAAAAAATCAGGTTTGGTTTGTAAATGTTCAAGTATTTCCTGTGAAACAGCCAGGCACCGCTCCTTCTGTTCATCCGAGAGCACTTTAGGGACAAGTTTTGCACACACTTTTCTCATCATTGATCTTCTGTCACTAGATGAAACACAGCTTGGTGATTCAAGCCCACTTCATCTGCAATCATTCTGCTGCTGAGACATCGGTCATTGTTTAAAGCTTCGCACACTTTGGCCAGATTTTCATCAGTTCTGCTCGATGAAGGTCTTCCAGAGCGTTCATCGTCCTCCAAGTCTTTGCGGCCATCTTTGAACCTCTTGTGACACATGAAAACCATGGCATGTGACACGGCATAGTATTCTTTATAGGCCTCTTAAATCATTTCAAATATTTCCGTAGCGGTCTTGTTCAGTTTTAAACAAAATTTGATCAAACTCCGCTGCTCCAAGAGGTGCTGCATTTTGGACCTCCGGTTTCCCGATGACATTTTGAAACAGACACTCCATGCACTTGCGATGTTTTCACTCCAGCATTTTTCCAGCGAATGCTGATGCTTGGCTCGCTTAGCCAATATCCCCCACCACCTGGTGCAGGTGGTGAGAACGGTCTGCGCTTGCACCGCAGCTCATGAAAAAATCAGTTTTGAAACTTTATTTACACACCCTGTACTATGTACCAATTTTTTTTTAATCAATAGAGAACATATATAATTGAAGGTGATGGAAAAATATGATGTCTTTTGGAAGGATGTGTTCTTTAACACAGAAAAAAGGCAGTACAGGATGATAGCCCTTAAGTAACTTCTCTGCTTAATACCTGGACAATCTCATTTCCTAAAACCTTTTCATTTTTCTTGGTCACAGAATTCTTGGTCTGGAAAGCTGCTATTTTTGTTACTTTTTAATTATCTGAATGTCTGCTGGTATTTGATAGGTAGGAATTCTGTTTAAATATTGCACTAATAATCTCTCATAATTATATTCATTATGTTGTGTTCAACTCAATGTTCACATATTTATGTCAATGAATACTGAGAAGTGAAACTTCTTGTCAGATTAAAACTGTGCACTGGACTGGGACCTTTGTTTTTTACAAGTGAGTGCTCTACTGACTGAGCTATTCAAGCATGACTCGTGATCCAACCTTACAGCCCTACTTCCACCAGTACCTCCTCTCCTATCTTCTAAACATTCTGTAATGCTGAGCTGTTGGCAGTGACAAACTAGAATGTATTTTCTGCAGAATGATAAATGCTTTGATGAAACACAGATATATTGCTGTAAATATATTGTGATGATACTTCAATAAGCAATTTTCCAGGATGAAGAAGAACAACAAACACAAACTGTCATATTATTCACTTGAGTGTACTGCACCAACATTACATACAATGAAATACAAGGTTATTTTTACCAAATAGGGCAGAAAACATTCTACTGTGCTGGTCACCTGGCTAGTACAGAGAAAACTGGGTTTTTTATTGTTAATTTTAAATTTTTTCCTAATTAAATTTTTGATCTCTGTACTCAAGTACTGGCCACTGTGCCCTACAAAATGAACAGATACATCTCATTTACGGAGGATGTTTGCTCTGTTAAATACACTTACTGACAACCCTACACATTCCGCTAGAGTGACCAATGATGAGTGATGCGTTGTTAGAGCACCAGACGAAAGGTAGACGTCTCTTTGGCCCCCAATTTCAGTGAAGCTTTAAGTCTTTTCCTCCTCTCCTCTCTCTCTTGACGGTCTTTGTACTTTGTTCTGCTATCAAACGACACCTGCCATGACTGTACTGTCTGGCTCCAACCCCTAGGTTCACCTGAATGTACTTCAAATACTGGAATAGACTTCGAGAACTGACTTTTAAACCTTCTGTCTTTACATCTCCCTGTGGATGCCCATTCTCCTGATACTCCATTGCTCTGCACCCATAAAAAATGGTTTAAGAAGTGGGGGGGATACCTTATAATTCAGTCCTTATGGGAGGCAGCCATTTTTCCATAGCAAGCTTTGCCATGAAACAGATGTCAAAGCTAGCTGTGGCTCCTGGCACCCTACCTTGCCGGCCAGCCTACTGCTGTTTTGGCACCTGCCACTACGAGCGACAGAGCCAAGTACAGTCATCCACAAAGCCACGGAGTCCAAGTCAGCCAAGCCTTGCTGCTACCTCCTGTACACACACTGAGACAGCCACGCTGTCATTACACAGGCAAGCCCAAAGTGGACTTTGAAGTTCCAGAAGCAACAGGAGATATAGACTAGAAAACAGCTGAAAGGCAGGTGTCATCACTGTGTCACAGTCCCATTAAGATCAGTCACTTCTGTTTTTGTGGGTTAACCAAGGTGGCAAGTGTGACTGTGAGAGGTAAATCTGGGAGCATACCTGCTAAGATTTTGGTTAACCCAGGCACTATCAGATTGGTACACAAATTCATACTGTTTTTCCATATGTTTAATAAACACAAGAGATAAACATAACAGAGACTTAAGTCATCAATAATACATTCTCCACTATTTACAACAGTCTGCAAATGTTTGGGTAACTTTTTTATTCCGTAACTGTAGCAACAACATGGTTTTGAGGTGAAAAACATGTCGAGCCGTGTTTGGAGCGCATCCGGAAAGGTAGTTTCTTGAAGACTGTTCGATAAGGTGAAAATCTGAGGCTGCAAGAGTAGGCTAATAAGGTGAATGCAGAATGACTCCCAACCTGTTCAGTTTGGTGGCGCAATGAATAAATTTGGCAGAGACACCACTGCAAAAATGTTATACTGCACAAAAGTCTGTTCCATGACACTATGCTAAACTGTGTATCTTAGTGTTCAAGGCCAGTGCACCTGAAATGATATGCGGTGAAATGAGGAAGCTTCTTGAGAGATTAACAAAACTATATTTCTGCGTAATCCACTCAACTGGAATGAAGGTTTAGACCATCTCCAGGATCACACAAAATGTGCCGTTATAAGGTCAAAAACACTGAACAAAGAGAAGTTCCCATTTGTTTAGATAATTTCAAAATATGAGACATTACAGTTCCACATGGGACAGGAATGGCAGTGGGCAAGAAACAGCTGATACTGAACAGTCCAAGATGGGTGAAATTAAGTTTATGGAAACTACTGTTCTATAATAAATGTTTCTCAGTCATCATTCACGGTGCAGCCTTAATGTGGCTTTTAAATTTAAAAGACCCAAGCAGTTGATTGACACTGAGTGAATGTGATTACAAGATCCGCCACAAACTCAAGAAAATGCATCAAAAAACACTGATGTGCTGAGCCGAAAATTTTACATGTTACAAGCAGACAAGGTACTTATCGCAGAATTGCAGGAGGTGCAGGAACAAGATGCAGAATGGCAATTTTTGACATTCTTCCAGAATTTGTGTTAAGAGGATGTTAGGTTATCTTAAAACCCCTCAAGGAAGTTGGGTAGTAATACTGGAAGCACTCCAATGCTTTATTATCTCACGTCATGACAGCATTTAAGCTTGTCATGGTGAAAAGCAGGTAACAAATGCTTCAGTAGCAGCAAGATACTGGTGGAAGAACACAATATTGAAAATTACATTCCCACTTGCAGTCCTTGCACACACCAAGCACAACAGGCTAAAAACCGAATTCCATTGAATACTGTAACTGAGGCTCCAGACCTTTTCAGATAGTAGCCTTGGACATTTTAGGACTATATCTGTAAATACGGCATAAAAACATGTACATATTATCAAATACCATCACTTCTCCAAATGTGCATGTGCACTCAATTATTGAAAGATTTATCTGGTTCTTATGAGTAAAGTAGGTATGTAACTTTTGGAAAATATTTAACTGAACTGAAAAACATTTTAATCTTCTCTATTTTTATGTATTGTTAAATCAAGCTAGTGTCATAGAGATCATAAATTAAATCGTCGTCGTCTGAATCTTGAGCTTTTGCAATGTCTGTAAAAAAACCACATCCATTATCACCACCTGAAAGTTGTGCCTCTAAAAGGAACTCTAGCATGGAGAGTGGCTTGTATGGATATATTTTTAAAAACAAGGGGAATATTTTCTAATCAGCTCTAATGTGAATTCTTTCTAGTTAGTAAGGTTGAGCTTTGTGTTAAGTGTAATATGCACCACAAACAGTGGACAAACACAGTCCTCAGCATGAAAGACATTAACAGATGCCCAATATATATTACACTTTATACTTTTGCTATATTATTATTATTATTATTATTATTATTGTAACAAAGAGGTTCCTTTTATGTCACCATGATTTCGGTATCATGTTTATAGAATTGTGTTTGTGACAAAGCTTCTGTTCAGAATAATGGAATTAAATATGTAGAAAGTTTGAAAGCTACTCATGGGATTTCTTCTTCCATTTTTTAAAATCCGTTCATTACTTTATAGAATATTACATGCATACGAGAATTTTGCACACTTTCCTCTTGGCATCTATTATCATCCATTACTGTGTAACATCTGCTCAACACTTAGGTTAATGTTAGTTGTATGAATGTTACACACCAATGCCTGTACTTGCTGTCCAAGTTACCTAACTGCTAAGGGGAGCAATGCCATCACCCTTTGGCTTTGTTGTCCCCAGAGCTCCTTGGCTCATGTACACCATCAACATACAGCTTCATCACCACTTGAGCTCAGCGGCTGCAGTTCAGGTTAGTCGTTACAAACTTACAAAAATTACTGAACTACCTTTTTAGGCCCGTTAGGCAAATTTTGATCAACTTGATTCACATCACTCATAGTGTGAAGTCCCCAAAATGAATCACCTCTCTTCTACAGGAGGAGGAAGGTACAAGATACCTCGCTGGTCCAAGGGTATCGGGAATGTTTATTGTTATTTTAAATATTTATTCCTTCTTAAATTTTCGCTCTCAGTACTCATGTACTGACTGTTGTGGTCTATCTGCCAAACAGAAGCATTGCATCAGCACGCAATGTTTGTTCCCATAAATATGCGGACTCAAAAGTCTACGTGCACCACCAGAGTGACCAACGAGGAGCATATGAGGGAAACCGCACATTGGTTGCAAAAGACGGGTGGAGGTCCGGTTTTCAGTGAAGCTTAACATCTCTTTCTTTCCTTTCTTTCTTGATTGTCTTTGGACTTATTTCCACTACCAAATTAAACCTGCCATGACCATTCTGACTGGTAGGTGGTTGGTTCTATAACCCCAGGGTCCACCTGATTGTACCCCCTACACTACAACAGATTTTGGGTATTCACTTTAGACTTTCTATCTTATTTACAACTCCCTTTGCCTTTGGGTGCCCCCTACCCTGGTAGTCCTCCCAGTCATCGCTCTGCACCTGCACATAAATGAAAGATAAAAGCAAGCAGATATAAACACAGTGAAAGGTAAAAGAATTTGAAACATCAGAAATCAATGGAGCTTCCACCCAGAGAAAGCACAGAAAGGGTAAGACAAATAAGAAAATGAAAATTGGTTTTAAAGTCTTTTAAATTTTTCCTACATTCTATGTAATAACATGAAGTTATTTTTGCTACTGTAAATGAAGAATACCTGTGCTCTAATTTTATAAGTGGCTTAAGTTTTCTTTTTGGGTTATTCATTCCTGCATAGATACTATCGATTTGTAACATTTAATTTATGGAAGATCTGTTTGAATTAAAATGAACAGTTCATCATTTATGCTAGCATAAGAGCTGGAAAAAAAGCAATTTTAAAGTTCCTAAAACATAGCCATGCATCCATAAGTGTTGGCTGAAAAGGATTAGAACACTGAAAATATGTACTTTGTGTGTCTTCATTTGCTGACACCTTAATTATTTTTCATTTACCCAAAATGTTCTCGCATTATGAGAAAATGTCAGTGATTGAAAGGACAGTGAATTATTTACATTCTGTTTAGGACTTTCCATCATCATAAGACAAATGTTTGACCAATGTCAATTTAAAGCAAGGCACTGAAAAGTTTTCCTATATTTGTGTCGACTTTGATAATATAATGAGCAGACAATAACAGAATACTGTATAAGGTGAAATGGATATGAAATAAAGAACTCTATTTAATATTTTCACAGATGACCACGTAAAGCAGGACACACAAACAGTGACACCTAGAGAAGTACTTACTGGAAGAGCTGTAACCCAATATTGCTGTGTGTTTCTTGTGCTAGTAAACCTGTATGGAGAGAAATTATATCAAAGAACATTAGAGAGTTCAGTAGAGGCTCTAAATCAAAAGGGATAATGGTGGTGTATGGCTATGCTTACGTTGAACGGAAATGACAGTTCATACACAGCAAAATATCAGAAATTTCAGATGTTTGTGTATGTGGATGAAACAAGTAATCTCACTGATTTCATCTTATTCATAGGATGGCGGCAACAGAATAACAGTCGCACAAGCAAATGCAAAAAATCTCAGAACCAGGGGCTCAAGCTTTCTGAAGGAGAGAGGAATGAGTTTGAGGTGGTGATGGGCAATGCCCTTATTACTGGGAAATCTACACAGGATTCTTCATTAATGAAGACACAGTCAAAAACCTTTTGAGATAAATTAACAGTTAAATGAAGATATAACTGCTGAAACACACTCAATTTCCACATATTTCTCATGTTACCTTATTTCCCTTTGCTTTTGACATCTACTAACCTTCAATTGCTTCCCCACCAACTTACGAATTTCATTGCACATTAATTTTCTGTTGCATTCCCTTGTTCCACATGTTACAGGTTGTGTGTCTTTATTACAGGTCAGTACAGCCACTAATTGTTTCCATTGTTTTGTTTCTTCCACTACCTGTTTGTTAATATTATTTATACCTCTCCTTTCCCTTATACATTGCTGACAAGTGAAGCAACAAGAAGACACAGTCAGACATCAATCTGACTTCACACACATCCTCAAGATTAGTGGATATGAGATGATTAGGGTTTTAAATTCTCTGTAACAGGAAGATCAGCTACCATAATTCATTAGAGTCCATACCAGTCCTGGTACAGTATATAAGGGGGCCATGAATAGCTTCTGGTGTGTGAGATCACTGTGAAGGATATGGAGACACTGTGTACTCTGAGAGACAGCATTATCTGCGCCTTACAGAGTTTGGAAGGGGTCACATTGCGAGTCCTCACATGGCCAGCTGGTCGCATCGTGCAATATCCAGATTTGTGTAAGGGCAGACATACTTGTCATCAAGGTTCTGGTCGGCCATGTCTGACAACCTCAAGGAACGATTGCCATATTATGCACCAACCATATGATAACCCCTTCACATCTGCAGCTGCCATCCGAGAACAAGTAATAGATTTTTATGTCATCTCATACAACTGGTCAGAGACTAGCAGCAGCTCGACTAGGGAATTAGCATCCCATGTGTAAGCTGCCATTAACACCACAAAACAAATGGCTGCATCTGGTGTTGCTGTGACCCAGAAGTACAGACTACTAATGAAAGGGACTGCACTGTGTTCAGCAATGAATTGAGGTTCTGCATTAACTGCCATTATCTGTGAATATGGCAGTAACCTGGGGAGAGGTTCCATTCTTCCAGTATTCTGGAGGGGCATAGTAGTGTTACTCCTGGTATCATGTTGTGGAGAGCCCTTGGACGTGACTTCAGGTCATGGCTCGTAGTGACAGAGAGAACACCGACAACACAGCAATATGCCACGGACATGCCACACCCTACTGTGTTACCTTTTATGCGACTGTATCTTCATGGCATTTTTTAACAGGGCAACATTCATCCACATATGACATGTCTCTAAGAACTGTCTGCGTGAGGTTGAGGTACTCCTGTGGCCAGTAAGGTCATCAGATATTTCCTGATAGAACACCTGTCAGATCAGCTCAGACGTCAGCTCCATTCCAGTTCCAGTATCCAGGATATCGAGGCCCAGTTACAACACGCGTGGGTGAGTTTCCCACAGGAGAGGAGACAACGTCTTTATGAAACCCTTCTCAACTGAATCAGTGCATGTATCCTGGCCAGAGGGGGTTCAATGCCATACTAGTAAGCGGTCTCATAATGCAAAGGTCTCTGTAAATATGGCAAGATTTTGTAATCTCTGCAATAGCATTACATACCCTCTCAGCCTTCCAGGTGATTTATTTTTTGTCAGGCAGTGTAGTTACTTCTTGTGTGGTCACTCAGCCACTTCCAACTTCTCACAGCTCTTCATATATTGTCAATTGCCTTCATTATCTTAATTCACATTCTATCTTGCAGTGTCATTCTTTCCCCAGATGATTGTTATAAATTCTTTTTGAAAATTAATTTTATCCCCAACCCCTACCTCTTTTTACTTAATAACTCTGGTTCTCACAACTTTTTATTTTGGTAACTTACTTTGTGAGACTGATATTCTGGGGCAGCCTTTCTACCTCTTAAAAGAAAATTTCTTTACTGAAGTTTTATTGTTTAATAATGCAGCAAATCAGGTGCAAGACATTAAAACATTGTTAACATTAGCAGCTTCTCAACCATACTGATAAGGTACAAGTGAATTATGCGGCTCTACGCAGAACACAGGACTGTACACTACAAGCGCAATGTGGAAAAACATCAGTTGGCGTGTAAATTGCTTAGTTGGGTCTTCATCTATGGAAAAAAGGGAGGCACACCAGGAACGGTTAGTTACATGAGTGTCTTCAAGAACTATGGGGTTGAACAGTGGATACAATTTTTGACCAACATAGTGGAACTATGTCATGATCAAAGGTCTCATCTTTGATGAATGGTTTTACATGTAGCTGCTACTAGTGCCAGTTATTCTTCTAGGATTTATTTCTGAAAGTCGAGCACCGTGTCGCTCAACAAAGCTCGTATGTAGAGGGGGGAGGGGGGACACACAATTCTCTTCTGGACAGCTCAATTTTTATTTTGTGAAAAACACCCTTTCAATTCCAACCAACCACTTCCTGTTTTCTAACTCAACATGAAAAATGTAATAAAAAACCACTTTATGGCCACAAGGAAGCTACGTACATAGAAAAATGTACCATCTGAAATTTCTGGAGCATTTCTTTGAACAAAGAAACACAATGTGCCATCTGTTCCTGTCAAAGAATGTGGTGAAGAGAAATGATAACAAATTTTTGCAAAATGGAGAAAACTGGAGCTGCAGAAAAGCTCAAGGAACATTCCTACACTCACCACACACAAGTTTTTTCATAGACCCCCCCCCCCCCCCCCCCCAGGTTAAAACATGGGCCCGAATCAGATTTGAACCAGGTGATTTTCCTTTCACAGACAGTACCTTTCCAATTTTTAATCCCACGTCTATACATTTGCTCATGAGAAACTTGCACTTGAATACGGATATTGGAAGGGTAGGAACTTTTCCAGAGCCTCAAGGTTGTTAATGATTTAAGGCATTTTATATCTAGCACTGTACTGGTTCAACATTTACAATTCATTAAAATGTATGAGAGGAGAGTGGCAACAGTATATTTCAACTATGAATCAACTCACGAGGTGTGCTTGAGGTGTCAAACTGCATAAAGAAAATATTTTATTTACACATTGAACTGTCTAGGGTTAATGACACAATACTGTGGAAAGATTAAAACGCTGATGCTGTAAGCCCAATAATGAAATGACAAAAAATGCTGCAAGAGAAAACTAGCTTGTTTAAGAGAAATCATGGACGAGTTACAGAAACCCAAGGAGTTGTATTTTACCTCTCACTGTTTTATTTATGAACAGAATTCTCTAAGTATCTAAGACATCTAAGGATGTTGTCCTCCATAGAATACAAAAACTGCACTGGTGCAGCAGTATCTCGTGGCTTATTTAAACTACATTCACCACAGTTAATTTTTGTTCAGACAACTGAAGCAGTCACATTTACATTTCACGTTCAATAAAGATATATGATTTACTAGAACTTAACTGACTAATAAAGCTCATATAATAAACATAAATTAAGACTTAGACCTCAAAAGACACTGTAAAGTTAATGATCACTTTCTGACACAGGAACGCTATCAGTGAGAAAGCGTACTGCACCTCTACTTACATCCCACTTTTAGTGAAGTATAACACATCCAAGGGTGCCTAAACTTGGGGGCAAGGGCTGGCCCTCCCCCAGCTCACACGCAAAGGAAAAAAAATGTAGTATAGTCAGGTGTTTCCTTTCAAGAAAATGATTAAAGTCAGTATTACAGAGGTTTCAAACTGTGTCATAACTGGAATTGTTTTTATGGTTCCTTACACGTCACCATTCATCTTCCAGAATATTGAAAATACCCCCATACCTCCAGGTCTAGCCCCCCTCCCCGGTCCCTCCACAACCTATCATAAGGGGCACCAATGAACACAACAGATAATGAATGACACTGTTATCAATTGAAAAGAGACTTTATCTAATTGCCAACAACTTTCCACTTGAGATTTTAAATAGTTCAAAATATATTAATAATCAACTGCGTGTTGCACACTAAAAGTACTAGAACATGAATGATGGTGCATTTGTGGATTTTCATTGTTGGCAACTTCAGGTTGCATCAATAAAAACTTTACAGAAGTGACTTTTAAATTTTCTTGTTCTTATCTATTTTTATCAGAATATAAATGAGCTTCACCTTTATCCTTATAGTACGCACAGCAACAGTTTTGCAGCCAAATAAACAGTTAAAACTCTGCAAAATAGATTTGGACACGGATATATGCCATTTGTGGACACGCCCATCAAGTGAAAGTTATTGATCACACATATGCATTCTACCTAACAATAGCAAACACACACAGTTCTATATCTCAACAGGTGTGGTTTCCATCACCTCACCCAAAGGAGAACAGATTGGAACACATTCACATGTTCGGTTCAGACTGTTATGAGCAACACACATCTGCAGTCTGAGCTGAATTGCAGAAAAATGTTCAAAGATTAGGTACAATAAAGGCATTTGCTAATAAATCAAGTTATTAGGCAAGGTTTCTGGTTGAAGTCCCAGTACGACACAGTTTTAAATGACCTTGAAAGAGCATGTACTCAGCTTCAAAATGAAACATTGATTCCAGAGATATAAACAGAGTGTGACATGAGAAACTAATCAAGGTGATTCTATACTGTGAGGCAATATCCACAAAAAACAACTGCACCTTAGCTAGTAATAGGTTCAAACCACTATTTGGGTGACAGAGAGAACCCTAACAAACCAAGAGACAGAACTATAAGGAACCACAGGAATTAAACAGTTTCCACCACTGTAGTGTGTGAATCTGGCACAAAATTCACAGGTTAATGTTTCTGCACCTATACTGATCATTCATCCCACACAACATCACCAAAAAGCCATTGAAATGTGCTGTAGTACAGAACATAGCTACACAAGCAGTCAAAATTTAAATTGAATCAAAAAATGTTAGCTTTCACGAAAGGCCAGGATAGGAATTGCATTTGTAAATGTAAATTCTACATTTCGTTTAATGATATACCGGCAGCAGCCAATAGCTGCAGGATATATAACTGCTTGACAACAAAAGTGAGGCTCGCATAAGAGGAGGGGGACACAAAATGAAACTTCATGTCACGTGATGCGGTTTCAGTGATTACACAATAACACAAATTTACGAAGTATGAGCCCACTTATCAGGGTGACACTGCACCCTCTCTGGCTTGGATGCATGCAGTTAATTCAATTGAGAAGAGTGTCGAAGCCAATGTATCCATTCCTAAGGCAAACTGGCCTACAACTGTTGCAGTTGATACCAGAGATTGGAAATCTTGATGGTCACAGGAGTACTTCAACATCACACAGACATGTGCTGTGTCTAGATGAGTGTTGCCTTGTTGAGAAATGCCATCACTTTACTGTCATATGACAAGTAACATTGGAGGATGTGGCAAGTCCAAAACATACATCATTGTGCCATCAGAGTTCTCTTGAGCATTACCAACCATGACCTGAAGTTGAACCCGACTGCTCCCCACACCACGACACCAGGAGTAACACTGTTGTGCCTCTCCAAATCATTGGAAGACAATAGTCATCCAGGCCAGTACAAAACCATTTATTCTTTCTGACCACCACAAAAGCATCCATTTGTGTTGTTGTGTTAATGGCAGCCTACACATGGGATGGTAATGGCAGGCACTGATGTGAAGCTGCTACGATGTGCTCGGTGCACAATATGGCGATCCTCCCTTGCAGAGGTCAGATGTGGTCAACTGTGACCCTGATGAAGATTATTCCTGCCCTCGCATTTCCATGCAGTCCAACACTGAGCTACTTTCATACCCGAGTGCCCCCAAATCTGGATATTGCATGATTTGATCAGCCAGCCAGATGGAGACCCTCAATGATGTCTCTATCAAACTCTGTCAGGTTCTGATAACACAGCCTCACAAAAGCATGCTGCATCTCCATGTCTTTCACATCTGATGGTGTTGATGCCCCTTATATACCCTTCCAGGCATGAGAACAACATTAAACACAAACAACGCTAATGCACTCTTGTGGCCGTTCTTGTTGTCACAGATAATTGCACCACTAATCGTTTACTATCCACTAATAATGTGTACATATACAAAGTTACATTTACATCTGACCATGTCTTCTGGATGCTTTGCTTTTTTTGTCCAGCAGTGCATAAAAAGGTGTCCTCTCTCTGGTTTGAATACCATATCACTTTGTTTCGCACAGTCCTTTTGGAAGTGTTAGGCACTTGTCTTCGTCCAGCCTTCAAAATGATTTACTTAACCAGTTGTTTGGAGACCTAAAGTTTAATGTGAACTCTGAGCAATGTGTAATTTAATGTGTAACTTTTTCATACATACTAATTACTGCCTAGAGGTGAAAGAAACAAATTGTAGGACTGAATAAGGATTAAACACTGAGTTTTTTATTTAATGCCTGAAACATTCAAAATTAAAGAGACCTGCTTGCTTTTAGGAATGCATATGACCACCCACATGTTCACCACCAGTTTCCGAAAAATACTATGTTTTTAGTTAAATGACCATACTGTTTCATCAGCAACACTGCTCCAAATGTTACATTTAATGCACCTGCCTAATGTTTGTATTGTTAAAAGTTTATTGTTGACAATAAAAGTGAATGTTCTGCATCTTATTTAGATCGTGGCTATCACTGTTTGTGTAACTGGTCTCTACACACCAGATTAAATTATTGAAACAATGTATCTATTAGCAAAAATCTAAACTTCTCCTGGCACTTTTGTAGCACAACTTGGCAGAATATTTAAAAACCATTTTAGGTAACCTTTGGAAAGTTTAAATTTGAGTGACATTACATTTCTCTGTTCAATATAGATGTAAAAACTGATGTATTACCCACACATTTTTTGATTAATTGTGTGGGCACCCACACAAAAATACTGTGTGTAAAGAAAGTACCCCCAAGAGGAAGTAAGTAAAGAATGGTCAAATAAATTGTTGTGTGGGCTATTTGAAGTTAGTGATAGCCATTTCAAAATTTCTCAATTGAGATCAGTTCATATGTAGTCAAGGATTCCATGAATAAAAACGAAAATAAATGACTGACAAAAGATTCATTCAAGCACCTGCCAGCAGGCTCATGTGCATGCACAAAGCTCAAGTTATATTTAAGCAGTGGCTTCTCCCAGTTTATGGTTATTTGGGGTGTGGCTTTCAGTTGCTTATGCAGCAAACAGCAAGAAGCAGCTAGAATCTGCCCAGATAAATTTTTCTGGCAATTGTGAGCTGTAAGATTCATACTTGTCTGGGTTACCACAAGTTACCCCATGCGAAATTCCCCAATTTCCAGATGAGTTTTACCATTTTTCCCTGACAAATTTTGAGATCTCAAGGGTAAGTAAAGACATAAGTTGACAAAAAAATGTAAGGAATTCTGTATTTCTAAACGCATGAGCAAAAATATTAAGTGCCAACATCAACGTCTATTGTATAAACTGTTTCCAGGTGGACAATGCAAGCCAAATGGCCTATATCTTTCATTAAGACCACTGATGTTATCTTATTTCAATAAAACGTAACATGTTTGGTGTCCAAAATATGCATTTACTTGGAGTCACAAGACAGATTTAAAATTAAAATACCTTCACTGATTTCAGAAATAACCTCAGGACTCAGGAAAAAGTAGGCCTCTTGAAAGAAGTGTATAAGGTGGGGAAGAGTTGTGTAAAGCAACGCTGTAAGTGACTGCCAATAAAATGTTGGTTCTATTATGTTTGCTACTGTCCGTTATTATCCACTGTGTTATGTCTATTATTTTACAGGTATTGTGTGATATTTCTTTCACAAAATACAGGAGTACATAGTGTACAAACTGCCAGTGACTGCCACAATATCATCCTTCTTATCCTCCACACTTTCTAATATATAAACTACTTTCAAACTGTCAAAAATGTACTAGAATAAATAAAATGTCTATGAAATGCTGTGCTGTACAATTTACTTGTAGTGAGACAGTCGCAATTCCTGAAATCCATTGCCTGTGGCCTTTGACTTGCCGAGGGGCACTGCAGTCCTGGGTCAATGGATAAACCATGAAAATCCACCACATTACGCCACACACAAACAGACCCGGCCTGCAGGCAGATCGTTGAGACTAGATCTAATGGGCAGGGCCTGCGCATTAGTGAGAAATGATGGGCTATCTGTTGGAGATGCCAACAAAAATGGCCTGCAGGTCATGCAGGTCTACTTGTGCGGCCAGCTATTCACATGTCAGACACCATGTTGATGAAATGAGATCACAGTGATCAATCCTTGCAACAGATAACTTGCATGAATAATCTGAGAATCAGTACTAATTAGGATAGGTATCAACTCACTGTAAAGATGATTGCCAAGCTGCAGACAGGCACATAGAAAAGACAATCGCACATTCACAACCAAATTTTTGGCCATACCCTTTGTCAGAAAACACGGGAGCACGCGCACACACACACACATTCACACAATCACTCAGACACAACTGGTTCTCACATCACCACTGTCTACGACTGCTGCATCAGCAGTCTCTGAGAATCAGATCCAAACAAAACACTCCTCACACCTCCCTGCCTATTGCTGGCAGCTGCTAAGAATGAGGAGGTAGGGAAACAGTGCATGTTATCAGCTGTACCCATCCAGCAACGGTGCATGACATCTCAGTAAACAAACGATTTCATCTACTGAGACAAAAACAAAGGTTTTTTTTTTAATTTCCCTGATGTCTGAAATTTCCCTGACTTGTGCATAGCAGTCTAACTTGTAGTGGTAGCAGTCTCTACATGATCCATGTTTAGTATATGATTTTGCTGTTTTTTGTATTTACTTCACGTACAGCTCACACATCAAATGAAAAAAAATTCTGTGACAAAGTTATCAAGCGAGTTAAAATATGTTCACATAATCAGGAAGACTACAATAATATGTTACTAATTTTAGTTTTCCAATTTTATTTTATTTCCACATTATTAGAGCAATCGATCACTAAGTGTCCTGCAGACAGAAAGTTGGCTTTTATTAAGTAACTAAAATGAACTACTCTTTTCAACTTAGGCAGACAATGTATTTGCCACAAAGTGTTTCATTGCAAGCTATTCACTAGTTTCAACTGTGCACAGATTACATATTCTGTCATAATAAAGAACCAAACATGAGAGAATACTCCAAGAAGACTAGTATCTGAAAAACAAAACCGGAAAGTTTAATACAAGGCACTTTAGTGTTTCTCTGATGACTCGTTTCTTTTATAACATAATGTAAGAACTGTTAATGTTGAAACACACACAAACATTTGCCCGAAGGTGAGGAAGCAGGTGAATTTTGTCAGTAGTACGGAATAAAAAACTTTGTTTGAAATATGGTTACAGCTTCACCAGAATAAATGATTTCTTTTACAAATCTGCCTTCCATGAAAAACAATGCTTTATTCTGTAGGATTCACTTTATTTCTTAATTTGTGTTGCTTCCATCTTAAATTTCGGGAATGCCATACTTTGGTAAATTATAGACGGGCAGCATACCATATTTTATCACTGTAATACTTCTTCCTTGGTTCTATGTATGATAGATTTTGTGAACAATTTTTTTTAACCTTATACAGCCCACTTTGATTTTAGTTTTGTTACTGCACAGCAATAAAAGAACAGTAAACTTCAGACACCACATTCTAAGAGTTATTTCGGTACCACTGCAGGTCTGTATAATTGACTGATATCACATAGGAATGCCAAAAATTTAATGAGGCAGTGGAGCAACAACTTTCCTGAACTTTAGTATCCAACAACAAGAATTAAGGGCAGTTCAGTGCTTAAGACAACATGAGACCAGAGACTGTGGATGCTGTACTGCGCCTGGTTTAATAGCATAATACTTATTGTGGTTGCTCTCTGCATCTAGCTCAGACATCTAGATCACTCAGAAAAGGACAATTGTACAGCACAAAGGCAACAGAAATATGCAGAAGACCTCTTTCTCCAGTATTAATCTATTTCACATCTTAGCAGCATCTCCATACTGAGAAAATCAAAATCTCTTAGAATCAAACAATGAAAAATCCAGGATGGAATGTAACAATACCAGAGAAGGAAAGTTGCTACTCACCATATAGTCGAGAGGCTGAGTTGCAATAGGCACAACAAAAAGATTCACACAATTATAACTTTTGGCCATTAAGGCCTTTGTCAGTGGCAGACACACACACACACACACACACACACACACACACACACACACACACACAAACCCAACTTGCACACAGATCTGCAGTCTCAGAACTGAAACCACACTGCGAGCAGCAGCACTAGTACGTGATGGGAGTAAAGACTGGATGGGGTAAGGAGGAGGCTGGGACAGGGAGGGGGAGGGATAGTATGGTGGGACTGGCAGACAGTGAAGTGTTGCAGTTTAGACGGAGAGCAGGAGAGAAGCTGTGGAGGGGGGAGGGGGTAAGTAGTGGAAAGGAGGGAAATAAAAAGAAATTAAGAGACTGGGTGTGGTGATGAAATGGCGACTGTGTCGTGCTGGAATGGGAACAGGGAGGGGGATGGATGGGTGAGGACAGTGACTAACGAAGGTTGAGGCCAGGAGGGTTACAGGAACGTAGGATGTGATGCATGGAAAGTTCCCACCTGTGCAATTCAGAAAAACTGGTGTTGGTGGGAAGGATCCATATGGCACAGGCTGTGAAGCAGTCATTGAGATGAGGGATATCACGTTTGGCAGCGTGTTCAGCAACAGGGTGGTCCACTTCTTTTTCGGCCACAGTTTGTCGGTGGCCATTCATGCAAACAGACAGCTGTCATGCCTACATAGAATGCAGCACAGTGGTTTTAACTTATCTTGTAAATCACATGACTGGTTTCACGGGTAGACCTACCTTTGATGGGATAGGTGATGTTAGTGAGCGGACTGGAGTAGGTGGTGGTAGGAGGGTGTATGGGACATGTCTTGCATCTAGGTCTATTACAGGGGCATGAGCCATGAGGTAAGGGATTGGGAATAGGGGTTGTGTAAGGATGGACGAGTATATTGTGTAGGTTCGATGGACGGCAGAATACCACGGTACAAGGGGTGGGAAAGTTAGTGGGAAGGACATTTCTTATTACAGGGCACAACAAGAGGTAATCGAAACCCTGGGGGAGAATGTAATTCAGTTGCTCCAGTCCCGCATGGTACTGAGTTACGAGGGGAATACTCCTCTGTGGCCGGACTGTGGGACTTTGGGAGGTGGTGGGAGACTGGAAAGATAAGGCGCAGGAGATTTGCTTTGTACAAGGATGGGAGGATAATTACGCTCAGTGAAGCCTTCAGTGAGACCCTCGGCATATTTTGAGAGGGAATGCTCATCACTGCAGATGAGACGACCATGGGTAGCTAGGCTGTACGGAACGGACTTCTTGGTATGGAATGGGAGGCAGCTGTTGAAGTGGAGGTATTGCTGGTGGTTAGTAGGTTTGATATGGACGGAGGTACTGATGTAGCCATCTATGAGGTGGATGTCAACATCTTGGAAGGTGGTTTGTTGGGTTGAGTAGGACCAGGTGAAGCAAATGGGGGAGAAGTTGTTGAAGTTCTGGAGGAATGTGAATAAGGTGTCCTCACCTTCAATCCAGATACCAAAGATGTCATCAATGAATCTGAACCAGGTGAGGGGTTTAGGATTCTGGGTTTTTAGGAAGGATTCCTCTAGATGGCCCATGAATAGGTTAGCATAGGATGGTGTCATGTGGGTGCCCATAGTCATACCACGGATTTATTTGTAGGTAATGCCTTCAAAGGAGAAGTAATTGTGGGTGAGGATATAGTTGGTCATGGAGACTAGGAAGTAGGTTGTTAGTTTGGAATCCATATGGCATCTGGACAGGTAGTGTTCAATAGCAGTAAGACCATGGGCATTAGAAATGTTAGTGTACAGGGAGGTGGCATCAATAGTGACAATCAAGGCACCGTGTGGTAAAGGGACAGGAACAGTGGAGAGTCGGTTGAGGACTCAAACCTGCTACCCACAGTAATATACATATACTTATTAGTGATTACTTATTCTCTACTTTGACCCTTGTGACTCTTCGCCAATTTTAGTGAGTTTTTGCCTTCCGCTATTGGCGTCTTCAGATTTCATATCGTTTTTTTCCCCTTATGCATCCTTTTTGTCCTTTTCGTAATTTTCACATGTATTTGGGTGTATTTTTCTGACATAATTCTACTTTCTTACATATTTTTTTTCACCACCATGGATCCTTGCTCCTTCCATCTGCGTCAATACAGAAAAGTTTCCTTATCCCCAACCAGATCCCAGTCTCACATACTGTTCCTGCATTGTTGCTTGGCTCATGAAACCCCCTACTGGCCTTACCATCAAATTACCCATCTCTGGTTGCCACCCCTCCTTCCACAATGACCTCCACCTGTTCAGATTCCGCCAATCCTTAGCCCTCACCAACATAGTATTGCAAAACCATATCAACCAAGCCCAATCCTCCTTCCAGTACCCTCTCTCCATCCCCAAAATTCTCGTGTTATGTAATCCCAAATTCCTGGAACCCATACACACACTGAAACTCTTGTCCTGCAGGAATTTGAGCAAAATGCACAACGGCATCTCAAAAAGCTCTCCATCCTGCTCAGTTCCTACTCCTGCCTCGGAGTACCACTGTCCACCACTCCTACAACTACTTCCAAACCTCCCCCACACCCCCTCATAGCTGACAAACCCTTTCTCGCTGACCTACTACACTTACCACCCCCCCCCCTCTCCAAAACTCCCTCCCGCCACCACACAGAACCCAGAACCTAAACAGACATGCAACACAGTTACGAACCTTTCCTCCAGAAGCCTTAGTGCCACAGAAATATCAGTCCTTTCCAAAGGCCTCACGTTTTGCCCCGCTCCCAAATTCAGCCATGCAGGACTAGTTAAAGACGTTCTCTCCTCCAGGAGCAACTGAATTACATTCGCCGCCAGGGTTTCGATTACCTCTCGTCGTGCCTGAAATGAGAAATGTCCTACCCACTATCCTTCCCACCCCTCCTACTGTGGTACTCTGCCGTTCATCGAACCTACACAATATACACGTCCGTCGTTACACAGCCCCTGCTTCCAAATCCCTACCTCATGGCTCATACCTCTGTAATAGGCCTAGATGCAAGACCTGTCCGATACATCCTCCTACCACCACCTACTCCAGTATGGTCATTAACATTACTTTTCACAACAAAGGCAGGGCTACCTGTGAAACCAGTCATGTGATCTACAAGCTAAGCTGCAACCACTGTGCTGCATTCTATGTAGGCATGACAACCAACGCACGAACGGCCACCGACAAACTGTGGCCAAAAAACAAGTGGACCACCCTGTTGCTGAACACGCTGCCAAACGTGATATCCCTCATCTCAATGACTGCTTCACAGCCTGTGCCATATGGATCCTTCCCACCAACACCAGTTTTTCTGAATTGCACAGGTGGGAACTTTCCATGCATCACATCCTACGTTCCTGTAACCCTCCTGGCCTCAACCTTCGTTAGTCACTGTCCTCACCCATCCATCCCCCTCCCTGTTCCCATTCCAGCACGACACAGTCGTCATTTCATCACCACACCCAGTCTTTTAATTTCTTTTTATTTCCCTCCTTTCCACTACTTACCCCCTCCCCCCTCCACAGCTTCTCTCCTGCTCTCCATCTAAACTGCAACACTTCACTGTCTGCCAGTCCCACCATACTATCCCTCCCCCTCCCCGCCCCAGCCTCCTCCTTACCCCCACCCAGTCTCCACTCCCATCACACACTGGTGCTGCTGCTTGCAGTGGGTTTCAGTTCTCTGAGACTGCAGATGTGTGTGCAAGTTGCGTTTGCGTGCATGCGTGCCTCTGTCTACTGCTGACAAAGGCCTTAATGGCCGAAAGCTATAATTGTGTGGATCTTTTTGTTGTGCCAATCACGACTCAGCATCTCCGCTATATGTTGAGTAGCAAAATCTTAGAATTAACAGCAAAAAAATTAAATGTCCACACTTATGATACAGGACATAAAATGAGTCTCTGTGTTCATACAACAGAATTATTTTTAGATAAAAGACAGCCCTTTTCATCAGGGGATTCAAGTATAAAACATGTAAAGTGTAAACATTGCTCGTGAAGTCTTACATGGAAACCAGATGCAGATATTGATTCCATGTCAGAAATTATATGACTGAAGACAGTATTGAGAGTCTAAACTAATAGTCTAAATAAAAAGCTATAAAAATAAAAATGGCTGTTGGAATACCATTTTTAACATTCAAATTTAAAACTTGCAAACACACACAAAATACAAGCAACACTCCTCCACTCTGCTAGAAAAGTGTACTTGGGCTAAGTAGTTTCTAAATGTATTTTATGGCTAGTGTACAAGTGCAAACATAAGATTAATGACGTATGAAATTGATGTGGAACTGTAAACATGTTTATACTGATATCGTATTTCCCAATTTTAACTTAATCAAGCAGCACAAAAATGACGTTCTTTTGATAGTCCTTTAAAGCACTGACATATCCAAGCATGGCATTTTCCCAGCACACAAACTGTAATACAAAAACTGCCAAATATGGCATTTTCGTATTGGAATATCAGAATTCAACATGGCGTAAAAATAAATTTAGGGTTTACAAGTAGCACTACAGGTGACCAAGCAACAAAACAGACAGGACATTCATTCAAGCTGAGTGAAAAGTTCCTGCAGCTAGAAAAATGTTCATTGCTGTGCATGCGTAGTAACGCCCATTTTCTGTCACCTGAAAGTAGCTCTGGTAGCTGCTTAAACGAACCTAACCTTTGCAACTTACAAA
Source organism: Schistocerca americana (assembly GCF_021461395.2). Classification (NCBI taxonomy): domain Eukaryota; kingdom Metazoa; phylum Arthropoda; class Insecta; order Orthoptera; family Acrididae; genus Schistocerca; species Schistocerca americana. Next base: position 266,737,438 of record NC_060121.1, on the reverse strand, counting down.
AATCATACAAACATTAGAAACTTAAGTTTTCCATATGTTATATATCTCAGCTGTATGCAGCTTAGGTCCCACACGGACTAATCAATGTCTTCTTGATCCATTGCATGCCATTTTTCAATTTTCTGCACAGAACAGGAATCCCTACAAAGGTTTAATGTGTAAAGTAACTAAGATATTCCTACACTATCTTGCAAATTATCTCAAAGACCGATTTGCTTCCAAACACCATGGAGCTCTTAATGGAATTTAATAATGTGTCATTCACTAAAAAGTGCTAAGAATGACCAACTCAAATATTTACTGACTACAGTTAATAAAACATGAGTGATACATAAGAAGGACACCAACTTAATATAATTGTTATTACTCATTGGATGGAAAAAAACGCCTTGGTATAGATGTGCCTCATGTTCAGTACAGCTAGAATTTTAAAATTGTGTCAATTACCACCCCCCCCCCCCCCCCCTCCTTTTTGCAGAATTATCTGACTTAAAAAGCCTTCCATGATTAGCAACACATTTAAAGCTATCTTACTCTTTTTAGTTTTGCTTGCAATCTACAGAAATTTTATGAAATTGTATATTGAAGTTCCAAAAAGAAGCTTGTGGTGAACAGTTGTAATATATAGTTTATTAGAATATTTTATTCATTTATCTGTTTTTCTATTTGGACAATATTTTACTGAACACAATATTAATTTGGGTATCTAATATTACACTTAATGGAGGGAGATAAATGTAGAACATGTAACACTGATAAAACTGCATAAAAAATTGATTAGAATTTGCAAGTGAGACAACTGTTAAAAAATTAATTGGTTAGTCACAGGTGAAAGTTTTTCTGCGATCTTAGAAAGCTACATCTCTTCACATTTTTTGACAGCCCATATGTAAATATTGTTGCCACTCTACAATGCCTGTTTTTTATTACTTTTTTTCCCTATAGGTTGACTTTGAATGTAATAGCAATACTAATAATACTAACAGAAATCATTTTCTTCACTTACTAATAGGATGTGTAACAACACTGAGATCTTGGACCACAGAGACTGTCAGATCCTCTCCACTCCCCAGCACAGGTACAGCGCCAGAGGACTCCCCATTCATTTCTGGATCTCCATCCATTTCTGAAGATTCCCACTCTATTTCACCTGAAAGTAGCCTTTCAATCATCAACTGAAAACACACAAGTGTATACAGAACAATCAAATTTCTAGGACAGAAAGGAGGTCAGCATCAGTCACAACATCATCTGTCTCTTTTATTGCATTGCAGATTTAGAGTTCAACAGACAATGTTGCTATCATCTGTGCCTATAAATAGTCATGTAAACGGAAATCTCTGTTGAAATTTAGAACTGCAATGTAATTTTTAAAAAATGGCATTATGACTGACGCTGACCTTCCTTATGTCCTGGATTACATCATGGTCATGGGGCACAACCACTCCCAAAAAATCGAACATAATAAAATTTATTATGTTCACAGAAACCTGAAACAATGTATAGTCATAATTTCTAAAGATACGTACTTCACTTATTTAAAAAAATGAAAAACTCACTGTCTGAGCTGTCAAATACAACTGCAGGTTCTGGTTCAAACCTGACTTGGTGTATAACAGTTCGAAGATTTTCTGATAGCCAATCTGAATCATACCATGATGCAAGTTCTTTGTCCTTTACTGTCTTCTTACGAGAAGTTCTCGATGCTTGGCATACCTAAACAGCAAAAATATAGAATATTATCTGAGAAGTAAGAACCGATTTTAACAACAAATATCTGAAATACAATTCCATGAAAGTTACAACTTGTTAACTGCTACAGTTATAACCAAAAGGGAGACCAATACATCATGATCTACGTAACAAATTGTCTCGACAAGATCACAGAGAAAGTAAATGGCTTTTTATTCTCTGACATGGTGAACCCTGGAGATACTAAGAGGTATCAGATAGATTATATAATGGTACAAGGGTGACGTACTTGAGGACAATATTCTGGAAATGGAAGAGAATGTAGATGAAGAAGAAATGGGAGATATGATACTGCATGAAGAGTTTGACAGAGCACTGAAAGACCTGAGTCAAAACAAGGCCCCGGGAGTAGACAACATTCCATTAGAACTACTGATGGCCTTGGGAGAGCCAGTCCTGATAAAACTCTACCATCTGGTGAGCAAGATGTATGAGACAGGTGAAATACCATCAGACTTCAAGAAGAATATAATAATTCCAATCCCAAAGAAAGCAGGTGTTGACGGATGTGAAAATTACCGAACAATCAGTTTAATAAGACACAGCTGCAAAATACTAACATGAATTCTTTACAGACAAATGGAAAAACTAGTAGAAGCCGCCCTCGGGGAGGATCAGTTTGGATTCCGTAGAAATATTGGAACACGTGAGGCAATACTGACCTTACGACTTATCTTAGAAGAAAGATTAAGGAAAGGCAAACCTACGTTTCTAGCATTTGTAGACTTAGGGAAAGCTTTTGACACTGTTGACTGGAATACTCTCTTTCAAATTCTGAAGGTGGCAGGGGTAAAATACAGGGAGCGAAAGGCTATTTACAATTTGTACAGAAACCAGATGGCAGTTATAAGAGTCGAGGGACATGAAAGGGAAGCAGCGGTTGGGAAGGGAGTGAGACAGGGTTGTAGCCTCTCCCTGATGTTATTCAGTTTGTATATTGAGCAAAAGCAGTAAAGGAAACAAAAGAAAAATTCTGAGCAGGTATTAAAATCCATGGAGAAGAAATAAAACTTTGAGGTTCACCGATGACATTGTAATTCTGTCAGAGACAGCTAAGGACAGGTAAGGACTTGGAATGTGTGGACAGTGTCTTGAAAGGATGATATAAGATGAACAACAACAAAAGCAAAACAAGGATAATGGAATGTAGTCGAATTAAGTCTGGTGGTGATGAGGGAATTAGATTAGGAAATGATACACTTAAAGTAGTAAAGGAGTTTTGCTATTTGGGGAGCAAAGTAACTGATGATGGTCGAAGTAGAGAGGATATAAAATGTAGACTGGCAATGGCAAGGAAATTGTTTCTGAAGAAGACAAATTTGTTAACATCGAGTATAGATTTAAGTGTTAGGAAGCCATTTCTGAAAGTATTTGTGTGGAGTGTAGCCATGCATGGAAGTGAAACGTGGACGATAAATAGTTTGGACAAGAAGAGAATAGAAGCTTTCAAAATGTGGTGCTACAGAAGAATGCTGAAGATTAGATGGGTAGATCACGTAACTAATGAGGAGGTATTGAATAGAATTGGGGAGAAGAGGAGCTTGTGGCACAACTTGACTAGAAGAAGGGATCAGTTGGTAGGACATGTTCTGAGACATCGAGGGATCACCAGTTTATTATTGGAGGTCAGCGTAGAGGGTAAAACTCGTAGAGGGAGACCAAGAGATGAATACACTTAACAGATTCAGAAGGATGTAGGCTGCAGTAAGTACTGAGAGATGAAGAAGCTTGCACAGGATAGAGTAGCATGGAGAGCTGCATCAAACCAGTCTCAGGACTGAAGACCACAACGACATGGTGAAACACGATTTTCTCTAAATCGTAGTTCTTAAAGAAGAAAACTGAAGGACCGATAAACTAGGTACACCCTTAAATGGGTTTATTACTAGTTCTAAAAGTAACTGAAAGATGATTTGAATATATACATGCGATGAGAAGTCATGTTCCTCATCTTCAATTATGTAACTGTTTACACTACCACATATCCCCGTCTAAAATGGGGCACACTTAGATCTAATCACTGTAGAGAACTCAAGAGTTAGTTCAACAAGTCAGCATAATATTTTTGTTCTTTAACATCCACAGTTGGAAAAATAACTGTTTTTCTATTATCATTCGTGTATTTCCTTTTGTTAGTCTGTGACTGAACCTGAGATCTTCCACTAATGATGCATGGGCTGCATGTCTAATTGCTGCATACTTGGAAGTTTGTGCTTGGACTCTATTCTTCTTACAATTACTAAAAACAATTTCGTAATTTCGTAAGATATGCCTGTATAACTGGCTGTAGAATTTGGTGAGGAAGGGAGTCTGCGAGTTTATTCAGTATTCCAAAACTGTCTGAACCCACACATTAATGATTAGTAGATCCCACACAGCTATCAAATTACAGTGATGTTGATTGCTATATTTTATCTGTTTTCCAAATAGTCCTAGATTAAGATCAGGTGATTTGGCAGGCTAACCATGGTGTGATAGGAAGTCTTCATCAAACCAGAAATGTATGAGGTTTGATCAGAAAGTAACTGGAAATTTTGTTTTTCTTACACTGAATGAAAACTGCTAATTCTTGAGAGTGAGCTGATATTTTTAACAAGAAATGACATTAAAGAATATATTTATATTGGAACATCAATGGCAGAAAACCCTGACTAATGAACAAGGGTCAACAAGAGGTTCGTGAACTTACATCACTTATTGTCTGAACTGTCCACTGTAATACTAGAAGGCATATGATTTACATAAATAACGAACAGGAGTAGCCCCAGGACTGATCCCTGGAACACTCCCCATGTAGCTGTGCCCCTGTTGGACTCCACATCATAGCATTTCCCATTACTGTGGAAAATGACCTTTTGCTGTCTGCTCTTAAAGTAAGGGGTGAACCAATTGTGAGCTATCACCATATTCCATAATGGTACAAATCCTGAGGCAAAATTTTTGATCAACGTAATCAGATGCGTTAGTTAAATAAAAGACGGCGCACACTGTTCTAAACTTCTTTTTTAAATCCCATCCAGCACTGATCGTTACGTATCTGGCTGTTAGAGAGCATCAGGTACTACATTTGTAGCCTGGCCACTGTGTTGTGGTTGAGGTGGTTGCCACTGGATATTGTATTAACTGTGTACAGCTTTCGGTACTTGACAACAAAATTAATGCTTTAAGATTCTCTCCTGTACTGTTGTTTAGGCAATGCTTCCAAAACAGGACTGCTTTAGCAATCCTGTGTTTCACACTGAACTTAGCGGCTCAAAGTGAAGAAGAATGTGATGTTGCTTCATTAGAGACTAAGTGATGATAGTTCATTGGTTGAGCGATACATGCTCGCCAGTTGTACGAGATAAGTACATTCACTGTGTCCCAGCCAACTCCTCCAAGATGTATGTTAACAGAAAACTACAGTGAAATACGTGGTTATACTTCATAGCAACACAGACACTAAAAAAAGAGAAGACGTCAAGTTCCACAATATCTTAGTCAAAGTCCAGTGCACTCGGGATTTTATTACTGGAGATTTAAAAGTTACCTTTAAATGTCTATACACAATGTCATTCATTATGTGATATTTGTCATTAATAAAAAAATATTATTTTTGGAACATAACTTGAAAAAAAAGTTATTAAATTATGGGGTTAATAGAGGCGAGGAACAGAATTGGCCACGACCCAAGTGAAGGAACCTTCACAGTATTTGCCTGAAGTGGATAACCACAAAATGTACATAACGATGGCTTAGGATTTGAATCCTCAATAAGAATCTTCAATAAAAATTAAGTGATTAGTTATTACATTCTGTAATTAGGTTCTTTCTGTAGAACAGACACATACTGATGCCCACCAAAAACCCTTGTCAGAATATGAGACTAAGAAACACTGTGCACACACAAAAGACCACTCAATATTTGACATGATTGTGGAGGAATCAGAAAATATAAAAATCTAATTTACGATAAACCTTGAAAATGCAGTGCAAATGATTAAGAGGGAAAATTGCAATGATACAACCAAGAGGAGTACGCTGGATCACTATGATAAAAACTGAAAGACTTTCCAAAACCACTCAGAATTCTTTACGAGTTAAAAATAGAAAATTATAGTAGAACAGTAGACACTGAAGGTAACTGACCAAGACTGACTCATAAAAGAAGCGGGGAAATAACTGAGGTAAGCAGATTTTAGATGAGGAAAAGAAACTGTATTAACTGTGAATGGTATTAATGGTAAGAGCTCGATGGGTATGGATAGACAAATAGCAATATTCCTCCCACAAGATGTTTTAGTTCACAACACAAGGAGATGAAGCACAGTTACCTGAGAAGATGCGAAGTCCTATTTAGATTTCATTTCCTTTTAAGATAAGCGCAGAGTGAGTGTGTGTGTGTGTGTGTGTGTGTGTGTGTGTGTGTGTGCTAGCTTAACACTCTACCTCACACATTCCCTTCATTGTAACATAGAGAACTATGTTCATTCAACACCTGTCACATATTTCAAATTCTCCTTCCCTGAAAATATTGTGAAACTATCAAAAACTATTTCCTGATCTTTCCTGATCAGGAAGAAAGTGTAATGATATTTAACCCTAAATTTCCTGTATTTATTCATTCCCATCAGCAATGTTTTCAATTTATTGTGCTACATATAAGGACTGGATTTGTTAGGGTAGTGAATCGCTTATTATCTCTATTAGTTTGCCAATGTGCTTCTCTGCAGGCATGTTTCAAAGTAGTTTTTGCACAGTTCAAAGTCTGTGTCTCTGCCTTGCAAGGTGATGAGTGCAGCAAAGTTAAAGCACTTTTCTTCTTCTGCTTCCATGAATAAGTCACTTGGAAATGCACATGTTTAATCTCATCGTACTTCGCATACATCATATGTTTACCATCACTATTATTATTAACAGAGCTAATAAAGGACGTTTTTAACTGAATATGTACATCAAACATTTAAGCACAAAATAACTCTTTCTGCTCCAGGTCATCATCGCCAGGAATAAGAAACATCAAAAAACATCCTTCCCACTCCATCCATAGTGGTAGTCTGCCACCCACTCACACAACAAAATATTCTGGCCCACCCATATGCCATAGCTACACTCAGACCGTCATCACTTTGGTCATATCCCAGTGGAAGAGCCGGGTTCAACAGCTGTACTATGTATCCACCTGGCACTTCCTAATCCAGTCCAGACATCCTATCCCATCAGAGGCAGTGTCACCAGTGAAAAGTATTGTCAAATGCCAGTTCTGCTGTAACTTATGGATAGCCTTTTATCTGGACTACCAACACATTGTCCATCCAAATGAATGATCAAGAGCAAAGCTGACCATTCAGAGGCAGAACATCCCGCTGAGCACATGTTCAACTTCAATAGTTGCTTAAACCATCTAACTCTTCCTTCCCTGCAAAACTAACTTTTCTCATTTAAATAGACGTCAATAAGACAGGTTTCAATCCTGTAATCCTCCGGGTCTAAATGTTTGCTTGCCCCCGCCTTACACCACGTTCCCCCATTCCTGTTCCCTCCTTCCCACCTCACACACAAATCTACACTCTCAAACTTTCCCCTCTACATTGTACCTCTTCCTCTGATCTATCTCCCCTTTTACAAACCCACTTCTTAACCTAAATATGTGCCATGTACAATTCCTCTTGCCACTACCAGGGTCCTAACCAGTCACTTTCCTCGTCTTGTGTGCCAATGACCAGTCGATCGCCTATCTACATGAGATGAGTGGTTAATTCTATTCATTCCAGTCTCTCTCTTAGCACTTAAACTGTATCTATTACAACAAGCAGAGCATGAGGAAAATGGTTACAAGATCACAGATTTACATGAACCTCTCAAAAACCAACAAGAAACAAATTCATTATTTTATGAAATTACTTACTTTGAAATCAACTGTATAAATTAATAATTTAGTTATTTTCTATGTTCCTAACCAAGTTAACTGAATATATTTAAGTAACAATAATTAATAGCCACATTTTCTACATAAAAATTAGTATCTAAATAATAACTTAGCATTTAAAACTGTAAAAACCCCTCTCCTCTCCCAGTTGTTACCTGACAAACATCAAGATTTCATAAGCAGATAACTGCCCGGTTTTGTATGTGTATTCTCTCTGCTTTCTAGCAAGACAGAATATTTTTCTACCTTTAGTTGGCTACAGAAAACATTATTAGCAATGAATACTAGGACTTGTTCTCTAATGGCTAGAATGCACCCACCAACATGCAATGCTCTCCATGGCTTAATGCAAAACATATTTCAAATTTGGTTTATGAAGTGATTTTAAACATACCTGTGACTGTTGATCTTCATGTTCAGCAGTGACAACTGCCATTTCCAACAAGTAAATTACAATTGACATGACATGTTCAGATACGGTGTGACCAACAACTGCTTTATGCAACACTACAAATGCTGCAGAATGAAATACGCGTGATCGTAAAATTTTGCGGGGATCTTCATATGCTTCATGGCAAGGTGCTGGTTCTCTGAATGGTGGCCAAGGAGTACTTGCAGACTTCAGTTTTCCTGCCTGGTGAACACTGAAATGTAAAGTGTATACATAATAAGAAATGAAACAAGAATTATGTTCAGTAGAAACATAACTTCCAATTTAAATAATAATAATAATAATAATAATAATAATACACAGAACAGCATATACAAATGTACTGCATAGAAGGAAAATGGCAATGCACAAAAAAATCTATTAGTAGCTGTACACGATATTTAATCTTGCCAACATTATTCAGGTTTTCACACAGCATGTGGGAAATGGTTCTCTACAAGCTCTAAATGATGGTATAATATCTAGAAACTTGTTTGTCATCTTCATTTGTGATGCTTATAAGCAACAGCAATGGCAAAGAATAGACTACTGTGGGTCTTCTACCAGTGTGACTAAGTTTATCAACAGACATGCTCTATTAATATCGGATCAATCTTCTAAGCCAAATACCAAACAAATCACCTCATTTTATACAACATGGGAGAACTCATATAAGAAATCAAATACTGAGTCCCTAAGTAGGTAAATGCCAACACTACACATAACATTCTATAAATGGACTGAACAGTAAGGCAGCAAATACATATTGCAAAACTCAAACATTCAGGTTCATAGTGTGGCTGTCAGGTATACAGTGAAATGTAAATTGTGTAAAATTTATACATGCATGTTGAAGTAGTTAGTCTTTTGCTTACTTTTGCCTATCAATTTAATTGCAACTGCTATTAAAATGTTATACTGTATATGCATTCTTGGTAGTTTCATTAGTGTGGTGCAAAATAAATAATTACTTTTACTAGAACCCACAACTGGTGATATTGATGTGATAGCAAGTACACAATACTCACTCCCATCGTTATTTGAATTTTACTGCAGCAATTTAAATACTTTTTTGTTTTTTGTTTTTATGACAAACTCATAGAACGACACCACTAAGGAAATATGACATGCACCAATGAAAATACCACATACACGGTTTTTGTAAGCAAAGTCCCACTCTATTATCAAAAATATTAACAACGAGATGATAAGTTATCACTATGTTTTGGGATTGTTTGATAGCTAAGATGCTGAGCTGATTTCAGATTACATGTCCAAATTTTAACAGCTTCTCAAACACAGACTTTCAAGTCTTACCAGAGAATTTGAAGAATCAGAGTTACACAAAGTTAAAAAATTGCTAACCACAATGGAAATATAAGACAAAAAGCCTGCTACTTTGCTCCAAGAGATGTGAGCTCTTGCCAGAATGCAAATAACTGACGATTTTTTTAAGAACTATATTTCTTCAACTATTACCAACCAACGCACGTTCTATACTAACAGCTACTCAAGATGTAAATATTGACGCAGTGGTTTCTATGGTCAAAATCATAGAGATTACAATGCCCAGTCGGTTTGCATATAGTACGGAAACTGTTTCGTCTCCATTTCAAGATGAGAGAGCTTCCCATCTGGAACTAACAATCCAGATTCAGAAACTATGAACTGGAACCGGATCAAGGAGTATGTAGAAATCACTACGGCATGGACTAAAACAGCCTGCCGGTATCATCACAAATTTAAACAGCATAAAGAAATGCACACTGCCATGTTCCTTTACATCTCAACAGTCTGCGAACATTCAGACAGAAAATTAGAACATTCAGATAAAAAATTAGTATGCTACTCACTTGGGGCGGCACAAAGTGAGGAAGGTGAATAATCTAACCACCTGTTCGTAACAGATCATAACACACATCTTTGATTGTTGGTAGACTCCAGAGCAGGTGTTTCTGTACTGCCAGCAGCAGTTCAGAAACAGCAGCTCTAAATTGCAAACTGTTCTGCAATATACACATATGGTGAAAGACTACTGAACCTCGATATAAGCCTCTCATGAAGGTTTCCATGGCCACTTCTTCTTGCAGATGTTTGTCAGCAAATTATTGGTGTTGATTTCTTCAGTCATTATGGTTATGGTCTGTTGCTTGGTTTTAAGCCAAAAAAGTTACTCAACTGAGAAATTTTTATTGCTAGTACAGGCTCCGTAGATGTACCTACAGACAGTTTAGAGTTTTTGATTGACTCACAGCATAAATATCAAGACTTGTTAGAGAGACATCCTAACACACTCACAGAGAAATCAAATTACAATTCTCCTGAAGTTAAGGTGCAACACACAATCACAACGGGACATCCAGGCGTATGCAACAGCCGGCAAAAAAAAACTTTCAGGAGATGATCAATGATCAACCTTGACACATGCTGTTTGTCTGAAAGCTGCTGATCTAGCCCCCTCCATCTCATTCCAACGAAATATGGAACTTGGCATCCCTGTGGAGACTATACAACTTTTAAATGCTATCACAGTGTCAGAGCACTAGCCAATTTAAACATTTCAACCGCCACCTCTCCAAGAGAAAGACATTCTCTAAAGTTGACCTTACCCATTTCTGTTGCAACAAAAGGTGTGCCTAAAATAGATGTCATAACACCATTTGGATTTTTCAATTATTTGAAGATGCCACTTGGGCTACACAATGCAGCACAAACTGTCCAGCATTTTATTCACAGTTTTTTGAATGATTTGCCTTTTTTGTATTCCTGTTTAGATGACATTCTTGTTGCTTCAGCGTCAGAGGAAGAACATATAATGTATCTGCAATAGCTCAATGGCTGGATAAATACCACCTTCACATTGGCATACGTAAATGCATTTTTGGAGAGGAAAAGATAGCATTCTTGTGTTATCAAAGAGTTTCACCATTAGAAAAAAAAGTGAAAATAATCAAGGACTTCCCTCATACTAAGATAGTAACTGAATTAAGTTGTTTTTTTAGGACTGGTGAATTTTTATGGACGCATGCTTCCACATACTATAGCAATCCAACGACCTTTAACTTTTGCAAGAACACCAAGAGGAAGGATAATTGCCCTGTTACTGATGAAACAGACAAATTGTTCAAGAAGTTTAAAGAAGAACTATCTACTACAACTCAGCTTGCTCATCCCGCAACAGATCTTCCCTTGCTTGTACTATGCTATAGGTGCTTCTTTACACCAACTGAGAAAAGGAACAACTGAACCACTTTCATTTTTCTCCACGTCTTTCACTAACACACAACACAACTACAATATTTATGATTACAGATTTTTGGCAGCATATTCGGAAGTCATACATTTTGGTTATCTTTTGGAAGGCATAGAATTCACAATATTCAGAGACCACAAGCCATCAACATTCGCCTTTAAACAGCGCCCAGAAAAAGTAACACCCTGGCAACTGTGCCACCTGGAATTTCTGTCAGTCACTTCACCACAGATATTCAATATCTTCTTGGAGGAGAGAACATTCCTGCTTATACATGCTCCAGAGGTAGTGGACATCATGTTACAAGCTAGCATTTCGTACACAGACATAGCAAAGTCACAAAGCAGTGAGCCGGAACTGATCAAAGTGAAGAATCCAGAGTCCTGTTGCTCAGTGTTTGTAAAAATAATGTTACACTTTAGTGTTCTGATGCAGACCAATGCTTCATTTCACAAAGCGAGGAACGGTGAAGAGCTGCAGCATGTACAGTGTGATGCATGTAGTACAAACACTGAATATTGCTAAGACAGCTGCTTAAACTTCTACACAGACACAAATGTTTAATTTAAGGACATAGACCTTCTATCTTTATCAGGCAGCCACATTCTTGGATTCCAAACCATTATCACAACATTTGCCACATGATGCTACCACAACCACATCTCTCTATAACACAGTGTCAAGGCACAAATGCAATTGCATTCAATCATAACAGTGCTGTCTAAAACACCTCATTATTTAGTATATACAATATGAAGATGGTGCATGTCAAGTGAATAGCTGTTATAACAAGACTATAGTTTCACATAACCACATAAAGCATATCAGACTCAGGGTTGTACTTACTAATCGCCAAATCTATCCATAGAGGTCTGAAAATCACGACGATGAACCGCACGCAGCAACACATGTATTGGATCGTATAATTGTTCCCACACTACTGGTCTAGGTACGTACATCCCCTGTTGCATGTGACCACTAGCCTCCAAGTTGGGTGCTTTGTACTCTGCCACCTATCAAAGCATTGCATTGAAATTTTATTATGAAGTTTTTAATCAAGATATATTAATTACTAATATGTGTTTAAAAGAGAAATTAGAAACAACAGAAACATTCCATAATTATTTTAAATTAAAACCAAATCTTACAAATCAGGCTGTCACTATCTCAAGTACTGAAAATAAAAACTCACTTCAGCCAGGACAGATTCAAAATCACGGCTCTGAGCAGTTCCACATCTTTCTGGCATGAGTTCTATCAACTGACTGTGAGTTTTGTCACCCATGCACAATAATGTTACCATTTCCAGTTGAGAAAGAGAGGCATCAGGCAAACCTGTGAACAAAGAATTTATGATGAACTTCTACACAAAATGAATAAAACAATTAAATAAAAAAGATATATCATCTTCCCCCCTTATGTTGTGTACCATCCACATCCTCATGCAACACTTTTTTTATTTACCGTGTGCATACTAAATACATACATTTCTCAATTGAAAGATGCATTGTGAGCCTCACTTCACAGAGTTTCAAATGTAATACTTCCTCTATCTTTAATTAAAGCTACACAAAGTAGATTCACTGCAATAGTAGAACTAGCTAAATCATTTCTGGTGGATGATTAATTTTATCAGAACAAAGAATTTATTTCCTAGCACAAATGTAGAAGATGGTGGATTACAAGGTGCCAAAGTGAATGATAAGAAGATTACTGTGTTCCATAGAAACAGATTGATGAGGATCTCAAAGGTTATCAACTAGCTCCAGTGTAATTAACAAAGTTAAACAAGAAAGAAAAATACATTTGTCGAATCCAGTCATTATACCATTTTGTCAGCAATGAAAACGCAGAATGTGTCCTCCCTGAAACAACAGGTGTCAATAAATTCCTTACAGCAGAAAGCATCAAAAATTTACCCTGTATACTACAGATTTGAAAATTCCAAAGAAATGAAAGTACAAGGGTGCTGAATCTGAACTATAAGGTGGACATAGAGGGAAGAGAAATTTTGCAAATTTGTAATGTGACATGACAATACCACTGAAAGTGAAAAATTATTTTCTTCTCTTTATTGAGACTCAAGCTATCACTCTAGTCAGTGCCATCATACAGTTTTCTGAATGGACAGGCTAAGTTTTTCTTGGATAGGGCTGCCTTTGTTGCCACCTCATAAGGACTCATTCGTGGTGGGAACATTCCTCATTCCTGTTGCAAACATAGTTATAAACATTCTAAGTGTCTAATGTTGGTTTAGCAGGCCATGGCAGATCTGCATATGGATATTTTTCTGCTGGGTAAGTATTTACATTATCCACCTTGCAATAATCCCACTTTTCAAACATATTTTCCATAGCATTCCAACTAATTTTAACCCTTTCATTAGCACCCTGTAGTCTTGCAGTTAGCTTTGCTAACACTCAATCACCAGGCCCAGGATTCTAGTTTCAGCCAGTTTGGGGATTTTCTACGCTCGTGACTGGGTGTATGTGTAGCTATCATCATCATCATCATCATCATCATCATCATCAACAACAACACACAAGTCACCAAAGTGGCATCAAATAAAAAATCTTGCACTAGGCAGCTGAATTCCCCAGGATGGACTCAGGGCCAGAATGCTATACGTATTTCATTTCATTAACCCTTTTACAATCCACTGTCAGATCATTCTCACATAACGGTTTTACCTTCAACTCAGATGACATCAAATTTACTTTCTCTTTGTAACTGTTTTTTGCAGTCACCAGTTGAACATGTTTCCTTATGTAGTACCTAAGCATTCAGACAGGTAGCTCAAACAGTATGCCCTACTTCACAGTACGTCACATGTTTTGATGCCCGCAACTGATAAAATGTTTGAGTTGTTTTACTTGTATGAAAATGACATGGAGAAGAAATGCAAATTATAATGATATCATGGCATATTTTATACAGGAATAGTAAGGGTAAAGGCTAGTCAAGTGTCGAGAGTGAGCAAAAAACATTGTTCACATTTTACGTGATGTATATCCCAATAAATCATAAGTTAGTGATGATGAGGAAGAAAGTAACACTAATGGACTATCTTTTGCATTTTACTGGAAAGTTTACTGTGACTGTACTCTCATGAGGTTCCTAAACTTGACTGGACAAGAGATATTTACACTTGCTCGAAGTGCTCAGCTAGCAATGGAACTGGAATTTTTTTGCTTTCTATTACCGAATGAACTTATTACAGAAATGGTTATAATGTCAAATATATTTACAACAGAAAAAAGACAGAAGGTGATTCCACTAGTGAAGCACTAGATGGCAAGTTGAATGATGGTTTATCGGAACAAACGAAGGTCCAATTAGTTGACTATTTTACAAATAATTGGCTGGAGAATATCACATTCTTCAACAATGTTAATACGTACATTTCATACTGCATCTATTTACTCATTTACCCAAGGGGAAACAAGACTGATAGTGAATATGTTGATTATCAAATGCAAAGAGCTTTATATGTGAATATTTATGAGAGCACAACAGGTTTTGAAGACAGGACTCTGTTCAACTGATATGATCCAAAAGTAGCCCAAAATTATGGTTTTCAAATCTGTTCTTTAATTATCAAAATGGCTGCAGCTATTTTTCTAATTCCCCTTTGTAACAATTCAACACTTGAAAGTACTACTCATACCGATTTGACATTAGTGTATTAAACAGTTATTAATTTCGAACAAGCTCTGCAGGCATACACAGGTGATTCAGGCTATTATATCAACACAAACAGGTTTCAAAAGAAGACCAAAATTTGCCCCGAATTGCATAAACTGAGAGGGCATATATGATAGACAGTTATACCATTAAGAAAGGATACCGTTACAATGTGATGAATACTTTTACTCTATGAAAAGTGTATCTATCAATCCAATATGCATATTATATGCTGGTCACCCCTTAAAAGAGATTTAGTGACACTGTTGAATACATTCTTTATCCCCCCAAACATTTTCTCACTGGTTATGAACAAACTCTCATTCCAGTTTGGGTAACGTACAATTATCTTAGAAAACACAATGTTTATGGGAAATGTGGACATAATTAATCATTACTGTGGATCTACATTTACAAGAATGTCAAACAACGAATGGTGGAAAAAATATTCTTCTAGTTTATGTAAGTTTCAAATTTTGAACAGTTATTTCCTTTACACCTTGGATAAGATAAAGATAAAAGGAAGGACACATCTTTGTTGCAGAAGAAATCTTGTAATTCAACTTGCAAGTAACATTAGGACCAAAAACTCGAGGAAGAGGGGAAGACCATCATCATCCCAAGCTTAGGAAGTCTGAATTAACAGGTATATTTTATAACCCTCAATAAAAACCAGTCAATGACAGATTGCAATAAATTAAATAAACAAATAAAAATTAAAATAAGAAAATTGAAGACAAAAAGTATTCTGTCTCTCATGGCAAGCAGCTGGAAGCTAAGACTTCATCTGTTGAAATTGTTTTAACAAAGACTATATAAAAATATTCATACACAAGAACACAGTTATTACAGTATTACTGTAATAAACAACTGATGTTACAGCCTTATGGCAGGATTAACTTTTCTGCTTCCTTCTTTGAAACTGTCACACCATTACACTTATCATCAACATCCCATAAAAAATAAATAAGGCTGTCTGGCAGTATTAATTTGTTAGAAAAACTGAAACAAAGTTGGTTGAGCAGGATAACACAGATCCTTGGCCGTAGTCTGCTAATCTCCACAGATGAGTTGGTTAATACACAGTACACTGCACACAGTGATAACTGAAAAACAACACCTTTAAAGTGGTTTGTCAGATACATTCTTCCCACTACTATTTAAGTGTATAATCTGGCACTCTATCGAGCACTCACACACTCTACAATTTTCATACATTTTTTTAAAAATGCCTATGAATATTAAAGGGTGTAATTTGTTCATCAGTTACGAATTCAATGCTCCAGGTCTGTCCCAAATTGTCTTGTATGTCAGACGCCACATTAATCTGTAGCATTTATGAATATGATAGTCTCCTCTGACAATCTCTAAAGTCAAACTGCCTACATCTTCACATCCCTTACAACTGTTTTATTTCGCAGAAAAACGATAATTGAATAATTGTCTATTTGGTGGCCAGTACAATTTTGCCACATACAGTGGTTTGGTTTATCATATGGTTCTCATTAACTAACTACTTAATAACTGTTAGTTAATTAAAAAAAATTACACTTCCCACTACGTGTATCAACACGAGTTTTAACTATTAGTACCTACCTAAATTAGTTCTAATGCTCGTCAGAGTAGCTAGAAAAGTCATGCAACTTTCTAGCATGGGTGCATCATGTTCACCGTCAATGTAACTGTTATGACATGCCTGGAAAGGTCCTAGGCTCATCCATTCCATAATGTGGAACCTAAAAATGATGGACAACAGAGTCTGGTTAGCAACTGACAAGAATGAAATGTTCACATGCGAAACCCTAGCTGAATGACAATATGAAAAGATACAGCTTTCTGTACATAAAACAAAACTGTCAATAGTACTGAGTACACTAGGTATTCACAAAACATCAACATATATTATAAAATCCCCTGCTTCATTTTTCAGTCTATACATGTATGCTAATCTCAGGAATTACTATAGGTATCTCAATATTGTTTTCACTAACAGATAACTGATTAACAAAGAAGGTTTGTGTATATAAATTATTACTACTATGCCAGAGAAGTTGTCTAGCTCTGGACACTTAGTGCCACTATGCGAAGCAGAGGGGGCCGCTAGTTCAATATAAAGATTCCACTCCACCTGACATTTCTAAGAAATGGTTACAAGCAGGAATGCAAAATAGATTCTAAGAGATTTGTCTCTCCATAAAATTAGGAAATTAATTCTTACAGACAATATAGCACAACAATAATCTAAATGAAACTTCCTGGCTGATTAGAACTGTGTGCCAGATCAAGATTTGAACACAGGACCTTTGCCTTTTGTGGGCAGTGCTCTACTCTCTGAGCTACCAGGCATGACTTACAACCCTTCATCACAGCTCTAAGGTCCCAAGTTCAAGCCTCAGTCTGGCACACTGTTTTAATCTGTCAAAGTTTCGTATCAGTGCACACTCCACTGCAAAGTGGAAATCTCATTCTGGAATAATCTAAATGTACAGCATTTAAATAGGAAAAGTCTCTAGGTAATTCAAAGGCAGATACTTACTTTTCCAACACTGTCATAAGGAAGTTTTCAGGTGGTAGCTGTGTTGCACATATCTGCAACAGGTACAAGTCTGCATCAACCATGGAATTACAGAAGTTGCACTGGATGTAAGTCATTGCTTGTCCTTTTATCTGGAGACCATTACGAACCCACATGCCACTCAAAATCTCATAAAATGCAACCTGCAAAAAATTATGAAGTCCATTAGGCAAACAGACATAAAGAAATATCAATTCCAGTAATGTGCTCATTAATTTGAATACAATTACATTTTAAGTAAATAGCACATCATACAAGAATCTCAGCTGTTATTACTCCTCCCCCGACCTTTTCATTTTCCTGCAGTTCAGGATTGCAGGAGTGAGCTATGGGAAATGGATAATCTCGGACTCTGAAGTACCCCACTGTCAGTAGTGAGAGGAAAAGGGTGCTTGTATCATTTGATAGGAACTGTCACCCACTTCAGAAGCTATGAAACTTACAGCTTTCAGAACAACAAGAAGCATTCTAAAGAAGATACTGCCAAGTCCTGATAGAGTGAGTGCATATGAAAACACATCCATTCTGAGAGAGGCAATCATGAGCCCGCGGCAATGCACCCGTCAACACGCATACTGTCTACAGATGAACTGTCAGTGAGGCACATGTTACAGATTTATATTCAGAATTCCATCTGTAGAAAAAGATGTTGGCTCTGCAGATCAAAAATAAGGTCTTAACGCAATGAGAAGATTTCACTGTGTTTATGCAAGTGATCTATGAAGATGACGCCAAAGTAATAATATTCATGAGTGGTGATGTTCAATTCCCTTGAATGTGTCTTAACAAAGATAACTACTGTTTTCTGGCATCTGAACAGTGCTGTGAAGTCATGAAAGACCTCTTCATCCCAAGTGTGACTGTATAGTGTGTCAATGCTGCTACTGATGTAATCAGGTCTAATAATTTTGAAAAGTGATCGTGAACTTATAATTTTAGATATACATGCAGAACTTCTTTCTGCCAGAACTGAAGAGACAATGGATACATGTGAAGAGTGCAGGATATGAGAGAGAGAGAGAGAGAGAGAGAGAGAGAGAGAGGGGGGGGGGGGGGAGGGAGTGGGGGGATACTTGAGAGAGTATGCCCACGTTAAAAAAACTCAAAGTTAATGAAGCTGAAAGCTGCCCTTACAGAAGAAGTGGGTTTGATTAATTAATGTCTGTTGGCCCAAAGTTGTGATTAACTTACGTCAGGGAGTTAAAAATCATACTCTAGAGAATGGAAGCCACTTGGAATATATAATTTTTTGTGAGTGACCACCCGTAAGTCAAACAGAAGGTGTTAACTTTTGACTTTGTATAAATACAAATTCTCTCTTAAAATCAAGATACTACTGTTCATTTGGAAACCATATGTTTCCAGAGGCACTGGAAGTTTGTGGTGCAACTACCTAGAAGCTTGGCATTCTGGGATCAGCAGCATATTTTTAAAATTTTTAAATGAACACAGCACCATTTGACTGTATTATTGTTTATTTAACTATGGCCCAGGTTTTGGTCTTTCATGCAATTTTCAAGTGACTGAGTTCATGTCATTAACATATATTGCAGGACATCAGGCTCAAAATTGGCTATAAATTAAGCAAAATATACACTCCCCACAAAATATGAGATGTAAAATCATCATCTTGTAAAACTATCAGTAAATAATACTGGGAACAGATCAGTTTAATAATAAACAACAATATAATCAAATGGTGCTGTGTTCATTTAAAAATTATTGTAGGACTGTTGGTCAGCAACATCAAAAACTGTTCATCAGCATATTGTTTGTATGCTTGCCTCTGCGCAGAAATCAAAGACTCTTTCTAAAAGCTTCTCCTGTCAGTCCAGTAGCCTTATGCTAGACTGTACCTACTCCTTCAGACACATGGAGCACATTTTTCCATTGAAAAGTACCAAAATGGTCAAAGCAGACCGAATCTAGACTTTCCAGAACAAACTTCAGGACTGTAACACTGAAGCATACTGTCCAATTTGAGAATCCATCCCCACAATGACAGCCATGCGAGTTAATAGGTAAATACAGGATATTTAAAAGTTTGTTAAATGAAAATATATTTACTTTACAGATGGAAAAAGTACCTTCTCTGCCTATTCCTATTGCCTCCAAATAACAATCAGCAATTGACAATTTATTATGGGTACTGACAGAACAAAGAATAATTTAAAAGGGGTATCTTTGTTTGGATGTGCCATCCCATCATTACTTCCAGGCAGACGACACCAATTAAAATACTAACCTCGACGTAGTATTATTATTCTGGAGGGGTTATGCTGTATTAAATGTTATATTAGAAGCTTTTTAAATATTTTAAAATGCATCTTAGATCTTTTTGTAGGAAATAGTTTTCTGTCCCTATTTCACCTGAATCCTGTTATCGAGGGTTATCACTAAAATTCAAATATGGCACAGGTCCATTTTGGACTATATACCCAATTCTTCATCTTGTCAAAATTAACAAAATATTGCCTCCTTCAATAGAGAGTGGAGGGAAAGGTGGATCATAATAGTCTCATTTATGATCAGGATAAACTTCTTTATGCCATGTTTTATTGCAAAAAAACAAGATAAAGTCTTTGTCACTGTATCAGAAAGTGTTCGATACTGAAACAAATGTCTGTCCCTTGTCTTGACAAAACGATTTTGACACTAGAGCGCAAAGAGAATACACTGATGCTTCACTGAAACAGCACACTGATTAAGCAACACCATCTATGTGGCTTCAAGACAGTCTATTTTGTAAAAAAAGGGCCGTAAACAGCACCAAATAGATTTGTGATCTTCAAAGAGATGGCAAACCAAGTGGTACTTGTATCTGTAATGAGTTCATGTGTTCCAGGTAGAGTTGGTTCTGGCTCACATGGGAGAAGTGGCAGTTGTATAGTAAGAATACATTGTGGTTGCTTCCTTTCGAGACAGCGGAATCAATTTGTGGCTGCCTCAGTGAGAATATAAAGAACTACAGGTTCTAACTGACGAGACAGAAGGAATCATCACTGGCAGTGTACAATTTAGTCGCAACTGTCAATACTAGAGTATCCTAATTTTTTTCCAGTCATTACTTGGTAAGAGTGAATGGGGTGCTGTGTACTCTTAAGAGTTCCGCATACAATGGGGAGTAGGAAGCAATCTGATGAAGCAAGGACGAGAATGTGTGAGAGCAAGAGAAACCTTATTTTCAGAGGTTTTTTGACATACAGGCAATGTGCTAGCGTCCTTTTGTTTTCCTCTTTTATAGCAGCAATTCTGGCAATGTACTGGGCTGCCACTATGGCTATAAGCCGTATAGTGTCTTGTACATTTAGTATCGTGTGAGACCTAACATACATCTGACAAGGACCTATTGTTGGTGTTTACTAAATTGTTGCATCTGTCAGAAATCTATAATTAGTATAGGTACCTACTGCATCAGTGCCGTGACAGTTTGTCACAAAATATTGATTGCTAAACACATCATTACAAAAAATATTAAAGCAACTAGCAGACAGTAAGGGGTTAAACAGAAAGCCCGGAGGACATTAAAGACAGTTGTTACAATATTTTAGGGACTTTAAGACGCAGTTTTTTCTTCGAAAAATTGCCTCCAAAATTCAGGTGCCTCTTATACTCGGAATTAATATAAAAATATCCAGTGTTTGATTTAAAATTCCAGCCAGTCTTAAAAATGGCCATATATTCAATGCCGCAGGAAACCTTTCTCCATCTGGCAACACTGGATTCAACTGGCAACAGCAGTGCACAGATGCGACGAACACAGAGTTGCGGGGATTCACAAGCTTGCTAACACTGTCTTCCTGTCGCTGGGGCATCACAAACCTAGAATCTAGCTTATGATGCCTTATTGCAATCTACGGCGACAGTGAACTTGAAATGAAAGTTATGTGTGTTATCAGTTGTAGTACAATATTTTTTTAGCAGCTAGTTTCGTAAAAAAAAATAAAAGGTATTCGTACCATGTGAGCTATAAATTGAAAGTAAGAACATATGAAGAACATTGTAATAGAACAGGTGAGTGGCATTTCGGCCCATCACAAACACAAAAACCTTTCGCGACTGGCGGGCTAGTAAAAAAAGAGGAAGACTAATTGAGCAAATAGACGACTGAATGCAAAATGGTCAAAACTAGAAGATTACGTACTGAAATAGATTCAAGGACGGCATCAAAATGGCAGTCGAATTAATACAGAAAGGATTCAATTACGCCGCTCGTAAGCTTGCGCTACAGTATAACATAACAGACTTTAAGGGTGGACTTAGTTGGTACTACAGGTTTATGAAGTGTCATGGGCTTAGCATGCAAATCAAAACCAAAAGCTCTTAAAAAGCCATAAGAGTATGAAGAGAAAATATTATCTTTGCATCGCTTTATTATTCAACATCGAAAGAAAACCACTGTTGAACTAAGCCAAACAGCGAATATGTATGAAACACTTCCGACATTTGACGTGCCGAGTAACAGGACTGTTGCCACGAAAACTTCTAAAACTGTAAATATAAAAACAAGTGGACACGAAGGAATGCGCTACACTGCTGGCCTTTGATGTTGTGCTGACGGTACTAAACTTAATCCAATGATCATTGTCAAGCGCGAAACAATGCCAAAACCTTTTGAAATACCACCAGGTGGTGTTCACGTACATGACAAAAGGTAGTATGGACGAGGCTGATATGCAACTATGGATTAACAGTGTGTTGTTGATGATTATGTTTAGTATGTGGGGCGCTCAACTGCGTCGTCATCAGCAACCATACAAAGTCCCAATTATGACACAGTCCGTTTTTTATTCACAATCCAATTCCAGTCACTGTCACCAATGTCACCCGACCGGGAATCGAACCCGGGACCCCGTGATCTAGAGGCAATAACGCTAGCCACTAGAACACGAGCTGCGGACATTAACCGAGTGTAGTAGAGAAGGGAAGTTTTATCGTCGAATAAGAGTTCTCTTCTTGTGCTAGATCAGTTTAGTGGTCATTTGAAAAATTCTGTGAAAGAAAAACTGAAACAGGGAAGAAGTACGTACAGAGCTTGCTGTTACTCCGAGAGGACTGACTTCACAACTGCAACCTCTGGATGTCTCAATTAATAAATCATTTAAAGTGTGTATGAGAGACGAATGTAATAAACGGATGATGGATGAAACACAGCATGAATTCACGACGAAAGGTGCTTCAAAACAACCTACAATCAGACAAGTGTGCCAGTGGATGAAACAGCAGTGGTCTAGAGTGAGAAACGATATTATTGTTAAAACTTTCAAGAAGTGCAACATAAAAATAACACTATCGAAAGCAGTGATGATGATGAAGAAGAAGGTTCAAACGACGATTTTCAGAGATTTTAAAGGTGAGTTCCGTTTTATAAACTATGAATTTTCTGTCTGACTTTGCAGTCAAATGATAAAAATATTTTTTTAAAAAAACTGCTTAAAAATTAAGGTGCATCTTATAGTCCGCAGCATCTTCCAGTCCATAAAATACTGTATCCCTAATACGAGAATAAAACATGACAGATTACGATACATACAGTTACCAGTGCCAGGAGCAAAAAAAGGTACAATGAAAACATAAGACACAAAAACTTCTGGCAGCTGTTACTGAAAATAATTTTCCGACTCCACAGAATGTAAGGAGCATCCTGTGATGCAGAGAACCCGAACCTGAACTACTGACTGATGAAAACATATAATGTGCCTGATGGGTCTACATTTGTAGCACTCTCTGCCACGTGGCTTGTTTACCTTTAAGAACATCAGGAGAAGAATTCAACCCGGAAAGTTTTCTTGCCAACTGTGACGCATAGTGGAGATTCTGTAATGCGTATTACATTGATACTGAGGTTTAGGATGAATTCATCTGTTTCACTGAAGGGAAAATAAATGGTAAGATCTAGAAAACGATTATGCGCAGCTACATTTTATTCAACGGGAAAGACAGTAGTATTAAAAGTTTGCAGCTTTTAAGATGGTAATGCCCCACGTGTATTGTCGGAAGTGTCACACTGCTTTGACAAGTGTAAAGTTGAAACATCAATTCTTCGGCAGCCTCTACAACCACCAAATCTGAATATTTAGTCCCTGTCATTTGTACAGCGAGAAATAAATTGCGCAATTTTTGTGTATTGTATGAAATTAAATTGAGCGCTACATAGGTTCTATAATAGGGCTGTCGAAAAAATATCGAATATTTTTTCAAACAAAAAAAAAAAAATGTCGAATATGTTGGCAATACTTCTCCCCCCGGTATATCGATATCAAAACGGCAATATCGAGTGCCGATATTTTTATTTTGTGTTATATTTTTTCACAATTTTTGATACGTATTTGTTCTTTTGAAACTAATGTCGAACATAATTTGAGCTTTCATCAGGGCCATTCTTTTTCTTTTAACTGTGTGAAGCAAGTATAATGTGGCACGAAAGAATTCCAGTTGTACTGAGTTGTGGCTGTGTGAGTGGAACAACAATATTTCCGATGTGAAGAAATAGCACACCAATTGTGTTAAAAAGCCAACTACTTCACGTCGGCATTCTTCAAATACATCTGCTGAAAATGATGAACAACAATCTAAATGACAAGCAGTCTTTGCGGTGAGCGGATACGTGTGAGGGAAAAAAACGCTTATGTAATCGGCGCTCGGAGCCACCAACAGAAACTGCAACGTTTAGCTTCGCCACGCAGTTTTGACACTACAACTGTTTGGTCGCTGGCGTTGGCAGATGTGAAAAAACAGGGAAGTCGACATGATGTCTTGCAGACAAATCCGATATGTGGCGAAACCGAGCAAAGGGCCGATTAGACACCTTTTATTGTGACACTTACATGCAATTACCATTGTTAGCAAAGAGATTATCGGCAAGCGTGAACGTGCAACGTTTTCCATTCAATTCTTGCTCAGAGGAAGCTAGGCAGGCTGCTGGCTTGTTGATGTATGGAGTATACAGCTCTAAAACCAGTAGTATTTTTATTTACAAGGTGAAGCCGACACTTTTCTGGGCAGGTATATCGATATTTTTTCCGTGACATATCAATACTTTTGCCCGATATATCGATATACGATGATATTTTTTAAATATCGATACTTTTACAAATATCAACAGCCCTATTCTATATCATTGATCTGCACGAGGATTCAGACTGTTTTAGATATCTAATCCATCCCTACAAACTATTCTTGTTTGGGGACTACAATGTTTAAGTAGCAGTGGGATTAGTCAAGGTAATATGCTGCTACCTTTCTCCAATCAGAATGCCGGTAACAGACAGTTAATGGGGGATCTAATGACTACAAAGTCTTTCACGAGGAAGTTCTTGGATAAAATGCCGTACTTTCGATGGTTACCTCCATCTGACTAACATTGGCGCCGGCCGGATTGGCTGAGCGGTTCTAGGTGCTACAGTCTGGAACCGCGCGACCGCTACGGTCGCAGGTTCGAATCCTACCTCGGGCATGGATGTGTGTGATGTACTTCGGTTAGTTAGGTTTAGATAGTTCAAATTTCTAGGGGACTGATGACCTCAGAAGTTAAGTCCCATAGTGCTCAGAGCCATTTGAACCAACTAACATTGGCAATTTATCCAAATTTGACATGGAAGTTTACGAAGAACTTCTATTCCTTAGGGATCTAATGTTTAACACAAAATTCAATCCGTGCTGCTGATCGATATTTTTTTTACATCGTAATAGATACGTATTTGTGTTCCTCTGTACAATTCATGTACGCCCTACACCCGATTTAATAAGTTTTTGGAAGTAGCAAAGTTCGAACAAGTTACTTACATTCTGGATTTGTCCCAAGCAATTATACACTGAGGAGCTAAAGAAACCGGTACACCTGCCTAATGCCGTGTAGGGCCGCCGGGAGCACTCAGAATTGCCAGAACAAGACGTGCCATGGATTCGACTAATGTCTGAAGTAGTTCTGGAGGGAATTGACACTATGAATCCTGCAAGGCTGTCCTTACATCCATAGGAATATGAGAAGGTGGAGATCACTTCTGAACTGCACGTTGCAAGGCATACGACATATGCTCAATAATCTTAACGCATGGGGAGTTTGGTGGACAGCGGAAGTATTTAAACTCAGAAGAGTGTTCCTGGAACCACTATGTAGCAGTTATGGACGTGTGGGGTATCGCATTGTCCTGCAGGAATTGCCCAAGTCTGTCGGAATGCACAATGGACATAAATGGATGTAGGCGAACAGACAGAATGCTTATGTACGTGTCACCTGTCAGAGTCGTATTTAGACGTACTGTATCAGGGGTCCCATATCACTCCAACTGCACACGCCCCACGCCATTACAGAGCCCCCACCACCTTAAACAGTCCCCTCTCCGCTGCCAATGCAGGGTCCATGGATTCAACAGGTTGTCTCCATACCCGTACACGCCCATCCGCTCGATACAACCTGAAACGAGACTCGTCCGATCAGGCAACATGTTTCTAATCATCAACAGTCCAATGTCGGTGTTGAGAGGCCCAGGTGAGGCGTAAAGCTTTGTGTCGTGCGGTCATCAATGGTGCACGAGTGGACCTTGGGCTCCGAAAGCCCATATCGATGATGTTTCGTTGAATGGTTCGCACGCTGATACTTTTTGATGGCCCAGAAATGAAATCTGCAGCAACTTGCGAAAGGGTTGCACTTCTGTCACGTTGAACGATTCTCTTCAGTCGTCGTTGGCCCGTTCTTGCAGGATCTTTTTCCGGCCGCAGCGCTGTCGGTGATTTGATGTTTTTTTCGGATTCCTGATATTCACGTTACACTCGTGAAATGGTCGTACGGGAAAATCCCCACTTCATCGCTACCTCGGAGATGCCATGTCCCATCGCTCATGCGCCGACTACAACTCCACGTTCAAACTCACTCAAATCTTGATAACCTGCTATTGTAGCAGCAGTAACTGATCTAATAACTGCGCCAGACACTTTCTCTCGTGTATAGGCTTTGCCGCCCGCAGAGCCGTGTTCTGCCTGTTTACATATCTCTGTATGTGAATACGCATGCCTATACCAGTTTCTTTGGCGCTTCAGTGTATTACAGCAGTTAGTAGCACTGCAACTAACAGGCACACTCCAATGATTCAAGAGTTCAAAATGGTTCAAATGGCTCTGAGCACTATGGGACTCAACTGCTGCGGTCATCAGTCCCCTAGAACTTAGAACTACTTAAACCTAACTAACCTAAGGACATCACACACATCCATGCCCGAGGCAGGATTCGAACCTGCGACCGTAGCAGTCGCACGATTCCGGACTGCGCGCCTAGAACCGCGAGACCACCGCGGCCGGCCGATTCAAGAGTATCCAGCGTTTTTAATCTCTATTTCTTGAACAGGTTCATGCAATCATGGCATCACAGTGTGCAAAGACCACCTTGTTAGAAGCGTCTTCAATCTCTATCAACGACAAACGCTAAAATTTTCCATGAAATCTTAGCAACATTATCGCCACCTCTAAACCAAAATTCAGATTCTTGTGGAAGAATTTAAATTGAGCTCCTCAGCAGCAATTCGCTTAACAGGTATAAAAACAAATTTAAAAAATTCAGCAGTTCACCGCTAGTCTCTTCGAATGAGCAATAACCGCTCGTCAAATTTAGTTTAAAAAATAGCCCAGTTCCTCATATTCAAGACGAATTCGCATGATTCCAGGACCTCTGTTTTGGTGGGATCCAGAAGTGCTATGGCAGTGTGTTTATTTGTGCCCCTTAGAGACAGCAGGCGTTGTGGCACAATGCACGCCTTTGTGCTGTCGATTAAAGAATTGTCCCTGGTGCAATTGTCCCCCCCCCCCTCCCTCCCCCGACCGCCGTCATCGGGTATCCACTCGCTTTTCAAGTGTCGTCCTCCCCCCTCCCCATCCCCTTCTTCCCCCCAGGTCCACCAACACCGCTAGCCGCCGTGGCCAACATTCAGTACGCTGATCTTGGTGTAAGCTATATCAGGCCTTCGCTTCCCCCCTCCAGGTCCCCTCTTGGAGCACGTGATCCTACTGCTGCCAAGAGCCTCGCCTCGCACCGAGCACTTACGTCAACTCTTGCGAGTTCAACAGGCTGCAGGGCAGCTCTCTTCAGTTCGCGCAGCAACGCAGCAGCTACAGTTAGACCGGCTGACGCACAACCGGAAGCGTGTCCAGGTGAGTTCAAATGCTGACTTGTGCGTGAAACGAGGACAGCCGGCTTTGCCTGCGCCCACTGGAAATCATGCTACACTGCTGAATTATTCAATCATCTACTCTCTAAAAAAAAAAAAGCTGCTTTGCCGTTACGCTACAAAAATAATTAGATACAGCTTTCAAACTTTTCTAGCGAAAAATTACTAACAGAACAGCAAAAGGCCACTTAATTACCAAAAGAACAATCCCGTGTGAACTGTTCCGCATCGTCAATTCTCCGGCGAAAATACCAGCCTGCTTCTTATAATTCTGTTGAATTTCATCTGTTACTTCACAGGACGTTTTGTGCTATTGTTTATTACACACACATAATTTACTCGTACATGAACTACTAACTGTTTGCAGCTTTCAAAACGTTTGTACCAAGAAACCACTGTAACGAACGGCCAAAAAGGCAGCCACTGTTCTTATCATCCGCAGAACTCTTGTCGCACAACACCCCCGATTTTATAAATGGGTCTCCCTGTAAGACATGTAAGCTCAAATGACGCACGCTGAGAAGTTGTAGAATTGCAACACTCATGTCACTTTCTATATATGGACTGCTGGAATGTTTACAGAAAATGATGTCGAACATGTTCACCGGAACACATTGGTTTCTCCCGCTATAATTTTTTTATCTTACTTTTCCATCAATCTTCCATCTGCTTCGTTATTTCGAGTGAAATGTTTGTAAACATTTCGACAGAAAACTCGTCACGTTTCTGCAATCATTAACAAAAAAGAAACAATCACACAACAAAGTATTTCGCTCAAGTTCATCATACTGCTTAAATGCTCTTTCAAATTTATCATCTTCCAACAGAGAAACGGCTGAGGTTGATTACCTTCTAGAATATTGACTGTAAATTGTAGCAGTAGGTAATCTTTGGTGTCTTGGGCATATTGCGATAGTTGCTGAAACAGTTGTGAACGGGGAACGAGCATGTAATTCAAAATCAAGTATTGTCCCGACAGGCATAATTAATCCGTTGTGCTAACTAGGATTACAGTCTGGCGCATTTATATGAATTACATAGCGATGTTTCAAAGTGTGGGGGAGAAAATATTCTTAACTTCTTTCTGTCCCCACATTAACTTTAACAGATGTTTTAAAACTACACTGGTAACTTCTTTTTGAACATCGAAAACGGGAGGGATTTCAGTTCCGCGGCAAGTGTTAAGTTGCAAATGCAATATAATCCAATTTGAGAAATATGCACATCAATCCCAGAACCTGCTTTTATGGTGGGACTTCCTTGATGGATGGATGGATGAAAACATGGCGAATCCCTGTCAAGAAGTGGATGATACCACTCATCCTAGCTCGTGGTCATATTGGCAGTAAAAAACGGATGCTGGGCACCCGATGGCTAAATTTATGTGGAGGCTAAGGACAGCAGTTGCTTACAGTCATTCGTTGCTACAAAATAATTAACCTTTGATTTTTCATGGAGTTTTTTTAATCATCAATGCTTCATGTGGCAGTCATTAAAGTGTTGGATGCAATCGTCACTGTTGGGGTGGGGGTCGGGAGAGAGAGAGAGTGTGTGTGTGTGTGTGTGTGTGTGTGTGTGTGTGTGTGTGTGTGTTTGTGTGTGTGGGGGGGGGGGGTCTGTATGCTCCCACAGTTTGCCAGTAGTTCGTCACTAGTGATTTCTCAGTGGCATTTGTTTACGAGTACGGTAAACTCTCCGTGTTACTTGTTTCAAAGGCTTAAGGCAACCTCTCCCATCAAGTGTACACGTGTTGCGTTGTAGCTAACGTTAGGGGCTTCAAGACGGTCCTGTAACTTTTTATTTTCGATGGACAAATACGAATCTGTTTTTGTGAAGTAATTGATACAATAAATGACAATGGGGATTCAGGGACCAAGGGGATAATATTGTGGCCAAATTTTGTAGTTACTAAAGTTCGCGTATACTGATTAGTCAACAAAGAACTTAAATACTGAATGTGATTATTTTCTTTTGTGGTCATGTCAGTCTTTCTATCTTTTAATTCCTTAAAGCTCCTGAAAGTTTATAATAAAATAATACAAAGTACTCACAATTTGTATTTATTGAGGGAAAAGTGACATAAAACTCTAGGGTCAACTGAATTTTGAAATACGGATCTTCAGATTTGGATTCTGAGATAATCAGTTGGAGAGCCTCAAGAAATGGGTCTTGGCATTTGTCCGGATACACAAACAGCCCAATTACGAATTTTCGTTTGCCCATTTCCCACAAATAAATGACTTGACAATATATCAACAATGACAATGTCTGACTATATATCAACAGTGTCCTCCCAGAATTTCGTTGCAATCGAAAAATCGATGTATCTAATTACGCGAGAAATCTGCAGAAGTCAGTATACAAGATTCCATGGAAATCACGCAATAAAATACTATCAAAAGAATGAATGAAACAGTTGGTCAGCAATGAAGAGTTTGGAGACTAAAGAGAATGGGTAACTTAACGAGTGACGTCCGAATACAGTGCGTTAATCTCAGGATGTGTAGTTGGGAAACTATGTGAACGAAAAGATTTGCTTGAAGCAACGGAATGCAGATTTGGATGAGAATAACAAGTACGGGATTGCATAAATTGGAGGTGGGAGGCAATGAACACGCGTACTAACGGGAAACTTGTTTCAGACGTGTGATTTGTTTCAGACGTGTGATAACACACAAGTAGAGCTGGAGGATGAGAAACTCACGGTAATTTCGCTTCGCTGTTAGCTTCGTTGTTATAGTGGGTCGATGCCATTTACTGAAACTGATGAAAAGGTGCGAAATTCAATAATGAACAATTTGAAACAACATTCTTGTTGGAGGCTCTAAACAAAACACTGCAACAACTGAATTTGATAGTTTGGATAATATGGAAAACGAAGTTACGAAATCACAGACTAAAAGCCAATGGAAAAAAAAACACTAAGAAAGGCAATACAAATGTATTAACCTAAAACTCGAGAGAGTTTTCGTTACGTAGATCTGATTCAGATCAAACATTCGATCCTTTAAAAAACGGAGACCCTGCGTAAACACTGTCTCGCGATGACACACGACCTCGACCAGCATGCTGAAGATTTTCTGTCTGCGGAATAAGATATTATATCGAGGTCAAAATAATGGCCTGTCGATAAGTGACAACCAGGTTGAAGGTCAAAGCTATTGATATGTGTAAGTCTGCGAGAGCTCTGCTTCGTTTACTGATCCAAGGCTGGCTCGTGCCATCCCGTTCAATACGCGAAAACTGCTTTCGTTTTTTTCTCAGCAGTTCCGCATTCCCTTTTTTCCCAATGACTTGTTCGCCATTTTATGTTCGTTTCTTTCACTCCACTGCCTTGTGGCATACGGAAGCAACACAGGTTCCAAAGATGCCTTGTGGCATACACTTTGATATTCAGAGAGTATTACTCGTATTTTGCAAGGCAAGCGCACTAATTTTTGACAAAGTAAGCACAATAACGGGGGAAAGGAAGAATTCAGGTGAATTAATTTCTACGTAAACGTGAAATGTGTGGCGTACGTATTTTTACACTTAACTGCAGCTTCAGCTTTCCTCAGCATTAGTCCAAAACTTTGTACGTATGTCGGTTCACGCTTTTCAAAAGCTTCTCATTACAACTGAGGAGCAAATATAAAAGAAGATCACTAATCACCAACATTACTCGAAGAAAGGCTATCACTTACTCTCTAGTTATTAGCAAACGGAGGAATTTATGTTAGTGATTCTTTCGCATTTCATGAGCTGCTATCTACCAGAGTTTTTGATGTCTGCACAATGACATGTGCGGAGCACTTCAAGGATTCTATTAAAGTAAGTATAAGGAAGGTAATACCAAAAATATTACTCATGAAGCGTGAAATGTACATACATACGAACTGTCACTATATAAATGACCTGCCACATAGAGTACTCTATAAAATTTGCTTATAGTTTATTAGCCGACAGACAGTGTGATTCCGGATAATCATTTTTATATATCATAAAAATGATCTCTTAACGTAACAGTAATAAATGAGCAATATATTTACAGAGACCAAGAACGTAAGCAACGAGAATGATAAGGTTTTCCGTATATTTTTTAATTGTAATCACCACAACGCCTGCATATTCGCCATTTGTTTACTTTCAGGAAAATTTGCGTTTTTTCTTTTTAATAAAAAGAATTAAAATAATTAATCTTTTCTTTCGGCTTGCTATATATCTCTATGTTCACGCCCCACGTCGACAATAACAGAAGCAGACAAAAAAAGTGCCAAAAGAACAAGAACCAGTGGAACACAAAGTGAAAAGCGAACCGAACACGATCGCACGCAGGTCACTCAGGCGCGGCTAGCGTTTACACATGAAAATTGTCGTTCGCTGTTGCTCATTCTCTTATATTTGCTTCGGTGTAAAGGCGGCTTAAGATTTAAGGGAGATACGCGGAACTTCTCTGACACATCTGCCAGACGGGGTGGCGACAGGAAGGGCATCCGGCCACTCTCGGCAACTAACGACGCCAAATCCATAGTAACAGGGCCGACCCCGCGTTGAAGTGCGACAAAGGACCAAGAAAATGATAAATGATACTGGAGACCACTTATTTACAACTTACGCAACATTGATGTATGGCTCAAAGTTTTACTGTCCTTCAAAGTACTCAGCGATGTGGAAGTCTTGGGATACCCTTGGCAGCGCCAGTTGTTTTGACTGTTCGAATGGAGTGGTCTATTGCCTGATGAATCTCTGTAACAGTTCTGAAGCGAATGCCATGAAGCGTGCTTCCTTCGTCATAGGAATCGTGTTGAATTCACAAGGGCTTACGTCCGTTCCGGCCTCTTCGATTGAACAAATCTGTCACAAATTGCGCCCTATGCCTCCGAACTTTGTCCTGCAAAATGATGGTCTGAAGGAAACTTCGCCACTTATTTCTCTAAGCTAGTTGCAGGCCTCTTCCAAAAATGGAACAGGTTACAGAAAGAAGCGGCGACACTTTTCTGCAGGACCCGGCCATCATTTTGCAGGACAATGCCAGGCGCATATGGCACAAATTATGTATGATTTGCTCGATCGACGGGGCTGGAAAGTACTGTACAAACCACCACACACTTCGGACTATGCCCTTGTGGCTTCAACTTGATTCCTAAGATGAAGGAAGCGCTTCATGGTATTCGCTTCAAAACTGTTACAGAGATTCGTCGGGTAGTAGATCGTTCCACTGGTACTGCCAACACAACTGGAGTTGCTAAGGGTATCCTATCCGACGAGTTTCTCCTCGCTGGAAAGGGTTATGCACAAAGCTGGTGACTACATCGGAGAGTAAAACTTTCAAACATGTATCTGTCTTGTATAAATCGTAAATAAATAGATGCCACTATTAAAGTTCCAGCTCGCGTATTTCAAATAGCGGCACTCACCAACTGCCGACGGAACTTTTGCGTCGTCTGCTAACACACTATTAAAGTTCCAGCTCTCGTATTTCAAATAGCGGCATTCACACCAACTGCCGACGGAACTTATGCGTCATCTGCTAACATCTTGAGTTAACCTACTATTGTCGCGGATGTCTTGTTACTAAAACTAAACTGCGCCCGAACAGGCCGTGAAGTCCTAAAGGTACCGACCGGGCGCCGTGTCATCCTCAGCCCGCAGGCGTCTCTGGATGCGGATATGGAGGGGCATGGGTTCATCACACCGCTCTCCCGACCGTATGTCAGTTTCCGAGACCGGAGCCGCTACTTCTCAATCTAGTAGCTTCTCAGTTTGCCTCACATGGGCTGAGTGCACCTCGTTGCAAACAGCGCTCGGTAGACCGGATGGTCATCCATCCAGGTGCTAACCCAGTCCGACAGCGCTTAACTACGGTGATCTGACGGGAACCGGTGTTACCACTGCGGCAAGGTCGTTGACATAGTCTTGTTACAGTAGTGAATTTTGTGTCGCCTCCCTTTTTATTGACTGTTTTCTTTGCTTTCATGATGCATTGCGAGCGCGGATGTTGCATGTCGTCTTGATGCTATATTTTGTAGTGCGCTCTCACGAAAGAGACCAAATATCTGAAAGGTAAAAATTATTTTAAAACATATTAAACTGAAAATGCCTGCCTGCAACGTGCACAAATAAGGGCACCGACATATAATAAAGTTTTTCAGTTTTTAATGAAACTGCTGTAACAGTAAAATAGTTTTACTGGCGAAAAATTAACTTTGGACATATGGATAAAGCATAAGGGCGATTCTGTTCACATCAGTACGTAAACTTTGTCTACAACTGTCAAGAACAACCATTCATAAATTCTATTACTGTTACTGACGCCTTAAAGCTGAGGGTATATTATCACTTTTGGGGAATATCATGTGTTCTGCAACGGCGATCCTGCATAATCTGTTTCGCCATTCAGTGCTAGGCATGATACGGTGTGGAGGTCCAGTGTGGGTTGGCCTTAACCCCCCCCCCCCCCCCCAAAAAAAAACAGTATTTTCAACCCGCACGATATCTTTCTTCATTTTGCATACTTTCTAAAAACTAATGCTAGAGAAATTTAGTTGATTGGAGAGAAAAAAAAAAAGAAAAAAAAAACCACACACACACACACACACACACACACACACACACACACACACAACCTCTGCGAATCTTTCGTTCTCCGGTGTTTCAACAATTCAGCCTGACTATTTCTCATTAAAGCAGATTTGTACAAGGTCTATGGTGCTTATTTTGTGTGGTGTATTGCTAATGGCCCTCTAGTCTAGTGAGTATTAAATGCAGGTTGTGGCCATCGCTTTCCATAGGTGATATTAGTATAACCCGATTAAGTGGTTGGGCTTCGCGCTCTACCAGCCCGCGACCGTGAAAAATCTGCAGTAAAACGACGCTCTTATGCCAAATCGCGGCAGATACATGGCAACAGTGGGACGGAAGATGTCCCACTAAACACAGCGGCTTTGTTGCAGGCTGCCCCATTCTACTGTAAGCGACGCGCAATATGCGTCAGCTGCTGTGGCTGCCTGTGTTGCTGGCTGCGCTGCGGCCCACAAGCAGCATCGACTTCCGCGACATCAACGAGTTGGTGACCTTCCTCAGCAAAACGCTGCCCGGCGTGATCCATATGGCTGAAGCCAACAACAGCGAGGAAGATGGCCCTAGCATGCCAATAAAGGCCAATAAGGAAGAGAGGGAGCTCGTGGGCCGCTTGAAACAGGTAAGATTCCTTTCTGGTCCGAGATTTATGCTAGCTATATCGTAGTTGGTCAACATTAAGTGTTGCTCATTGTCGGCGCAAGCCTTTAGACCTGCCGACACTTCGGCAACTTGGCTGTCAAGTATATCGCTTTCAATAGAACTATCGAGTGGAGTGGCGCAGTGGATAGCGCAACGGACGACGGTTCAAACCCGCGTCCGGCCATCCAGATTTAGGTTTTCCGCGATTTCCCTGAACTGCTGCGGAAAATGCTGGAATGGTTCATTTCAAGAGCACGGCTAACTTCCTTCCCCATCACTGACACAATCCGAGCGCTTGTTCTCCACCTGCAATGACCTCGATGTAGACGAAACATTAGACCCACTCTTCCTTCCTTCTTTTTTCAATAAAACTGTATTGTCTGCACACATTTCTCCTAGTTCGGCAGATCCGTTCATCTGCCATACTTAGTTGGAACAATGCACCATTGCTGCTTCAGGCATACACTTCGCTATGAGTACTACTGTACGCGTATCTTTTTCTATGCAGAAATTGATATCTGGTCTATTTTTCATAAATGTTACTCGAATCAATTTGACATGCTAATAATATTTTAGGCCATTTGGGAGAGTTCCGAATTCACTTTGGGAAGTCCTCACTCATGCGCCAAAAATACAAATGGGGTATGATTGCCCTCAGCGAATACGTCACAATGTGTATTTCAATTAAGTAGATCGGTTCATCAAAGCTTTTTTAAAACCAGTTTTAAGAAAGATAAGCTTTTGTTGGATTCTTTATGTAGACGTCGACTAGAAACATGAACAGTTAAATGAGGAAGCAAACGACTTGCCATTTATTAATGTAGAGTGATGTACAAACATTGTTAGGATTTGACACAGTACCTTACTCTGAATCTCTTCTCCTGATGTTAGGAGACAACGAGAGTTAAAGAAAGCCGGAAACCACTCTAAGCTTTCATCTGGCTAACGATAGTTACCATCTTCCTGACGCCATCTTATAACAAATCAAAAATTTTAAATACACAATAAGAACATGGCTCTGAACACTATGGGACTTAACATCTATGGTCATCAGTGCCCTAGAACATAGAACTACTTAAACCTAACTAACCTAAGGACATCACACAACACCCAGTCATCACGAGGCAGAGAAAATCCCTGACCCCGCCGGGAATCGAACCCGGGAACCCGGGCGCGGCAATAAGAACATGTGGCATGTAATAGTTCTTGTTTCAAAATTAACATATTTGCCAAATTGAAACTGTGGTTTGTACTTTGAGGTTCATGTATGCCCAGTTTAAGAAATACATGACTGTGTCACTATAAAAGACGTTGCTATAGAAATAAACAGCGCCGTTAACAGAAGTGGCTCAAAATCCACTTTAAATGAAGACAAAGGATACTGCTGTTTTTTGATGTCTATTTCTTTAAAATCCTTGAAGAATTCTTATAAAAACGTTAGCACAGCAAAAACAAATGCGTCCTGGGATTTTCATTGAGGTTCGCAAATGACGCACGTAATTAGCAATTTAAACTACGTGTTCAACCGAGTGCTCCCTTCTTGACATGATCACTCCCATAATAATGCAATGAGGATTTTTGTTTCCAGAGACAGTTGTGAAATCAGTGTTTTGTCTACAGAACCAATGGTTTCCATGTGGCTGAGAGATGATTCTGGCCATAAAAAGTATTCATGAAAATTTGGCTTGATTAATTGGTTCAAATGGTTCAAATGGCTCTGAGCACTATGGGACTCAACTGCTGAGGTCATTAGTCCCCTAGAACTTAGAACTAGTTAAACCTAACTAACCTAAGGACATCACAAACATCCATGCCCGAGGCAGGATTCGAACCTGCGACCGTAGCGGTCTTGCGGTTCCAGGCTGCAGCGCCTTTAACCGCCCGGCCACTTCGGCCGGCTTGATTAATTGGTATAAAGCATAATATAACTTAAGAGTTGGACTGAGGCTTGATTTTTATAAGACCCATTTGCTGCCGAAAATGTCAAGGAAATCAATTCGCAGGGGTCCGAATTATTATAAACAGTTAATGTCCGTCCATAAAGCAAGAGCTAAACATGCTGGGGCAAGCCATTTACTTAGAAGAATATTTGTACTCATGAATGTAAATGTTTATATGGAACGGGTATTGACACTGCCTGTGTGTAGACAGCTGATAAACAGTTCTGCTTAAAGTTAGATAAATGCTCTGTTTGAAGTGAGGCAAACACAAGATATTTTAGAAGTAGCTGTTTATCCAAAATATACATAAAGTACCTCTCATTATTAACAGGAGTACATTAGCTCTAGTCATAAGTTGTTGTTAGTATACCTTAGTCCGCCCCGTAGATGAATGGTCAGTGTGATGGATTGTCAATCATCTGGGCCCGGGTTCGATTCCCGGCTGGGTCGGGGAATTTTCTCCGACCAGGGACTGGGTGTTGTACTGTCCTCATCCTCATCGACTGCAGGTCACCGTAGTGGCGTCAAATTGAAAAACCGGCGAACGGTCTGCCCGACGGGGGGCGGGGGGGTCCTAGCCATACTATTAAATAAATAAGTATACTTTACAGAAATAGCCTGCAGTGGTTGCTTCTGCCCATCCTTCAACATTGAGATGTTCTAAGCATATGCCAGCAGCAATGCCTCTACAGAGGAATGGGACAGAGCACAGGAGAATACCTATACAATACGCCATAAAAACACTATTAATGCTTTCGTTCGCTTCCAACAAAATTGGTCGTTCCGAGGTAAGCACACATTGTTCCTTCAGTTTGGCGTCGGTCTCATCAATATTTCCTCAAACGAGTAACAAACATGTAATTCACAAACACAGCATTTCAATAACGAAGCCGCGTTCAAACGGATTACTTTCTAAACGTAAGCCTGGAGAGCACCTAAATACTGTCCTCTTTACAGATTTAGTCTCCCTGCTTCAA
Organism: Schistocerca americana; assembly: GCF_021461395.2. Taxonomy (NCBI): domain Eukaryota; kingdom Metazoa; phylum Arthropoda; class Insecta; order Orthoptera; family Acrididae; genus Schistocerca; species Schistocerca americana. The sequence continues at coordinate 266,699,559 of NC_060121.1, read as the reverse complement.
ACACCCAATGCCAGATCAAATCATCGCCCAGCCACTCAAATTTGATTTTTTCGTGTTTTCTATAAACAGTTAAGGCGAATTTCGGAACGCTTGCTTTGGAAAGGCCAAGCCTGAGTTCCTGCTCTATCCTTGTCTAATGACCTCGATGTCGACGGGATATTAAATTCTGATATCCTTCCTTTTAAACTATATGCTGTTATTACTGTTGCTCTCCTCCTCCTCCTCCTCCTCCTCCTCCTCCTCCCACCACCACCTCCCACCACCACCACCAGTACTACTACAGTGATATTTTGTTAAAGCGACACACACGTAAAAAAGCTCTTCACTTCAGTGCCGCGTAAATCTTCCATGTACGTAACTTCCGTTTAATGATTCTGGGACTCCTCTTTCCAGCACAAGATGCTGGTTCAAATGGCTCTAAGCACTATGGGACCTAACATCTGAAGTCATCAGTAGCCTCGACTGAGAACTACTTAAACCTAACTAACCTAAGGACATCACACATTTCCATGCCCGAGGCAGTATTCGAACCTGCGACCATATCAGCAGCGCGGTTCCGGACTGAAGCGCCTAGCCGGCGTGTGTGGCCAAGCGGTTCTAGGCACTTCAGTCTGGAACCGCGCGACCGCTACGGTCGCAGGTTCGAATCCTGCCTCGGGCATGGATGTGGGTGATGTCCTTAGGTTAGTTAGGTTTAAGTAGTTCGAAGTTCTAGGGGACTGATGACCTCAGATGTTAAGTCCTATTGTGCTCAGAGCCATTTGAACCATTATTTTAAGCGCCTACAACCGCTCGGTCACTGCTGCCGGCCAAGATTCTGGCTCTACGTTTTTCGAAAAGGTCCTGTGGGCTACCAGAAGCTGGTTAACAAGTAAAGCGATTTATCAGGTGGCGCTAGGAAAATCTTCGGCTGTTATTAACAATCGAACACGGTAAATTTATCTCCTGACTTCCAGTAGTCTACCACATGCATCTAGCAGGTGAAGTACCCCAAAATCTTTACAAAAGTATAGTGACAGAACTTTTCCATTTATGGGATGTAACCAATGCACCATCCGTCCAAAAGTTCAGGCAGATTTTATTCTTGGCGTATATAAGCGACATCAGCGCAATAACTGTACACAACATATGTGCATTCGACTAGTTAGTTGTGAGCAGGCAGTGTTATGTACTGGACGTGCAGCCATAACGCGTCAACGTTGTCACAAATCGCAGAAGAATATCATACCTAAATCAACTGTTCAAGACATCCAGAATATGCAACGATTGTTCTGAACATCTGGACTCCCGAACAAAAATAGCGACACGTGGACGTCTGCCTCGACTTGACTGAAATCCAAAATGAGGTCAGTTCTTTCCTAGAAAAAATCGTCATTGGTGGCAACACCGTGTTATAAATGCGAACCTACCAAAAAACGACAAAGTGCACAAATTAACCTGAAGGGTCAACGCTTTGACGACATAACCGACATTCCAGCATATGCGACAGGAAAAACATCTCAAAGGATGCCTATTCTGACAGTACCAAATGGTTCTGTGCGTTGTACTCAAGAGTAGTGTGGGTGTGAGAAAGACAGTACAACATGTGAAGCATTAAAACCACTATCTTCACTGACTCTATTTTTTATTAATCCAATCTCGAAACTTTCTGGACAGATGGGGGGTTTTACAGATTCATTCAACGGACATGCAAAATAAGACAAAAACTCACAACCCGAAAGCGCTGCTGACGAAGAGAGGACGCCAAACCTGAGAAGGGAACCAAGTTGACTGCAAGGAGCAAAGTACGTTACAACAATCATGAAAATGAAGATTAAGAAGGAACAGCACAACGTGCTTATTCTCCACAACACCAGGGAAGATGGGCAATTCCCTGCTAAAGTCCATACTGTCGTGGCCACTTATTAAGACATTGCTCTCTTGTCGAGTTCCTCGGTCGTCGTTTGTTTAATGCTTTTTCTTTAAGAATGCCCACCACGCTTGCTGACGAAACGTCCGAAAATTTTTTAATGAAACGTCGGCCTAAGATCCCGGCCAACGAGCAATACGCCAAAGAAATATTAAAAATCTGGGTGTTATTTTCACGAATTTAAATAATGAGGCCATTTGGTGAACGGCATTTTCAGCAACGAACTAGTGTTGATCAATGAAGGCAACTTGACGTGGTCACATACCCGCTCAAGTTTTAATGAAAGCCAAATCACTACCGCGGCCAAATGGGTTGCTGGGCACGTGCAACCATATACCTCAGGCTCCCAGTGTGAACTGGCGATAAAATGTCTTAGGTCTTCACTGGGTTTTCTTTATACGCCTGTGCCAGCTCTAGGCTTCTACGAAGAAACACAGCTAGAATTCTGCGTGTTTGTTCCTTCCTACAAATTTACATTTTTCGGCATTAAATTCTACACTTTATTCTTTTAAACAAAAGACATCATTAGATTCATTGCTAAAATGTTCCTTTACGGTATATGTTAATGGAAATTTAACAAAATAGTGTCAGACAGTAGTGCGTTTTATGATGTCATCCACATCTCTTCATGAACGCACTATAACGCACGAAACAGGAATCTTACAATGAGGAACATAATATTTAGGAGACCGTAACTAGTGACATGGGCCGGGCAAATGCCCAGTGGGCAGGACATTTATAAATGGGCATTTGTCCAAAGCATTTAAAAAAAGTACTTTTTAAAGTTTTTACTGCTAGAATGTGTAATTTAACAATGTTAGAAGTTAGTAAATATTTACATTTAAATATAAATGTCATTGATTGCCTTTATTACTAAGAACGAAAAGAAAGAAGTGAGAAGCTTTTTTTTCCAACTAACATTCCAACTGGCTGTACCAAGGAAGGGCGCATGTTCTTGACAGCTGCTTATCCTTTGCAAAGCCCTTTTCATTTTTACCAGTTCTACTCTTTTCTTCTTCTCCCCCCTCCTCAAACACACCGCGAACACAGCTGTGCAGTGAAAAGTCGGTATAAAGAGAATAACAGTCCTAAACAGACGGCAAGTGTTTTTTGACAATAAATGTATGGTTAAATGTTAAACTGTTTCGAGGAGGGGGAATCTTTATTGTCAGAGGTAGTGACATTTGAGACAACCTATATTTTTCTTTTCTGCTCCTTTCTTTATCTTTCTTTCGTATGACTGCAATGCTGTGAAGATAAAATAAGAAAGACTAACATAAAAAAGATTAAATAACAAAGACTCATGCCCAAGACACTGGAAATGTTCGATTCCAATAACTAGTCAATTTCCAGAAAATCTGCGATTCTTGGACTTGTGGAATTGGAATCTGCACGTGACTCATCACTAATTAAAATCATTATGGATAAACTTTTTTACTAATTTTTTGCAGTAGTACAGTATAAGTAAAATTACTACCTACAGGCTACCTACTTAATATAAACTATACATCATTTCAAGAATAACTTTTAAACTTGAGTTTTTTTATTATGTACTCCCAAGAATTGGCATCATTAAAATGTATAGTTATGTTTACAGTCCAATTTATTTCCCCTAATAACATCTCCCTAACTCTAAAGCAACTTTTTCAACTTGGTTACCCAACCACTATACAAGTAGTGTTGAAAAACGCCTTTTCCAATACAGAATATCAATTCCAAATTTTTTATAAGCGCCACTTATCAATTAATCTTTAAAATACACAAATGCCCATCACTTATGAATTTTGAGCATTTGTACAGGCATTTATCCTGGACACTCGCCTCAACTTATAAATGCCCAGGCATTTTACATCACTACCCATAACATCACAGCAACTGTTACAGGTATTAGATTATGTTTCCCAAACTAAACATAAAGCATCCTGATCTGCGTTTACTATTTTTCTCCACAAATTTTAATGACAACTGGTTTTTCCATTTATTAATCATCAGCTTTTCCGCACAAGCGACTTATCATTTGGTGCCCACTCTCCCCTGTTTTCCTATGTACACGTTCACAATTCCCGCCCTTCTTTTTCTTGTGGCAATCCAGGATTAGGCCTTGGGGCCTCTTTCGGTATCACCATCTCTTCCTCGGCCTTCCCACAATTATAGATTTATTACATTGCTTGTCAGGGGATTCTCTGAGCTGACATAGGGAATACATACTCTTTCGAACCATATTTCGTTGGATTACTTTTTCAGTCGATGGTTTCACCACTAGGGATTTCCTTATTTCTTCATTTCTTATTCTGCCAGCTTTTCACTGGTCTAAGGAACGCCATTTATGATGCTTCAAGTTGTGTTAAGCCTTCTAATATTAATGTCGAACTTCCTGCTCCGTTTAGTACTGTGGGAAGTGTCACGACTATCAAATTTCATCTGGGTCTCTCTTCTAGTTTTACCCTTCAGTTTTCGTATCACGCCACATACGTTGATGGGTAATGATTTTCTTATTTTTGTCACATCCTAGATACTGGAGTGGGACGCCTATTATTATGTTGTTATATTATTGATGATTATTTTAGTCCTCATAGGGTAATTTGCATGAAAGGCCAGTGTCAGTTTTCGGTACTGCTTGTGATACGCACTGTATACAAATCTTTTACTTGAGCGCCTCTGGCGACCTTTCCAACGTGGTGCCGTCAGGTGGCACCTCGTGTCGCTTGGGCCTTAAACCGTCCCCGATGGCAACTTGTGGAATATAGGAAACCCCAATCATAGCTGAGGAAGCTTTATTAATAAAGCGAAATGCACCTTATTAAAAATACGTAATTTTTACCACGCTTAGAATGTAAAAAAGTAAAACTTAATTTAAAAAGTGTTTGTACACGTTGATTTAAATAACTTTATGACTGGCGTTTCAGTGAGTGGATCTTAGTTCTTTCTTGAGCGCCACGTGCTGGGTAGACGAATCTACAAACATATTCCGCAATTCCACCGCAAGGTGCTCAGTTGACGGCACTCTATACCACTATCAGTCGTTTCCTTTCCAGTTGAAATTACAGACTGGAGCGAGGGAAAAACGATTGTCTACATGCCTCCGCACGAGCCCTAATTTATAGTATCATCGCGGTTCTTACGCGAAAAAATAGGATCGTTCTGCAGTCAGATTCAAATACCTGGTCCTCCAAATTTTCTCAATAGTGTTCCTCGAAAAGAACGTCCTTTCCTCCGGGGATTCGCATTTGAGTTCCCGAAGCATCTCCATAACACTTGTGTGTCGATCGAACCCACCGGTAACAAATCTAGCAGCCAACCTCTGAATTGCTTCCGTGTCTTCCTTTAATCCGACTTGTAGCGGATCACAAACACATTAGCAGTACTCAAGAATAGGTAGAAGCGTCCAGTATGCAGTCTCCTCTACAGATGATCTACGCTTCCCTACAATTCTCCCAATAACCCGAAGTCGATCATTCATTCGCCTTTCCTACCACAATTCTCACATGCTCATTCCATTTCATATCACTTTGCAACATTACACTCAGATATTTAAACGACCCGGCTTTGTCAAGCTGTGCACCACTAATGCTGTATCCACAGGTTTGTTTTTCCTGCACATCCACATTAACTTACAGTTCATTACACCAATTATAAATTTTGTCAAAGGCGTCTGGTATCATCCTACAGTCAGTCATCTTTGAAACCTTCCGAGCATCGTCAGCAAATAACCGCAGATCGCTGCCTACCCTGTCCACCCGATCATTTGTGTGTATAGAAAATTGTAGCAGTCTTATCACATCTCCTTGGGAAACTCCTGGCGATACCGTTGTCGCCGATGAAAACTCGCCGTCGTGGACAACGTGGTGGATTCTATTACTTAGTTTTTGAACCACTCACATACTCCGTATGCTCGTTAACAAATGGAGTACCGTGTGAAATGTTTCTCGGGAATCTAGAAATATACTGTTACATCCATAGTTTGCCGAAACCATGTACGAAAAGGGCAAGCTCAGTTTCGCCCGAGCGATGCTTTTTGAAACTGTACCGATTCGTGGACAGGCGAAATACCCTTCAGACTTCAAGAAGAATATAATAATTCCAATCCCAAAGAAAGCAGGTGCTGACAGATGTGAAAATTACTGAACTATCAGTTTAATAAGTCACGGATGCAAAATACTAACGTGAATTCTTTACAGACGAATGGAAAAACTGGTAGAAGTCGACCTCGCGGAAGATCAGTTTGGATTTCATAGAAATATTGGAACACGTGAGGCAATACTGACCCTACGACTTATCTTAGAAGCTAGATCAAGGAAAGGCAAACCTATATTTCTAGCATTTGTAGACTTAGAGAAAGCTTTTGACAATGTTGACTGGAATACTCTCTTTCAAATTCTGAAGGAGGCAGGGATAAAATACAGGGAGCGAGAGGCTATTTACAATTTGTACAGAAACCAGATGGCAGTTATAAGAGTCGAGGGACATGAAAGGGAAGCAATGCTTCGGAAGGAGTGAGACAGGGTTGTAGCCTATCCCCAATGTTATTCAATCTGTATATTGAGCAAGCAAAAGAAAAATTCAGAGTAGTAATCAAAATCCATGGAGAAGAAATAAAAACTTTGAGGTTCACCGATGACACTGTAATTCTGTCAGAGACAGCAACAGACCTGGAAGAGCAGTTGAACGGAATGGATAGTGTTTTGAAAGGAGGATATAAGATGAACATCAACAAAAGCAAAACGAGGATAATGGAATGTAGTCGAATTAAGTCGGGTGATGCTGAGGGATTAGATTAGGAAATGAGACAAAGTAGTAAAGGAGTTTTGCTATTTTTGGAGCAAAATAACTGATGATGGTCGAAGTAGAGAGGATATAAAATAAAGACTGGCAATGGCAAGGAAAGAGGATATAAAATAAAGACTGGCAATGGCAAGGAAAGAGGATATAAAATAAAGACTGGCAATGGCAAGGAAAGCGTTTCTGAAGAAGAGAAATTTGTTAACATCGGGTATAGATTCAAGTGTCAGGAAGTCGTTTCTGAAAGTATTTGTATGGAGTGTAGCCATGTATGGAAGTGGAACATGGACAATAACTAGTTTGGACAAGAAGAGAATAGAAGCTTTCGAAATGTGGTGCTACAGAAGAATGCTGAAGATTAGATGGGTAGATCACGTAACTAATGAGGAGGTATTGAATAGGATTGGGGAGAAGAGAAGTCAGTGGCACAACTTGACTAGAAGAAGGGATCGGTTGGTAGGACATGTTCTGAGGTATCAAGGGATCACCAATTTGGTATTGGAGGGCAGCGTGGAGGGTAAAAATCGTAGAGGGAGACCAAGAGATGAATACACTAAACAGACACAAAAGGATGTAGGTTGCAGTAGGTACTGGGAGATGAAGAAGCTTGCACAGGATAGAGTAGCATGGAGAGCTGCATCAAACCAGTCTCAAGACTGAAGACCACAACAACAACAACCTTTTCGTAGACATACGCTTTTCGGTCTCTAGGAAATTTATTATACTCGAACTGAGAATATGTTCCAGGGTAAATGCTAAGCTCTGTCAAGTGTAGCTGGCTGTACGCCGATAACATTGCCCCTAACTAATACAACCTGTCTATTGACTTTTTTTTTAATTTACGGAGCCTTTTCACGGGTACTGTTACAGGTGGAGTACCAGCTGGACCGCGTCGCGATGCACAGTGCGGAGGCGGCACGCCAGGCTGCTATGCTAATACGTACACTGCCGCAGCAGCTGCGCTTCGAACTACAACTGTCTGAGCTCGACAGGCTGCTGTCCAAGGTGCGCGTGGTGGACGAGCAGCTGCAAGAATATATAATTAACGGTTGGGACAACGAAACCAACGGCTGGATCATCGAGCGGGCCACAATCGAGGACTTGGCGTTCAGCATCGTGTCGCACCGCGAGGGTTCCGTGCGGGCCGCACTCGACCGCCTGGACGATCTGCTCCAAGGCTCCTTCCACGGTTCCCCGCTCCTTATCAGACTCGCCCTCTCTATGCGTGTAAGTATGGATACCGTGCTTCTTCAGTAGACACAATGAAGCTCTCAACCAGAAGGCCGAGTACTAAACGTGGTCGGTTCTTCATTGCGAAGACAGGTTTAAAACAGCGTTCTACGATGTACATTATTCACCGTAGATTGAACCCTAATGTAAACAATGTTTAACACATGAATTTTTCATTGGAAACTGCTTTCTCTGCCCCGTGTGTGATCATGTCGTTCGTGTGCGACGCGAAAATGTGTGGAGTTCCTTCAAGTCCTGTAGTAAGACATAGGTGCAGAAAACTTAGAAAATATATAAAAACAGATGGTGCTTAACGTTTGCGAGAATATATATAAAGCGGCCGTGAGGGCATCGCAACTGCAAGTTAAAATACGCTAGCTATGACACTCCAACACAAACGTACCGTAATAATCGTATGTGGCTTACAGGAAGTATAGTCCAATGAGGTAACAAACTAGGAGAAATACTTACTGCAACGATTACATCCGAATTAAACTTACGATGAACAGAGTGTCCTCGGCAAGTCTCTTCATCCTTGCGTAACTTTAGTGCCCTACATCCTCTCAAGGCTTGGTGTCCACTACAATGTTTACTCCCTGCACTTCCCCCCAGTGTCCAATGGTAATAATGCTTTGGTGGGAATTCCACTCGCTATGGCCGCGCAAAAAATGAGGATGTTCGCTCAAGTTGTGTACAAAATGAAGGGAACTCGTCTCCATTGGTCCGAAGGCAGGGAAGCTCCGTCGCGGAAACAGGTCTGCTATCTGACCCAGGTGGAGGGAAGACCAACAAAGCGGCGGACTGGCAATAGAGCGGCTGCACTCCTCTCTCCTTCCACTTACCTCTTTACGTCTTCTAATGGCGAAACTGTCAACTACCACAGCAAATAAATGCTTTAGTAGGTGTGTACCCTACTTGAGCTTTCGCTCGGGCGTACTGTCTACGAACTTACTTGGCGCTACTTTTGGGGGAGAAAATGAGGAACGGGAACGGAAGAAGATTCTCCCCTCACGATGACATTGGCGGGTAGCAATTACACAAAGGGTATATATCACACACTGTTTCAATTAGAGAAGCAATATCCGGGTGTTACGACGTACGGGAATCAAGACTGATTATATGTTTCATATTATATAAAAATTTTCTAATAACCTACCAGATGAAACTAGCAGGAATGCTACAGTATAAATATCAGTTCTCCAAAATACGAATTAGAACGCTGCTAGAGCGCTGAAATATACACTGATCAGCCACAACGTTATGATCACCGACTTGCTATCGATACAAAGATCACCGACTTGCTATCGATACAAACCCGTCTAGGCAATATCAGCATCACCTGGCGAGGAATGACTGCTTGTCTTACACACGCACTGTGCATGCAATACCAACCACTTTGCAGAATGGGGAAGGCTCGCGATCTGTCTGAGTTTGACCGAGAGCATATTCTGATGTCCCGGGGGCTCAGCACGAGTATTTCGAAAACTGCGCAACTTTTCGGGTATCCGAGGAGAGCTGTGGTGTCTGTCTTTGTGGCGAAACGGGGTTGAGCGGCCAGCCCTTATTACAGATGTCGGACGTTTTAGGCTGGGCAGACTGGTAAAACATGACAGGTAGCGAACTGTGGCGGAACTAACATCAGACTTTAATGCTGGGTAGAGAACAAGTGTGTGTGAACACATACTTCACCTAACACCCCGAACGATGGAACTCCGCAGCCGACGAGCCATGCATGTGCCAATATTAACACCACGTCGTCGGCAACTACGACTGAAATGAGCAAGTAACCATCGGCACTGGACGTCGGTGCAGTGGCAGAGCCTTGCATGGTCTGATGAATCCCGATACCTTCTTCATCATGCCGATGGGAGAACGCGAATCCGTCGTCTTCCAGGGGAACAGCTCCTTGACACCTGTACTGTGGGATGGAGACAAGCTGGCGGCAGCTTCATTGTGTTCTGGGGAACATTAACATGGGCATGGATGGGTCTACTGGAGCTCGCGCCAGGCACCATGACGGCAAATGAGTATCGTACACTGGTTGCACACGTATACCCTTGATGACGATCATGTTTCCCGACGGCAGTGGTATTTTCCAACAAAATGGTGCGTCGTATCACAAGATCAGGTGTGTGATGGAGTGGTTCGAGGAACACAGTGGCTAGTTCCAAATGATGTGCTGGCCCCCCAACTCGCCAGATTTGAATCCAATCTAATACATCTGGGAGGTGATTGAACGTGGAATTTACGGGAATCGCGTGACTTTTGTTTGCAGATGTGGTGCCAAATCCCTACCACGGCCTCACTGCTTCCAAGCTACTACGCGTCGCCGATGTTATACGTGACATACCGACTATTAGATAGGTGGTCATAATGTTCTGGCTGATCAGTGTGTGCAATTCCTAAGTTTGATCTTAGCCGGTGGATTATGCTCTGCACGAATCCTTCAGACCTTTGCTAGTAACACTGGGGAGAGGTGAAGAACCAAATGCCTCTTTTTATGAACGCTGTAATTTGCTTTCGTAGTGCTATCACATTTTCTACTCTTGGAAAAAGGAAACTGATATTTCGCCCCGCCCCCTCTCCCCACCCAAACCCTCAAAAAATCGTAAAAAAGGAAACTTTTCTAATTAATTGGCTTAAGCAACCCTCCGTGGTCTCTGAGCTAACAGTGGCATACGAAATCTATTTTCTTTTTTACTAATTTGAAATCAAATTAACGCATTATGGACCATTCCAATGGTTGTTAAGTCATATGCGTGAGGTAGTTCTGATCTGAGTACAATCTGCTATCAGAAGCAATCACTTGTCGCATTTTATCGCCTGAGTCTTAACAAGGCTCATCCTCTGACATCCCGATTGTGTTTTTAGATAAAGTCGTGATCTTGTCGAGTCTCCGCTACCGACTGAAGATCAATGAATTGTTAACTGCCGAGAAGAATTATTATCTGTCTTTATTAAGTGCTGCAATACGCAGTACTTGGAATACTGAGATTATAATGAAAACCACACACGCTGACGGAACTGACGGTGAAGCAACCTTAATTCTCTGTATTTATATTCCATAAATCTGCTATAAGAGACTGCAGTACATCAGGACGGAGTGGTAAGGAGCTTTGAACGCCGCGATCGAGCCTGCTGTAAACGGTGAATGCATGATTCTAGCCTCCGCAACGAGGTACAAGCTTCGATACCCGGCCCGTATGCACTACGCGCAGTCGCCGACTGATTAACAGTCTCTCTAGTTTTCAGCTGACTGTGAATATATGCATTTAATTCTTACATATACAGTCTTACCATACCATCTCAGGCTTTGCTTTAAAAAATTAAAAGTAAAGTTAGGGAGATAGTATACAGTGATACCCGAATGCCTAACCTGCTTTGAGAGAAGGTTGGACAAAGTTCATAACGTTACGTTAGCGTTTATAAAGCGGTATGTATTCTATCGGCTGGAAATGTGCTTAATCCGAAAAACTGCCCATGGGTGTATTTTTTCCATCATCGCACTTTTGTAACAAAAAACGTCATTATAGCGAGTGACGCTGAGGGTGAAATGTGGGTCAACCATCGATGTATGACATCACAGAAAGGTTGAAAGGAAACAAATACAGTCAGTCGGCTTGGCTGAATCACGGTAATGATTAATACTGGAAACATGCGACACGAAAGTATTCTCGAAGGCGGAACTGAAAAAAATCGAGTTGTTCTGTATAAGAGTGCACTAGTTGTACATGAATCGTAAGTGATGTGATCTCTCAGATTTTCTCGGCATGACTGATCAATAGTGTGCTATACACAATTTATAAGACAGTTCATTAGACTGACAGCGGCAAAGGGGAAACCAAGCGCATTGTAAGTTAAATATTCGTTGGCGTGTTTCATGGTCACTTGATGTCATTTGTTTTGACAGGGGCGATCGCCAAAGCACACAAGTTGTGAAATTTGCGGTTTCCCAATTCCTTGTGAGATTCAGTCGTGCTTGCCTTATCGCTGAATGCGTCACACACAGATCAGTCGAGGAAGCTAGTTCCTGCACAGCAGCGGAAGTGAGTCAAAGTGAGCGAAGTCCGCCCGAAAGACGTTACCGGCGGTTGTGTAATTCCCCCTCCCCCCAAACTTCCTGATACGCTTCTAGACAATTCTGAGACTTCGTAAACCTCGTTGGATTATGTCTTGGATAGTTCTTACAATCAATAAGGACGGGGGAACGTTAGCCGGGCGGTGTTGGAGCATTATCGTCTTACGTATTTTTACAATTGCCAATCTGAAACAAAGCGCTGAGAAAAATTTAAGAACTACTGAGAGTTGTTCTGGAACATAAGGAAAACAACAGATACTGAAGAAGTAATTCTTATTAGTAGATAATAGCTGACATACTAAAAATTTTAGATGTTTCATTTTTGTCTCTGGAGAAAGTGGAAGGCAATGGAGAAAGCTTTGTGCATTCGCGAAGGAATGTGTGTGTGCCGAGAAAATCTTCGGAAGTACCTTTGTATTTGTACTGCTAAATGTTTTCCCTTGTTTTGCTCAGTTTAATTATGGGAAGTACGATGTGAGATCAGGGACAAAACTAGTTAGTACCAAACTGAACGGTCATTTGTCGAAATTGCGACTGGCTGCGGTGTCATCAAACTGCTTTCTTCCTCTATATGGAGAACACAGTCTGCAGCAGATGCTAGTGGCAGCTATCGTTTTCTCGTCACTATCTCCAACGCAACACATCAAATAAACAAAGACAATGGAAGGTGTTTGTTAGGTTGTCACGTGAAGGGGAGGTGAAAACTGAAAATATAAAAAATACAAACGTAAGAAACTGAACCTGTTCGAGAAGGAAGAAGAAACGAACTGATAACATACGGAGTGAACTTCACTGATAATCAATGTAAAGATACAAGAAGCAAGTATAAACAATGTCAAGCTGGTAACGTAATCGTGGGCCACATGTGTTTCACGGTCAGATGTGTGCTGCGAACAATGTCAAAATTCCACCACTGTTTTTCTCCTGTTGCATTAGATACAAAGGTATTAGGGTATCATCGCCGCACGCTAATGGAGCCCATGGATGTATGTGTGTGCCGCGGAGAGGGGAGCATCGTTACAAAAACTTAAGCTTTGGAACGCTTGACGCACTAAAATTAGTATGGCACATATATTAGGCATACATGTCAAACTTCTTACAGTTTTAGCGATTAGAAGTTGTAATCGGACACTCAACACACTATACTGGATTCAGAATACGGTAGGGCATTTTTATTTCCGGTGAGATTTTCATACCAGCTGATTAACGAAACAGAAGTAAAGTATAATACATATGACTGGTTACAACATTTCAGTCGCAACAGACGTACCACAATAGAAATAAACGGATGCGGCTACAACCTATTTCTTTACATAGCTTGCCGCCTACAGATTGCAGAGTCCCTGCAAAAAATACTTTGCTTTGGATCGTGTGTTGTTTCGTACGTTTAACGTGGGCCCTGAAACAAAAGGAGAATAAGAACAACGAAGAAGAAGGAAGCCCTGTTCTTATCAACAGCGGATGCGGTCCGGACGCGCCCTATCACTGTCTATGTCTTTTCTCGCCGCAACCCGATACTTGACGTCCTGCTCTTGCCCGTGTAGTCAGCCACATACCGAGGTAACGTCACGGTCTGGGTGCTACGTAAGCCGCGTGCCTATGATCCCAGGGTCACAGTTCAAAGGTCAACTACGAATTCTGGCGTGTCGCACTAAGGAACACGCCTGACACAACGGCACATCACGCTATAACCACTCTTATTCAAAAATTAGAGACCTGCATTTCGATCACGACTAGGGATATTGTGACCGTAGTCACATCACATGAACCGCGAATAGATATAGCGCATTGTGTACGATACGCACATTACCGAATGCTGCGCTCTTTCTTCGAAAGGTGCAACTTTTAACACTGCTTTATTTGACCTGGTAATGTTGCGAAATTTGTTGCTATGAAAATGTCACAAAACTCGTTTCGGTACTTTCGACAGAAATCTGTACGTTGCGGAACATTATCTGGTTATGGGATATTGTAATGTCGTCGTGACCGGCATCTAAGCATGGTCAACAGATTGTAAATTACCAAGTCAGGCTTATCTTAGAAGCTAGATTAAGGAAAGGCAAACCTACGTTTCTAGCATTTGTAGACTTAGTGAAAGCTTTTGACAATGTTGATTGGAATACTCTCTTTCAAATTCTGAGGATGGCAGGGGTAAAATACAGGGAGCGAAAGGCTATTTACAATTTGTACAGAAACCAGATGGCAGTTATAACAGTCGAAGGACATGAAAGGGAAGCAGTGGTTGGGAAGGGAGTGAGACAGGGTTGTAGCCTCTCCCCGATGTTATTCAATCTGTATATTGAGCAAGCAGTGAGGCAAACACAAGAAAAATTCGGAGTAGGTATTAAAATCCATGGAGAAGAAATAAAAACTTTGAGGTTCGCCGATGACATTGTAATTTTGTCAGAGACAGCAAAGGACTTGGAAGAGCAGCTGAACGGAATGGACAGTGTCTTGAAAGGAGGATATAAGATGAACATCAACAAAAGCAAAACGAGGATAATGGAATGTAGTCGAATTAAGTCGGGTGATGCTGAGGGAATTAGATTAGGAAATGAGACACTTAGATGGTCGAAGTAGAGAGGATATAAAATGTAGACTGGCAATAGCAAGGAAAGCGTTTCTGAAGAAGAGAAATTTGTTAACATCGAGTATAGATTTAAGCGTCAGGAAGTCTTTTCTGAAAGTTTTTGTTTGGAGTGTAGCCATGTATGGAAGTGAAACATGGACAATAAATAGTTTGGACAAGAAGAGAATAGAAGCTTTCGAAATGTGATGCTACAGAAGAATGCTGAAGATTAGATGGGTAGATCACATAACTAATGAGGAGGTATTGAATAGGACTGGGGAGAAGAGGAGTTTTTGGCACAGCGTGACTAGAAGGAGGGATCGGTTGGTAGGACATGTTCTGAGGCATCAAGGGATCACCAATTTAGTATTGGAGGGCAGCGTGGATGGTAAAAATCGTAGAGGGAGACCAAGATATGAATACACTAAACAGATTCAGAAGGATGTGGTTGCAGTAGGTACGGGGGGATGAAGAAGCTTCCACTGGATGGAGAGCTGCATCAAACCAGTCTCAGGACTGAAGACCACAACAACAACATGTCAGAGTTCAGTATCTTAAACCCAGGGGCAATCACGTGCCAAGGCTCAGGCTATCGAACGGATTAAAACGGTTTACAAAATGTTAACATACGTGGATACAGACAAGGGGCTTGTGGATGTGGATTTCATTTCCGTTATCCGTATAGACTGCTTACTTCTCCATCATGGCCTTCGACTCATTAAAAGTCTGATTTCTGTACTAGCTGTAAATAAAATTTTGTTCCTTTAATTTTACCCCTCACACCTTAGGAATTTTAAACTTAGAGTCAACACTGTTGAAAGTTGGATTTGTTTTTCTTCAAACTATCTTCCAGGAAAGTCCTACGGAAGAAAATCCTACGGTCAGTATTGTTTCGCTTACAGATGTCAGTAAACTCTTTTCGTTGCCGGTTTGCTGATATTGGAGACGAGATAAATTCGAAGCCTTCAGGAACGCGCGGAGACGACGGTGCTACGGGCTCGAAGACTGTGCCGCAGGGGCGACTGGACGACGCGTGCGCGGCAGTTCCCACAGCATCCCTCACATCCTGCTCGCACAATGAGACCGTCCTCGGAGGGGCGGGGGCGTTGGAGGGGAAGGCGCCGAGCCGGCCAGCTTGCCAAACGCAACGGCTTTCGCTGCACGGGCCGATGCAATTTGTCGTTCGAACTGCTAGACGTGTACTAACAGTGCCGGATCTGGGAACCCTAAACGTTTACAGAATCGTAAAAAACGACATTACGCCGCGAACACGGATTGTGTGGTACGGAGACGACTCGTAAAACCTTTTATAGAGTTCTCAAGAAAGTTTACTGAACATTGAAATTATGTCGCGTCCTTCTTGGTGTCTGCACAAGTACTGTTACCGTCAACAGGAGCAAACAGGTTATTTCCAAAGTTACAAGAAAAGCGTACCGTAGAAGTTGTCTTCCAAAATTATTCTTCTTACGAGGAACCGCTCTGAATATTTGTAGACACGAAGTGCCGAGTACCACCTACAGGGCGCAGTTTAAAGAAACTGTCCTAACTCCATGGGAGAGAGCGGAGTGTCTCCCTAGGACCCATAGTCAAAGGAGAACGCAAACAGTGGAAACTAGTGGATTCAAAACCACGGAAAGAGTCGAAGACTCAAACATCAACAGACAAGATGATCCTGACAACGCCTAAATTCATTCTGCACAGAACTCAATCACTTATGCTGCTAGTTTGGGCTACAAATTTTGAAACACGCCGTTTTCTCCTTACGTGGTACCCTGTGACTTATTCCTCTTTCCACGGATGCCAAGCATATCCAGAATGAAGACATTGTGATTTTGGAGTTAGAACGTTTCCTGAACAGCCAAACATCTACAACCGAAGTCTCCGTCAGATTATCCATCCTTGGCCAAAAGTGTCGCATTGAGAGAGAGACTAACACAGTCACGAAGTGTCGTAGTGTCTGCTTGATTTTTTTTCTAGGTAATGATATTATGGACTAACTCTCG
This sequence comes from Schistocerca americana, assembly GCF_021461395.2. Taxonomy (NCBI): domain Eukaryota; kingdom Metazoa; phylum Arthropoda; class Insecta; order Orthoptera; family Acrididae; genus Schistocerca; species Schistocerca americana. Next base: position 266,682,991 of record NC_060121.1, on the reverse strand, counting down.
TATTATGTTCATAAATGATACGTACATTACACGTAAACATCTCGGTGCCCACATTCGCTTGAAGAAACAGTAATACTTCCAAACTCTTTAAAAGCCATACGGCTCAGAAGATATCAACCGAAGTTAACAGCCAAACTGTAGCGTTACCATGTTACAAACATTGACAGAAGACTTTCAGAATAATTACCACTGACAATATCAGTTGTGGTGACAACAGCTCTGTTTGCAGACGTTACAAATGTTTGAGATCCCAGTACGTATTTGTCGCTGGCGATACCATCAATTTCCCCGACCTGGACAAATAATACAGCAACGAAGCGACTGGAATCTGCGACGAACATCTTGCAAAACAAGGCGCTCTGAGCGCTGAAACACGTCAACGTAGCGCGTGATGGGTGGAACAGGCGCACGGTGGGGAGAGAGAAAGAGAGAGAGAGAGAGAGAGAGAGAGAGAGAGAGAGTGGAGGCGGCAAGGAACGTAGGATGGGGGCGCACCGTTAAGCACTCAAGGCAGGCTACAACAGGCAGAGTTGTCCGGGCCGTTTGCCCTCACGTCATTTATCACCTCAGGTGTTCGTCTGGGAAGAGGAGAAAACGTCGTCTAGCAAAACCATAAATGTTCATATGCAAATGGTGCACATAAATAGGTTAGTAGTTATTCCTTTCGGAACTGCCTTTCGTAGCACCCTTGCAATCAATTCTAAATGATTTTGCCAGGAAATACTTTGTTTTTACCACAGGCGGAGGTTGGGAGGGGACGGAGGCGGAGGTCATTATAATCGAAGGAAACGAAACCAAGAAAACTGCTGTTTCGTGGGATGTGATCCTAAGCGAATGAGAAATATGGGCAACAATACTATAAAAAACAGTTAGGAAACTGCAATTAAAGTAGATTTTCGACGAAGGCAGTCAAAGATACCAAACACTGATGAAATGAATAATGTGCTAACAAACACAATAAACGCTAGTTATGACGCTTACTCAAATGTCATCGTTGTGTAGGTAGGTTGCTTTCCACGACTACTTTTGTAACTATCTTTGCTGAAATCAACCTCGCTGCAATAGTGGCGGAGGCGCAATAATAATGGACGTGAATGACTCACAGTTTGAACTTAAAACGGCCACAAAATAACAGCACAATACTGTTTACGTGAAGGTCGTCGTCACCACCCGATGGTAACCGTTATGAAAGTGACGGACTTTTAACGTATTGACCGACTTTTATCCCTGCGTGGCCGTTCGATAACGTTACTGTCCGTATGCAAACTTTTCAATACGCCTTGATTACTTGCAGGTAAATATTTTCGTTGTTTTTAAGTGATGGACGGGATACATGCTTCTCGAAGAAAGAGTGTACTTAGCGGTTCTCGTTTCGCACATCCCGCCTCTTACTGCTGTCAGTATAAATCAGCTGGCAATAATATGAATACTGCTGCCCTGATACGAAAGGAACGAGATAGATAGCACTACTACCTAATTGTTGTGGCATATTTGGGCATAACTGTTTTTCGACCTTGCATTATCTCCTTAAGCTGTGCCAAGTGTCGTAAAAAAATCGGTCAGACGCGCAGTTTACTTTGCACTGTGTCCGTAAGCTGTTCCATGTGTCACAAAAATCGGTCAGATGCCTTGATCTTGCGCTACTCAAAATGAAGAAATGAATAAAAACGTCTGAGGGCGACCACAATTAGTATAACGTATTTATTAGGTGCACAAATTTGAAATACCAGTCCAGTCTTTTGAATAAACTGCTCTTCCATTGTCACTCGGGTTGATCGATTTTGAAGAAACTTTGACGAGGAAACGACGTAATTCAACGTCGAAAACAGTTTCACACTAAAATACTCCAAGACAAGACAGTGCTAAGCAACGTAAGCTTGTGTAGCATATTAATTTGGGATCTGCTGGCGTAACAAGCAACGAGCTATTTTTCAAGACAGGGAGGGATTCACAAGTCTGATTAACTTTCCTTGGTCTGATACACTCAACCAGGCAAAGTTTTTGGTAGTTTTCTACATTTGCTTCGGCAAATCCCCGTCTAGTAACATACCTGCGCTAGAAACACAGTAGCCTCGAGAATACATACAATAAAAAGGAGAACGTTCTTCATAATATAAACACAGGAAAAATGACAAGAAAACATATTCGCCCGCTGCTGAATATCAGCCATTCTTCACAATCATTTATAGTCTTCCGAACAAATCCATTGCTTTAAACAGATTTCAGTGGCACTCTGGCGTTATAACAGAAAGAACAATAACTGTCAGCTATGAATTGTACTTGCGAATTCTGTACATATCGAGGCTACTCGAGACACAAAGAAATCTTCTGTGACCTTCCTGAAGGACTGCACACCTAAAACCAGTGTGGCAATAAACACCTGGGCATTAACAGGCAGTTCTTCAGCAAGTTTAAATTATGCAATCAGAGACGGCTTGAAGAGAGCATTTAGGAGGGGGGTACAGGATGCAAATTATATGACCGCCGCTTTAAGTTAATAAATTGCCCCCCTTCACTGCAGAACAATTTTCCGAGATGTCCCATGTCTCAGCTCTCAAGGAATTTACTAACCGAGGATGACGTAGGACAGGCGGCCTTGATACGGTGCGGAATTCAGTGCACGGTGCGCGCAGTGGCTGCGGAGTGGGGGAGACGGAGAAAGCCCTGAGCTCACCAGTCCCAGCTAACAGCTGCTGCAGACAGAGAGTACGCGTGAACCCGTGGATGTGGTGGGTGTACAGTGGGCTACGCCAGTGCTTCGTACGTCAGCTTTGTGCAGATTCCACTGAGGTGTGCAGCGGTACGTGTGTGCAGGGGCAGGTGCTGTTCAGATGGCGAGCCTAGTGAAACAAAGCCACGCTCCAGAATACACGATTAGATCAATAACGTCGCCGAGTGTTTCTTTTCGGGTGCAGCGCCAAGTAACGAAGTTTCCCGTCAATCTGACGCGCAAAAGTCGAACATTCGCTTACATTGTCAATTATTAGATTGGCAACAACGGGTAGAGAGTGCATTCGCGTGGCTATTTAATCCTACCGAAGAACTGGTGATATTCCAGCACAGTGATCGTATTATATAGTGTATTTTTGCCAATCCGTTCTTTTAGCAGATCGATAATACGGGCTACATAAAGCGAAAACATCATTGAAAATCTGCCAACACCCGCGCCGTATTGTTTCTCACCCGTTTGGTTAAACGCTCGCTCGCTCTAAGAGCGTCTTTCAAGCTTAAAACTTTTTTTATAATTAAACGTTCCACTATGCCTGTATGCGGTAGCATTCTGAATGCAATAACTGCATATTAATAGTACACCATCAACCGCATTTAACAATCCTCCCCCCCCCCCCCCCACACACACACAAGAAGGTATGTTGCATGTATAACAACTAACTAAATAATTCTTCAAATAGGTACAGAAACAACTTCAATTATGTGCCAATCATTTTGTATTTTCTCTGTTTTTTCATGCAGATTATTTCCCCTGTTCTATGGAAAGTGATATTCGTAATAATATGCACAAAAGAATTCATCATCAATACCTTCTGTATACTTGTCCAAATGAAAACCCAAGGCACAATCAAGAACAAGTGTCCTGCACTGTACTATCATGACCTTCCACCTGTTGAGCATCATCTTGCATTAATTTAATCAACAATCTATCTGTCAGAGAAACAGTTTCATAACTGAAAAGATGTTATCATTTGATCAAGGACTCATTTGGATATAAACATGAAGCAAATCTAGGTATAACATTAGAAAATGTGACTTGAATTTGGAGATTGCCTGATACTACAGTGTCAACACACAATTCAGTCAACAAAGACTTAAGAAACAACTGAGAAGACTTCTTAGAGTAAAGCTTAGAAAAAACTAAGTAAACCCAACTCAGAAAAAACAAAGTAAACCCAACTCAGAAAAAACAAAGTAAACCCAACTCAGAAAAAACAAAGTAAACCCAACTCAGAAAAAACAAAGTAAACCCAACTCAGAAAAAACAAAGTAAACCCAACTCAGAAAAAACAAAGTAAACCCAACTCAGAAAAAACAAAGTAAACCCAACTCAGAAAAAACAAAGTAAACCCAACTCAGAAAAAACAAAGTAAACCCAACTCAGAAAAAACAAAGTAAACCCAACTCAGAAAAAACAAAGTAAACCCAACTCAGAAAAAACAAAGTAAACCCAACTCAGAAAAAACAAAGTAAACCCAACTCAGAAAAAACAAAGTAAACCCAACTCAGAAAAAACAAAGTAAACCCAACTCAAAAAAAAACAAAGTAAACCCAACTCTGAAAATACACAATAAGTAGGTATGTGCACTGCATTTACAATACAGTGAGGAAAGAGAAGAATGATTTTTGCTTCATTTCTCGCAGGGTCTAATGTTCAATATATATTTATCCAAAGCAATTTTTTTTTATTAAGAAATGCATGCTCACTAGTGAAGTCTTGCATTTCACAAGAGCGATGAAAGTCATCCACCTAAGTTTTTTTCTATCACAAATTACAGAAACACTATATTCAGCCAGTAAAAGTTACGTAGCAGCATGCCCCCCCCACACACACACACATTTTTCTTAGCTTTATGTACAATATAGTATTTACTATACGGCAAAATATATACTGAACAATTTGCTTAATACATAACACAGCTTGCCTGAATTTGCCTTGAAATTTTAGCTACTTATACTAGAAATTGCATTCAATTGGAGCAAAAATAGTTCAGGATAACACGGCAGATCAGTCTGTCGTAACAACAAAGATTTCATGGGAAGAAACACTATTAAAGTCTAACCTATTCAGCTTCTCTTTAGTTGCAGATCTGGGAAACTACTGTTGCCATGGAACTAAATAATTTATACTGTTCAACATGATCTAGTAAGAGTATTATGAAACAGCTGTTGTCTGGAACACAATGTTATGGCCTTTAGCTATTTTTTCTTATGGTAGGCCAAATTGTATTGTTGCCTCCAACAACAAAAACTTGTGAAATACTTATTTATGGTTGGGACATCATTAACAAAGACTGAAGCATACTTACATTAAAATTTCGACTTTTAGTGTGTAATCCCACAGGTTAAAAACATTTGATTTCAACATCAATAATAATAGTTTCACAGAATATAAATTAATTCATATTGCAGGCCTGAAGTTTCTCCAGGAGAGGACACTGCTGTTATGTGAATCTCCTTAGCATATCATACACAATGACTGTATTGTGGCTATGGGTGGTATGCGCTTTGCTGCTGGGCACGTGCAATGCTGACCTCTCTCCTGCATTATCTGCTAGTGACCAACTGCGTTCTGACATTACCTCTCTTGTTACTGACTTGTGGAAAGATGTCAGTGATCCACGATGGGTGGCTATGGCTGATGAAGGACTAGGAGGTGCAGCCAAGGAATTGTTGAGGGCATTCCAAGTTTTAGGAGACAAGCTTGAAGGTGTGTCACCTCATCCCAAAGTGGCCCCAGCTCTCTCTTCGTTATGGGCCTGGGCACGAGCTGAATCAGACATAGTTACAATCGAGGGGCTGTATCGCACATTCCGCCATTATCAGAAGGGTCTTCCTAGGTCTGAAATAACTTGGACAGATATGGCAACAACAGTATTGCATGATCCAACAAGGTCTGTTCCACGGGCTCTCACTAGCCTACACAATATAACTGTTGATACCACAGATGGTGACCTCTTCCAGCAAGCTCTTGAGGTAAGTAGCAGCAACAGAACAGATAATCTTTTTAAGGTTTAGCGCAATTCAGTCAAGTTTGTATATTTTCTACAAAATATGTGCAGCAGCTTTTGACAAAATATTGCATAATGGTTCCAGAATCAAATAACTGAAATCTGTCAGGTGGACAGAACAAAACTCATTCTTGTATAGTTCTTAAAATAGTGCTTTGTTATAGCAAGGAGGACTGTTCAATTCCTGCAATGTAATTGCCAAGTTGTTCTAAATGCAATTTGTACATTTCAGGAAATAAATTCAAATACCTGCAGCTTTCAGCAGTCTCCACAATTAGTCATCTACAACTTATACAGCTCTATAACCCTCACAGAACTAAAGGGTTATGCTATGATGCAATTTTCATGGATGCTGCTACGACTTTATGGAAAAGGTAAGAGGGTTATTTCGTTTCTTGAGTAAAAATATTTGCCATCTCAATACTACCAATCAAGTAGAAAAGCACAATCTGCCTATCCTTATCTCTTTAAAATTAATATAGAACAGAAAATGTCGTCAGGAATACATCAAAAAATCTGCACACACTTTGAGTAAATCTGTTAAATAACTGTTTTCTTATTTAAGGCAACTTCACTCTTGAAGCAGAAATGATGCACAGGACATACAAAGAACGAGCTCTCATGAAGTTGGAAGCAGCAAGAGCTGCCATGAAGTTTGCAAGTCGTCATATGTGGCAGTGTGACCCACATGAGCATGAAGAAGGCAAAACATATGAACGACTTACTCGCTTGCTGCAAGGCCACATCCAAAATGAAGTTGATATGAATTCTGAAAATTCCTGTCGAGAGAACTGTGCATATTACACATATGCTAAGGATCCTGGATGTTTTGATAGTAGAGTGTGCAATCGTATGCCACGATGTGCAGGAAAATTACATGACTGCCGCTACATTGACTCTGACATGTGGATTTGTGAGGCAGTGAGTAACCAAACAGTCACAATACTGGGTTATTTTAATTAACAGAGAGAAAAAAAACAGACAAAAGAAATGCTACCATTATGCCGTAACATCATTTGATTTTGAGCTATAAACAGGTTATCTTATTGATTTCAGGAGAAAAATTCTAGTCGGCGTTATGAAGGAATTCGTTATGAAAATGGGCAGAAACTTGGTCAATATCACAGCTGTCAGAATAAACGTGAATACAAAGTTGACAGCTGGTGGCGATGGATTTTCTGGCACTGTTCTTATTGTTTCTGTCTGTGTGATGAACAAGGACCCAATTCTGATCGCTTTTTTAACCTACGACCTGTTGTTGCAGACACAAATAACAACATGTAAGGGCTTTTTTCTTTATTTTCTAATTTTGTGACATGTATTTATGTGAGAAAGGATATTGTAATTATTTTAACACATTTCATTGTGTGGAGTAATTTTCCTTCTAGCTTTTGTCTTGACAGTGAAGTTATTCAGTCTAAGAATTTCTTTTTGTTTCAGGGTAATTACAGGAATGCGCTTCACCAAAGTAAAACGTGTCATTCATCTGCAAATAAGAGAAGGGCAGCTTGAACCATTTGGAGGGATAAATGCTTCATCCATAAGATGGCGACCAGTGGATAATTACAGCATAACAGATCCAAAGGTGGAAAATGGAAAAGACTATAAGACACTTAGCTGGGAACAGAGAGCTATTGACTTAGACGATCTTGAAGCACCACCAGGTCACGTGCTAACAGGTAATTTGAAAGGAAATATCCTTATTTTGGAGTGGGTTTATCCCAATAAACTGCAGGACAAAAAAAATCACACACTGTTTCAGGTGTCAGGTTCCGTCCAGTTGGAACACATCTTAATCTGGAGATAATGGTTTCCCCATTCAACTTCACATCTGGAAATCTCATTAAACCACAAGAACAAGCAATGTGGATTGGCAATGACAATACAGATGCATCAGATAAGCCAAGGTAACAATGCTGAATTAGAAATGTAATTTTACTGAATTATTTGTGTATGGGTAATCTCCACTGACTCACTTTTTTTCCCTAAAGGACACAGCTGGAGCTCCCCAATGCAGATGTTCCAGTAAAATCACCTACAGGATCTGTTCCAGATTCCCACACGGACCAGTTTCTTTTGTTTGACCACTCAGATTTAAGCAACGATGCTGCTCAAACAACAATACCATTTCTTGATGCTCAGCTAATAGAGCCACAACCACCTGCTCTTCTTGCTGGAGCAGGAATTTATCATAAAGGGTCAGTTGGTTATGGTGGATTTGTAGCACCCAAACTCATAACTTACGATTACAGCAAACACATGAAGGTTCAATTTCCAGATTAATGAAAAGACTGATACAAATGACGTGATTGAAGTGATTCACTCTCCAAAGTGAATAGTCTCAACAAGACAGTCCTGTGAAATGTGCAAAAAGTGCTTTGTGCAGAAAGTGTTTAGTGAAATATATTTGTGTAATCTGACCCTTCAGTGGCTGGCCCCTTATAGGTTAAGTAAGCACTGATGAAATGTAATATACTGAGACATTTAGCAATAAAAGTTACCTGTAAAGATTTTAAAATGAGATTCGTGGAATCTGTGAGTGATAGACATTAATCAATGCAAATGATTCCAGGTGGGCATATACGAACATTCTTCCTATCTGATCTCTTGCATTATCTTTTAGTGTCACCAATTCTGACTTTTGTATGTCTTTCAGAGAGTAAATACAGTTTTCATAAAAATTTTCATCACTGCTTTTGTTTGCTTATTTCCTCTTACTTTATATAGTGGAGATGTCTGACAATTTTAAGGCTGAGTATTTGGTACAATGAATTTGTAATACTGGTTTTGGGTGGTGATGGAATGTGGGAGATTCTTAGTTTACGATAACATACATATATAGTTATAAAAATCTGCTACTACAAGTTAGCTTCTTTTACTTTGGAACTCCAGATACCAATTATAAACTAATTGCCTGAAGGAAATTTATATTGTGACAGATTGGGCAACTGTGACACTTTCATAACTTCCACCAATACAGACTTCTGTCCACTTTAAACATTATTGATCTCCTCTCCATTTACCAATTATTTCCATCGTTATCTTATGTACTTCATACCACACTATCAACAGCCCTATCATTATTTTTCTACTTGGAGGAATTGTGCTGTATTCATTTTGAAATCTTCAAAGTTTGAGAAAATAACTTTTTAATGGGGATGGGGGCATTTCAAATTTATTTGCATAAGCAACTTAAAAAAAAAAAAGCACGACAGATTACTTAACTGAATCTAAGTCTAGTCTTCTCGTGATTTAACAATCAAAGATTAACACAAAATTTGGGATAACGAGAAGGGCAATCAACCTATCACATACCTAAAAAGAACTGACGACTCAATGATGTTTAAATATAATGCAGTCTACAAAAGATTTAAAGCACACTTATTCCACCTGGCATTAAAAAAGAAAATTATGGGAAGTGTTGTTACATTGATTCGATTTAATATTAAATTCTGCATGTTAATTAAATCCATGTTAAGGACAATATCATGGACTGTGGGATGAGTCCAATTGTACGTTAAGAAATAAATCTTGTGGAGTGTAGAGCACTGACAGTTGTAAAATTGCTACATACAATTTGTGCTCATGGAGGCTAAAATTAGCAGTAAAGATGCTGTTTTTGAGAGGGGAAATTTTCTGCGGTACTATATAACTGCTTAGAGAACCTCTTCACAACAAATTTTGTTACTTGGCATTTTGATAAACGAAATTTTCCATTTTTAAATCTGGATAGTAAGACAATCTCCAATAGCACTTATATCACACAACTGGGGATGTGTAATTATAACACTTGCTGTGCTGGGCACTACCCAACCTGCAACTGACTGTCAGATGGAAGGTGAGAACATAGCTGATGCCAAGGCAAATGAGATGGTGGAGTGAGGGGCCCATCCTCATTAAAAATGCATTGGGTGCCAAAAAAGCCTTCAATAGCTCACCTGAAGATGTATTGCAGGTGCCCATATGATATAAATGTGTGGCAGAAAATAACCAGCTGCACTCGCAAAACATTATTTGCCATCATATGTATGTTATATAACACTACTGAGAAAAAATTAATGGTGATGAGTTTTATTATTCTAGGTGAATGCTGGCTTGTCAGATTCTAACAAAATTAGTTTCTCAGCACAACAGGCTTAGGTTGACTGACTGGTATGTGTCAAAGTGTGGCTTTATGGCGTTTGCTCGTCACAAATATCTTTTAAAAACTACTGAATCGGTGAAGGGTGGATCACAAAGTGACTAGTAACACATCCTGATAGTGTAGGTAAGATTAATATATATGCTTCAATGAATTGGAGGCCATGGCAGATAGAAAAGAATTCAGATTAGGCCCACATAAACTTTTTGGGTCACCTGCAAGTGTCTACTGACAAGAAGAGGACCCAGCAGGGGAATCAACTTTTTTAAATCTTCTATACGATGATATAGGTTAAGGTCTCAGGTATCACTCCCTGCAGCCATTCAACACGGTGGGGCCCTCATTTGTGGGTAATCTATGAAAAAATATTTTGGAATTTTGCATTATGTTCTACAGCTGTGAGAAACTTATATTCAGCTGATCAGTTACACAGCATAATGATTACGGTTTTGGCGTCCCATGCAAAAGGCTGTCAGTTCGAAACTCATCTGGTGCTACTTAAATTTTTATTTTATGTCTTTATCAAAATGACTTTGGTCATTATTTTTATCCATTTAATTAGGTTGAATGTATTTTTTTTTTTAAATTTCTATTCCTCTATCATATTATTTTCATCACTGTGTTATCTTTTTTCCAATTAATCGCATTTTTTCTTCGTATCATACTTTGTCCACTTTGAATGTTAATTTAATTCTTTCTCATTTGTCTATCACAATATTTAAATATTTGAAACTACTGGTGTATTGATTAAAAAACAAAATACTAAATAATCTATTTTTATTGACTGTGCAATTGTGTCAAAAATGTATTTTTCCTTGCAATATGTACTCTTTTTGGATGGTAATCATCAAAGAAACAGCAAAAACAAATTCCTGTTGCACTGTGGACAAAGTAACGTAGATGAAGACTTAAATGAGAGAAGAGATTAAAATAAAATGAAATTCAAGCAAAATGAGGAATGGAAAGAGCGAATGAAGTAACTTTGACAAAAATATAGGACGATAAAACAATAGAAATTTAAAAAAGTTAATAAAAAAATAATTCGAACACAGGAACAAAGATTCCAAGTGGTAAAAAATACTAGAAACAAAAATAAGAGCAATTTAAAAAGTAAATACGGTGATTAAAATGTGTGGCAAAGCTATCGATATAAAAAAATTACATTTATGCCAATTAACTGAATAAAGATAATGACCAAAGTCTTTTCGATAAATACTTAAAAATAAAAATTTAGATAACACCTGATGAATTTCAAACCGACACCCTTTCGCATGGGAGGCCAAAATCATAACCATTATGCTGTGGAACCAATCTGCTGACTATTACTCTTTCGCAGCTGTAGATCATCATGCAAAATTTCATTTTCTTTTTTCCCTCTCTTCCAATTACTCACAAATTAGGGCTCACCAGGGTCAATGGCTACAGGGTGTGGTCCCTGGGACCTTAACCTACATCACTAGATAGATTTCAAATAGTCGATTCCACCACTGGTGACTCCTCCCTCCGAGACCACCTGCGAAATCACATGTATGGCAATCCATAGGAAAATGTTAAATAGGCCTACTTACAGTGTATGATTTGTTAATGACATCAGGGCAGCAATGTATACATGTGACAGAAATTACTGTAGTAGTCACTAAGTGGCAACTGATGCCTATTTCACCAGTTAGATCATCTGCTTTCTTTTATCTGGCACCGGATAAATCTTAGCTTCCACATGTAGGCTATACGTTTCAAGTACTGCTACATGACTTTTTCTGAACTGAATGGCTGTAATGGGGTCCATTTAACCTTGTGAGTTCACATTAACAGCTGAGACAGACATATGGTGAATTCATACCATCCGTAGTGTTGTCTTATGGTACCTTTAAAATTTTAGGAAGGAGCCAGTGTTGTTACTCATTGCAAGCTTACTTAGATCAGATCCGGGACTTGCCTGCAATCACTGTTCCAGACAATTACACATGGAATTTTATTTCATAATGCCTTTATCTCCCTATCTAAACTCTCACTGTTGTTCATCCTCTACTACCTTCCTCCACCATTCTATCACATTCAGTACTTTATCTGGAACATTCTAAACTTACACACACACACACACACACACACACACACACACACACACACACATACTGCTCCCCCCCCCCTCTCTCTCTCTCTCTCTCTCTCTCTCTCTCTCTCTCTCTCTCTCTCTCTCTCTCTCTCTCTGTGTGTGTGTGTGTGTGTGTGTGTGTGTGTGTGTGTGTGTGTGTGTGGTCTTTTTCCCTACTTCAGAAGAATGTATAGCAGCAGTCTTTTTGTTGTGCCCGTTTGTTATCCAATGTCTCCTCTATATAGTGAGTAGCAATCTATCCTTTGCATAACATTTTAGTCAGTCTATTATTCATTCAACTTTTTGCCTCACTATTTCTACACTTTCACATGTCTAGTAATTTAACATGCGAGCATTTCAGGTTAGGCTTTACCATGACTTATTGATATCGAATGAAACAACAAGTTTACTGTTACCAGTCACTGTTTGTTTACATCCACAATCATTTTGATAGTTTAAACCTCCATCATCAGATGGGTTTATATGTGTTAGTGCAACGTGTTTTTTGTGTTATGACTTTTGGGTAACCTGTGGCACCGTCTAGAGGAGTTAGTTGGTTAGTTAGTTAGGTTAGTGTTTACCGTATTTACTCGAATCTAAGCCGCACCTGAAAAATTAGACTCGAAATCAAGAAAAAAAATTTTTCCCGAATCTAAGCCGCACCTGAAATTTGAGACTCGAAATTCAAGGGGAGAGAAAAGTTTTAGGCTGCACCTCCAAATCGAAACAAAGTTGGTCCATTGTAATATGAGACACAATTTAGGTCGAATGAATGACGATACAGCTACAGTAGGCTCGAGTCGTAAGCTTAGCAGTTAAGCTTTACTAGGTAGCCATTGCTATGCGTCACGCGCTCCGTCCGTATATATACGGGTACCTTTCCTTTTTCACGTCCTTCGTCTGGTTTGAATTAATTGCTTATTTTGCTTTGATCTGGCAAGTGCCGTTATGTTTGTTATAGGTGTTTACGTCACTCTAAGCTGAAAATGCATTACTGTACTGTGTCATGAATTGTTTGACGCATTCTGATAATGAGTGTTTACGGCCTGTCCCTGCTCGCGGCATGGCTTGTTTTCGTGCGCGCTACCGTCGCTTACAATTAAAAAAGAGAGGAATTGTTTCATTAGCAAAACAATGGCAAGAGACTGCTATATGTTGTTACTTACACTGCTGCTTTCTTTGATAATGATCAACAAGAACCAAATAATATATTGCTTTTGATAGACGTTCTGAACGAGAGTTTAGCGAAAATTTTTCTCCGTTTGAAAATCTTTGCAGGCGCCTCTTTAGTACATTACATTCTGCACAGAAATTAGTCAGCTTAGATTTAAAAATCTAGTCAATTGTCGTGCTTCATTTCTGCCTGTATCACTATTAGGCATATTCGTATTATTCTTATGGCGAAGAGAATACTGTATGTGATTCACAATTCATAAAAAGTTCCTATTAGCAACGATCTCTTCTCACAGGTAGGAATAAATTCAGAACGTAGTGTTGGCCATATTCACAAACATCCCAAACAGTCTTGCCAGTCGGATTTTCGTACTACATTGAAATGCTGCTACATTCGAAGATGAACAATACGGAATTTGTATTTACTTCGTTGGATAATGTATAAAATGCAGTGGTCGAAACTCGGGGCGGAGAAGAAGGCTTGTCTTCCACCCTTTTTTTTTTAAATTTATTTACTGACGCAGAGATTTTGGTGCTAGTATTTATCTTTGTGCCTGCAAAGCATGCCTATGCAGCGCTACATATATTCATGCCTATGCAGCGCTACATATATTCGACGGCAGAAGTCATTTGTGGCGGCACCTACCAACATTTTTCAGAACTTCCGCTTACTTTGCACCCGATTCTAAGCCGCAGGCGGTTTTTTGGATTACAAAAACCGGAAAAAAGTGCGGCTTAGATTCGAGTAAATACGGTAACGTCCCGTCGATAACGAGGTCATTAGAGACGGAGCGCAAGATCGGGTTAGGGAAGGATTGGGAAGGAAATCGGCCGTGCCCTTTCAAAGGAACCATCCCGGCATTTGCCTGAAACGATTTAGGGAAATCACGGAAAACCTAAATCAGGATGGCTGGAGACGGGATTGAACCGTCGTCCTCCCGAATGCGAGTCCAGTGTGTTACCACTGCGCCACCCCGCTCGGTCCGTCTAGAGGAGGAGCAAAACACTATTTCGGAACATGGTTTTGGGGAGGTTTTTAACTGAAAATTAAACGTACATTTCACATTTAGATACACATTTAGTTTTAGACAAAAACCTTCTCCAAATCATGTTATGAAAATGTGGTTTGTTCCTCCGCTAAACTGGACCAAAGGTTACCCCAAAGTCTTAACACTAAAGACACATTGTACTAACCTGTATAAATTCACCTGCTGATGGAGGTTTAAATCTTCAAAATGCATTGTGCATGTAAGTAAACAGTGACTGGTAACAGTAAACTTGTTCATTTGATGTCTACTAATATTTACATACAACCAGTTATTATTATTATACTCAATTTTTTAAATTTTTTCTGACACTTGAAAAGTGTTGTCTAGACATCCTATTCATCTCCTAATATTAAAACCTTTTTTTTAAATGTTCAATTATTAAGAATCTGTTAGCAATAAATTACACATATTATTAGTGATGTAAATATTATTCTAGTTATTTTTCATTGCGGTCTTTTCCCCACTGTCTTCCTCTTAACCTGGTTTCTTGGAGACCTAATATAAAGTTGAACTGTGATGATTGCACTTGACTCCAGTCAATGAAGTTCTGAACTCAAATATCAACCTGCCAAAGTGATTATACTCAACACCAAAAAAATTCTTGAGGAAATGGGCTTTTGAAGTTTCTCGAGTTCCTTTAATATGCAAAAGTAAGGTCATCTTTTACGATGGGCCATGTGCCTTTGTTGTAGAATGCTCACCCGTCACGCGGGTGGCTGGGGTTAGATTCCTGGCCGAGGGAAATTTTTTCACAAAAGTTCATGTTCCGTGAGCATTTCCATGAAGTGTAAAATACAAAGAGTGGAGAAAAATTAATTAGCACTTTTTTAAAGTCAAACCCTCTTTATTGTCAAACTTTTATAAAAGATCAGTAATTCCAAGTTCACATTTGCAGTAAAAACTGGATTTTTGTGTGTGACATGTAGTTAGAAATAAACAGGCACTTCTCATAAAAATGAGTTGTATTTGTTAACTAGGATACATCTGATGAATTTTATATTTAAATGACATAGATATTTGAACAGTATGGAGAAAAAATACTGTCCAAAAAGAGCCTCGAACCATCCATCTAGCGATTACCAGTCCCAAGTGCCCCTTTTTTTCCCTCCATTTTTACATTTTTTATGCTCGTAGAGCAGGTATCTTTGTTTAAAAATTTACCACAGCCAGCAATCAAAACTATGCCTTCAACATGGCAGGTGATCATTCTACGACAGAAACATGTTGCCTGTCAAAAGAAATACCTTACTTCAGGGTATTAAAGATGCTCAAACAATTTCAAAGACAACTTTTTCGAGAATTTTTGAGACCTGCATTGAACTACTTTTGAGAGATTGCTATTTGAGTTCTGTGCTCCATGCACTATGTTTCTAGGAAATTCATGGGCATGGTAGCAACCACAGTTAACAATAGGTAATGAAAGAAGATATGTTTTTAGACAGTCTCTGACTCAGGCTGCAAAGAAAGAAGAAATGAACGGGAATAGTAGATGACAAAAAAATCTTAAGATAGGAGAGCGTGTCCAGCACGAGATAAAAATAAGACAAACTCGTATATGTCACAGAAGTAGGATATGCAAATGAAAGGCAAGTCATGAGGTGACGTGTTATATCTAAGACAAAATAATATGGTACCGCAGGGTGTATACGTAGACAAGGAAAAATAATTCCAGGATTTCCCGGTTGAAAATACATTTTCTCCCAGGTGAAAATACACTTTTTCTGTGTTAAGTGACAGTATATTTTTTCTCGGGACTGTAAAACTTATCAATCCTTTGAATGGTTATGGTTTTATATACAGGTGTAGAATTTCCCAGCACTTGCTGCACATCTATGTGCAGCAACATGTACACAGCATATTTTCGTATTACGAAAGTATAAATTCAAATTCCACCAGACACCACATGTTACTTTCTGAAGCATTGAAATCAAGATTGTGATGCACTTTTGTAAGCCAGCCATAGCTCATGTCGCGTAATCCCACCAGCCGATGACAGCGGATATTAAGAGCATAGGACATGTGATGCAGTCAGCCAACAGCAACATCACTGTTAAGTAGCCGAACACACAAATAGGAAAAGTTAATACTTTAAATTAATATACATTGTATTGCTACAAGCGTAAAAAGGCTTTTACATGTAATATTGGTCTCCGAGATTAATAAGCTGCAAAAGAAGCTGAGCTTCCACATACAATGTTGATCTTTTTTGCACGTGTTACAGTTTAAAATACATCACACAAATGTGCCAGTAAAATTTTTACCAAGGACATAAATGTCTGATCTTGGGGGCTCAAAATTCTTCTAAATGGTCGTCCTCAAAGAGTTGATTTTTAAATGAGAGTGAACTGTTCAGTGATTTAAGAAATTCATCGTACAGTGTCGCACATAGTTCATCTTACATAAAAGGAAATTTACTTTGAAAGTAACACTTTTCAACCAACCATTCGCAATATTTTCCTACGATCTGGTAGAAATAGGTTCGTTTCAGGAGTTGCCAGAGAGTGCCGAACACAGGCATCACCGCGCTTGTGCAGCTATGATGGCACAGGAAGCCGTACGTTCTTAAAGGTAAAACATTAAAAGATCTTTCATTATGTCAGAAAGGGAACAAGACACTAGAGGATATTCGAAGAATATCGGAATTTCGTGAACCATACTAAAGTGCATAATTCGGCTTAAAGTGCACATTCGTATGTCCAGATTCAGATGTAAATTTTCTTGAGAAAAACCAGTACTGTTTGATCTCGTGTTTGGTTCTTAATTATGACACAATGCCATGTGTGGTAGAAGATGAAAACATGCTCGAAATGCAGTGAACTGTTGAAACTAGCCAACAGTGTGGAACTAAACACTGTTTCAAATAAATTGACTGCCTCAGCGTAATGTTAAACATTAGTAAAAGCCAAAATTTCTTTGGCAGACCGACAAAAATTACTTCATTGCTCTGCAAGGCAGTTAATGCTTGACTGTCAGAACGGTGGAAATAAAATAAAATCCGAAACTAACAACATATTTTAGCCTTCAGTAATTACGTGAATGGATTTTAATTCACCTGACAGTTCCCAGTCACAGAAATCCACTTTTTTTTTTATGTGAGAGCAATAAACAATGAGGAAACAGCAAAATCACTAAATGTAAACACGAGTCACATGGAGACTACCACCTCTCCACTACAACTCAGACTGCTCTGTGGATCAGCCCCAGATCTATGATATTTCCAAACTGGGGCAATGGGCAATACTAGATAGTGGACCCCCCTCCCATGAGCGTTTCAGGTAGGATGCAGAAAATTTTAAAAAATTGAATTTTCAAAAATATGTTCATTTTGTAGCGTACATCCTTCTGAAGTGTCCGATACATAAAAAGTGTTCGAGGAAATGTAAGACATGTTATCTGGTCTTAAGTGTGCCAACCAGCAGTGCCTCACCTCTTCATACAGCATTCTTTTATTGCATGTCACTGTATTTCGCTCTGCGGAATTCAAAGGTATAATATTTTGTAGTGGAAATCTATATTCAGGTCAGTGGAAATTAAAATGTCCTGCGGTGCCTCTCCTGCTCCCTGTCGGCTGGTTTCACATCCTGGCCCTCTTTAAAAAAATTCGCAATTGCTACTAGATGTGATTATTTGTAACTGGGAGAACAAGAACTCTTCAGAAAGTTTGCTCTCTTTATTGCCTATTAGGTAATAACTAGCTGTTTTGTGTCACATAAAATTAAACATAGGATACATAAAACCAGTCAAGACAAGAGACAAGCGAGACAGTACACGTTTCTTCAACCCTTAAGCCCTGGCATTTTTTCCTCTGTAATCTTGCCACAGCTTTACATGCATCTTTTCCTTTCTGGGAAAAAATATTTCTCAAAGCTTGTCAAATGTTTTGCTACATGAAAAAAATGAAATGTCATCGTCTACTACTGAAGAAACTGTTAATATAAATAGTACCCACGACCAGTGTGGTTTCTCGATCTGATTACATGTATTTTGTCACAGACTTTTACATAAAATGAAATAGGCCTGCCTAGTATTGCAGCAATTGTAATAGACACCTAATAAAAGAGACTGCTTTGGCACAAATGGTCATTTTTATAACACGGCAGAATATATTTCACGAAGTACCAAATACTGAGTACAAGCAGTTAATAAGCACCATCTTGCACACACAAAAGCGTATTCTAGCGCCACATACCGTGAGCCTGATACAGACAGTAAAATATTTAAGACAACCTCAGAAATGCACAATTCCCTGTACCTCTATCAGAAACATATGGATATGTGCTTCTAAAAATGATAGACTTAGATGTACTTGTGTCAGATAATATGTTAGGGTAAGTCATTAAAATTCCACTAGTCGAGAACACTGAGTTCAACTTATATAGAATGTTGCCACTCCCAAAAACAACAATAAGGGACGATACAGGGAAAAACATTTACATACAGCCAGAAAAACAGATTTACTATTAGTTAGTTCTAAGACGTTCTAGGCTGCGCGTGCACAAGTGCCCCCCCCCCCCCCCCCCACACACACACACACTGCAGTGTGGTTTCAGTTGCCTGAGACTGCAGTCGTGTGTGTGTGTGTGTGTGTGTGTGTGTGTGTGTGTGTATTGTTGACAAATGCCATTGGTCAAAAGCTTTAAGTGTGAAAATCTTTTTGTTGTGCCTATCTGCGACTCAGCATCTCTGCTATATGGTGAGTAGCAATTTTCCTTCTCAAAATATTGTTACATTCCATCCTGGATTTTCCATGGTTTGAGGGGGGGGGGGGGGGGGGGGGGGGAATTGAATTTATCAGAGGTGCCATTAAAATTACCATTTATCCTATAAGTGTCAAAGTGTTTTTCCAGCATAACTATGAAATTCACACCAATTTGTACTCTTTGTGAATAGTAACCAATAAAACTGCTCAATTTATTATGTGTTTCTAAGTTCTCCATAAGTTATGAAATGGTAACTATTCATACAAATAAATCATGAGCACAAACACTCTGCTGAAAAAGATTGGAAAAATCTGCAGGAATTTAGCAATGTCAATTTTGTATTAGTAAACATATGCCCTCAGGAGGAAGGCATTTCTCAAAGGATTGGGCCCACAGCCAACTTCATACCATGCATATAAATCCACATTTGCAGCCACTTTAGTATCAGAGTCAGCTTCATGATTTTCATGAAATGTGTCTTCAAGCACAGGCAAATAGTCGACCCTACCTACCCATCTGTACCATTGGTCCACTTGACACTGTATTGCACAGACTACCATCAGTTACTGTTAATGCTTGAAATTCTACAAATAGCAATTACATCATCTGTCTTAGAATCTCCCCCAAATTCTACACACCGGAAGCAGCTACTAGGGTAGCAGAGTACGTGTGGCGTGCACACGGGGGTTTTTTAGGTTAGAGGGACCCCCCCTTTGGCGAAACGATAAAATACCTGACGGCTTACCAGAGAGGGCATTATCATCGTTGATAAAGAATGTCCGTCCTCGGAGACCAAAAACAGGAAAAGTTAACGTAATATTGGTAAACTGCAGGAGTATCCAGGGCAAGGTTCCTGAATTAGTATCTCTTATTGAAGGAAATAGTGCGCATATAGTATTAGGAACGGAAAGTTGGTTAAAACCGGAAGTGAACAGTAACGAAATCCTAGACACAGAATGGAATATATACCGCAAGGATAGGATAAACGCCAATGGTGGAGGAGTATTTATAGCAGTAAAGAATTCAATAATATCCAGTGAAGTTATTAGCGAATGCGAATGTGAAATAATCTGGGTTAAGTTAAGTATCAAAGGTGGGTCAGATATGATAGTCGGATGCTTCTATAGACCGCCTGCATCAGCAACCGTAGTAGTTGAGCGCCTCAGAGAGAACCTGCAGAACGTCGTGAAGAAGTTTCGTGATCATACTATTGTAATAGGGGGAGACTTCAATCTACCAGGTATAGAATGGGATAGTCACACAATCAGAACTGGAGCCAGGGACAGAGACTCTTGTGACATTATCCTGACTGCCTTGTCCGAGAATTACTTCGAGCAAATAGTTAGAGAACCAACTCGTGAAGCTAACGTTTTAGACCTCATAGCAACAAATAGACCGGAACTTTTCGACTCCGTGAATGTAGAAGAGGGTATCAGTGATCATAAGTCAGTGGTTGCATCAATGACTACAAGTGTAATAAGAAATGCCAAGAAAGGAAGGAAAATATATTTGCTTAACAAGAGTGATAGGGCACAAATCGCAGAATATCTGAGTGACCACCATCAAACGTTCATTTCTGAGGAAGAGGATGTGGAACAAAAATGGAAAAAATTCAGAAACATCGTCCAGTACGCCTTAGATAAGTTCGTACCGACTAAGGTCCAAAGCGAGGGGAAAGATCCACCGTGGTATAACAATCATGTACGAAAGGTACTACGGAAACAAAGAAAGCTTCATCATAGGTTTAAGAGTAGTCGAATCATAGCTGATAAGGAAAGGCTGAACGAAGCGAAAAAGAGCGTAAAGAGAGCAATGAGAGAAGCATTCAACGAATTCGAACATAAAACATTGGCAAACAATCTAAACAAGAACCCTAAAAAGTTTTGGTCATATGTAAAATCGGTAAGCGGATCTAAATCCCCTATTCAGTCACTCGTTGACCACGATGGCACCGAAACAGAGGACGACCGAAGAAAGGCAGAAATACTGAATTCAGCGTTCCGAAACTGTTTCACTGCGGAAAATCGTAACACGGTCCCTGACTTCAGCCGTCGCACGGACGCCAAAATGGAAAATATTGAAATAAACGATATCGGAATTGAAAAACAACTGCTATCACTTAGTAGCGGAAAAGCATCCGGACCAGACGAGATACCCTTAAGATTCTACAGTGATTATGCTAAAGAACTTGCCCCCTTTCTATCAGCAATTTATCGTAGATCGCTGGAAGAACGTAAAGTACCTAGCGACTGGAAGAAAGCGCAGGTCGTTCCCATTTTCAAGAAGGGTCATAAATCAGATGCGAATAATTATAGGCCTATTTCGCTTACGTCAATCTGTTGTAGAATAATGGAACATGTTTTGTGTTCTCGTATTATGACGTTCTTAGATAATACAAATCTCCTTCATCATAACCAACATGGATTCCGCAAACAGAGATCATGTGAAACTCAGCTCGCCCTATTTGCCCAAGAAATTCACAGTGCCGTAGACACTGGCGAGCAGATTGATGCCGTATTCCTGGACTTCAGGAAGGCATTTGATACGGTTCCGCACTTACGTTTAGTGAAAAAAATACGAGCTTACGGAATATCGGACCAGGTTTGTGATTGGATTCAGGATTTCCTAGAAAAAAGAACACAACATGTCATTCTTAACGGTTCAAAATCTGCAGATGTAGAGGTAATTTCGGGAGTACCGCAGGGAAGCGTGATAGGACCTTTATTGTTTACAATATACATAAATGACTTAGTTGACAACATCGGTAGCTCCGTGAGGCTATTTGCAGATGACACGGTTGTCTACAAGAAAGTAGCAACATCAGAAGACTCGTACGTACTCCAGGAGGACCTGCAGAGGATTAATGCATGGTGCGAAAGCTGGCAGCTTTCCCTAAACGTAGATAAATGTAATATAATGCGCATACATAGGGGCAGAAATCCATTCCAGTACGATTATGCCATAGGTGGTAAATCATTGGAAGCGGTAACGACCGTAAAATACTTAGGAGTTACTATCCGGAGCGATCTGAAGTGGAATGATCACATAAAACAAATAGTGGGAAAAGCAGGCACCAGGTTGAGATTCATAGGAAGAATTCTAAGAAAATGTGACTCATCGACGAAAGAAGTAGCTTACAAAACGCTTGTTCGTCCGATTCTTGAGTATTGCTCATCAGTATGGGACCCTTACCAGGTTGGATTAATAGAAGAGATAGACATGATCCAGCGAAAAGCAGCGCGATTCGTCATGGGGACATTTAGTCAGCGCGAGAGCGTTACGGAGATGCTGAACAAGCTCCAGTGGCGGACACTTCAAGAAAGGCGTTACGCAATACGGAGAGGTTTATTATCGAAATTACGAGAGAGCACATTCCGGGAAGAGATGGGCAACATATTACTACCGCCCACATATATCTCGCGTAATGATCACAACGAAAAGATCCGAGAAATTAGAGCAAATACGGAGACTTACAAGCAGTCGTTCTTTCCACGCACAATTCGTGAATGGAACAGGGAAGGGGGGATCAGATAGTGGTACAATAAGTACCCTCCGCCACACACCGTAAGGTGGCTCGCGGAGTATAGATGTAGATGTAGATGTAGATTTGCCTGCGTGCTGTTCTGCAACCTCTTCTCAGCTGTTCATTACATGATCAGCCACAACTTCATTGCCCATGGAGCTACAGAACCTTCCTGAAATCATTCTTGTAGATGTAAAAGAAATATTCTGGGACGATGTCAGCATGATCCTACTAAAAATCAACCAAAATGAGTAAATAATATGCTTATTACACACAACTGTGTGCAGAAACTGTTTTTATTTACTTGTGTATTTTCGGCAGCCAACCTACATGTGTACTGTCAGCGGTAGTAACTGATATTACCTCATCAGCTGACTTTTATAGATAATCTGGGAAACAATATTATCTGCAATGTTCATTCTTCATTAGAAGCAGCATTTCACAGCAGATAATCAGTAAAAATTGATGTAACTAGGAACTGAATTCATGATAGTCTATTTGTTCCTAGGCACAGGATGGAAGACAACTAGTAGCAAATACGCTTACAAATGTCTCTTGTATTGATTTTATACATTGTAATGTAGGACATATCACTATTAATTGAATTTACTGTTGTTTATCTCAGAATAATAAATACATAGGTGGCAAATGCTAGCTGAAAACAAAGCCATCTCTGAGGACAAGGGCCTTAAAGGCCATCATTAAATATTCATATCATTACTGACTTAGAAATATAAAAATGGCACTGTAAGTCACAGAAACTACAGAGGCTATATTAATGGAAAGAAACTTAATTGACTGTAGTAAATAAAGTAACTAACAGCATTTAAGACCAGTGTGGTATATACAGGGTGGAGAAAATTGTGTCACGGAATTTTAACCATGGATAGCTCATGCCAACAGAAACCAAAATTACTAATGTCGACAATGCATAATTTTTAAACTAAGGAAATTTGGCGCCACGTGCTCCGATTGGCTGCAGGATTGTGTGTTGCCAGATGCTCTGGACAACGCACGACCATGAATGCTTTGCCTGCCGGAGATCGCTCAGTGGTAGCATGCCAGCATTCCACTCTGGAGGCCTGGGGGTGAATCCACCAGGGTCCCGACACATCCATTACAGTTTCATGACAAGACGTACTGGGAACAAACCCATTAACAACTGGTAGTTCCCGTACAGAAAGTCATTTACAAATTTTGGCGGTCCTGAGAAGGGTCTTTTTTGTAGCTATGACATTGGTTACTTACACGTGCTCAAACTGGCGACTCCCTGATGCGACACAAGCTTGGTAATGTTGAACGATGTTTTGTCAAACTCTTTCAGAGATTCCTGGCATTGTCCTGAAGTGATTCGCGGCATGTTGAATGCGATCCATTAATTACTCTTAGTTTCTAAGTGGTACGCGACTGAAGAATCACCACAGGAAATACTCTGGTGGCATGATGCCTGGTGATCGCACGGGCCACGTCCTACGAGCACCTCTGCCAATTAGCCGGCCGTCAAAGAGTTCATTTCAATATCCGCGCACAGCACGACTGTTACGTGCGGGTGCCCCATCATGCTGCAATCACATGCGTAACCATATGTCCGAAGGAACACCTTCCAGCATGCCAGGTAGTTTCTTGCAAAAAGTGAAGGTAATCCCCCCCTCATCAGTCGAGGAGGTAGACTGACCGGCCCAATCAGATAATCAACCACAATACCTACCCAAATGTTGAGCGAAAATCGTTCCTGGTGTCCATGGATGTACGTGACAAGAGAATTTCCCCTTGCCCAGTAATGAATGTTTCGAGTGTTGTAAAGGCCATCTCGATGGAAGGTGCAATCGTCAGTAAACACCACAATGGCTGGGAAGCCAGGATCTCGAGCAACACGTCACAGAAACCACCGGCCAAACCCTAGCCTGTGTTCATAGTCCGCCACAGGATTTAGGTTTTGGAAAGGGTGGAAACTAAATGGATGCTGGCCGTCATCCCTCAAAACTTCCTAGACTAACTGATGAGTGACCCCCATGTCGTGTCCAACCACTCGAGTACTTGTGTTAGGTGCTTCATCGAAGCACTTGAGAACAGTCTCTTCAAATGCAGCATCCCGTCATGTTCAAGGTCGTCCAGCATCACTATGATATCCAACTAACGAGCTCGTTTCGCCAAGTCGCCAGTGAATTGCTGTAAACATTTCGGGGTGTGGTTGGCATCTTGCTGGGTACCATTCCTCATTCAACCGTCGAGCTTCATGTGCATTACCATCTGCTAGTCCATAAACAAAACCATATCTCGTTGTACTCCAAACAAATACTGTGCTGCCATGCTTGCTGTATGATTAAATTGCAGATAACACGTGTGTGCTCCAAAGTGATGTTCGCGTGCGAATGTTCCAGACATCAGGTGGAGACAAATAGCAAGACCTATTTGACACGTGTGCGTATCACGGGGCAGTGAGGGCGTTCATATGCGTGAACTGACAACCATAATGATGTCTGTCAACCGAGGAATGGCCAATTGGAGCGCATGGTGCCAAGTTTCCGTAGTTTAAAAATGGTGTGTCGTCAACCAACACAACATTTGTAATTTTGGTTCCTACTAGTATCAGCTTTCCAGGGTTAAAATCTCGTGACAATTTTTCTCCACGCTGTATGTTTACTAGTGATACTGAAAGTCCGATTAACACGTACCTTACTAGGCTCGACAAACTAAGGGTGGCAGGAAAAAGATGGGAGAATATGGAGTAGCTTGATGATAAACAGCAAAAGAAAATGGATTGCAAGAGATGGGTCGATTATTCAACAGGCACATACAAATGCTCATGTTGTAGATACATACATAAGTTCTTTAAAGACTGGTTTTGTAGTGGAACTTTTTGTGACTCAATATATGGTGAGGCTATTGTAAATAACACAACCAAATCTATTCGATTAAGAAATACAAATGACTTAGTCATCTATGAGAGGCACCCTCATGAAGAAGAGGGTAAAGTTTACTTAAAGACAGAAATTACGAAAAGAAGATGTAATGGCTGCTCGGAAAAGAAAGGAATTTCATTAAGTAACAGTGTTAGACAACACATAGACGTGATCTCAGGAGGGCATCAGGATGGCGACTGTAACCTGCAAAAGAAAATGCATTCACATCAGCTAGAATGAGTCTAGAAAACTTTAAATCCTTGTAAAGACTTGTGGAAGAGTCAGGGAAAGCGATGCCACTCAACGAACCCACCCAAGAGCCTCTAAAAAAAAACGGAATACAAGTGGCTAGTACAGAGAGCCAAGTCAGTCAGTACCAGTCAGTCACTGCCGTACTAGTCAAGTACACAGTCCCCGTCACCGAATTGTCTCGAGCAGTATCACAGGTGATCCCTCAAAGTTACTATGGAGT
Organism: Schistocerca americana; assembly: GCF_021461395.2. Taxonomy (NCBI): domain Eukaryota; kingdom Metazoa; phylum Arthropoda; class Insecta; order Orthoptera; family Acrididae; genus Schistocerca; species Schistocerca americana. The sequence continues at coordinate 266,657,197 of NC_060121.1, read as the reverse complement.
GACACATTCATGCAACTGCAATGTGGCACTGAAAAGTCTGTACACAGTCAAGTAAGAGGAACCGAGTTTCTTTTTGCCTGTTAAAGTGTTTGTTTCTACACTCAACAAGTAGTAGTAGATATTTTCTGCCTATCAGCATATAGAGAGGAATAAGAATTATCTTTCACTTGTATCCAGCTGTGGTTAAAAAGTACCGACTGTGTATTCTCAGAACAGGATGCAAGTGGAATGTTGTTCTCTGATGGTGAAAGGCAGGACACAGGAACCAGAGATTGCGCCAAAGGCCTACAATACAAAGGACTATGATGTACTCACTGGTTCGCAAGGACATGGAGCCACTGCAACACCTCTCTCTGAATAAGGTTAAACTGTTGAGAAAATACATTAATTCTGAATTGAATCCTTAAGTGACTGCAAGCCTATTCACTTCTTACAAATCACAAACATTTCCCTGTTCCACAGTCTCCCATGCTAAGCAACCTAGGAGTCTCTCCTCCTCTTATTCCATCACACTTAACTGAGTAGACTACATGATTAAAAATATTGTTGTCAGCATCCTGATTGTGTTATGCAGGCCACAGTTTTATCCAATATGGAGACAGGACCTGTGTCAGGACCCAAAATGACACCTTCATTAATGGTATGTTAGATCCAAATCTTCCTTCCTTACTTAATCCTTGTGCTATGATACTTTCCCAGATTAAAAGTGCTCTGTCTGTGACATTTTTCTTTTAATTAATAGGAGAAAACTTTGGCTGCATGTCATGGTTTATTGTTCTGTTGAGCTCAACTATTTCATCTACGTCTTGAAAAGAAGAGACTTTCATTTTAAAAGATGACATGTTCAGCTGCATACAGGCATGACAAAAAGAGGATTACACATTTGAATTTTCAGCCAAAGTCTTCTCCAGAAAGGAAACACACACACACACACACACACACACACACACACACACACACACACACACAAGCAAGCACACCTCACACAAACATGCCCGCTATCTCCGGTAATTGTTGGCCTTCACTTAAACATTCACATCCTACTTTTGTTTAACTGATGACAAAAATAGTACATAGAACAGCTAACAACAAAAATCCCACATACACAATTAAGCTTATTAAATTTTAGGAGTCTCTTACCTGAACCCTTAGAGGATGCATCATGATGAGTGAAAGTAAGTCTGGTGGTGGCAGAACCTCCCGCAATGTAAGCCCCTGCAGCCTTATTGCTTGGCACATAAATACTGATAGGTACCGATGCAGTGGAAGGTGAAATGACACCTGAAGACCATCAGGCTGTTCAAACAAAAAAAATATCTGTGCTACAAAATGAATAAAAATACACACTTACATCGTAACGTACAAGAGACATCTACCTTCCTTTTTCCTTAAGGTTGTTAATCTCAAAACTTCATTTCCCTCATTTATTCTGTTTTGGTTGGTTGGTTGGTTTGGGGAAGGAGACCAGACAGCGTGGTCATCGGTCTCATCGGATTAGGGAAGGATGGGGAAGGAAGTCGGCCGTGCCCTTTCAGAGGAACCATCCCGGCATTTGCCTGGAGTGATTTAGGGAAATCACGGAAAACCCAAATCAGGATGGCCGGACCCGGGATTGAACCGTCGTCCTTCCGTTATTCTGTTTTCTACCTTCATCTATCATATACATATTTCTTTGCAACCACAGGGTGTGGGTCATATTTAGCTAATTTTAAGGCAGTACAGAAAACACTGAAATTTTGACTGCTACAGTGTAGATATGTTGCACAATGGTATTAAAAAATAATATTTTCTAGCAATGTGAAGTTTGTTTCAAAGACTTCACAACTTAATGAATTCTGTACAGTTTTTTCTCTTTAAAGTTGGTACCAATGAACTTCGCACAATCATCATCTTTTACATTTGATATTCATGAAGAGGTACATGACAGAAGAGCACGTTCTACAGCTGGAGATATTAAACATCCAAGAAACATTTGTACATGGACTGTTCACAGAAGTTGGAATTTTTTATCTACATAATGCACTTAATAAATGTACAGTACTGAGACCGACAAGGAAATATGAGAGTATAGCTTCCTTTCCAGATCTTAAATCCTCACAGTGATTTTGGATATTACACCCTCTCAATGCTGTAATGAAATTATCATGCTAGCTGCCAATATTACCATCAGCCAAGAATATTAACCAAATAATGTTTGCAATAATAAACATTCCAATAGCTAAAATTTGCCAAACTGTGGTAATATTTGCAAGTAGGTGCCTACCAGATGCTACTGACTCAAGAACTCTAGCCAATACGTAAGTGATCAAAAGTATCCAGACACCTGGCTGAAAATGGCTTACAAGTTCGTGGTGCCCTCCATCGGTAATGCTGGAATTCAATACGGTGTTGGTCCACCCTTAGCCTTGATGATAGCTTCCACTCTCACAGGCATACGTTCAATCAGGTGGTGAAAGGTTTCTTGGGGAATGGCAGCCCATTCTTCATGGAGTGCTGAACTGAGGAGAGGTATCAATGTCAGTCGGTGAGGCCTGACACAAAGTCGGTGTTCCAAAACATCCCAAAGGTGTTCTGTAGGATTCAGGTCAGGGCACTGTGCAGGCCAGTCCATTACAGGGATCTTATAGTCGTGTAACCACTCAACCACAGGCTGTGCATTATGAACAGGTGCTCGATTGTGTTGAAAGATGCAATCGCCATCCCCGAATTGCTCTTTAAAAGCGGGAAGCAAGAAGGTGCTTAAACATCAATGTAGACCTGCACTGTGATAGTGCCACGCAAAATAACAAGGGGTGCAAGCCCCCTCCATGAAAAACATGACCACACCATAACACCGCCGCCTCCGAGTCTCACTGTTGGCACTACACACGCTGGGAGATGACATTCAATGGGCACTCGCCATACCCCCTCCTTGCCATCGGATCACCACATTGTGTACCGTGATTCGTCACTCCACACAACATTTTTCCATTGTTCAATTGTCCAATGTTTATGCTCCTTACACCAAACGAGACATCATTTGGCATTTAGCGGCGTGATGTATGGCTTATGAGTAGCCGCTCGGCCATGAAATCCAAGTTTTCTCACCTCCCACCTAACTGTCGTAGTACTTGCAGCGGATCCTGATGCAGTTTAGAATTCCTGTGTGATGGTCTGGATAGATGTCTGCCTATTACACATTACGACCCTCTTCAACTGTCGGCGGTCTCTGTCAGTCAACAGACGAGGTCAGTCTGTACGCTTTTGTGCTGTATGTACCCTTCATGTTTCCACTTCACTATTACATCAGAAACAGAGGACCTAGGGATGTTTAGAAGTGTGGAAATCTCACATACAGGTGTATGACAAGTGACACCCAATCACCTGACCACGTTCGATGTACGTGAGTTCCGCTGAGCACCCCATTCTGCTCTCTCACAATGTCTAATGACTACTGAGGTCGCTGATATGGAGTACTTGGCAGTAGGTGGCAGCACATTGCACCTAATATGAAAAACATATGTTTTTGGGGGTGTCTGGATACTTTTGATCACATAATGTATGAAGCACATTTTCTTCCAAAGATTTCCATTAAAAAGCAAAACCTGGAGTTCTGGGGTACAGAAGCTATTGTATCCACAATGAGAAACTGTTTTGTGGGGATTTTGAGCTCTGAATGTTACTGGACTTTAAGATACTGTCATCATTTAGTAACAATACCTCAATACTGTAACAGAATTTTCATGGCCTTATTTTGATGGTGTTATTTGCTTAAGATGTTTGATTCCATCAAACTGGCATAGCTCACCCAATAATTACTTTCAAGTATTTCTATCAGCAAAGTACTTAGAATTCTGCTCTTGTTGTGGATTTGTTTAGAGAGAAGTTTCCTGTCCAGCTTACTTTCACATATTGTCTGATTAAATCTTGCAATCTGTTCCCATGAGAGGATTTGTTAAGATTGTTCCCAAAATCGTACGTGTGTGCCAACAAACCACAACCAATTTTTACACTACTCAAAAAATTTATAGAAATACTGTTGCCCTGCACCCCTACACCGACAAGAATGGTTCAAATGGCTCTGAGCACTATGGGACCTAACTTCCGAGGTCATCAGTCCCCTAGAACTTAGAACTACTTAAACCTAACAAACCTAAGGACATCACACACATCCATGCCCGAGGCAGGACTTGAACCAGTGACCATAGCGGTCGCGCGGTTCCAGACTGTAGCGCCAGAACCGCTCAGCCACCCCGGCTGGCCACAGACAAGAGTATGGCATTAGTTATGGCTGTCATCTGGACACCACCATAGTACAGAAAGAACGATAAATGGGGTAGTTAGTACTTTGCCTTCCAGGGAGCAAAATTCTAAGTACTTGCTGAAAGAAACAATCAAAAATAGTAGTGTTTTCTACTTCTGTGTTTCTTTCAGCAAGTACTTGGAATCATGCCTCCAGAAAGAGTACTGGTCAGCCATTCTGCCTCCTTGTAATTTTACAATCTTCTGAATTGAATATTCCTCTTCACACAGGTTTCAAAACCTGGGACTCCTTCTTCCTAAAAGAAATACTTAGGTGAAGATGGAGACTGAAGGAAAGGAACAGGTCACTCAGAACCCATTTTACCTCTAGGGTTCCTCTCGATTCAAGAGTAGCACAATTAATTCACAAGAAAAAATTACAAGTGAACAAACCAACCCAGAAAGCTACACTATGAAACTATAAAAACGAGTCCTTCGGATTAAGTCCAGCAAAGGTGAACATAATGCTTCCAGAATGCACAATTGAATTAGCTATTGGAATTACCATATATGCACAAATAATCCATACATATTTTTTCAGCTACAAACTGGGGTGCATCAGTTAACTGCAATAAGATTGGTACTGCTCTGCCACCAACAACAAATCCCATTAAATTACAGTGTTGTTGTGGCCCCAGTCTGTGATGTGCCTGTGGCACACTAGAAGTAAACTATTAACTTATTATAAGACTGCAAGTTCTTGTTATCACTCGTACACAACTAAAGAGAAACTCAAAATTACTGAAGAAGCAGAGAACATTGGAAACTGTGCATCGCAAAGAGATTACAATGTAAGCAAAGATTGTATTGATTAGTGAGAAAACACACTGTGGCTTCATGAAACGAACGGTAATTTGTGAAACATCCTGACCTCCAAAAAAAGACACTGTGATTATGTACATGAGAAATGACAATACGGATATGCAGTGATTAGTGAAATGTGCCAACTCAAAGCACTGTCTTTAAATCAAAGAACTAGGCATCAGTTGTTTCAAAGCTAGCTGCGGCTGGCTATCAAGATTTTTCAGTCCAAATGTATTAGGCTTTCAGAGGAAAACTACCATCACTCAACAGCTTCCGCATGATTATGAGGAACAAATAGTGAATCTTCATAACTATGTGATACATTTGCACCACAAACATTCCTATATATTATCACAAACTGGCAACACAGATCACGCACCTGTCTATTTTGGGATGCCCCTCGACAACACAGAGAACAGGAAAGGAGAACCAAGTGTCATGTTATGAAATGGTGGAATGAGAAGCAAATGTGTACAGTGATATCATGTGTGGTGATGGACAGAAGTTACCATCTGACACAACATTTGAAAGGAAAGTTATTCTGAGAATATCAATGAAAGGCATATTGGTGAGAGCAAATCCGAAACTGTGGATGGACAATGATCTTTGGTGGTGCCTGTTTGGCAAGTCACCCTGGTGCGTTACTGACTTTATATACCGTGGTGGTCTTGGACACCTTCCGTGGATATACAACTGAGGAAGTGTGAGACAAATTACTAAAAGGGCAAACTGAACTGGTCGTTATGCCCGAAGGCCTAATATCCAGCCTGCAACCTTAGGTGTGTGTACAAATTGGCCATTCAAAGCAGTATACACAATGGATGGACAATGAAAACCACAAGTGAAAAAGTCAAGCAGCCAGATTTGTTCCACATCTGTGAATGGGTGAAATGTTCACAGGACTCCATTCAATTGCGACTGATGGAAAAATCCTTCAAGAAATGTGGTATCACAAATTCAATGGACAATACCAAGGACGACATTATATAGGAAGATGCAATGATGACAATGATTATTCTGCTGATGAAAAAAATTATGTTAGCATAATTTTTTGTAAATAAGGAAGACATTCTGTGGGAAGATGATGACAATAATGATTCTTCTCCTACTGATGATGAATAGAATTATGTTAGAATAATTTTTTTGTAAATAAAACACAAATTAAAGCCAATATTTCTTTTTTTCTCCCTTAAAATTCGGTTGTGCAGATTATTCAATGACATGGATTATTCACTTATATCCGCTATTGGCTTCCATTTGCATAGTTGACTACAGAGCACCCACATCTCTTAGGTGTAAGTGAAAATAATGGTATTCTGTGAGGAAGACCTGTTGAATCTAAAAGCTTTTAATTCCCAAAACCTTCGTCAGCTAACATTATACTGTTTCTGAAGAATACGCGAAAGTAGCTTTATGTAAAACAGAAATACATTGGGATCAGGTGAAACTAGCACAGGATTTCCACAAGGATCATCTTGGTTCCTCTATTGTTTAAGACAAAGGGTGGACACACCTTATATAAATGTCCACTAATAGTTGTCCTGATACTTTTGATCAAATAGTGTTTATATCTCTAGACAATAAAATGCTGTATGACTAGAAATAAAACTAAAAACTAAACTCCGTCCGAACAGGTCCTGGAAGACCTAATGGTACCAACCAGCCGCCTTGTCTTCCTCAGCCCACAGGCGTCACTGGATGCAGATATGGAGGGACATGTGGTCAGCATACCACTCTCCCGGCCGTATGTCAGTTTACGAGACTGGAGCCGCTACTTCTCAATCAAGTAGCTCTTCAGTTTGCCTCACAAGGGCTGAGTACACTCCGCTTGCCAATAGTGCTTGGCAGACTGGATGGTCACCCATCCAAGTGCTAGCTCAGCCCGACAGTACTGAATTTTGGTGATCTGACGGGAACTGGTGTTACCACTGCGGCAATGACGTTGGTCGTATGACAAGAAAGTACTGGGTAAATAAGCACCTTGCAACAGTAGCAACTGAATATAGAGATATGCAGAGATTAACGAAAAAGAGTACGAAAAGCTCCATCCATAATAAACTATGACAGGCCATACAGACAACCAAATGTGCAAAGTGAAGTTAGGATGAGCTTCAAATTTCAAAACCACAGCTTTTGCAACATATCAATGAACAAAAATGCAATGTTTTAGTGATGGAATGACAATGTGTGTTAAAACAGACACATACCCAAATTTCAAAATAATTTTTATTCAGTTGTAGCCATTTGAACTGTGATACTTGGGAACTTTGCCATCAGTTACTAAACCTTGTTTAGCTACTAATAACAAAGCAACATTCAGACTATTATGTAACTTTGTAATTAACACAAACATCTTGTTATAGAAAACTACTATTAAACTAAGACAACTTGTACTACGCCTTCAACATTTGTAACAGCTTTAGAAGGGGAACCCAAATATCCATTCCTGCTGCTATTTTATGTCAGCTCATACTTTGTGATTAATATAGACTAAGAAGAAAATATCACTAACTTGACTTCGTATTTCAAGGAGAAAAAAGCACAATTGCAAGATATCAGCATTGAAAATCAAACCCACGCAAAAATTTAGGCCATAATTCTGAGAGTACACAGATAAGACCTCCTGAAAGCACAGGTTTCAAATGTTTGCATTCATCATTTGTTTGTTACCTGCCTCTGCCCCACTGCAGCCGTCTAATGCCAAAGCACAAAATACTGTACAACAGAGCGATAACTGAAGCTCTCCTATTCACAAGGGAAGAGGACGGGGTATGGGTTCACATATGGCAAAGGTTTTTCAAAATCTCATTCAAGAACACATTATTTTGCACAAGAACCCAATAAGTAATATGAGTATGAAGTATGTCAGTATCACACACATATGTGATCAATATTATTTTAACAATATTCTCCTAGTGATATTCTGTAGGAGTTTATAAATATATATATAGTCCTCAAAATCAAAATAAATAAACCAAAGCAACTGAAAAATTATTATGAAATTCAGTATTTTTCATTTACAATTTAATTATGCCAGCCACAAAGAAGACTAGTGCAACTCGCACAAATTTAGTTCACTTCAACAGTGTCAACTTTACAGTGCAAAGAAGATAACGCATAACAGTGATGATGATGATGATGATGATGATGATGATGATGATAATTAAACAGTGCTGTACTACTACTATAATGGCATACTCATTCATTTCATTAGTTCACTATGTACTTGTGAATTGCAACATAAAGGTGATTAAAGCAAAGAGATCCCTGGTGCCACCTACTTGGCACAATGAACACAGCACTATCGTTCGTTTGTTCACAGACATTGTGAACATAAGCCTCTTCCTCACTCCACTTTACAGTACTTCACACTCAGGCATTAAGTGGCTGCAGGGCAGAAGACCATAAGTGTGTACTAGCAGAATTCTGGGCCATATTTCTGTGTGGTATCAATTATTGGGGTTAATACCTTGCATGTGGAGTCTTTCTCTCCTTAAAATATGAGGTTAATTTGGTGATGTTTCCTTGTAAGTGCACCTGCACAACATAAAAATAGAAATTTTTCAATTTATACCAAGCTATTTGAGAGCCTATCTAGTATATTCTGTATCATATTTTTCACCTTATCCACTGTTTATGTTAAATGTGTCCTTTAATAAGTTTATGTAACTTTGTACCTTAATGTCTACTCTACTATCATACAATTTTAAAATATTAAAACCCAGAGAACAACATAATCAAGTGTATCCCAATTATTCTTCGTGTACACCACAAATATACACTGCAAACCAAGCAGGACTTGAAAAGCTGATGCAGACCTCAAGAAAATGCAATAAAATCATGTGCAAGAGACAAGATTTCCTCTATATCGTTATTGTTCACTCATTATAGTCTCGAAAATTCATTTTCTATGACAACATTTTCACAAAAAATTCTGCCTAGGAGCTTTAATTGCTGCACTTCAGCTTCTTGCTCAATCTTCCAACTCTGTTACCTATCACAGACAGATCTGAATACCTTACAGGTATACTGTAAATAGCAGGTGGATGGTTGGCCCACTGTTTTGAATATCTTGTCCTGGTCATAATGCCACCTGTCATTAACATTAAAACATTTTGTTGAGAACACTCACTCAGAATGCAGCAAGCAAATAAATGCACTTATGCTCACCATGCAACTATAAAAAAGGTTTTCCACAGTGGAAGATGTGCTTATTTGACACACAAAAACCATGGAACATTTTCTGGCTAGGGTTTAATAGCAAGAATACTACAGATTGAAATGGTCATGATTCTGAACGATTCTCACATTTGCGTTATAGAGAGTGTGCAAAACTGCAAGAAATTCAGACCATGGGTGAGACTCAAACCATAACTCCCCTGAATTAGAGTCAATTAGTTACTGGAATGCTACCATGCCTTTCAATGTGATCATTTGGAGTCCAACATACATAAATCTGAATGCAAATGCAATCCACTCTCATATTTCAACTGCTGCTGGCTTTTTTTTTTTTTTTCTTTGTTTCTTTTTTTTCCGTAAAGTGATATCTAGCTCCCATTATTGAGATAATCTGGAATAAAAGTAATTCTGAAACTGAACATGTAAGTATTTGGTTTGTTTCCCATGGACAGAAATTGCACAATACGCTACTTATGCTGCAGTGCCAGTCAAGTTTCTTGTATCATCGTCAGTGTCAACGAATGGGAAGTAATATTTAAATAAGGACACATCATTACTCAGCAAATAGAAAGGGCACTTAGCAATAAACAGGCACAGAAAAAGGACAGAAAACTGATATGAGAGAGAGAAATCCATGGTTACCTCCTCACTCTGCTGCCTGATAGGTGTGGGTAGCAATCTTTGATGAAGTGGGTTCGGAGAAAATGGAAGTGGTGTGATGTGGTGAGGGTTGATTCTTAACAGTCACCTATCTTGACTGTGCACACACTAACTTGTCAGCTCTTGAGCACAAACCTTACTAATATCTTTATATCATGAAAGATAGATAGATAGATAGATAGAGAGAGAGAGAGAGAGAGAGAGAGAGAGAGAGAGAGAGAGAGAGAGTAAAAAAAAAGATTACCAGACCATTAAGTAATTTACCATCCTTTCTGTCTGTCCGTATAATGTTGAGCACTAATATATGAGATGTAAGCAATAAATTGCATCAAGTATGAATTCCATGATGTCAAGAATACTTTCTTCACTAGTGTAAAACAGTTTTGTCTTGACAAGTAAAATAGAAAAGTGTCCCCTCTACCAGAAACGTAGATGGATGTAAGAAAGACATCTCACGTATGATTAATGCTATTTACATTTACACATACTACATTTTCTTTTTTGCTTTTATATTTTTATAAACTGCAAGGGACGCAGTAGTAGCGTGAAAAGCTGCAATGTAAAATATAGATGGCATGTTTCTCAAAACAGTTAAAACTGTTTGAAGATATACAAAGTTATATTCATGCCAGTTCTCAATAATGTACAATACATGTTGTACCATAGCCCAAGATTCAAAATAGCTGCACTTAAGCTCAAGTGATGAAGCAATGTACAAACAATAGCAGAAAAAACTTAAGAAACAGATATAAATGGAGTACCATTTCCATTCAATTATGTTAAAACTATCATTATGTTGGTGACAACTAATTCAAGTAAGACCAGAAAATATCAGAACACTGACATTACACACATAGTCTGATGTCTGTAAACTTCCAGTTAACATTGGTTACTATACGCACACGCTTATGCACTAATTCGAGACAACAGATACAATCAACCCACCAATTTCTGACATTCTTCTGTAGTACCACATTTCAAAGGCTTCTATTGTCTCCTTGCCTGAATTGCTATACTCCACACTAGTTGTTGTTGTTGTTGTTGTTGTTGTTGTTGTTGTCATCAGTCCTGAGACCGGTTTGATGCAGCTCTCCATGCTACTCTATTCTGTGCAAGCTTCTTCATCTCCCAGCCTACTGCAGCCTACATCCTTCTGAATCTGCTTAGTGTATTCATCTCTTGGTCTCCCTCTACGATTTTTACCCTCCACACTGCCCTCCAATACTAAATTGGTGATCCCTTGATGTCTCGGAACAAGTATGTTGAGAAAATACTTCCTATTTCATGTCAACAAATCTCCCTTTCTCAGAAACACTTTTCTTGCTGCTGCAGGTCTGAATTTTATATCCTTTTGACTTCAGCCATCATCAGTTATGTCGCTGCCCAAACATCAAAACTTACTGACTACTTTTAGTGTCCTATTTCTTAATCAAATTCCCTTGCTGATTTAAATTGACTACACTCCATTATCTGTGTTTACTATTGTTGATATTCATTTTACAATCTCTTTTCAAGTCACTATTCATTCCATTCAACTGCAACTCACTAGCCATCTCTGATGGACTTGCAATGTCATCAGAAAACCTCAAAGTTTTTATTTCTTGCCCCTGAAATTTTAATTACCTTTTCAAATTTCTCCTTGGTTTCCTTTACTGCTTGTGTAATGTATTGGTTGAATAGCATTGGGGTGATCCCACAGCCCTTCTCACGCCTTTCTCAACCTTCTCAACCACTGTCTCCCTTTCCTTTCCCTTGACTCTTACAACTCCACTGTGTTTTCTGTACGAAATGCAGATGACTTTTCTCTCCCCATATTCTACCCCTGCCACTTTCAGAATTTCAAAGAGTGTATTTTAGTCAACACTGTCATAGGTTTCTCTAAATATAAAAATGTTATAAATGTAGATTTGCCCTTCTTCATTCCATCTTCTAAGATATGTCGAAGGGCCAGTATGTCATCACATGTTGCTAAATTTCTCCGAACACAAAATGATCTTCCCAAAGGTTGGCTTATACTAGTTTCTCCAGTCCTCTTTAAGTAATTCGTGTCAATATTTTGCAGCCAAACGTTTTAAGCTGATAACTCTGCAATATTGACACCTGTCATCACCTGCCTTCTTTGGGATTTTTAAATTCTCCATTAAGTCTGATGGTTTTTGTCCTGTCTAATATATCTTGCACACTGATGGAATAATTTTGCCACACTGGATTATCCCAAGGATCTCAATAATTCCGACGGTATTTTATCTACTAAAGGAGTCTTGTTCCAACTTCAGTCGTACAAAGTTCTGTTAAATTATTTTCATAATATCATACCTCTCATTTCATCTTTATTCACTTCCTACTCTCCTTCTCTAATATGTCTGCAAGTTTATTTCCCTCGTACATTCTAACTATATATTCCTTCCACCTTTCAGCCTTCCCTTCTTTGCTTTGTATTTGCCATTTGAGCTCTTAACATTCATACATTTGTTTCTTTTCCCTCTAAAAGGTCTCTCTAACTTCCCTGCCTCTATCTTTCCCATAATCTTGTATGCTTCTACAGTATTCCATTCTCATCTAGTCATTCCTGCTTTTGCCAGTTTGCACTTCCTGTCAATCTCGTTTTTCATTTTGCAGACACCTTTATTTCCTTTTGCCCGCTTCATTTGCCGCATTATGATATTTCCGCCTTTCCTCAACTGATTCAGTATCTCATTCTTCATCCAAGTATTTCTACTGGGCTTTGTCTTTTTGGCTTTATCTTTTAGCTTATTTGATCCTCCGCTGCCTTCACTACCTCATCTCTCAGGACTATCCAATTCATCTTCTATTGTGTTCCTCACTTCTATTTCAGTCAACTGTTGCCTAACGTTCCCTTTAAAACTCTTAAAAACCTCTCGTTCTTACAACTTATTCTAGTCCATCATCTTAATTTCCTGCAATTCATGCCAATACCTTTTGGCCAGATTCCACATTTGATCCTGAAAATGTTTTTTGTTTAAAATGTGGCATATGTAACTAATTTTAAGTGTTTTAAAAACCCACCGATTTTGGACTAGTAAAGCCAACAGCATCCAGCCACTCTTGAAGAGCATTCCTGCATATTGATAGTACATTTCTTGTCAGTTCCACAGTAGAACAGTCAACAAGGTGACATGCTAAAGCCCACATGGGGTATGCACTAGCTTCTAGTTCAGCTGAGAATGCTGCGTAGTAAGTATTGGGCTCAAATTCAACATGTTGAGTAAGTTCTCGCTGGTTTACATTCATGCCTGAAAAAATAATAGTACAATATCACAAAGAAAATTTGAAACTGGTGAAGCAAATAATTTACATCATTAGTAGTCATTAGTATATGCCACACCATACTGTAAATACAGAACATGAATAATTACCTTGAAACATGGAAAGAAAACCAAACCACATTTCTAGTAAGTTGTCATCACTCATAAACTTAATAGCGACTGGGCGGTGTGAAAGAACATTATTCAGATCCGAAACAAGTGGCCAGTAGCAGTGTTCCTTCATTACATGGCGGCCACAGTCCACAACAAAGTGAGAATTCTTGCTTGGATCTGGTAAATAAAAACATTAAATCATATCACAATCATTTTTAATTTGCTTCTGAGACGGTACCTGGGAATGAAGATAACATGGCAGTAATAATATATATACAACATAACACATCTGCACGTGCGATACTATACACTTTCTTTTCCATAACTGCTCTAAGTGCCTCATAAATATTTACCACTCCATCCAACTTCATTCTCAAAAAAATTATTTCACTTTTGAGGGCTGAACTTTGAACCAGGCTGTAACTACATTCAATCAGAGCAACATTGGTTACTTCTTAAGAATTTTATTAACTGGTTGTCTAAAAATGTATTTCTCTGAGACAGAGAATGGGGAGTCCCCACTGTCTTTTAGTTTCATAGATAACGTGTATGTCTCACAGTGACCATGAACATCTTAATTTTATGAAACAGCTCGGCTCCTCCTCTGGTATACTAGCCCGGCGACTCAAAGTTCAGCAGACGTCATGAATATTGATCTCAGCTGATAGGCGGAACAGCTACAGCTACGAACACTAGCACTGTCATGGTGCAGCACTGGCTGCGCTGTACTGCAATGCCAATAAGCGCTTGATGTAGCACTAAAAAGCTCGCTGTACCACAGTTATGCTGTCACTAGTGTATTCGTCTCGCAATCATGTCACTAGCCATAAAGCACCACTGTTCCTTGGTTTCCGTTTTACTATGTCTTGGTTTCTCTTGTTGATTACTTTCTGGACTTGCTTGTTTGTAGAGCAGTCTTCATTGAATGTTTTCCTTGTTGTCGTCTTCTGTAAATTAGTAGTGTGCCAGGGATGCTAAGACGCTGAAACTATTGGGACAGCAACAGCTGCTACTGCAGGAGCAATCACAAAAGCAGTTGCGAGATCACTTTCAGCAGCAGCAGGCAAAATGAGTTATTCCACAAAGAAATTCAGCTTCTGGAGGATCAATTGTAGATACCGAGTACCCACCCAATACAGGCAGCAGTCACTTCCCAGGTGGAGAGTCAGAGAGATGCATTTCTGCCTTTTGATGATGCTTAGGCATTGGAACACTAATTTACAGCAGCTGAAGCAGACTTTGCATCTGTCAGGTCACTAATGACGCTCTCCAACAATCGTTCTTCCTATCTAATGGCGGAGATTTTTTTCTTATAGAAGAAGTCGGCTCCTCTCTCAAATCCAGTCGCCCTTACTTTCAAGTAATTGTGAATGTTACTTTTGATCTATTATTCGCAACAATTCCATGTGCTTGTATCGTAATTCAAATTTCATCAATACCACAAGCTACCTGGTTAGTCTTATTGCTCTTGCGTGACTGATTTACAGGGGATGAGTCACCACTGCGGTTTCATTTGTGTGAAGCCAGAATGCAAAATCACAAGCACAAGCTCTAATTCTAGATGTAGTGGTCCAACTGGCCCCCAACTGAGAAATACGCATGCCAGCTCTTAAGCTAGACAACCCGTCAACGCAAACTATTCTGATAATGGCACACACTTTTGAAAGGATTGACTACTAGTAGCATGCAGTCCAATCACTGCGTTGTGCCCCAGGATTGTGAAATGCCTGTAAACTACTTCCCAGATGGTGTAATCGTGATTCATCACTTCAGATGCACCAATGGCCTCTGAACAGCCAGTCCATCCCTGCCACCATGGGCAATAGGGTCTTTCATCCTGTCTAGACTGCTTCACAGCATACGTGTGTGTTGTTTGTCTGGATTACTGTGTGCATTTCACCCATTTCTGGAAAAGATGGGCACCTCCAAACAGTCTGCCAGAAGCCAGCATGACAATCAGAAACAGTTCCTTGCATGCATCAAGGAATAGTGCATGAATCTCAGATAATAGTTCCCGATGTGATCATTTCTTTCACAAGTTAATTATAAACTTCAAAATTGCGAACACAGTCACCCCTTTCCAGGTGGACACAAGAATTACACTTTGCTTGGTAAACCTCCAAATGTATGCTCTTGTGGATTCCCCAGCATAAGTCCCCGCCTCCTGCAAACTGGTATCCTATGGTGACAGATCAGTTCCCATCTGGGATCAATTCACAATAGTCACAGCCTAAAAGCATCTTGCCACTTGGCTTCTTAATCACTGACAAGGTTCAGGTTGTCTCTGAAATGGTTCCCTTCCAGCAACTCTACAACCTTTGTACCACTTTTGCCTTTATTTTTGAATCTGGCCTGCAACACACCTCCAATTTCCAGGCTCATATCTACTTGCATCCTGATGTGGTGCCTTGTTTCTGCCAAGCACGGCCCATTCTTGGCTCCTTACAAATCACCATTAACCAGGGACTCACTGGCTCTATGAGGCTGAAGTCATTGAAAAATTTAAAATGAGTGCTTAGTCCACACCTCTGTTAATGGTGAAGAAACCCAGTGTCTCCCTCTGGTCATGCAGAGTCTTTAAATCAACAATCAATCCCCAGGCACAAATTGGATGAGGGGTCACAAAGTACTGTGATTACCAACACTACATACGGCTTACACAAATACAAATGTTTGTCTTTAGGGATCTCTTCCACTCAGGCAATTTTCCAGATATCTGGAACAGTTGACCATGTCCATTACCCATTTGCACTAACTATGTCAACTACTTTACTGTTACTGGCGCTACGTGTTGGGACCATCTGTGAACCCTCTGCACCCTCTTCACAATCTTATGTGATGATAAGACAAAGGACTGCTTAGACAAATGCCAGTTTTTCCAGGAACAAGTCGAATACATCAGGCACTTGCTAAACAAACAAGAGATCCAACTCAATGACCATAACACCACAGCTATCGACATGCTACCTTGCCCCCAAAACTTATGAGAGATGCATACCTTTTTGGGAAAGGTGAATTATTAATTTAAGTTCCTCCCATAGGTGGTCCTTACATGAATCCACTAAATCATTTGTGGATGACTGCTTGCAAGTTTGCTTTCATACTGCTGATGCATATGCTGAGCTTGGCACCCTATCTTATATCCTTTTCACCATTGCGTTCACTCATTATGGCTGCAAATGTCTAACTGTGTGCAAATGGTACAGTGTTGGCACACTGAAATAACGATGGACCTTAGCGATCAATTGCCTACACATCCAAAGATACCGACACCCACCCAAAAGAACTACTCACAGATTGAAGATGAAGCTTTAGCAATTGTTTTTGCAATTAGAACATTCCATATTTACATATTCTGGACCAAGTTCACTTTAATTACAGACCCAAAACTGATGGTAGCACTTTTTGGGCACCACACCAGTCTTCCAAAATGGACAGCATAAAGGCTCCACCATTGGGTGCTTTTTCTCAGCTGATACGTTTATACTATTATACCATTAAATACCAGTCCACAGTGCAACACAAAAATGTGGAAGCTCTATGTCACTTACCCACAGGGCCACGACTAGGCTTTGATCAGCAGAAAATCTCATGTTTCCATATACACACACGGATTGGGGGGAAAATCCTGGTTCAGTTGCCCAATACAGCTGCATGAACCTCTAAACACACGCGCCATGGGCCAAACTTACAGCAGGTCATGCATCATGCGCTCTACAGGGGCCCACATTCTTTTCCAAGAATATCAATCCTGAGTTCCGGGCCTGTGCTGTCATTACTACCGCCAGTCAGTCACCAACAATAGCCACCTGCAGGATGCAGATGCACACTGTATTATCATCCCAACCTGCCCTCGGGTTTTACTACTACTCCATCATGGGCACTAGAAAATGTCATGAATCAAAGCACAAGCACAGTGACATACTTACTGGCCTGGTATAAATGAGGGTGTGCAAGAGACTGTACAGCTGTCTGGCTTGTGCTTACCACAGGCCACAGGCCTCTCCACTTCAAACTTTCACCCCTTGGTCCACTCTCCACTCTGTCTGAACCACATTCATTTTAACTGTGTTGGCACTCTTCTGGGCTCTATGTGGTTAACAGTCATGAACACTTACTCTAATTACCTACATGTATTCGGTAAACCACAACAGATGCAAAAATTAGTGCACTCATCCAGATTATAGGCATCAATTTAGTCATGAACACTTACTCTAATTACCTACATGTATTCAGTAAACCACAACAGATGCAAAAATTAGTGCACTCATCCAGATTATAGGCATCAATGGGCTTCCCTGAACCATTGCGTCCCTGAATCATTGCATCAGACAATGGGCTCAAATTCATGCCAACAGCTTTCGACTGCATCTGCACGTCCAATGGCAAAAACGTCTTCTTAGTCCATCATTACACCTGTCCTCCAATGAAGAATAAGAATGCATGGTATGAAAGTTAAGCAGCAAATTTTGAAGAAAGTGGGACCACGACCACCACCGCCGCCGCCACAGTAGCAAGTTTTTCTTCATAATTTTTCGGCAGCTTCTGTGCAACTGAAGTTCGCCTCTGAAGTGAAAAACCCCAGTGCTTCATAAACAGATCAATCCAGCTGCGACCAGCCTTAAAATTTTTGACTTTTTGATCTCTAGCAATTTCATGTGCCTTAATTTTTAAAATTTCGGTGTTCACAGCCAGGAATTTCTCATGCTGTTCCTTAACAAATTCATTTAAAATCACTTCTAGTGCATGATATCGGCCACACTTTGGCCTACTAAATGCTTTCCTGCTATTTGAAAATTCAAATAATTTGTCTCTCTGCAGTTGCCATCGCCTGACCTTGCTCTCATCAGTCCCATATCGCAGACCTGCAGCACAATTAGAACTCTGTTCCTCAAAAGAAATAACTCCCCTCTTGAATTTGGCACTATAATGAAAGTGCTTCATTATGGTTCACTAACACCAACAAGCAATAGGTGCCGCTACGTGAAATCTTAATGAGCCACAGCGTATCAACTCATGCAACAATCCTAAAGCCTTGTGCATTGTTGGTATTTTTGTGTAAAGAAATTTATTTTTGTTGCTATGAATATTTGAAAGTCTTCCACTTACTTCGCACTCGGTTCTAAGCCGCATGCGGTTTTTTGGATTACAAAAACCGGAAAAAAAGCGCAGCTTAGATTCGAGTAAATACGGTATATGAAAAGTTGATTACAAAACAAGCATTTTTTGGCTAAGTAGTAACTGGACTATTCAACTTAATCAGAAACTGTCTCACATTATTTTCTTTTGTGGCTCAGATGAATATGCCAATGACAACTACCACTCTTTAGCTCATGGACAGACAGCAACTGTAATTTTTTGTTGCCTAAGTTACTTGTGTTCAATAAATGCTGCTGGCCCTAAGTGAGCGCTATAATAAACCTTTCATGCATAACTGTGGCACTTTTGATGATTTCTGTGGTACCAACGTACACTAGCTGACAGTTACAGGGGCTACAGTTGTCCTGTATTTTGCATAGCCTGATACAGTTACTAATATATTTTCTTCATCTATTACTATAAATGAATTAGATGACAATATGTAATAATGTTTTTGTTTTCCTTATTCTATTTCTTATCAAAAGGTGGTCTAATTTGGCCAAAACTGGTAACTGCAATTAAAAAATGTTATATAGGTCATGTTTTGTTCACGGAATCTATTAACCAGTTTCTTAGTGAAGTACACGACTTCTTTCAGTTGTGTACTCAATGAGATCAATACTTCCTACAAATTCTCTCCTCATCCTACAGAATGATTATCATATACCCACATTCTTTACTTTACACGTTAGGACATACAATAATCCTAAAACCACTATGGGAAATAGCCAACATATAATGTACTGTAGAGCATTTACGAAAGCAGGTATTTGGTAAATTATGAGCAGGGAAAGGCAAAGAATACATCGTGGGCTCAAAAATTTGCCCTCTATCTGTGCCACTCTCTGTGCTCCTGCTGTTTTCTCTCCTGGCAGCTGAAGCATACTCAATTTGAAGACTCAGATTATTATCCTCTCTTGTGAAGTTCAGAAATGTGTCGTTTGTTCATGTAATATTCGTTGTTTCCTTTACATCACCTGTAATAAAACTACAATACCTGAATAGTATACACCATGCCTGCACAATCACAGAAATCAATTCTAAATGATAAAAACATCCAGAAAATCCCACAAAATAGGAATGGCAAGAATGATATTATTGCATACTGTGACATGCAGTACACAGAGATTAATCCTACCAACAGCACTGTTATTTGCTAACTAATTTAGGCTCTCATGATCTTCCTGTTCTTTACACATGCTGATATCTCCATCGCTTGTTTTTATTTCAGATTTCTCTCTCTATCCTCTTCCTACTTACCGTCTGTGTTGTCATATTGTCAATATATTGATTTTTCATTTGCTTTCATTTTACTTTACTTAATTTTTAGGTTTATGTGCAGCATCAAGAGGGGTCGTAGTCTTGCAATTGGCTCTTATTTTTGAATATCAGACTCATCTCTTGATGTAACACAAAACCTTTGAGAAAACTTCAGTTCACATACATGTGATTGTTAATCGTAATGTCATCATTTGAGAAGACCTTAATAATGCCAGAATTCTTCTTCTTGTGCTTTTGTCTCGCATTGGTGCAGGTTCAGCATTGTTATTAAAGGACTTAGCATAATTTAAGGGGTGGCCAGATGCTCTTCCTGTCACAACCTCATTACCCTCTGGGACGTAATGTGTTTATCACAGCAAAATGCATGCAGTGTCACACATGTGAAAGTGGCTGAAAGTTTTCTAAATGTTTGAAAATTGTGTAACTGAGGTGAGACTGGGGTACCAGCCCAGCATTCACTTAGTGGTGTTGTAGCGGCCCCTTATTGTTAGAGGGCCCAGAGGCCCCTTATTGTTAGAGGGTCTGCAGAACTGACACGCAAGATGGGTTGCTAAGTCCCTTTCAGCAGCGCGGAGAGAAACATCACCAGTGGACAGAAACAATAACAGACTTTCCAAATAAACATGTAAGTACTTAGCCAGACAACATGTGACAGTGTTCCACCAATCGGAACTCATACGACTGATGTAGCACTCTGCCGACCTGGCTTTATAAGCACGCTTAGCCCAGCAGACCGGCAGGGTTTACCAACAACTAGGAACAGCACTGGCCAGTACTTACACCGTCCCTAGCCTTGATTCACTCACCGTAGTCTTGTAGTAGCACATTGTCTTTCGTAGAGTAGTTTGCGGTCAGAATTTTCTTCCATTGTCTTGTTTTGTCCATGTCTGGGTCAACATGGAAATAAAGCAAGGGGGAAGCCGGGACAGAAAATCGGTGTTTGTGTGCCGCTCAGAGGTGCGGTAGACAATATCGAAGTCGAATATCACCAGGAAGAGCGCCCAATGCTGGAAGCGGCACGTCATCCAGGTGGGCACTGTAGCACCCAGGTGAAACAAACAAATGGCATGTCATCCAGGTGGGCACTGTAGCACCCAGATGAAACAAACAAACTAAAGGTTTGTGATCAGTCTGCAGCGTGAAATGACAACCATACACGATATCGTAGAATTTCGTCAGGCCAAAAACCAGTGCCAAAGCTTCCTTTCCAATTTGACTATATTTGGCTTCAGCATAGGTTAATTTTTTGGATGCAAAAACCACCGGCCTCTCAACGCCGTCGACAACTTGCAAGAGGACCGCACCCAGGCCATAGTCCAAGGCAACGGCGGTGACGATGAAGGGTAGGGAAGGATTGTAAGTGGCCAGATAAGGAGGGTAGGAGAGAGCTGACTTGAGACATGTGAGAGACTGCTCACACGCTGTGACCCAAACCCAACGGACGCCCTTATTCAATAACCCGGTCAGGGGCGCCGAAATCTCAGCGGCGTGGGGTATGGAGCACCGATAATAGTTGATTTGACTGACGACGGACTGCAGTTGCTTCACGTTGGTGGGAGAAGGCAGGTTTTTAATCACCTCGACACACTCCTTAGAGGTGTGTAGGTTGCGGGCATCAATCGTGAACCCAAGATAGCTGACCTCTCATGCAAAAAAGTCACACTTTTCTTTTCGGCAACGCAGGTTAGCCTCGGAAAAAACTTGAAACAGCCGATTCAGCTTGTCTGCGAGGTCCACCGTGGAAGAGCCACCGATGATGACACCGTCCAAATAATTGGCTGCCTCAGGCACCTGACATTGGAAAATGGCGGGGGGAGGGGGGGGGGGGGGGGCTGGCAATGCCAAACGGGAGGCGGTTGTACCGGGAAAGGCTACACGGGGTATTGATGACCAGGATCTGCTGCAATTCCTCATCCCAATGGCAGTTGCAAATAAGCTTCATGCAAATTAATTGTGGCAAAAAGGGTTGAGCCCGCATGACGTGTGAGTATGTCATCCACTGATTGGAAAGGATAGGCATCGATGACGGACTGAGAATTGACCGTGACCTTAAAATCACCACAGATGCGTAAAGTACCATTCAGCTTCTCGACTATTACAATAGGCGTCGCCCAGCGACTGTGCGCGTCGGGAGAAAGGATGCCTTCATCCTGTAAACATCACAATTCACCCTGGAGCCTGTCTTGGAGAGCAAAGTGACTGGGTAGGCCTTAGAAAAACGAGGAACAGCAGAGGGAAAAAGCTGAACATGCATGGTGAAACCCTTCACCCCTGGTGTGGAGGACGAGAACAACATGTTCAATTTTCTGAGCAATGGGACGAGGAGGATGAGAGAATCAACACCGCCTGTACTGCATTCTGCGCTGATAAAAATGTCCACACCCAGAAGATTAGTAGCGCCAGGGGATCTGACCGCCAAAAACTGAGCGCTGAAGGAAGAGCCGTTGTAAGAGATTTGTGTGGAAAAAACGCTGTTGACAGATATAGAGTGATTACTGAAACTGCGCAAGGTGCGAGTGTACGGGGATAAAGCGGTGAGCCCAAATGTTGGTATGTGGCACCATTCACAATAGACACACATGATGGTGTGTCAATTTGGAAGACCACCGGAATATGCACAACCTCCAAGGTAATGAGAAAATGGGCAACCGATTGAGAAATGATGGAGAATACTTGGCCGTCAATGGAATGCGAAGCATCCAGGGTGTGAGGTGATGATTCGTGGCCAGCCTGTGCATCTGCAGGAAGCGCGGTATCGACACAATGTTTCTGTGAAGGCGGTATGGCCTGCTCGGTTGGAAGTCATGCACCTTGCTCGCCGGTGGGGGCGCTCTGACCGTTGGTGAGTCCAGAAACAGTCCGGACAGGAGGGCGAAAGACTTCCTGTCATGGAGTGGGTCAACAAATTGATGAGACTCCTGCTCGGCACTAGGCAACTGGCGAGCTGCGAAAACAGCTGGATCAAGATGCGGTTGTTGTAGCCGGTGAGACTGTTCAAACACACAAATGATCAGTAGACAGGTGTCAAGGGACAAGTCCTGTAACTTCGAAACATCAACCCAAAGACCCTCGTCTGGTGTGTGGACCACCACCAAACCGTGGATCAACGAAGAGGCATAAGACTGCTTGTAGGCAATGTTGGCACACACGAATTTACAATCGCGGGAGAGACCTGGAGCATCGTAATCCATTCCCAATAAGTCTGACCTGGAGACTTTTGACAAGAAAAGAAAGTTTGACATAATTTGACCATGGTTCAACAGATCTATCAAAAGCCAGAAACATTAGTGGAGCCATGTGCAACGTGTTCAATTTATCTCCGATGGAATCAACCCTATGGGCTACTTCTTGCAACGCTGGCGAGTGAGAGTGAATTTCTGGATGTGCGAGCATTGCCTGAATCTGTTGTACAGTTTCCACCAAGGACTGAAGAAGCCCTCCCGGTTGGTAGGAAAGAATTAACAGTCAATTTGAACACACTTTATTACAATTAAAGAAAAGACTCCTTTTTGGTGTACAGAAAGTGGAAATGTGGAACAAACAGATGCGGTCCAGCGGGCCACTGTCCAGGATCAGACACTGCAAGCTCTCTACCACCAAATCGCTGTGGGTTAGCCAACCAACCGTCGTAGCGTCCACAACGCAGAGGTCCAGCACTTTTGGGATCATCGGCACAGTCTCTTTTTCCACTGTGGCGTTCTCCTTTAGCATAGTGATTCAGATGCTCCCCAGATGGTCATATCACATGCGTTGCACTGCCATGTCCCCTACCTTCTCCACACTGGCCACTGGGGCATAGTCCTCTCCAAACAGCTGGTCTGCTGACATCTTTATTGGTGCAGTATGGATAAAGACATTGCCTCCCTGCCAAAAATGTCAGGCAGCACCCCCACACCAGTATTTCTTTTTCGTGGCCAGATGCAGCTACTCCATGGGAATGTCTCCATTTGGATTTTGCAGAGCCGTTTCATGGTTCCCAGTGGCTCATACCGATTGACCCCAGCTTGGAATACCCTTACGTCTCCTGCATGATGAACACCATTTCTGCCGAGACTATCAAAATTCTACGGCGCCTCTTTGAAGTCGAAGGACTCCCCAAAACGATTATTATGGATAACGGTCCACAGTTTACTTTGATTGAGTTTAAGCAATTCTTTACTACAAATGGAATTTCCCCTCGTCCAAACCACCCCATTTCACCCTACATCAAATGATTGGGCGGAACATTTCGTGCAGACATTCAAGACCCAGCTCGATAAGCTGCTGAGCCATCACCTGCTGGAGCAGGCCATGCTTCTTTTCTTGGCTATGTACTGCGCCGCCCCCAATGCCGGTAAAAGTTCAGCAGAGATACTTCACTGTCAACCATTCCGCTCCCCCTTATCTGTCCTAGTTCCTGAGGCTTCTCACCCTCCCACCCGTATGCCGACGTACTCCTTTCTCGTCAGGCAGGACCTTCTCTCAACCACAGATGCACTGGGTGCCTGCCGTCATCACCGAGCTCTGCGGCCGGGCGATGGCATCTCTCCGGTGCGCCAACTGTTCCACCGCCCACTGGCAATTCAACCAGCTCTGCCCCCATCTGGTGGATCACAGCACCCAAGGGAAGTTGCCAGTGCCTATCGCTGACCGCCCTGTGGCGGAACCTCTGCTTCCCCCTCTGCCTCCACCACCAGCTGCCCGTGCTGCGTCGCCACCTCCCACCCCTGCCTGCCACGAACCCACGGACATCAAGCACAATGCCCCGACTCCTATGGATGTTTGTCGTGCTGTGCCTTTTTTTCGTAGAGGGAGAAATGTCATAGTGACCTCTTATTGTTAGTGGGCCCGCAGAACATAAACGCAAGATGGGTTTCTAACCCCCTTTCAGCAGCACGGAGAGAAACATCGCCAGTGGACAGAAACAATAGCACACTTTCCAAATAAACACGGAACTACTTTGCCAGACAATATGTAACAGTCTTCCACCAATCGGAACTCATATGACTGATGTAACACTCTGCCAACCTGGCTTTATAGGCACGCCTAGACCGTCAGACCAGCTGTGTTTACCAACTGCTAGGAACAGCTCCGACCAGTACTTACGCTGGCCCTAGCCTTGTATTCGCTCACCGTAGTCTTTAAGTAGCACGTTGTATTTTTTAGAGTAGTTTGTGGCCAGTATTTTCGTCCATTGTCTTGTTTCCTTATCTGTTTTGCTATCGCACAGTTGTGTTTTTTTTCTGTTTGTTCCACATTTTGTTCCAAGAAGGTGTCTTTTCTTCAATTGCAATAAAGTGTATTCAAATTGACTGTTAGGTCTTTCCTAACAACCCCAGGACATTACAAGTGGGATGTGAGGAAACTGACTAAAAACCACATCCAGACCGGCCAGCACACTGACCATTGTCATTAAAATGACAGGCTGATTCGGTCTGGGGTTGGTGCATCTCCCCAGCCTCAAAGCAGCACTTTAACACTCATGACTATCCAGGCATCATCTGAGAATTGACTGGGATAATTACCATTTAGTAAGTGGTGGGTAAGAAAATACATCATACAAAACAATGCTAAATGCTTCCAAAGAAAACTACTTAGAACAGATAGTTTAGAAGCTCACTATTGATGGTAATGGTAGATATAATAGGAACAAGTAGACCTGATCTCTTTGAGAATATCAGTACTAAAACTGCTATCAGTGACAATGAAGCTTTTGTACCAACAGTGATATCATACGTATTGCTCCTACACAGATAGTGAAGACAAATTAGGCTAATCACAGCGAGCACAGCGGCATTTAAGCAGTCAATCTTTCTGTACTCTATTACTGTATTTACTCGAATCTAAGCCGCACTCAAATCTAAGCCGCACCTGAAAAATGAGACTCGAAATCAAGGAAAAAAATTTTTCATGAATCTAAGCCGCACCTGAAATTTGAGACTCGAAATTCAAGGGGAAAGAAAAGTTTTAGGCCGCACCTCCAAATCAAAACAAAGTTGGTCCATTGTAATATGAGACACAATTTAGGTCGAATGAATGATGATACAGCTACAGTAGTTTGGTTCGAGTTGTAAGCTAACCAGTTAAGCGTTACCAGGTAGCCATTGCTAAGCATCAGACACTCTGTCCGTATTTATAAGGGTACCCTTCCTTTTTCACGTGCTTCGTCTTGTTTCAATTGATTGCTTACTTTTTTTTTTATCTGATAAGTGCGGTTCTCTTTGTTATAGGTGTTAACATCACGCTAAGCTGAAAATGCATTACTGTACTGTGTTATGCATTGTTTGTCACATTCTGATAATGAGTGTTTACGACCTGTCGCTACTCGCGGCATGACTTGCTTTTGTGCACGCTACTGCAGCTTAAAAAAGAGGAGAGGAATCGCCTCATTAGCAAAACAATGGCAAGAGACTGCTATTTGTTGTTACTTACACTGCTGCTTTCTTTGATAATGATCAACAAGAACCAAATAATAGACTGCGTATGATAGAAGATGTTCTGAACAAGAGTTTAGCGAACGTCTTTCTCCGTTTGAAAATCTTTGCAGATGCCTCTTTAGTACATTACATTCTGCACAGAAATTAGAGTCATCTTAGATTTAAAAATCTAGTCAATTGCCGTGCTTCATTTCTGACTGTATCACTATTAGGCATAAGAATAATACGAATATAAACATGCATGATATGTATAGGCCTATTCTTCCGCGTTTACTGTTGTCTCACTCTAGTTTCGTAGTTTATTAGGCAGACAGTATTTAAAGGAGATATCAGCATACACGAAAGAATACATGGCAAAATGTTTATATTCGTATTATTCTTATGATGAAGAGAATAGTGCATGTGATTCACAAGTCATAAAAGTTCCAATTAGCAACCATCTCTTCCCACAGGTAGGAAAAAATTCAGAACGTAGAGTTGGCCAAACTGACAAACATTCCAAACAGCCTTGCCATTCGGATTTTCATAGTACATTGAAATGCTGATACATTCGAAAATTAACAATACTTCGTTGGATAATGTATGAAAACGGAGTGGTCGAAACTCGGGGCAGAGAAAAAAGCTCGTCTTCCACCTTTTTTTTTTTTTTTTTACTGACGCAGAGGTTTTGGCGCCAGTATTTATCTTTGTGCCTGCAAAGCATGCCTGTGTAGCGCTACATACATTCGACGGCAGAAGTTAGTTGTGGCCGGCACCTACCAACATTTTTCAGAACTTCTGCTTACTTTGCACTCGATTCTAAGCCACAGGTGGTTTTTTTGGATTACAAAAACCGGAAAAGAAAGTGCAGCTTAGATTCGAGTAAATACGGCAATGAATTTTGATGGGAAAAAATTTTGATGTGTGACACCGTGAACACAGTGGGAAGTACCCTCTGGTAACCACTTCACAGTGCCTGTAGAGTATGGATATAGTTGTAAATATTAATTTCTATACCATTTTCCTAACTTTCATTTATTTTTCCAGCTCCCTCTCCTCCTCCTACCCTGGAAACCACTTTTTTCTTTTCAACCTTGTTATATTAATTTTTCTTTCAATTGCAATTGCACTTTCTCATTTATTTCCTATTAACTTTCTCTCAGTTAAGCGTTTACCTTTGATCTATAAAATACCAGCAACTCATTATAATTCTGGAATTAAGTCTTCACTGTCAACCCAGTGTTACTTCTTAACAAATTTATGACTTTCCCGTTTTTCTTTATTTCCTAAAGAAGTTGTGTAGCTACCTTTTTCATTCTCTGTTTCCTTTCTTGACCCAGATGATGCAAATCATGAAAACCACAAAAGTTAGTAAGTCAACTGTGTTTTGAAATCACTGTTAATGAGTGCTATTGAACTTATAACTCTTTCAGTAGCTGGAATGTATTGTTTAATCAGTACAAATTAGAAAAAGGATAAATAATTTGTGAAATCATATGCAAATTGCAAATACCACAGCAATAGTTACACAGAGATTGCAGTGGAACTTGGTGGCTAATCATACTTCCCCACACATTCAAAATGCTCTGCACTGTGAAGAACATAATCTGATTTCTTGAATGTGTTCAGAGGAAATATATTTGTAAGATATTTTATATTAAAAAGCTGAAAACCCGGCTCGATTGCGAAAAAAGCACCTACTGTTAAGTGTTAACCTAGGTTTCGGCGTAGATAACGACACCTTCTTCAGAACAACAGTTGTTCTGAGGAAGGTGTAGTTATCTATGCCGATACCTGGGTTCACACTTAACACTAGGTGCTTTTTTCGCAATTGAGGTGGGTTTTCAGTTTTTTAATATATTAACCAATGATTGCTGACGCGCTGCGATGTTGAAGGTTCTAGTACAACATTTGTTAATTTTGCATGCATTTCCTCTGAACACATTCAGGAAAGCAAATACTATTTTTCAAATGGTGTAGAACATTTGAATGTGTAGGGGAATATTTTTTTACAAAATGTGCTTGAAACATATTTTCCATAATAATTTACCAAAATGGCAAGGCAGAATAAGTCAGTGACATCACAAAAATTCAAGTCATATATGTATGACCATATTGCAATGTGATTCACTTTAGTAATACTATGAATAAAATTCCGTGAATCACCAAGACAATCACTTCCCTGTGTACACACAGTTTCACTTACTCAGACTGGGGTTTGTATGCTAAAAAGCATTTAATTTGCTGCACACTACTGAAAACTAAGATTAAGAAAAGGGAAATTCAGCCTGCAACATTAATTCTCATCTGCATAACATAGATATCCAAGAGAAAATTTCAGAGTTAAAATTAGTTTATGAGGTTCTTTCTCCTAATTTTCTTCTATTGCACCAACAGAATTCAATTCATCAGTTTTCTTACACATACTTATGTCCTCTTCTTTCAGTCACATGAGTTATGTTTTATGTCTGTTTCAAGATGGACTCTTATTTTTCAATTATATCTTGCTCAGAAAGTCCTTCATTATTCCATCCAGCTGTAGCTAGTCAACTTGCCTCTGCCTCCACCCTCCCCCTCTCTTAACCATTATTTATAAAAAAAAAAGTACACATCAACAAATCCAAATTTCTGATAAAATGTTGTCCTAAGTAGATTACTACTTATTTTCTATTCAAAAGTGTCATCTTACAATATTAAATAAATTTATTAACTTACCATGCAAAGTATTTGGTATAAGTATCTTTGCCATCATGTACTTCAAACTAATAACCATGACATGCAGCAGATTCAGATTCTCTGCCATATGGAATGCTAGGCATTCATTAGAGAACAACTGCACACTAACATGAACAACTCTGTTTGATAAAGTATCAGGATCTGCTGAACGTTCCAGCATCATAGAGATTCGACTATAGTGAAGGACGAAGGCTTCAGTCAGAGCTTCCTGCAAATAAAAAGGAAACACATTACTTTCTCAAGTAAATGTTCCTTACTCTTCTAAAAGACTTCACATGGCAGTATCTAGCTACTTATAAGAACTGGTTACCACTTACCTATAGCTGACTGATGAGTGATGCACACAGAAATACACAAAAGAAAACAGTATTTATACTAGCTTTTGAGCTCTCTAGCAAAAGTACACACACACCCACCCAATGTACACACACACACCCATGGCATACATTTGGGTATCTGTGTCATTTGTAGGTGAATGTATGTACTTTTGCTAGAGAAAGCTAAAGAAAATACAGTTTTCTTTTGAGTGTTTCTGTGGATCATACTTCAGTCAGCTATAGGTAAGTGGTTACCTCTCCTTTATTTTGTGTATTATTCCATCCAGGAATTTCCATTATTGGTATACATATAAGCACTTACAGATACATTTAACAATTAATCAAACACAATGGTAAATATAACACTACAGTGAAATCATTATCAGTGGTGACATTAAATTTATACTACACTTATCCACTCCATTTTTGCTTTGCCTATGATTCACCATAACAACCAATGGTTTAACAAATACTCTCTCATTTTTTCTGCAAAGGTTATTAAAGAGTGTGTTCCACACCCATTTAGAGAATAATGTTCAACCAGTTGCAGTTCATGGCAAAAGTTACAATAAACAATGCCTACAATACTACAAAAAGCATAGATTGCTACACACCATAAAAATGACACACTGAGTTGCAGACAAGCACAATGAAGAGACGGCTACACTGAGCATTCAGCCAAAGCCCTCTAGCCCTCTTCAAGAAAGAAAAGAGAACACACACATATTCACACAAGCAAGCACACCTCACACATACATGATCACTCCCTCTGGCTACTGCAGTCAGAACTCTGGCTGGAGAGAGGGGTCTCGAATGCATGAAGTGCGCACACACGCACATATCCATCCACACATACAGACACGGCTTGTGTCTGTATGTGTGGATGGATATGTGCGTGTGTGCGAGTGTATACCTGTCCTTTTTTCCCCCTAAGGTAAGTCTTTCCGCTCCCGGAATTGGAATGACTCCTTACCCTCTCCCTTAAAACCCACTTCCTTTCGTCTTCCCCTCTCCTTCCCTCTTTCCTGATGAGGCAACAGTCTGTTGCGAAAGCCTGAATTTTGTGTGTATGTTTGTGTTTGTTTGTGTGTCTATCGACCTGCCAGCGCTTTTGTTCGGTAAGTCACCTCATCTTTGTTTTTTTTATATAT
This sequence comes from Schistocerca americana, assembly GCF_021461395.2. NCBI lineage: Eukaryota > Metazoa > Arthropoda > Insecta > Orthoptera > Acrididae > Schistocerca > Schistocerca americana. The sequence continues at coordinate 266,626,874 of NC_060121.1, read as the reverse complement.
ATATATATATATATATATATATATGCGCGTGCGCACACACCTTCTTTTCTTTTCTGAAGAAAGCTTTGGCCAAAAGCTTAGTGTTTCACATTCTTTTCATTGCACCTGTGTGTAACTCAATGGGTCACCTCTACCGCGAGTAGCAATCTATCCTTTTCATAATATTGTTGATCTTCCAACCTGGACTTTCCACTATTCGAATAAACAGTATCTATCATATGGACTCAAAGTAACACTTGGATATCATTTCAATGACTAGCAGAGAAGATCATACTTGCTCACGGAATTTCAATGAAGTTCACAATCTGTAACATTGTCCCCACAACTGATTATTGGCCTTGTTTCTAAGTCAAAGAGAAGGCTTGAACAAATCATTACCAAGGTTCTGTGGTAAGCTAGCTTGTGACTTCCTTGACTTGTGCCAAAGGGTTGAAAACTATTGGGTCCCTCTGAATGGATGACCTGTGTACTACACATCAGAGGCTCCTACCCAGTTGCGTACATTACACACATCATTTTCTTATATTGGATGAATCACAGTCCAGTCCAGATAATAATAGCAGTAGGAAATTATGAAGTGTTAGTGTATGACACACAGAAATTTCGCCCACAAATGAAAGTATCCAAATAGTAATGATAAATTACCTGGGCATTATGAACAAAAAAAAAATGGACTGAGTGATTGGATGAAAGCACGTGTACCATCCACCTACAAGAATAGTAGCAGAAATTATTCACAAAAGCAATGTCAAACCTCTTAACATTCACCTGTTGAAGAATCTTAGAACACAGTCTGACCTCAAACATAATGACGTAGCTCTAACAGAATGACCTCCTCAATGCCAACCAGCAAGGAATCCAAGAAATATTATTCATGCGAAAACAACTCTCACTTTTCTCAGATGACATCCTAAAACTATGGATCAAGGCAATTAAGGTGATTGTAGTATTTCTTGACTTCCAAAACGTATTTGACTCGGTACCACAACAACGTTTATTGATGAACATATGATCGAATAGGTTATTAAGAGAAATCTGTGACTGGATGAAGATTTTAGAGAAGTGAGGATGCAGTATGTCATCAACAGATGTAGAAGTAACTTCAGGTGTAACTCATGAAAGCATGTGCATGTTGCAACCCTTGCTTTTCACGTATATTAATGACTTGGCAAGCAATATTAATAGCAACTCCAGACTTTTTGCAGTTAATGTAGTTATATATAAAGAAGGTCCACAACAAAAAGCTTCACAAATATTCAGTCAGAGCTTGATAAGATTTAAAAGTAGCAACTTGTTTTAAATGATTAAAAATGTAAAATTTTTGCATTTCACGAACTGCTAAAATGTAATATGCTATGTGTGCCATATCAATGACTCAAACAATGGAAAGTCCATGATGGATTAACAACAATACGGAAATGATAGATTGCTACCCCCCATGTAGAGGAGGCATTGAGTCACAGACAGTCACAATGAAAAAGACAGTTAAAATGTTAAAGAACACACACACACACACATTCACACAAACATAACTCACAAGCATATAGCCACTGTCTCAGGGCACTAGAGCCCGAATGTGACTGTGTCTGGCAGAGCAGCAATCAGAAATGATTGGTGAGGCTCAAAGTTGTGAAGGCAAGTGACAGCAAGGAATAGGTGGTGAAAGCTGTTACCGTATTTACTCGAATCTAAGCCGCACTTTTTTTCCGGTTTTTGTAATCCAAAAAACCGCCTGCGGCTTAGAATCAAGTGCAAAGTAAGCGGAAGTTCTGAAAAATGTTGGTAGGTGCCGCCACAACTAACTTCTGTCGTCGAATATATGTAGCGCTACGCAGACATGCTTCACAGGCACAAAGACAAATACTGGCACCAAAACCTCTGCATCAGTAAATAAATAAAAAAAAGGTGGAAGACGAGCTTTTTTTTCTCCGCCCCGAGTTTCGACCACTGCATTTTCATACATTATCCAACGAAGTAAATACAAATTCCGTATTGTTCCTCTTTGAACGTAGCAACATTTCAATGTACTACGAAAATCCGACTGGCAAGACTGTTTGGGATATTTGTCAATATGGCCAACTCTGCTTTCTGAATTTTTTCCTAACTGTGAGAAGAAATGGTTGCTAATAGGAACTTTTATGAATTGCGAATCACATGCAGTATTCTCTTCACCATAAGAATAATACGAATATAAACATTTTGCCATGTATTATTTCGTGTTTGCTGCTATCTCATTTAAATCCTGTCCGCCTAATAAACTACGAAACTAGAGTGAGACAACAGCAGACGCGGAAGAATATACATACCATGTCATGTTTATACTCGTATTATTCTTATGCCTAATAGTGATACAGTCAGAAATGAAGCACGGCAATTGACTAGATTTTTACGGCAATTGACTAGATTTTTAAATCTAAGATGACTTTAATTTCTGTGCATAATGTAATGTACTAAAGAGGCGTCTGCAAAGATTTTCAAACGGAAAAATTTTCGCTAAATTCTTGTTCAGAACATCTTCTATCATACGCAGTCTATTATTTGGTTCTTGTTGATCATTATCAAAGAAAGCAGCAGTGTAAGTAGCAACGAACAGCAGTCTCTTGCCATTGTTTCGCTAATGAGACGATTTCTCACTTTGTTTTTTTTTTAATTGTAAGTGGCGGTAGTGTGCACAAAAGCAAGCCATGCCGCAAGCGGCGACAGGCCGTAAACCCTCATTTTCAGAATGCGACAAACAATGCATGACACAGTACAGTAATGCATTTTCAGCTTTGAGTGACGGAAACACCTATAACAAAGAGAACTGCACTTGTCAGATCAAAGAAAAATAAGCAATCAATTCAAACCAGACAAAGCATGTGAAAAAGGAAGGGTACCTGTATAAATACGGACGGAGCGCCTGACGCATAACAACGGCTACCGGGTAAAGCTTACCTGCTAAGCTTACGACTCGAACCAAACTACTACAGCTGTATCGTCGTTCATTCAACCTAAATTGTGTCTCATATTACAATGGACCAACTTTGTTTCGATCTGGAAGTGCGGCCTAAAACTTCTCTCCCCCCTTGAATTTCGAGTCTCAGATTTCAGGTGCGGCTTAGATTCAGGAAAATTATTTTTCCTCGATTTCGAGTCTCATTTTTCAGGTGCGGCTTAGATTTGAGTGCGGCTTAAATTCGAGTAAATACGGTAATGTTGCCTAGTGGAGAGTGCAAAGACGTGGTGGGTACAGGATAAAGCTGTTAGGCACAATGTTGGGAAGCTGTGGGAAGGGCAGATGGTAAGGAGAGGTAGAGGAATGATGGACTTGTAGGTCTGTTGGGAGGACATATGTGCATAGTAGTGGAATGGGAGCAGGGAAGGGGGTAGGTGCGTGGCAGACATGGACTAGTGAAGGTATAGACCATGGGGTTAGGGGCACAGAGGATATAATGTACCTGCCCAATTCAGGAAAGTTGATGTTTGTAGGAAAAATCCAGGCGACACAGACTGTGAAAGTCATTAAAGTGAAGCACATCAAGTTGGGTGGCATGTTCACTTCAGCAACTTGATTGTACAGCTCTCTCTTGACTACAGTTTGGTGGTTGCAATTCATGCGGACATATTGCTTGTTAATTGTCATACCCACATAGAAAGTGGCACATTAGTTGCAGCTTAGTTTATAGATCACGTGGCTGCTTTCACAGGAGGCCCAGCCTCTGATGGGGTAGAAAATGTCTGTGACAGGACAGGATTAGCTGGTTGTGGGAGGATGTTTGGGATAGATCTTGTGTCTAGGTCTATTGCAGAATATGAACCATGAGGTAAGAAATTGAGAGCAGGGGTGGAGTGGGGATGGACAAGGATACTATGTAGATTTGCAAGGTGGCAGAAGACCTCTGTGGGACAGGTGGGGAGGATAGTGGGTAGGATATTCCTCATTTCAAGGCATGATTACAGTTAGTCTAAATCCAGGCAGAGAATATGATTCTGTTGCTCCAGTACTGGGAGGTACTGAGTCATGAGAGGAGTGCTCTTTTGTGGTCGGACAGTGGGTACGTAGGAGGTGGTAGGTGAATGGAGAGACAGGCATGGGAGATCTGTTTTGGGACAGGGTTGGGAGGGCAATTTTGGTCTGTGAAGACCTCCGTGAGACCCCTGGCATATTTGGAGAGGAAGCGATTGTCACTGCAGATGTGACATGCGCGAGGGGCCTGCTGTATGGATGGGTCTTCTTGATATGAAAGTGCTTCTTCCTCTGCTATTGCCTACGATGCAGCTGCGAACTACACAGCAATTTGGCTTTGCCATGTCCCCCATAGGAAAGAGGGATGTGGTATCCATGGCTGGCACCTTATGATCCACCCACCACCCACACAGCAGGGAGCTGTGGGCTGCTGCCCTGTTTATGGGCCACCAACTGAACCGCAGCTCACCCAGCCTGCGACAGCCCCTTCGATATCTTGGGGCATCACAGTACCACTGTTGCTGGTGTTAGCCACCTCCACGGACCATGTGATACAAGCCTGGCTTCCTCTGGGTGACTTTATAAGCCACAGTTCAGCAGCTTGTCAGTGGGTCTGTGAGCTCGACACTGACATTCAGCGAGGGCAATTAGAGTGCAGCGCATGCCAGTCGGAACCAAGATATTGATAATAAAACAGATACAACCTTTGTTCAAATGTCTCTGAGCACTACGGGACTTAACATATGAGGTCATCATTCCCCTAGAACTTAGAACTACTTAAACCTAACTAACCTAAGGACATCACACATATCCATGCTCGAGGCAGGATTCGAACCTGTGACCATAGTAGTCGCGCAGTTCCCGACTGAAGCGCCTAGAACCACTCGGCCACTGCAGCCAGCTACAACCTTGTCTTCAGCAGAGTTTCATTACTGTGACTGATTACATACTCAACTGTACTTCAAGAATTGTTATTGAGTAGTAGAGTGTCTCATCACACCAGCGTGCTCTTTCAGTTGCGTTCATTCAGAAGCTGTTCAGCTGCTATTCAGAACGTATGTTAGAGTGTATTCTCTGTGTCAGTAATAAAGTTCAACTGTTCTTAATTATCTGAACACATCTTCCTTCTTGTAGCATGCATGACAAAGAACAGGATACTAAAGAATGATGGCAGCTGTCATCAAAGTGGAGGTATTCTCTCAAGTACCCAGCCACAATGGGGCATCATGGGTGGTTGGGTTGACGAACTTTGGGAACCATGTAGGAGTTTAGGCAGCAGAGAGGTTAAGGGGAGACAATCTCAGCTCTTGTGGGCCAATACCTTCACCTATTACTTGTAACCTACCCTCCTATATAAAAGACACCAACCATTTCCTCCACCAACTCTCCACAATTCCTATTCCTTTATCACCCGGTGCCCTGCTCGTCACTACCAATGCCACCTCCCTCTACGCTAACATTCCCAGTGCCAATGGCCTTGACGTTACTGAACACTATATTCCTCAATGCCAGACTGACTCCAAACCTACTACCCTCATTTCTGGTCACCATGGCCAATTATATCCTCACCCTCAATTACTTCTCCTTTGGAGGAATCACCTACAAACAAATCTGTGGTACAACAATGGGCACCCACATGGCAGCAACCTATGCCAACATTTTTATGAGCCATCTACAAGAACCTTCCTAAGCACCCAGAATCCTGAACTCCTCATTTGGTTGTGATTCACTGATGACATCTTCATGATCTAGACTGAGGATCAGAGTGCCCTGTCCACATTCCTCCAGAACATCAACACTGTCTCCTCTATTTCTCTATTTGGTCACCTGGTCCTCCTCAAACCAACAAGCCACCTTCATTGATGCTGACCTCCATCTCAAGGATGTCTACAACAATACCTCTGTCCACATCAAACTTACCAACCACCAACAATACCTCCATTTCGATAGCTGTTACCCATTCCATACCAAGAAGCCCTTCCATACAGCATGGCCACCGACAGTTGTTATGTCTGTAATGGCAAGTAGTCCCTCTAGAAATATGCCAAGGGTCTCACAGTGCCCTTCACAAATCGAAATTACCCTCCATATCTTGTCCAGAAACAGGGGATTTGTCTCTCCATTCACCGAGCACCTGTCCCATCCTCCCCAATACCCACTGTCTGGCTACAAATGAGCATTCCCCCTCAAGACATTGTACCACCTAGGACTGGAGCAACCGTCACATTCTCCAGTAGGGTTTAGGCTACCTGTCATAATGCCCTGAAATCAGGATATCCTCCTCACCACCCCCAAAGTGGTACTTCGTGGGTCACCAAACCCATGCAGTATCCTTGTCTGTACCTACATCACTCCTGCTCCCAACCACTTGCCTCGTGGCTCATATCCCTGCAACAGACTTAGATGCCAGCCCCGTCCCATACATTCCCCCACTACTACCTACTCCAGTGCTGTCACTGTCATCTCCTACCCCATCAAAGGCAGGGCCACCTGTGAAAGCAGCCACGTGATCTACCAACTAAGCTGCACCACTGTGGCACTTTCTACATGGGCATACCAATTAACAAGCTTATCTGTCCACATGAATGGTCCACGCCAAACCATGTGCAAGAGACAGATGGACCACCCAACTGCTGTAGATGCCACTCAACACAATGTGCTGCACCTTAAAAATGGTTTCACAGCCTGTGCCATCTGGATTCTTCCTACAGACATCTGCATTTCTAAATTGCGCGGATCGGATCTCTTCCTACAATACATCCTTTGGTCCCATAACCCTTGGCCTAAAAGTTGGTTAGTTCGTGACTCCCACCTCCCCTTCCCTGCTGCCACTCCAGTAGTAAGCATGTCTATCCCACCAACACACCTCCAAGTCCTTCCCCTTCCCCCCAACCATAGCTTCCTGACACTGCACCTAATAACTTTATCCTGTCCCCACCAAGCACAAGCACACTCTGCCAACAATACTAGCATCTTTGACACAGTCAGACATCCTCTAGCACTCTGAGACAGTAGGTGTGTGTGTGTGGGGAGGGGGGGGGGGGGAGGGGGAGGGAGTGGGGGGGTTGCACGCGCGCTTGTGTGTTCTGCAGAAGATGGACTTTGTCCGAAAGGTTCATTAGCTGTCAACAACTCTGGACGCCTATATATGGTGCTTCCCTATCAATGGATGACAATTTTAATCAGTCAACCCACAGAAATCCTAGTTAGAACAATTTTTTGGGGAATGGAATGATCACAGTCTCAGTTGTTGGTAAGGCAGGTGGCAGTCTTTGGTTCCCTTATAGAAAACTGGGAGAAATGCCCCAAAGTCTACAAAGAAGACTTACAAAGCACCCTACCCTAGAATATTACTCAGGTGTGTAGTACCATGTCGAACAGGACTAATGGAAGATACTGAACGTGTGCAAAGCAGTGCAGCATGAACTGTCACACACATGACTGACAGGAGAGCATTGGAAGAGCATTACAGAAATGCTGAAAAACTCAAACTGGCAGACTCTTTAAGGTGGATGCATATTATCTTGCAAAATCATCCTTAAAATGTTTCAAGAAACAATATTAAGCAAAGAATCTAGAAACATGCTATGGTCCACTATGTATGGTTCCCGCAACAGCCTCAGCTTCGATGATAATAGTACTGGATGGGAAGAATACACTCTGACATGGTTTTCAGAGTATGGATGTAGAGGGAAAAGAGGTGGTTGGGGAGTGTGTGTGTGTGTGTGTGTGTGTGTGTGTGTGTGTGCGCGCGCGCGCGCGCCCTCAGTAGTCTATGCTATCTTTCTGTTGTGTCTTGCACCTGCCTCCTTCCCCCCCCCCCCCCCCCCCCCCCCCTCCATCCAGCACTCAATTCAACGTTGCTGCTGACATGCTGACACATAAGGCATATATACTACATATTTATACAAAAATTTTAAGCTTGTATAAAGTGCAGAGTAGTAAGTACATCATAAAGTACCTTGTAATCTGGGTCAGGTAACATGTTGAGGAGGAGGCAAACAACTTTCTGGGGGAATTCGAACTTAACTGTCCAAAACACAAGTTCTTCAAGGAAGGTACGATGTATTAGTTGCTCTTGCAGCGATGGGCAGTCTGAAAAAAAGAAATGCAATATAATATCTCTATTATGGAATCCGGAATTTATGAAACTACACTGTGTGATTACAACAGACAGTTATAAATTGCTCTTGCAGGTACAAGTAGAAGAGTTAAACACATTCTTTCAAAATTAAAAGAGTGGGGAATTGTCTGGATAAAAACATAACTGTGGCAGGGATAAGACACACAAATAAATTATAATAGGTGTTCAATATCGAATACCCAAAACTTCGAAGGCAGTTCCTTCATTTACTATTTTAAGTCACACAGTTAGCAAGTTGAATGGCTGATTCTCTGATGATGAAAAGGAACAAAAGTATTACTCCAACTAACGAGTTAGTCATAAGACATAAACTTCTCCTTCATCATAATCAGAACAATTTTATTTATCTTTTCCTTCCTCCCTTCATGTTTTCTCTCTTATAACATTCTGAAATATCCAGATCACAAGTCTCTTTCATTTTATTTGTAAGTCAATCATATATACTCAAATAGTTCCTGTTATGATAATTCACAAGGAGCCATTCTTTAACATCACCAGCAATTAGTCTTTTTATTTCAAAGTTTTGTAATTTTAAGTTTTCACACATGTTTCACAACAACAAAGTAATTACTGAGAAATTCAAATTTAAGGCCTATCTCATTGTCTTGTTAACTGGAATGGAGAGTTCTACATGGAAACAATGTACAGCAATTTGGTAGGCCATATAAAAGAGGCTAAATGAATCCAATGAATGAAACTCAACTCACTGTTTCAAAGAGAGCATTACATTAATGAAAGAGTCCCCATCCACATACTATTTCACAAAGCTACACTGGCATCTCCTGAAACCCCACGAGCTTTCACTGGTTGTTGCTTACACTTCTTATACTCCTGGGATGACTACAGTAACAACCATCTTGGCAGGGAAAGAAAAGTCACAAAATATAAATTTGTCGGTCAAATATCCTAAGTACGCACTTCTACAATATACTCGTCATAAAGTTGTACTCTCTCATGCACTTTAGTTTCAAGGTACACATGCAGAAAGAAACAGTTATTAACTCTCATAGACAGAGCTGAAGTTTGGAAATGTTTTTATGTTCAGCTTTTGACCATTATATCATGGCAAATAATAAAGCTTTCACATAACAGGATGACCATTAATTACATATGTTTGTCTACCTTCTTACAAAATTTGTACCGTTACGCACACCTTTGAAACATAGAAGTGGCATGCGTAAAAACATTACCAAAAAATTTGTTTTTGCGGGTAAAATCAGAGTGAAGCTAGATTTTTGAAAGCAAAATTTCAATTTTACTGTAAGAATGCATTTTTTTTATTTATGTGATTCACTTTTAACCTTTTCCATGCATTCAATTCATGCAAGAACGAATTTTACGTGCTACATTTAGCTCAACTTTAAACCGTTGTATTTAAAAATGGAATAAAAAAACATTTGATTCGACTTTTTTCATTTATCTACCTTCGTGCAAAGTTTGAGCCAATTAGTACACGGTTAAAGAATAGAAGTGGCATACTTAAAAAACCTCCCACAAAACATGTTTTTTTGCATGACTTTGCACATACAATACAAATGGTGCTCTTAGCTGAGCATTAATTTCAGCCCAATTAAAATCTTTTGCAAAAGGAATTAATTGATTTCCACAATTTGCCTGGGCACCAGCTCCAGTTCATTGTTCAAACCTTGCTTAATGCACTGCAACATAGGTACATTAAGACATGTTCGAATGGCTACAAAAATGGTAGTTGGTCCCGGCTAGGCCAAAAATCTTTTACCTGATGTTCCCAGCTCACATAGGAACTAAGCACCAATCCCTTCAAAACTTGATTCCGCACACGGCCTTTTCAGGCATATTTATTGCAGTGCTTCCGTGCTGTAACGATAACGCCATTTATAAATTTTTTACTGCCATGGATCATATTATTAACCTCTCTGAGTACTGCTGAAGTGCTAACACACACAGCACCACTACTCCCTTCGGTTTTGCGAATATGTTTAGGCCAGTATTACACTATCAAATTTCTTTGTCCAATATCTTTGTCAAAGAAACTTGATGGTGTAATAGGGAACTTTGTCAAATGTCGTCAAATATTTGATCAAATCTAGTGCCTCGCTGTAGATTTGATCAAAGAAGTCGCTTGTCTTCTGTTCACTGCAATGTGACATGTTACCACGTGGAGCACTAGCATTGCTGCAGCGTTCTGTCAACTGTAGTGTATTTATACACATTGTCGGTAAATACAATTGGTGTGTACTGACAACTACAAAATTAATAGAAATGTATCAAGCTGATGAGGCACTTTACAACGTGAGGCACCCTGAATACAAAAATAGATTAAGAAGATTGGAGACCTGACCTGAGCTAACCTAACCCAACTCTCTCCTGTAGCAAGGAATCAGAGTGTTACAGTGAGCCTGTCTTCTGCAGATACAGCAGTTCTTGAATGAGTATTGCGTTTTTTGATATGAGGATACACTTCACTGAGCACATACAGAAATGTATGCTCATCCATTCTTAAGTAATTGACGTACGACTTTACGTCCTCCACTATAAGCTCGTGTAACAAGTTTTGTTAAATGTTTTTATCGTGTCATCGTAAAACCCATGACTTCACCCAGGTATGTTTCCGTCCCCCCCCCCCCCCCCTTCTCTTCCGCATGTGCACACAGTGCAATTGTGGTACATGCAACTGCTGCAGTTAATAACAAGTTGTTGTTGTCAGCCATCTTGAACTTTGACGAAAAATATGATGACAGTGTAATACCCCTTTTTGTGCCACGTCAAAGAACTTTGTCAAATATATTTGACAAATATTTGATCACTCTTTGATCAAATCTTTGACAAAGAAATTTGATAGTGTAATACCGGACTTACTTTTGAATGTGGAGTTGGAGACATTTTTACTAGTGTCATTATTCTGAACCCTCAAGCCAACTAACTTATTGCCTATAATGTATATGTGGATGATGTGATGAAAGCTCAGTAATACTTCTATTTCTTGTTTAAGCAAGTCAGTTGCAACGGTCATGTGCTACAACTATTGTCTTGTCACATTGCCGTTTTCGACTTTGCTTTGTACCTATTTGTTGTGTCAATATTAAAACTTGTCTATTCTATGAAGAAAATGGCATCTGTGTTTCACTGCGAAAGAAATTCTGGAGATATTCACCAGTGATAATAGATAGGATAAACTGTATGTTGTCAACATTCGTGATTACTGTACCACAGAATCCCTACATAAGTCTTCAATCACGTAAAAATAAGTAGATGAGATCTGAATAAATTGATACAACTGGAGATTGTAAACAATTTGTAAGGAAACATTAGGCAATGACAAACAGAAACAAGCAAAAAGAATACAATGTAGATGAATAGGTAGTTTTGAGAGATGAAACAGTGAAAGGATGAAACAGTGAAAGGAGCAGGTGGAAAGCTATGCAAAATGGAAGGCCCAGCAGAAATCCTTGGAAACACAAGGTATTAGTTTGGCTGATACAGGCATAGTAAAAATTGAATTAAACAATGGAACCTCTATGTTGGAGTATCGACAGTATAAGGAAGAGAGAGATTGCTACTCACTGTAAAGATGACATGTAAGTTTCAAACAAGTGCAATGACAGACACAAATTAGCTTTTGGCCAAAGCCTTTATCAGAAAGGGAAAAACACATGCACATTCATTCACACATGCAAGCAAACCCACTCACATATGATTGCCACCTCGAGCAGCTGGCATTCTGGTCCGACCTGATGGAGATGGTGGTTGTATGTGTAAGAGTTGTGCTTGCTTGTGCAAATGAATGTGTGCATATATTCCAGTCTGAGCTGCCAGAGACAGCAGTCATGTGCATGAGGTCTGCTCGCTTGTGTGAATGTGTGCGTGTGTGTGTGTGTGTGTGTGTGTGTGTGTGCGTGTGTGTGTGTTTCCTTTTTTTGGCGAAGGCTTTGGCTGAAAGCTAAAGTATAAGGGTCTATTTGCAACTTAACATGAAGCAAATGAGACAGGCATATGGGAATACAGGCACCTATATCATGAAACTGCCAGAGTGGAAAATTGCAAAGCATGCATGACTGTAAGAAATATAGATGAAAAAACATTTTTAGAAAAACAGAAGCAGCTGCTTGAATATCAGGAGCACAGATGCAAGTCAGTACTAAGCAAAAAGTACTAAAGAAAACCAACAAGAATTCTGGAAAGGAATTAAAGGACAGGTAGAAGAAATACAAATTTTATGGAGCCCATATCATTTGAAGCCTGTCAGAACTGGCAAAGTATTTGGAAGTTCAAACAGAATGGACAATGTCTTGAAAAGAGGATATAAGACGTACATAAAAAAATTAAAATAAGTGTAATGGATCACAGTTAAACTGTTTTTAGCTGTGTCCGGAGAATTACATTACAAAATGACATGCTAAAGATAGTAAATGAGTACTGCTATTTGGGCATCAAAATAACTGACAACACAAAAAGGAAATGTAGACTGGCAATAGCAGGAAAAACATTTCTGAAAATGAGAAATATGTTAACATAAAACAAAAAAATGTTAGAATGTCTTTTCTGCAAATATACAACAGGAGTGTAGCACTATATGAAAGTGAAGCATGGCCAATAAATGGTGCATAAAAGAGAGTATAGATATTTCTGAAATGTGATTTTTCAGAAGAAATCTTCAGATTACGTGGATATATCAAATAACTAATGAAAGATAAACAGCTATCTTTCCTTCATGATCACGATCCTAGGCACATGGATTGGTCTTTACATAAGGTCTTGAATCATCATCTCAACCAAAAGACGAGCGTGTTCAATACCATTGTAACATGCACATTAAGAATACGAGAGCTGCAACACATCAGACACAAGATAAAACTCTTGGAATGCTCTCTGAGGCGCAACAGATATACCACACAGAATTTGAAAAAGCACCAACATTTGATGAAATGATATCTATAAAGAAGAAATTTTGGATATGGCCTTTCCGCCGTATATCCCCAGGGTGTCAAACAGAATCCGTCTTATACAACAAAAGATGTGGCATAAAGAGACTGTACAGACTTATGAAAAATCTGCGAATGCCCCATGTTGGCCAAAGACAACTGCAGTCCTCATTCACAGTACCAGGATTTTGATTTCTGTCTTGCAGAGTGTGACAATCATACGTAGCAAGTGAGAAGGCAGTCTGACAATGTCAACAGCGGTCTTTGAACAATGCTACCTTGGGTAAATATAACCTCCTCCAGTGAACTCGACTTCAGTTCACCACAACCAATTAAGATCTATTCTTTGACAATGCCAGTCACTTGTGCAGGAGAAACATCAAGTTACCAATCAAACAGCTGCCAGCTGAAGAACCCAAAACTGATTACTCCAGATAATACATGGCCAACAATTCTCAATAATCATTTTGATTCTCTGGTTAAGCCACATCTTAACTACCACTTGTGGCACTGTTTGCAGGAACAGGTGTGCCATGCTAAAACTTCAGAAAAGACTGAAGCATGGATATACACAATTACACCCAATGAACAGAGTTGTATGAGACAAGGAAAGGATGGTTCTTCTTAATCACCACCACCATCACCATCACCAACCTAATAGCACAGCTGTGAAATCTATACCTTCACTGTCATAAATATTTGGCTCTTTCTATGTTGCGATTTCCAAGGTTGCGATTACAGTGGAACCTGAGAACAGACTGATGACCTCAGCAGTTTGGTCTCATAAGACCTTACCTTACCTGAGAACACAGCTGGTTTTCTTTACGAATACATAGCAGTTTTTGCTTCTGTGTTGTTGTGGAAATATTAAAATGTCTCTTGTTTCCAAACAAATTAACTGCCTGCCACTCTCTCATTGGGTGCGTAGAACCAGAAGCTAACACACTAGTTTCATTCCCTTCAGACGTCACTCTTAGCATCAACAACATTGCTGCTTGAAACACATAAGTACACCACTAGATTCTGACTAGGCTTTTATCCTCTCCTGCAGAAATGTACGGGGGCTGTCCAGAAAGCAAAGCGTAGCATTTTTTTTTTCTCTTCGACAATTCTTCATTGAATATAATGAGAATTACACACATGAAAGAATTCTGTTTTATCTACACACTCTACTTTTGATGTAATCTCCATCCCATTCTATGGCCTTTCTCCAGCGCGAAACAAGGTCCTGTATGCCCTGTCAGTACTAATCCTTGTCCTGATGGCAGAGCCAGTGCTTCACTGTGTGAATCACCTCCTCATTGTCCTCAAAATATCTCACATGAATGACATCCTTTTTCCAAACAAGTGGATGGTCTCCCCAACCGCTGCAAATCATGGAGCTCTGCTAAACCGCCTTCTGATGACCTCACCCTCCGTGCCCAGCGACTAACTGTACTTATGTCAACAACAGATGCTTTATACACTTTGTACAAGTGTTTGTGAATATTCTGCACAGTTTCTTTCTCTGCAGAGAGAAATTCAATGACAGCATATTGCTTGTAATGTACATCACCTACAGATGCCATTTTGAATGTACCCAATATCTACACCAACTGTCAGAAGTGACAAACTTTGCATGCTCACTCAGGAGACTTCAAATAATACATACGTAATGTTTCGCATTCACAGCATTGTTTTCGGCTGAGAAAAAAAGTGTGGTGCATTACTTTCTGGCAACCCTCATATAATATGCCCAATTTTAAAGTCAGTTCAATTCCAATTACAAATGGATTCAGGAAAACTTAGTTCAAACGTGGTAGATGTTCATAAAAAGCCAAAGTACGCAGTATAGATTCCTATGGTTGCCAGCACAATTAAATTTGCTGCTCACTCACCAGTCCCCTCCCCACACTCATCCTAGTTTTCAACCAAGCTGGTATCACTATCCCCCCTCCCCTCCAACACTTCTATAGTGCTGTGCTTGAGCAGCTGTGAAACGCTGAGTGCAATATCTTCTACAGTGCATGTCAGACGTAACAACAGCAACAAATACATAAATAAACTATCGCAATCCGGATTAAGTCCAATTCTTGAACTTTCACTTGTCCTGTGATCTAGTGACAACTGATGGAACTATCTCCATGATGGGCCTTATTGCTGTAATTTATTCTCACGATAACAATTACTGTCAGTTTAATATGATTATTTCATTTGTTGGACTTTTAATTCTAAATTAATTTTCATCATCATCATCTTGTTCTGAAGCTATTTTAAACAGCTGGTGTTGTTTTTGCCTGTTATTCTAATATGTGAACAGTGTCCGAATTTCTCCTTTACAACCCTTTTTGTAAATCCTTACAGTCTCTCACAACCAAATAAAATACTGACTTGGGTTCAGAAGCAAGAAAGGTTTTTTTTTTAAAGGACAACATTTTTTGCCTTTTAATGTTACCTTTACTTAAAAAGCTTCATAAATGTTCATATACACTATTCATACTGCAAGAAAACTTTCATTAGAAACCTGTTCAAATACAAAAAGAGTTTGTAAGACAATAGAATGTAATGTTATTTCCTACTCTATTCCAGACAATTAGGAGTCAAAAGCCACGTGATTGTTAGAGCAAGGTAAATACTGTATTGAATGTTCCGGCATGTCAGGAAATCTCAAGCCTGTTTGAATGTGAGTATTGTTTGCCCAGCCCTACCCTTCTGAATTCTTCAAAATAAATCTGCATGTGACCTCAATAGCCAATGCTTCATCTGTAAACGTAAGATGACCCCTGTATTCATCTTCTAAACAACAAAATAGTGTTGACCTCAGCAGCAGTAGTTTAATCTGCGAATATAAGATGACCCTGTATTTATTGAATGACGTTTGGGAAAAAGACCTCGTCCTATAATCGGGTAAACATGATACGGCACTCTGTTGCATTCTGTGGAATCAATACAGAAGATAGTGAAATGATGTAAGGAGGTCTTTTTTCACTTTCTGAGTAGTTAATGCGCATTGAGAAATAAGAAGAAAAGCAGAACTTGCAATGTGCTATTTTAACTTGTGCCCTGCTTTGGCATTACAAACCATCGTCAGGAACTGAACTGGTAAGTCAGCCCCCCCCCCCCCCCCCCCCCCTCAATTAGCTCCAACACAGTGTCCACAGCTAACCATATGCTTTCCATGAAGTGGGGCCAGGGCTGTTCCTCAGCTAACCAACGAAGCTTGACATGGTACCATGGTACTTTAACTTTTTATGTTTGAGCATGCCTTATTCTGGCATGTATTAGATTATTTTATACTTCTGAAGGAGGCTAGATTACTCTCGCTGAAACCTGGGAAAGACCAGTAACTTTTCACAACTAAGGTGGATCTCTGACGTATTAATATATATATAAGCCATCAGAAAACATGCATGTGTAGCATAATGCTATCACTGAAGATCATTAACACATGGTAAAGTCCATCGGCAGTCATCATCAACAGACAGTGGACATCACATGGCTGATAATTATGATTATATGTATTACAAATTTACTTTGTCAGTGCCAGTCAAAAGCATAGATCATTATGGATGTTTGGTAACTGAAACGCAGTGGGGTGTCAATTGTATTCTTCGCATTTACTTCATGGCTTAGAGGGTTCCCTCCAGATGACATACTGTGCTGCCAAACACACAGGCTGCTGATTTCAACTGCTGTAACATATATTTATATAAAGAAAGTTTACGCTATGCTACATAAAAGATGTAAATGTAATCTTCTATTTTCTCCAATGTGCTAAAATTACTTGGACATGCCCACAACACAAACAATGAAAGAAGGATGGTTATGGTTTAACATCCTGCTGGCTACAAGGGCATTACACAGAGCACAATCATTGATAAGGAAAGGATGGGCAAGAAACTGGCTGTGCTTAGTCCGTGTGGGAACTTTCCTTAATTTAGGGAAACCAGGGAAAACCTTAATCTAAATGGCTGGATGGTGAATCACGACCCACTCATTCCAAATGTGAGTCTAGGTCTTCAGCTATTGCACCATCTCACCTGGTACCAACAAAAGGTATTCGGATACTTTGTCACTTCATTTTGAAGTTTTCCTAGGAAACATGTGTAGGTATTATGTGCACTATAAGTACTGGTAAATTTTCAATGAGTGTTCCGACATACATACTTTATCTTTTTGGGTAGTTTGCACACACATTCTTGTACTATCTGGCATGAACAGGAAAGGGAGACATTTCATATTTTGAGGAGGAAAAATCCATGTCCATTGAAGCTTCAAACTTTATGTTACAGAGTAGTTAAACCATGGAAAATCCAGGATGGAATAACGACAATATTATGAAAATTGCAGCTCACCATACAGAGCAGATGTTGCACCACAGACAGGCACAACAAAAATACTGCACTACATGTAGTAATAAGAATAAGTACACATACAATATTTGTTCTCCAGTCATGGTGAGTAAATTCAGATTGAGACTAAGTTATTAGCATTAGAGCTACAAAAACTCAGTGTAGTGCAATGAAGACAGCATGGGCAATTCACCACTAGGTAGCAGCCAGAAGGCAAGGGACTCAGTGCAGGTATTCACGTAAGGCAATAGGAAAGTAGTGCACAATAGGACATACAGTAAATCTACAGCAGCCGGGATGAAGAAGGAAGCTTTTTCCCCTTATTTTCATTTTCTTTTCAGTGCACATACAGTACCGCTCATTAATTTCGATACACCCAATAAATGACATCTAGTTCTCTGTAGATAAGGTCTAATACCATGGGTACAGTTGAGGAAGCAAAGGAATAGTACAACAGTTGTATAATGTAATGATTTTTGTTTGTGGTCACTGAGATACAATAGTATCCAACAATGTTGTGTACATAAACGTTATGTACCTATCTGATATGTTTATTTACCTATTTGCCAATGGACGCCGCATTTGGTGCACCTGTGTTGTTCCCTGTAGTTACGTGACGTCCACAGCAAACAGTAAGCATTGCTGCGATACACAACACGTGGTTCCTGCACGTCAGTTCCTTCGTGACACTGAAGTGTGCACATCGCTAGTATGGCTCCCCGAGTGGAGATATCCACAGAAACCCGTGCTGCAATTGTAGCATTTAGCCAAGCAGGTTTATCTACACCCTTCACCGCCAGAAGACAACACGTAGCAATAAGGACTTACCACGACCAGGATGACCTCGTAAAACAACTAAAAATGATGATAAATATATCAGAATTACCAGTACGAGAAATAGATTCAAAAGACAGTCCCAAATTCGTGCAGAATTGGTAGAAATGAATACGACAACAATATCTATTACAACAGGAAGGAGGAGGCTGACTGTACCCGGCTTGAAAGGATGTGTCACAGCAAGAAAACCTCTTCTAAGGCCCATAAATAAACAGAAGAGACTTGAGTGGGCTAGAAAACATAATTGGATATAGGAAGGGTGGACAAAAGTGTTATTCACCGATGAATTGAAGTTAGAGATTTTTGGAGCCAGAAGGAGAATATTTGTTTGCCATTTGTAGGGGAAAGGGTAGCTCATCAGTGTGTTCTACCTAGAGTTAAAAACGGTGAAAGTTCTATTACGGTTTGGGGATGTTTTGCTGGAGATAGAGCTGGCGACACTGTGAAAATAGAAGGATGTATGGATCAGAAGTAATACCATCGCATACGTCAGTATTATGCAATGCAAAGTGGATTGCACTTAGTACGAAAAGGCTTCACCGTACAACAGGATAATGACCCAAAACATTGGTCGGCATACTGAACGAACTACACTGCACCAAAGGAAAAACAGATAGTACTGAATGATATGCTATGGCCATCCCAAAGCTCCGATTGTAATCCCACTGAAATGGGTTGGGATGAAGTGGACAGAAATATCATGGAAGTTAATATGCACAGCAAAGAACATCTCTGGAATATTGTTCAGAATGTGTGGAATCATATAGATTCACGATACCTAAAAAAACTAACTGACCGCATGCCTCGAGTTTGTGAGGCAGTCATTAAATCCAAAGGAGGATACTTCGATGAAAGTAAAATATAATGATTATGATTGTGATTGTATTATATACGTGGAAGCTAATATAATTTTATTTTGTGAGAAATAATGTTTGATTTGTGTTGTAAATCTGAAATACCGGCGTGTGCTGAAATTAATAGGTGGTAGTGTATTACTTAAACTAGTTACAACCTCATTACAGGGGACAAATGACAAATAGTCCACAACACATTGAGTTCAAAAGGTAGAGACAGTTCCTTGCAAATAATTTAGATCTTATAAGCAAATGGAATCCATCATATTCAATGAAAGATTTGAAAATGAAGAGAGATAACCAAAAATGAATACTCCATCATACACCAATGTCAGTTGTGTAATGTTAAGTGCAAGAACATGAAAACTGCCACGGAAACATGTTACTCCCGCTGCACTGTCGTACCACGCAGAAAAATCAAATCATATGATGACAAAATTACAACTGAGTTGATAAGTTTTGACCCAGTTTACTGCAATTTTTCAGCTCAGTGCTAAAGCACAAACACCTGACACAAATTGGTAGTTGGCATGAACACAATGAGTATTACTAACTATGTTTGTTTTCAGTACCATGGGATATGCAAGAAACTAACAAGGCTGTGGAGTGTCTCGTGCTCAATACATAGTTGGGAGAAGAAGCACTCAAATGCCGTATCACCACAACCTGATATTAGTCTCATGTAACCCATCAAGGACAGTAGCTAGGCATGAAGTACCTGAATAATGAAAATTGAAACCAATGGATGTATTGTAATTCAGACACCATTTATTCAAAACATGCTACAAGTTTTGAAGTGAAAAAGCATCATCTCGGTTGTCATCTGAGCACTGGTAGGCTTGTTACTGGAAGTTACAAAATTCAACTGATTTTGGCTCCGCTGCACATGACATTTTTGGTTGTACATGCTGGCATAACTTGCTTAATAAGTTGTACTATCTCCATTTGAAAACTCTTGGGCTTTGTCATTGTGGTTTGTACGTTGATGGCAGATTAAACTTGGGGCCTGAAGATGATGCTTGTTTATGGTGAAAATGGTAGCATGTTTTGAATAAATGATGTCTGAATTACAATACAGCTGTTGGTTTCAATTTACATCATTCAGGAACTTTATATAAGTTTTCTGTGGTATCACCTCCATCCACAAGACATTTCTTCTTTAGATCAAGGTGATACGCAAATGTAGTAAAAAAAAAAAAAGGAATTCACTCAAATTACTTACTGCAATTATTAACTACACTACTTACAAAGGGAGAAATCATAGAAAGTTTAAGTAAATTAAAAGAGTCTGCAGTACCAGATTGTGCCAAAGGGACAAAAGTTCAGACAATCTGTAGGAGTTGTATTTTGAATCATAAATCATAACAAATGAGAACAATCAATACAAAACTGTAGACCTGCTAATGTGAGTATCCTTCCATTTCAGAAACTGAAACACAGGGATTGAATTGAAAGTCATGACTGACCTTTAGTTCCCTAGCCATGTTTGACTACAGTTGAACTTACTTTATACTATCTGCATTGGCCACTTCGAAAGACAGACTTTATAAAAAACAAAAAAATCAGAACAAAAACACTTTCAGCCATCTATACCTACAATTTCTGTGACCAGTTTCGGCATTTCACTAACCATTCTTCACGCCCCCCGACCAATGTGTAGGAAGAATGTGTTAACAAAATAGGTGCCAGCATTCAGTAACTTATCAGTAGACTTCATTTTTTACAACATGATTCCTTCATTCATCAGGCGCAGACTTCATCCATTGTACAATAGTGTCAGCTGTGTAACGTTAAGTGAAAGAACTTGAAAGCTTCCATGGAAAGGTGGTGATCCTGCACTATCACTATCATGCAGAGAAACCAAATCATATGAAATGAAATTATAACCAAGTTACTAATTTTTTTTACAAGAGTCAGTCTGTAACTGATGAATAAAGGGCTTGCGTTGCTAAAAAAGAAGTCTACAGATACCATTTACTGAATTGCTGGCCTCTATTTCAATGATGCAAGAGAGTGGGGATTATTTTCCTACACAGTGAGGAGGCCTGAAGGTGGTGTAGTGAAACCTCAAAACTGGTTGCAAAAATAAAATAAAATTAGAAATATGGATGGCTGAAGGTGTTTTTGATTTGACATTTTATATTGAACAGCTTAAGTCCCCCGACCATCCCGTATAAAGATAGACTTACAAAGACTTATACAAAACACGTTGCATAATGGGCTTTGGTGTCACATCATTTTCATACCAAATAATGACTGAATTTAATTTAAATCAGGGAGTTCCTGCAGCCAATACAAGAGT
Organism: Schistocerca americana; assembly: GCF_021461395.2. Lineage (NCBI taxonomy): Eukaryota > Metazoa > Arthropoda > Insecta > Orthoptera > Acrididae > Schistocerca > Schistocerca americana. The sequence goes on along the minus strand of NC_060121.1, from coordinate 266,605,559 downwards.
CATCACCAATGACAGAATCGATATAGTAATCATCATAGGCTGTAAGTTGTGTAAGGAGATGAGATAAAATATTTTTAAGATGGCAATACTAGAACTGACCAGTATTTTCTGTTAACAGGAATAGTGTATTCTTTCTCTAAAACAGAGCTGTTCAAGGGTTGAGATTTCAAGTTTTTTTTTTTTTTCATTGGATACCATACTGTTGAAGGAGCACGTATGGCGAAAAATCCTATAGCACTTGGAATTCAATTGTTTTATATAATGTCTGTCTCGCACGACGACGGTATCTTCTGTAAGGCATCTTGGCAGCGTTCAATGCAGTTGCCCGTGCAGCAGCAGCAGCGCGAGTGAGCCGCTGCGCGGCGCTCGCTCGCTTTTATAGACGCGCGATAGCGCGTGACCTTGATTCGGACTTAGAATCTTTCACAGTGCCAGCCGCGCGTTATCCCTGACGGGAGCACTAGACTCACTAGGTGCTCCCGTCCGCTGTGCGCTAAGTCCGCGGCTGGCGCGCTGCCAAGATGACGTACCGCCGCCTTGTCGGCGGGGTCAAAGGTCAACAGAAGATACCGTCGTTGTGCGAGATAGACAATATATAAAACAATTGAAGACGTGGAAATGACAAAATCTGCTGCTGACAAGAAGAAGAATACCATAAAATCTGTCGCTGCACACTCACTACTAGATGGACCCGCTGTCTTCTGTGGTTGTAAATTGAATTTTAGTATTGATCTTAATGATACATTTTCGCATGGTAATGGCTGGCTAACGGTCGCTATCGTACGAGGCGGTACAGGAGTACCAAATGTATCAGGATTGGAAAGCAAAACTCCTTTACTACTTTAAGCGTCTCCTTTCGTAATCTCATTCCCACAGCATCACCAGTTTTAATTTGATTACATTCCATTAGACTCGTTTTGCTTTTGTTGATGCTCATTTTATATCCTCCCTTCAAGACACTGTCCATTCCATTCAACTGCTCTTCCAGGTCTGTTGCTGTCTCTGACAGAATTACAATGTCATCGGCAAACCTCGAAGTTTTTATTTCTTCTCCATGGATTTTAATCCCTACTCCGAATTTTTCTTTTGTTTCCTTTACTGCTTGCTCAATATACAGATTGAATAACATCGGGGAGAGGCTACAACCCTGTCTCACTCCTTTCCCAACCACTGCTTCCCCTTCATGTCCCTCGACTCTTATAACTGCCATCTGCTTTCCGTACAAATTGTGAATAGCCTTTCGCTCCCTGTATTTTACCCCTGCCACCTTCAGAATTTGAAAGAGATTATTCCAGTCAACATTGTCAAAAGCTTTCTCCAAGTCTACAAATGCTAGAAAAGTAGGTTTGCCTTTTCTTAATCTAGCTTCTAAGATAAGTCGTAGGGTCAGTATTGCCTCACGTGTTCCCATATTTCTACGGAATCCAAACTGATCTTCCCCAAGGTCGGCTTCTACCAGTTTTTCCATTCGTCTGTACAGAATTCACATTAGCATTTTGCACCCGTGACTTATTAAACTGATAGTTCGGTAATTTTCACATCTGTCAGTACCTGCTTTCTTTGGGATTGGAATTATTATATTCTTTTTGAAGTCTGAGGGTATTTCACCTGTCTCATACATTTTGCTCACCAAATGGTAGAGTTTTGTCAGGAATGGCTCTCCCAAGGCTGTCAGTAGTTCTAATGGAATGTTGTCTACTCCCTGGGCTTGTTTCGACTTAGGTCTTTCAGTGCTCTATCAAATTCTTCACGCAGTATCATATCTCCCATTTCATCTTCATCTACATCCTCTTCCATCTCCATAATATTGCCCTCAAGAACATCGCCCTTGTATAGTCCCTCTATATACTCCTTCCACCTTTCTGCCTTCCCTTCTTTGCTTAGAACTGGGTTTCCATCTGAGCCCTTGATATTCATACAAGTGGTTCTCTTCTCTCCAAAGGTCTCTTTAATTTTCCTGTAGGCAGTATCTACCTTACCCCTAGTGAGATAAGCCTCTACATCCTTACATTTGTCCTCTAGCCATGCCTGCTTAGCCATTTTGCACTTCCTGTCTATCTCATTTTTGAGACGTTTGTATTCCTTATTGCCTGCTTCATTTACTGCATTTTTATATTTTCTCCTTTCATCTATTAAATTCAGTATTTCTTCTGTCACCCAAGGATTTCTACTAGCCCTCGTCTTTTTACCTACTTGATCCTCTGCTGCCTTCACCACTTCATCCCTCAAAGCTATCCATTCTTCTTCTACTGTATTTCTTTCCCCCATTCTTGTCAATTGTTCCTTTATGCTCTTCCTGAAACACTCTACAACCTCTGGTTCTTTCAGTTTATCCAGGTCCCATCTCCTCAAATTCCCACCTTTTTGCAGTTTCTTCAGTTTTAATCTACAGTTCATAACCAATAGATTGTGGTCAGAGACCACATCTGCCCCTGGAAATGTCTTACAATTTAAAACTTGGTTCCTAAATCTCTGTCTTACCATTATATAATCTATCTAACACCTTCCAGTATCTCCAGGCTTCTTCCATGTATACAACCTCCTTTTATGCTTCTTGAACCAAGTGTTAGCTATGATTAAGTTGTGCTCTGTGCAAAATTCTACCAGGCGGCTTCCTCTCTCATTTCTTACCCCCAATCCATATTCACCTACTACGTTTCCTTCTCTTCCTTTTCCTTCTACCGAATTCCAGTCACCCATGACTATTAAATGTTCGTCTCCCTTCACTACCTGAATAATATCTTTTATCTCATCATACATTTCTTCAATTTCTTCATCATCTGCAGAGCTAGTTGGCATATAGACTTGTACTACTGTTGTAGGCGTGGGCCTCGTGTCTCTCTTGGACACAATAATGCGTTCACTATGTTGTTTGTAGTAGCTTACCCGAACTCCTATTTTTTTATTCATTATTAAACCCACTCCTGCATTACCCCTATTTGATTTTGTATTTATAACCCTGTATTCACCTGGCCAAAAGTCTTGTTCCTCCTGCCACCGAACTTCGCAAATTCCCACTATATCTAACTTTAACCTATCCATTTCTCTTTTTAAATTTTCTAATCTACTTGCCCGATTAAGGGATCTGACGTTCCACGCTCCGATCCGTAGGATGCCAGTTTTCTTTCTCCTGATAACGACGTCCTCCTGAGTAGTCCCCACCCGGAAGTAAGGAAGTACGGAAGAATATAGTGAACAACATTTCACAGACAACAGAATATTAAAACACAAAACAGCACCTGCAAAGTCTTATAACATAGTTCAATTACTTATGGTCATATTAAAGACTAATAATAGGTAACAAACAAAAATCAAAACAGTGTTTCCATACCTTTGTACTCTTCGGGTGGTTCTGGATTAGGAAGAGACTTCAAAGCTTCATGATAAACACGCTGGCTCTCTAACATATAGCTATAGTATTCAGAATCCTCTGAAAAGCATTCAGTAAGGTGCTTATATATCTGGAAAAAAATATAAAAAGGACTTAAAATGACTGTTTTAAAATCTGATTCAAACTGACGCAAAATGACAGTACTGAATGTCCTGCCAGCCATACACATTGTATGTGATCTCCCCCCCCCCCCCCCCCCCCTCACACACACACACACACACACACACACACACACACACACACACACACACACACTCACTCTGTAACAACATAACCAAATTTCTTCGTATTACAGTGACTGTCATGGAAGTAAAAGTCTCAATGTCATTTCATCTAATTACAACATCCTAAATTTGTCAGTTTCAAGTATTTAAAATAACTCCTAGAAATATACAAAATTAACTGTTTTTCCATATTTTTATGGTCAAATAAGAGAGGTATGTCACAAACAATGCCTCTCTCCAGAGAGATACCTCACTTGTCACAAGGCGCCCCTTGCACAAAGTCTGCTACAGTGTGTTAACTTTAAGTTACCCAGTTACCAGATGGGATTGTGGATAGTTGGAGGAAGCTAGTCTGGCATTTACAGACACATCCACAGAGTGAGGAGCCGTGCAGGGGTAACAACTGCTTACCACAGTGCACGCACCTTACAATGTACTTTGTGCTTCTGCAAAACTAGAAGTCACACATGGAAGTAAAGATTATTTAAATGTTGTTTGCAATTGAAACAAAAATAACCTTACTTGCTGACACATTTAAAATTGGCTGCAATCAAAACAAAATGACTATTGGCCATAGTCTTTTGACTTCTACAGATTCATGTCTAGGGAGTCTAGTGGTCAACTTACAGTTAACACACTGCAAGAGTTTCTTCAACATATCTCTTTGCTGAAAAGTACACCATGGCTATGGAAACATTGCAGCTTGTTGCCTGTGACCTACAAATAAATATATTCTCAATGATACATATCATATCTTCTCAACAGCAATACCATAGTGTGTAGGGCTACAGCACACTTTATTACACAATTTGATCATTTTAGTTGCTTTATTTAACATTTCATTTTTCCCTGTTTTTATTCTCACATGCTCTATTACACTGCTGAAAAAGACAATCTCATCTTGTAAGGCATGCTGGATGCTTTGGACTAATTTTTCCTTGCAGTACAGAAGCTGAACAGCCTGCCCAATACTCCAGGAATCTAAAGTCAAGTAATTTTCGCAGCCTACCACATCTCATCTACACAATCATCTTCAGAACTGCATAAAGTTCGCACTAAATGCAATCCAGAACTGCATAAAGTTCCGCACTAAATGCAACCATTTCCTGATTTGTGGCTTCTTGGAATTCACTCTCTTAGAAAAGTCCACACTACCTGGTTTTAAGAGCCCTATAAGATTGTAAGTTTAGAGGGAAATTTTAGAAAACACTTCCTCTGTTTTTCATTAATACGCTTCAATGGCTGACACTAGAGTAACAAGACACGTAGTGACCTTGTATTAAGTATGAACTGAGACAAAGTGTTCTATAATTACTCCTGGAGAAATTTGTGATGTTTTCTAGAAGTAATTACCCTGTTCACTGTTATTGTTATGAAGTAAATAAATAAATAAATGTACATTCACAGAAATGTCAGGGTAATAATTACGGTTCTGTACATAAAAGAGCACAAGAGGCTATCTAACCAGTCTTCACCATGTCACGGACAGAGAAAGGGCAAGGAAATGTAAAAAGGACTTTACACACTATGCTAATATCTTTGACAACACTGACCCTATGATACACCCAACAAACTTTCCACTATGACCACAAGGGTACTGGGGTACTGTATAAAATAGCATGTGTTTAAACAATGGAAAATCTGGGATGGAATGTAACAATATTATGGAAAGGAAAGTTGCTACTCACCATATAGCGGAAATGCTCAGTCAACTCAGCATCTCTGCTACATGGTGAATAGCAACTTTCCTTTTCATAATATTGTTATAGCATGTGTTTATGTAGATTGGTTAAACATCAGAATGGCCACTCAAGAAAAGGCTAAATCCTGTCCATGTCATTCACATGCGACAATGATAATCCCTGGTAAGCACTCCAATAGCTTTTACATGGCAAAATGCCAAAACTGACTGTAACAGTTAGTAATAATTTTTTACCCAGTGTGGAATAATAGACCTCTTTATTTCAACAAGAAGAAGGAAAGGGAATAAAAGAATTCAGCTGTGGGATCCATCAGGAGCAACATTAAATCACAAGCAACTCTGGATGAGATAAATATCAGTGCAATAACTGAAACAGAAAAATTAGATTTTAACGCCATACCAATAATGAACTTAACAGAATCATAACAGGTCACACTGGAGACAGATAGTGAAAAAATACCAGCTATAGTGTTTGTTAAGGAATTGTCACAACATTTGTGCGAAGTAAGAAAGACTATCTGGGATATCTGTTATCAGGAAAGGAAGGGGACAAGATGAGGTTATCTTAAATACACACAAGACACAGGCAGCAATAGGGAGTTCATGCAACATGTTGGGTTGGAAAGGGGACAGTAGTAGTATTGTGACTGGCCAAAAGTGCTGAATTCCGTCACTTGCCTCTACAGATGTAAATCTATGGCATTACACAATATCTCAGGCTCCAACGAAATCAGTCTTTCCTGAGGAAGGCCATTGTAATACAATCGAAACATAGGTTTTGCAGCTTATAATTAAAGTATTTTATACAACGACATGGTACAAACCTAGAAGAATTTTAATCATCTTGACATTGACTGCAGAAGCCTATGTAGTTATGCTATTTATCATGAACTGCACAATAGCTGTAATGTGATGTGTATGATCCTGCTTAGAAGTGGGTTGTTAAAAATGCACCTTTTTCAACTGAATCTTTGTGAAACACATACTGCAATGTTTAACAACTGTTCTACTTGTGTACGCCTGACAATGTACTGAATTCTTTCTTTCTTTTACTGGTGCTTTGTCCCACAGTTTCACATGATTAGGATGGATATGGCAAGGTTAATGTTTAAGGGTGACCAGATGACCTTCCAGCTGCCACCCATACCCCCCGGGACGGAATGAGCGTACCCCAGCTGTCTGCGTCTAGTGTAATCCATGGAACAGTGTGAGCATTTTCAGATGTCTGCGAGTTGTGTAACTGAGGCGGAACATGGGGACCAGCCCGGTGTTCACCAAGCGAGATGTGGAAAACTGCCTAAAAACCACATCCAGGCTGGCCAGCACACCAGCCAAAGTCAGTAATCTACCAGGCAGATTTGATCTGGGGCCAGTGCGCCTATCCGAGTCCAGAAAGCAGAGCATTAACACTCTCTGCTAACCTTGTGGGTTGACAATGTACTGAATAACACAGGAAGTAAATAGCAAAGTTCATTAAAGGTATTCTATCTCGGAAACCATTCAGAATAAGGCATGTGTCCATAGGAAGTTTTGTTTCAAATCATCGTTCCTATCATAGTAAGATGACTCCTTACTGAAATTTCCCTCTTCCCTGGCAATTATGTGTGTTATGTTGTTATGTTAAGTGTCCTGCTACTCACTGACACTCTTTTCTAAGCTGACGAATGAAGTGAGCTATTTCAAGCACTTTCTGTTGAGCAGGTATTGTTACTGTCATATGGTACATCTATACAGATGGAAGAATTTTTATGTACAAAATGGGATGCAATGATCTTTCATTAGAAACAGGGGACATAAAGGACAATGCAGACAGAGCTCCACTTACCTGGACAAGACTTACAACAGTTGGGGCAAGGCAGATGTCACAGAGGATACTCACCAACAACTGTTTTGCCTTTACAGTCGTCCATTCCATCAGTCTGAGGGACTTTTTTTTTACAGGTTTATACCACCCTCAAACTTTCAATGCTTAAGCCTAGATCCATACTCTCTGTGATGCACAACATTTAATGATTGTGAAGCAAAGCATCTACAGAGTCTGTGATTACAGAGGATTGGCAGCACTCGCCATCTTCAGCTCAAGAAACCCCGGTTCACTGAGCTTTATGAGGTGCTACCCATTTAGTATGACCCAAGATGTGAATGTGGCTTATCAAATGCCACAGACATGAGAAGCATTTTCCACACACACGCAATGTTACAGGATATAGGAATGCCCAAAGAGAGTTCTAAACCAAGACATCTGATAGTTTTATTGCAACAGAATAGATGAAAAATAGCCTACCTGTTTACACATTAAGAAAGATGTAATTAAAAATGTGTGGTTTACCAAAAAAGGGTGAGAAAATTTAAAATTTGTGTGATGCAAAAATCATAAATTCTTTCTTATGTAATTAATTGTATAAAAACAGTATATTAAAAGAACAGAAACAAAAGAATCACAGAAAAGTTATTTTACCTGTGGGTTTGTGAGAGCACCTGTCATGACTCTTCTCATTGCAGCACCCATTGCACTGAAGTCATGGAGCATTGTAAGATATAAGTCAGCATCTTGAATGGCAACTAGGTACGCATCTTGTATCCCCGATTTGCTGAAGTTAAAAAGAAAAATAAGTTAATAATTTTTCTTTTTAACAAGTTTATCTGAGTGTTATAAAATGGATGACAATGAGAACTGGAATAATAAATGCTAAAATTAATAAAAACCTAGCCCCAAAATGTATGCATCAGCAACACAATCACTTGAAATTACGTAATCATTAAGGAGATGGGGGTACTCTCACATGATTGTGCGTAATGCATTGGCCATTGCTGTACTGTGTTATATATGCCATGGTGGTATCTGAAAGCTCCTTGTAAGAAGCTACTTGCACTGCCCATTATCAGAAACATACTGTCTAATCAAAGGAATACTCATTCTATCTCTCTGATTTATATTACGTTTCTAGGGTACATTCAGCCGAAACACAGAGCTGCAGAAAAAATATAATTACAAATGAAACACTTACCACCAAAACAAAATACTGGAACTTGGATAAAGTTATGGGTTGTAAAGAACACTTATTTCCATCAAAACATCAGAATCCTAACTAATAAAAAAAAAGGACGAATTTTAATACTAATACTGGAAGGGCAGTGGTAATGTCTACAGACATGTTGTTCTTATCTGTACATAATGTAAAAATTACTGAAATCCAAAAGATACTGTTGCAATATCATCCTCACAGACCATTGCAAACAGATATGCAGGCACCTACATAACTCTGTAGCTGTGCACTGCAAAAATTTTTGTGTAATGTTCTACAACATAGTGTTCTACATCAGTAGCGGACTGGGTTGCTATATGCTGTAGCACAATACTGTGTTTCTGTCGCTGGATACATGAAGGGAGCCAAACTGGAGCAAGTACATATCCTACCAGCTCAGCTGTTAACGTCATTACGTCAGCGCTGTGCATTCAATCTGTATAGTCTCTGCATCAGTCATCGGTTAAATGTGTGGCCAAGACGCTACATTCTCATCAACTAGGCGAAGTCGCTGGAGTCACTGGTCTACAAGCCGTCAGCTAGCCCTGATGGTTCCAGGCTCTGATCTGGAACCACCGAGGTAAGGCTACTCATCGGGTGCCATCACCTAACACTCCACCTAGTCTCTTGAAAGTCCAGGGTTTGACTGAGCACCAGCGCAACTCTGCTAGCCACTACACAAGCAGTACACCAGTACAGTCTTAAGCTCACTGTAGTGTGAAGCTGGCATCTGACACGTCAGCAAGGCCACCGTCGTCGCCGGCCACTGTCATTCTGCCATAGCAGCCTACTCCCTCAGCGTATACTCACGCTGTCCACCACCCTGGCTAGTTCCTAGGCCACTGTCGTCTACCAACTGTACAGAAGCACCAATTAACAAAGAACGTTGCTGTTGAGTGAGCATTACTGCCTCTGGACACGAAGCGGTTCTGGAACTCCCAACCCACACCTCCCTGCACATATCACTTTGCAGAGCAGAAGCGGCCAACCTACAACACTGGTGTCAGCATGCCGATCACAGTGCAACACAACCGCCATATTTCATGTCAAATCACAGTGATCACTGACCTCATATAACAGATGTTTGTGAAAAATTGGTGTAAGAAACCACGTAATAAAAACAAAATAAATAATTTTTCCACAATTTTTTGATCAACACTTAGGAGAGCATTTTGAAATGTGGGTCATTTTCACAAATTGGTGTGCAGAGACTGGATGGTTCATAAGTCTGTAACCACTATAACTTTTTTATTTATCAACCTAATTTATTCAATTTGGTGTCAATGGAAACATACAAGGAACAATTATGATATGTTGTTGTTGTGGTCTTCTGTCCTGAGACTGGTTTGATGCAGCTCTCCATGCTACTCTATCCTGCGCAAGCTTCTTCATCTCCCAGTACCTACTGCAACCTACATTCTTCTGAATCTGCTTAGTGTATTCATCTCTTGGTCTCCCTCTACGATTTTTACCCTCCACGCTGCCCTCCAATGCTAAATTTGTGATCCCTTGATGCCTCAAAACATGTCCTACCAACCGATCCCTTCTTCTAGTCAATTTGTGCCACAAACTTCTCTTCTCCCCAATCCTATTCAATACCTCCTCATTAGTTACGTGATCTACCCACCTTATCTTCAGCATTCTTCTGCAGCACCACATTTCGAAAGCTTCTATTCTCTTCTTGTCCAAACTATTTATCGTCCATGTTTCACTTCAATACATGGCTACACTACATACAAATATTTTCAGAAACGACTTCCTGACACTTAAATCTACATTCGATGTTAACAAATTTCTCTTCTTCAGAAACGATTTCCTTGCCATTGCCAGTCTACATTTTATATCCTCTCTACTTCGACCATCATCAGTTATTTTACTCCCTAAATAGCAAAATTCCTTTACTACTTTAAGTGTCTCATTTCCTAATCTAATTCCCTCAGCATCACCCGATTTAATTTGACTACATTCCATTATCCTTGTTTTGCTTTTGTTGATGTTCATCTTATATCCTCCTTTCAAGACATTGTCCATTCCATTCAACTGCTCTTCCAAGTCCTTTGCTGTCTCTGACAGAATTACGATGTCATCGGCGAACTTCAAAGTTTTTACTTCTTCTCCATGAATTTTAATACCTACTCCGAATTTTTCTTTTGTTTCCTTTACTGCTTGCTCAATATACAGATTGAACAACATCGGGGAGAGGCTACAACCCTGTCTTACTCCCTTCCCAACCACTGCTTTCCTTTCATGTCCCTCAACTCTTATAACTGCCATCTGGTTTCTGTACAAATTGTAAATAGCCTTTCGCTCCCTGTATTTTACCCCTGCCACCTTCAGAATTTGAAAGAGAGTATTCCAGTTAACATTGTCAAAAGCTTTCTCTAAGTCTACAAATGCTAGAAACGTAGGTTTGCCTTTTCTTAATCTTTCTTCTAAGATAAGTCGTAAGGTTAGTATTGCCTCACGTGTTCCAACATTTCTACGGAATCCAAACTGATCTTCCCCGAGGTCCGCTTCTACCAGTTTTTCCATTCGTCTGTAAAGAATTTGCATTAGTATTTTGCAGCTGTGACTTATTAAACTGATAGTTCGGTAATTTTCACATCTGTCAACACCTGCTTTCTTTGGGATTGGAATTATTATATTCTTCTTGAAGTCTGAGGGTATTTTGCCTGTCTCATACATCTTGCTCACCAGATGGTAGAGTTTTGTCATGACTGGCTCTCCCACAGCCATCAGTAGTTCTAATGGAATGTTGTCTATTCCCGGGGCCTTGTTTCGACTCAGGTCTTCCAGTGCTCTGTCAAACTCTTCACGCAGTATCATATCTCCCATTTCATTTTCATCTACATCCTCTTCCATTTCCATAATATTGTCCTCAAGTACATCGCCCTTGTATAGACCCTCTATATACTCCTTCCACCTTTCTGCTTTCCCTTCTTTGCTTAGAACTGGGTTTCCATCTGAGCTCTTGATATTCATACAAGTCGTTCTCTTATCTCCAAAGGTCTCTTTAATTTTCCTGTAGGCGGTATCTATCTTACCCCTAGTGAGATAGGCCTCTACATCCTTACATTTGTCCTCTAGCCATCCCTGCTTAGCCATTTTGCACTTCCTGTCGATCTCATTTTTGAGACGTTTGTATTCCTTTTTGCCTGCTTCATTTACTGCATTTTTATATTTTCTCCTTTCATCAATTAAATTCAATATTTCTTCTGTTACCCAAGGATTTCTATTAGCCCTCGTCTTTTTACCTACTTGATCGTCTGCTGCCTTCACTACTTCATCCCTCAGAGCTACCCATTCTTCTTCTACTGTATTTCTTTCCCCCATTCCTGTCAATTGTTCCCTTATGCTCTCCCTCAAACTCTCTACAACCTCTGGTTCTTTCAGTTTATCCAGATCCCATCTCCTTAAATTCCCAGCTTTTTGCAGTTTCTTCAGTTTCAATCTGCAGTTCATAACCAATAGATTATGATATAAAATTATTAAAATGCTGGAATTAAGCATACAAATATCTACAAATCAACAATGACAGTTGTTTCTACGGCCTTTCTTGTTACTATGCCTGACAATATAATTTGAATTCCTGCTAATAAAAGAGTGACTATCTGTCCCTTCAGAAAATGGCAAAATGTGTTATACTTTTGCATAAACTGGAAGATCTGTACTTCTTTCCGATAAAATATTTGTGAACTTTATCCAAAAAATGTGTTACATTTATCACCAAAATGTAAAATTGATTATGCATACTGCGCATGTAAAAGAACCATACACTGAACTATTGTGGAAATGTATTTAGATTCTAGAAAATGAGGAGTGTATGCTGCATTGCTCTTCTCATTGTCCTGAAGAATGTGAAATGTGAATTATTTCACTGAAGTTGTAATCCTTACAAGATACTAAAAAAGTCATTTTTAAGGACTGGATCCTAATTGATCTACCTACACTGGACACATTAATGAAGAAAGTCAACAAATTAGTTCAGTATTTACTCCAAAAACTTTAAAACTTGGCACAACATTACTACATATGGAAATCTCAGGGTTGCTACTGAAAAACAAGGAACGAAAGACTCCCTGATACTTCATGCACCATTACAGTGGATTTTGCAGAAAACTATCCTTGTTTGCTTTGGGATGGTAGAACATTCACGTTACCCTTTACCCTTTTGTTGCGTACAATAAAACAGAGGACTGCATTAAATGAATGTTGTGTTTTATAAAAGATTGTTTGCAACATGATACAAAAATATTCTATGTTTTCCATAAAATTGATCTTACCCTGGAACACATACAACACATTCAACATGTCATTTACTTCAATGATGGCAGTTCTGCACAATATAGAAACTTAATAATTTTGTAAATTTGTGCCATTACAAGCAAGACCACGGATAACTACAGAATGGAATTTCCACTAATCATGGTGGAAAAGCATGTGATGGAGTTGATGGTATATTAAACATTTACAGTGACTATGTGATTTTAATTCGAAAAGAGCTATTGACGTTTGGCACAACCCTTGTTCCAGCAAGACAAACATTTTATGTTATGACAGAGTAGATAACAAAATTCACAATTACGTTACAAAAACAGAATGAAACTGGTTTTACCATTCCAGGGACAAGAGTCAATCATTTTTTCAAACCACTAAATGAAAACAGGATGCTAGTAAAGTGTGACCTATCAGAAAATAAATTTATACAAGTTCATCTTGGACTTGGCAACAGAGACTCCATCACTATTAAAGAAGAAATGTACATCACAGCTATGTACCATATTTTAGAGACAATGAGAAGCACTTTTTTCCTTGAAAACTTGCCTCCAACATTCAGGTGTGTGTCATACTCGAAATTAATATAAAAATGTTCAGTGTTTGATTTAAAATTCCCACCAGTCATAAAAATGTCCCTATATTCGATGCCGTGGGAAATTTATCTCCATCTGACAACAATGGATGCAACCGGCAATAGTGGTGAACCAAAGCAACATGAGTTGTGGATATTCACAAACTTGCTAGCAGTGTCACCCACCTGCCAGGCCATCACAAACATAGAACACTGTCTAGCCTATGATGCTTCACTGCAGTCTACAATGTCAGTGAACTTGAATAGAAAGTGATTTGTGTTATCGGTAATGGTACAATATTTTTGCTAGTAGCTAGTTTCCTAATGGAAAAAAAGAAAAGGTGTTCATATGACGTGGGCTATAAATTGAAAGTAATAGCATATGCAGAAGAACACGGAAACAGTGCAGCTGAACGGTGTTATGGCCCTCTGCCAACAGTGGGCTAATGGGAGCGAGTGAGTGAGTGAGTGATTTTTTTTTTGGGGGGGGGGGGGGGGGGGGGATAGGAGGGGGAGGGGGGAGGGAGGGAGGGAGGGAGGGAGGGAGGGAGGGAGAGAGAGAGAGAGAGAGAGAGAGAGAGAGAGAGAGATGACATACTGAAATGGATTCAAGGACTTAGTTGCAAACCAAAGCCAAAATACATCAGAAAATATCACGATAGTGTGAAGAGAAAATATTATCTTTTCTTTGTTTTATTATTCAACACAAAAAGAAAACCAGTGTGGAACTAAGCCAATAACAAATATGGATGAAGCTCCTCTGACATTTCATGTGCCGAGTAACAGAACTGTTGCCAAGAAAAGTGCTAACGTGTAACTATAAAAACAAGTGGACATGCAAAAATGCACTACGCTGTTGTCCTTTCTTGTTGTGCTCCAAGCACTAAACTTAATCCAATAATCATTACCAAGCACAAAACAATGCCAAAATCTTCTGAAATGTCGCCAGATGTCGATTACGTACATGAAAATGGTTGGATGGATGATGCTGGTATGAAATTATGGATTAACAGAGTGTGGTAGAGAAGGAAAGGTGGTTTCTTACTTCACAATTGCAACCTGTTGATGTCTTGATAAATAAACCATTTAAAGTGTATATGAAACAGGAATGTAACAAATGAATGATGATGGATGAACTCGACATGAATTCACAGCAAAGCGAGCTTTAAAATACCTACAATCAAACAAGGATGTCTGTGGATAAACAGTCATGATCTAGAGTGCAAGAAGACATTATTGTTACATTTTTCAAGAAGTAACACTCTCAATGAATACCATCTTACCTCAGGATGTATACATGGTCAAGAAAAAAAAATTCACGGATTTCCCAGTTAAAAACACACTCCCCCCCCCCCCCCCCCCCCCCCCCAACAGGACAATACATTTCTTCCAAGGTGAAAAATAAACTTTTTCACAATAAGTGGCAGTATACTTTCCCTCAGCGCTGTAAAAATATCAATCCTTTGAATGGTAAAGGTTTTATACACCAGTAAGGAACTTCAGAGAACAAAAAAAACTCTGAAAAAAATTTGGAAAGATCTTTGATGTGCAGCAACATTTACGTGGAATATTTTCATATTACAATATGCTGCATACTTTTGTATTCGTATTATGAAAATATAGATTCGAATTCCACTAAAAATTGCACGTTAGTTTCTGAAGCACTGAAAGCTAGACTGACAAGTGCTTTCATAATCCAATCATAGCTTATGTCATGTAATCTCACCAGCCAGTGGCAGCAGATATTCAGAGCATAGGAAACTTGATGTAGCCAGCCAATAGCAACATCACTGTTAAGTAGTGTGAACACACAAATAGGAAAAGTTAATGGTTTAATTTAATGTACATAGTGTAGCTACAAGAAAAACTAAGATTTCACATATAATATTGTCTTTGAGAGTTTTGGTCTTTACGATACATCACACAAACGTGCCAGTAAAATTTTAAATAACGACATTAATGTTTGGTCTCCTGTGCCGTAAAGTCGTCTAAGCGGCTAGTCATCAATGTGTTAAGTTTTAAGAGTCAAACGCTCTGTGATTTAAGAAATTCATTGCACATTTGTACACATAACATAATTCATCTCGTGTAAAGGGAAATTTACTTTGAAACTAATGCTTTTCAAAGCACCATTCGTAGTATTTTCCCCATGACCTGTTAGAAAAAACTTACTTTCAGCAGTTGCCAGAGTGCGCCAGTAAAAAGGTGTCACTGTGCGTGGGCAGCTGCGATGATGTAGGAAGCCCATATGCTCGTACATATACACATAGTATTAAGAGATCTTACATTACATCATAAAGGGAACAGGACATCGGAGGATACTCTTACGAGCACCGGAATTTTGTAAACCATACTGAAATGCATAATTTGACTTAAAGTGCACATTTGTACATCCAGATTCACAATGAAGTAGGCCCCAACCTGATATTAAGCTTTTCGGTGCAATTTTCATGAAGCAAATTTTCTTGGTGTACCAGTACTGTATTATCTCAAGTTTGGTTCTTTATTATGGCATAATGCCACAAGTGCCAGAAGGTGAAAATGTGCACCTGCCTCTGGGGAAAAGATTAGTAAAAGCCACATTTATTTAGCAAATCGACAAAAATAACTTCTTCACTGTTCTACAAGGCAGTTAATGCTTGATGCCAAAAATGTGCAAATAAAATAAAATCAGAGACCAAGCAGATCTTCCCCAGTTCATTTATGGCCGCTTCATGACTGTTGGAAACCTTATCAAAATATTTTAATGACTTTCAACCATTATGCCCATACTCATGCCCTAGTTTATCCTATTTCGGGGATAGCAGGAGATGATGTGTTACCATTCATAGACAACTTGTTAGCAGCCACTAAGCTGAGATGCTGATCAAAGGAACATGTTTTACATATGGTTCAATAGCATTTGGTGTGATTTGCTAAAACATACTTAATGTATGATGATGAGTTATGGAACACACCAACATTTGAAATTCTGGGGTTGGGTATGGTGCAGTGACATGGAAGGAAAAATAGCAGTAGGTATTCTAGAGAGAAACTGAACAATGTGTTCCAGAAACTGGGGTAGTCAATTGAAAACTTTGTGGACAGAATTAAAAAGCTCAATGTCAACACACGAGTTTACACAAAGTGACAACTACACAGTCCTTCCCACAAGAGGCAGAAAAACAGTGTTACACGCATTTTTGCAGAGGTTACTACCTGATGTATCAAGGAAAGTACAGGCAGAGTTCCTTAAGAACTTAGCCAAAGCCGTAGCAACTGCAATGGCATTGGAAGAGATTGACACTGTGACCCGAGTTCGGTATACAAAATGAATTTTCACCACAAGTATTAAATGTTACAAGTGAGGATGAACAGATCACATACGGCAAGGTGCCATGAACCACAATGTATGAAATGTGGGCAAATAGGACATCCAAAATGATATTGCAGGTAAAAGCCTAACAGGGACATGATAGGTGGACATGAGGTGGGAACAGTAAACCACTGTCAAATGGCAATAGGGGCTCCAGATTTACTGTGTGGCGTTCCCAGTAAATATAAACACAGTCCAAACTTATGCTGTGGCAGAATTTTACTTTGACAGCTTAGTGGATGGAAGGTGAGTTCCCCCCCCCCCCCCCCCCCCCCCTCATGGGTGTGCAAATGTTCCTGCCAAGTTTGGACCATGGGGAATAGGAGGTTTGGCCTACCATGATGTAGGTTAAGAAGTGGATGGAAATGACCTGCATTCACTGGGTTCAGTATTGTAGAGCTTCTGTGTTGGGGGAAAAGATTTCTGCATTTGTAGGGAAATTTTGTCTCAGAGGCGATGGTTGCTGCACAATCTTGATGTTAGAGTTATAGCTTAAACATCATGCAGAAGTCAATTAAGATTGGTGCACAGTAGAGCTGGACAGGGCAGCATTCTGTTACGGTACTACTGCTGAGAATACTGAACTGCTGTAACGCAAGTCCTCAGATGTGGGGCGCAGTGGCCATTTTTCAAAGCCTCTTACATGGAACTTTGCAGGGACTGAAATCTAGGCAATGTAATTTAGATGACATAACTGCATTCACAGTTCTTTAGAATCAACTCGCTGAGATAAATACTACAAGATACAGGGAAAATACTGTGGCTGGATGAAGGAATTAGTTTTCAGGTAAAGGTACTGTGTGTTTTATAGCGATTGAACTACAATGAAAAATTTGATAATGCAAAGGGCTTCATTTTCAGGAGTGTTATACACATAAAGAGGTTACAAATGGTGAAAAACTTGCTTTTAGTGTCAGATAATTTTACGAGTGCACACATGGAATTGTCCAAGGGATTTGGAGATATTGCTTCAGCTGATCTAGACAGAACAAATTCAGACCCAAGCTTAAGCAAGCTGCCAGTTTAGCTGCGTTATGAAGGAAGATACCACAACTGGAAGCAGCAGAAGATAGCAATGGAGCGGTTTTTGTTATAATATTAGGTTATGTTTAATCCTCAAGGGTTATAGCATGCATCCCCGGTAACAACATAACATCCCGATTGTGAAGGAACTGCTTGTGTATTGTAAACTGTATTGTACATCACATCACCTGCAACCAGTGATGGAAAAAATTATTAATCAACAGTTACGAGATGGTATTATAGAGAACAGTACCAGACTCTGGAAAGCACCAGTGGTAATTGTCCCAAAGGGAAGTGCAGACGGGAAGAAGGCATATTGCTTTTGTTTTGACAATTAGCAACTAAACAAGCAAATCATAACAGATGCTTACTCAGTTCTGATTATAAGGGAAACTTTGGCTAATCTGGGCAACACAGACATTTTTCTAATAATAATCTGCGTAATGACCATCACTAGTCAGAGGTAGCACCAGAATATTGCCCAAAGACAGCATTTACGATGTCATTAGGAGATTATGAGTACCACCATATGCCGTACGAAATACATGTAGCCAAACAATATTGGTAGCAAACATGCAGGCAGGATTTAGAGCAGTATGTAAAGAACTGTGTATCATACACACAATACGCTGAATTAAGTCATCCACATATTCAACTTCAGAGATTACCAGAGGCCAGCATACCATTTGAGATTACTGGTTTGGATATCTTAGGTCCTTTAGGGCAGATACTAGCAGGGAAACATTCTATGTTACCAATAATACATCAGTTATTATGTTACAAAGAAATACTATTTCAAATCAACACGCTGACACAGTGGCGAAAGCCATGGTTAATAATTATGAACTAAAGTTTGGTGCACCACAGACGCTTTTTCGTTGGTCGGTTGATTTGAGGAAGGGAACCAAACAGCGAGGTCACTGAGGTCATCGGTCCCATCAGATTAGGGAAGGATGGGGAAGGAAGTTGTCTGTACCCTTTCAAAGAACCATCCAAGCATTGGCCTAAATCGATTTAGGGAAATCACGGAAAACCTAAATTAGGATGGCCGAATGCGGGTTTGAACCACCATCCTCCTGAATGGGAGTCCAGTGTGTTAGCCACTGCGCTACTCGCTAGGTCACATGA
Source organism: Schistocerca americana (assembly GCF_021461395.2). Classification (NCBI taxonomy): domain Eukaryota; kingdom Metazoa; phylum Arthropoda; class Insecta; order Orthoptera; family Acrididae; genus Schistocerca; species Schistocerca americana. The sequence goes on along the minus strand of NC_060121.1, from coordinate 266,586,861 downwards.
TTTTTACAGACCGATGTACTAACTTCATATCAGAGCTAATAAAATAACTTACAAGGGAAACTCGGCACCATACTTCCCTCAGATTTAGTGGTAAAATGGCCAGTGGACAGTCCATCAAAAACTGAACACAGGTCAAGCATGAAAACAGGAAGGTGGAAGGTGTATTGAAGTGTGAAAAAAGAACCAAAATAGAAATGGTGAATGTCCATGCTCAAGATGTAATGTCCATCTGCAACAGTGAGGTGTAAGGAAGGGACCTCCAGACGTACATATATTCTATTTGTTCTACACAAGTACCACACGTTATAACTCTTTGTTAAGTTTTGGAGGTTTTGACCCTTGAATTCCTTTGTTGTAACATAGTTCACGGTCTATGTGGCAGTGTCCGAGAAGGCACATTGGGGGAGTTACTAGTTATCGGGAGCTCCAACATTAGGCATGTTATGGAGTCCCTTAGGCAGATAGCGTTCAGGGCTGGAAAGAAAGCCAATGTCTACTTGGTATGTCTGGCAGGGTCACTCATTTGAGATGTGGAGGAGGCCTTGCCTGAGGCAACTGAGCAGACAGTGTTCTGCAAACTGTGGCTCATGTTGGTGACAACAATGCCTGTCACTTGGGTTCTAAGGCCATCCTGTAAAGGCTGCTGGCCTCACTTGCATTGTGCAAGCAAAACTCGCAATTTGCAATTTGAGTCGGTTGGTGTCCATTTGTTTGGAGCCATGTGGAGGGACTGCCCTTGATAGGGCACAGGTGCACTACACAAAGGGAGCAGCTAATATGGTTGCAGAATACTTGTGAAGTGCACATGGGTTTTTTTAGGCTAAGGTTGAGGTTCTCTGATGAGCACTTGGCAGACAACTCACAGATAGTGAAATCAGACTGTGTTCACAGTAAAGGCACGTTGACTGTCAAAATTTTATCACTAAACTGTTAAAGCATTCATAACAAAGTTCCTGAGCTTAGTGCCCATTAGGAAACTTGTCACACTCAAATTACTCATGGGACCAATAACTGGCTGAAACTTGAAGTAGAAAGCTCTGAGTTATTTAGCAATTCGTGGAACATATATCTAAAAGACAGATTAGATGCCATAGGACAGGGTGTGTTTGTTGCAGTTGACAAAAATATTATCACTACTGAGGTTGAATTTGTGTGTGACAGTGAAGTTATCTAGTTGTGTATAACAGGTCTAGGTGAAATCAAGTACATTTTTGGATGTTTTACCAGCTACTAATGTTAATGAACAATCAAGAAAGCTAGGAGAGTCTTTCTGCTAGAAATAGCAGACAGACAGTTGCTAACATCCCACTTATATCATGATTTAGTTCCACTACAATGGGCGTAGAACAACTATGGGAACAGTTTTAATGAACTGTAATTCATACTATGGAGAAGTATGTGCCAAGTAAGTGGATTAAGGATGGAAAAGACTCACAGTGGTATAACAATGAATTTCGAAAAATACTGAGGAAGCAAAGGCTGTTGCTCTCTGGTTCAAAAAAGTGTACAAATGGCAAGAGGCAATGGTTAACAGAAATTTGTGCAGCTGTAAAACGATTGATGTGGGAAGCATGCAACAACTTCCACCATCACACTTAAGCAACAGATTTAGTCAAGAATCTGAGAAAATTCTGGGTCTACATAAAATCACTCTTTGGGGCTAAGGCTTCTATCCAGTCAAGTGTTGACCACTCTGGTTTGGCAGAAGCAGATAGCAAAAGTAAAGCCAAAGCATTAAATTCACATTAAAAAAATTGTTCACGCAGGAGAACAGTACAAACATACTGGCACTTGACTAACTCACAGATTCCTGTACGGAGGATATAGTAATAAACATCCCTGGTGTAGAGAAACAACTGAAAGCAAATAAGTCACCAAGTCCTGATGGAATCCCAATTTGATTTTACAATGAGTTCTCTGCAACACTGGCTTCTTACTTAGCTTGCAATAACATATATCTCTCCCAGTACAAAGCTTCAAGTGACTGGGAGAAAAAAAAAACACAGCTGATTCGTGTAAATCAGCATGGTTTTAGGTAGCATCACTTGTGTGAAACTCAGTTTGCCCTTTTCTCATATGAGATCCTGCGAACAATGGATGAATAGCAACAGGCAGATTCTTAGATATCGGCAAAGCATTTGACATGCTACCACATTGCCGACAATTAACCAAAGCACAAGCATACAAAACAGGGTCCCAGGTATGTGGTTGGCTTGAAAACTTCTTAAGTAACATAACCCAGTATGTTGTTCTCAAGATCAGAGACAGCAGTATCATCACGAGTGCCCCGAAGAAGTGTGACACGGCCACTGTTATTTCGTAAATACATAAATGATCTGTTGGACAGTGTTACCAGCAGTCTGCAGTGGTTTGCTGACAATGCCATGATATATGGGAAGGTATCATCATTGAGTGGCAGTAGGAGGATACAAGATGACTTGGACAAAATTTCTAGTTCATGTGATGAATGGCAGCTAGCTCTAAATGTAGAAAAATGTAAGTTAATGCAGATGAGTAGGAAAAACAAAGCCACAATGTTAGAGTACAGCATTAGTACTGTGCTGCTTGACGATCACACGGACTGATTATCTAGGCATAATGTTGCAAAGCAGTATAAAATAGAATGAGCTTGTAAGGGTTGTTGTAGGGAAGGTGAAAAGTCGAATACAGTTTATCAGGAGAACTTGAGGAAAGTGTGAGTCATCTGTAAAGGGGACCACATATAGGATGCTGGTGCAACCCATTGTTGGGTGTGTGTCGCATGGGATGCGCACCAGGTCAGAGGAGGGCTGCTAGATTCATTACTGGTTGGTTCAAACAACATGCAAGTATTATAAAGATGCTTCTGGAACTCTTTTCAAGGGGCACCACTGAGAAAATTTAGAGGACTGGCATTTGAGGGTGGCTGAAGAACAATTCTACTACTGCCAACGTACATTTTGTGTAAGGCCCGTGGAGATATATAGACAGTCATTTTTCCCTCGCTCTATTCACAAGTGGAACAGGAAAGGAAATTACCAATAGTGGGACACGGTATCCTCTGGCTTGCACCATACAGCGGCTCGGGAGTATGTATGTAAATGTAGATCACCTAGGTGAAGCCTGTAGTCCACAAGCCGTTGGATAGCCCTGATGGTTCAAGGCTTTGATCTGGATCAACCACTGGGGCCACTCATTGGGTAGTGTTGAACGATCATTCTTGGCTCCGTGTTCACCATGGTATGGAGTTTGTATCCCACAGTGACCCGCACATGCAACTTTGGAGGCAGAAGTGATCATCCTGCAACACTGACCTCAGCATAGTGGTTACAGCACAATGCAACCACCAAAATTCATGTTCCTGGATGCCTGTCACTGCCCAAGTGCACATTCAGTAAGAAGAAATATGGAGTGCAAAAATGGAGTGAAGTCTCAATGCATTCAGATTACTGAATATTGTGTTTAACAGCTCCTTGAAAGTTACTTCAAATAATAGACTACAAAACACACTAGCTAATAACTAACAATTTACAGACAATTTGTAGGAAATATCTTAAGCTTCATAAAAGCAGTTAAGAGACAGTTTTCATAGGTGAAATAGTTCACGAGTGAGTAGTCAGATGTCAGTGAGCATTGTGCTCAACATTTTGGCAAGTGACCAAGTTGCCATCATTGAGCAACTGATGAACTGACTGTTTAGGGGCCCGCACAGCACTTTTATCACTTCCTACCTTCCCTCCAATCTGCCCTCCTATGCCCCAACAGTGCCCAGCATCTCTTCCCACACTACTCCACCTGCTCTGTCCTAGGTTCACACCCAGGTACGTGTGCTGGCAACATCTCTGCTGTTCCTCCGTCTGCCATCTAAGCCAGTTCTTTGTGGGTATCTCCTTCCTCTTCATAATCAGACTAACTGGGGGTTCCTAGGCCTTACGAAGAATGTAGTCATTATGATGATTGATTAGCAGTTCCCTCACTTGAATATCAATATATTCTAATTTAGAAATCTGTCTCAGAACCTTAACATTTTGCCGCCCGCACTTCTCACACAAATTTATTTGCTTGGCTCCGGCAGCACAAAATCAGATTACTTGGATTGTCGCCGGCCATTCTTGACATTATTGGGAGATTATAAATTCTTAAGTTTTACTAATCTCATCATTAGTTCTCGTAAGTTCTCAACTCTGTTCCCTTACTTTCAGGGAATTTCGAAGACATACATATGCAAATAAATATAAAATTTATTTGTTTCATATACCCCCCCATGAACCATGGACCTTGCCGTGGGGGAGGCTTGCGTGCCTCAACGATACAGATAGCTGTACCGTAGGTGCAACCACAACGGAGGGGTATCTGTTGAGAGGCCAGACAAATGTGTGGTTCCTGATGAGGGGCAGCAGCCTTTTCAGTAGTTGCAGGGGCAACAGTCTGGATGATTGACTGACCTGGCCTTGTAACACTAACCAAAACGGCCTTGCTGTGCTGGTACTGCAAATGGCTGAAAACAAGGGGAAACTACAGCCGTAATTTTTCCCGAGGGCATGTAGCTTTACTGTATGGTTTAATGATGATGGCTTCCTCTTGGGTAAAATATTCCAGAGGTAAAATAGTCCCCCATTCAGATCTCCGGGTAGAGACTACTCAGGAGGACGTTGTTATCAGGAGAAAGAAAACTGGCGTTCTACGAGTCGGATCGTGGAATGTCAGATCACTTAATCGAGAAGGTAGGTTAGAAAATATAAAAAGGGAAATGTATAGGTTAAAGTTAGATATATTGGGAATTAGTGAAGTTCAGTGGCAGGAGGAACAAGACTTCTGGTCAGGTGAATACAGGGTTAAAAATACAAAATCAAATTGGGGTAATGCAGGAGTAGGTTTAATAATGAATAAAAAAAAATAGGAATGCGGGTAAGCTACTACAAACAGCATAGTGAACACATTATTGTGGCCAAGATAGAAACGAAGCCCATGCCTACCACAGTAGTAAATGTTTATATGCCAACTAGCTCCACAGATGATGAAGAGATTGATGAACTGTATAATGAGATAAAAGAAATTATTCAGATAGTGAAGGGAGACGAAAATTTAATAGTCATGAGTGACTGGACTTCAATAGTACGAAAAGGAAGAGAAGGAAACATAGTAGGTGAATATGGAATGGGGGTCAGGAATGAAAGAGGAAGCTGCCTGGTAGAATTTTGCACAGAGCACAACTTAATCATAGATAACACTTGGTTTAAGAATCATAAAAGAAGGTTGTATACATGGAAGAAGCCTGGAGATACTGACAGGTTTCAGATAGATTATATAATGGTAAGACAGAGATTTAGGAACCAGGTTTAAAATTGTAAGACATTTCCAGGGGCAGATGTGGACTCTGACCACAATCTATTGGTTATGAACTTAAAACTGAAGACACTGCAAAAACGTGGGAATTTAAGGAGATGGGACCTGGATAAACTGAAAGAACCAGAGGTTGTAGAGGGTTTCAGAGAGAGCGTTAGGGAACGATTGACAAGAATGGGGGAAAGAAATACAGTAGAAGACGAATGGATAGCTCTGAGGGATGAAGCAGTAAAGGCAGCAGAGGATCAAGTAGGTAAAAAGACGAGGGCTAGTAGAAATCCTTGGGTAACAGAAGAGATACTGAATTTAATTGATGAAAGGAGAAAATACAAAAATGCAGTAAATGAAGCAGGCAATAAGGAATACAAACGTCTCAAAAATGAGATCGACAGGAAGTGCAAAATGGCTAAGCAGGGATGGCTAGAGGACAAATGTAAGGATGTAGAGGCCTATCTCACTAGGGGTAAGATAGATACCGCCTACAGGAAAATTAAAGAGACCTTTGGAGATAAGAGAACGACTTGTATGAATATCAAGAGCTCAGATGGAAACCCAGTTCTAAGCAAAGAAGGGAAAGCAGAAAGGTGGAAGGAGTATATAGAGGGTCTATACAAGGGCGATGTACTTGAGGACAATATTATGGAAATGGAAGAGGATGTAGATGAAAATGAAATGGGAGATATGATACTGCGTGAAGAGTTTGACAGAGCACTGGAAGACCTGAGTCGAAACAAGGCCCCGGGAATAGACAACATTCCATTAGAACTACTGATGGCTGTGGGAGAGCCAGTCATGACAAAACTCTACCATCTGGTGAGCAAGATGTATGAGACAGGCAAAATACCCTCAGACTTCAAGAAGAATATAATAATTCCAATCCCAAAGAAAGCAGGTGTTGACAGATGTGAAAATTACCGAACTATCAGTTTAATAAGTCACAGCTGCAAAATACTAATGCAAATTCTTTACAGACGAATGGAAAAACTGGTAGAAGCGGACCTCGGGGAAGATCAGTTTGGATTCCGTAGAAATGTTGGAACACGTGAGGCAATACTAACCTTACGACTTATCTTAGAAGAAAGATTAAGAAAAGGCAAACCTACGTTTCTAGCATTTGTAGACTTAGAGAAAGCTTTTGACAATGTTAACTGGAATACTCTCTTTCAAATTCTGAAGGTGGCAGGGGTAAAATACAGGGAGCGAAAGGCTATTTACAATTTGTACAGAAACCAGATGGCAGTTATAAGAGTTGAGGGACATGAAAGGAAAGCAGTGGTTGGGAAGGGAGTAAGACAGGGTTGTAGCCTCTCCCCGATGTTGTTCAATCTGTATATTGAGCAAGCAGTAAAGGAAACAAAAGAAAAATTCGGAGTAGGTATTAAAATTCATGGAGAAGAAGTAAAAACTTTGAAGTTCGCCGATGACATCGTAATTCTGTCAGAGACAGCAAAGGACTTGGAAGAGCAGTTGAATGGAATGGACAATGTCTTGAAAGGAGGATATAAGATGAACATCAACAAAAGCAAAACAAGGATAATGGAATGTAGTCAAATTAAATCGGGTGATGCTGAGGGAATTAGATTAGGAAATGAGACACTTAAAGTAGTAAAGGAATTTTGCTATTTAGGGAGTAAAATAACTGATGATGGTCGAAGTAGAGAGGATATAAAATGTAGACTGGCAATGGCAAGGAAATCGTTTCTGAAGAAGAGAAATTTGTTAACATCGAATGTAGATTTAAGTGTCAGGAAGTCGTTTCTGAAAATATTTGTATGTAGTGTAGCCATGTATTGAAGTGAAACATGGACGATAAATAGTTTGGACAAGAAGAGAATAGAAGCTTTCGAAATGTGGTGCTGCAGAAGAATGCTGAAGATAAGGTGGGTAGATCACGTAACTAATGAGGAAGTATTGAATAGAATTGGGGAGAGGAGGAGTTTGTGGCACAACTTGACTACAAGAAGGGATCAGTTGGTAGGACATGTTCTGAGGCATCAAGGGATCACCAATTTAGTATTGAAGGGCAGCGTGGAGGGTAAAAACTTCTCTTCTCCCCAATCCTATTCAATACTTCCTCATTAGATATGTGATCTACCCATCTAATCTTCAGCATTCTTCTGTAGCACCACATTTCGAAAGCTTCTATTCTCTTCTTGTCCAAACTATTTATCGTCCATGTTTCACTTCCATACATGGCTACACTCCATACGAATACTTTCAGAAATGACTTCCTAACACTTAAATCAATACTGGATGTTAACAAATTTCTCTTCTTCAGAAACGCTTTCCTTGTGATTGCCAGTCTACATTTTATATCCTCTCTACTTCGACCATCATCAGTTATTTTGCTCCCTAAATAGCAAAACTCCTTTACTACTTTAAGTGCCTCATTTCCTAATCTAATTCCCTCAGCATCACCCGACTTAATTCGACTACATTCCATTACCCCTGTTTTGCTTTTGTTGGTGTTCATCTTATATCCTCCTTTCAAGACACTGTCCATTCCATTCAACTGCTCTTCCAAGTCCTTTGCTGTCTCTGACAGAATTACAATGTCATCGGCGAACCTCAAAGTTTTTATTTCTTCTCCATGAATTTTAATACCTGCTCCAAATTTTTCTTTTGTTTCCTTTACTGCTTGCTCAATATACAGATTGAACAACATCGGGGAGAGGCTACAACCCTGTCTTATTCCCTTCCCAACCACTGCTTTCCTTTCATGTCCCTCGACTCTTGTAACTACCATCTGGTTTCTGTACAAATTGTAAATAGCCTTTCGCTCCCTGTATTTTACCCCTGCCACCTTTAGAATTTGAAAGAGAGTATTCCAGTCAACATTGTCAAAAGCTTTCTCTAAGTCTACAAATGCTAGAAACGTAGGTTTGCCTTTCCTTAATCTTTCTTCTAAGATAAGTCATAAGGTCAGTATTGCCTCACGTGTTCCAGTGTTTCTACGGAATCCAAACTGATCTTCCCCGAGGTTGGCTTCTACTAGTTTTTCCATTTGTCTGTAAAGAATTCGTGTTAGTATTTTGCAGCTGTGACTTATTAAACTGATAGTTCGGTAATTTTCACATCTGTCAACACCTGCCTTCTTTGGGATTGGAATTATTATATTCTTCTTGAAGTCTGAGGGTATTTCGCCTGTCTCATACATCTTGCTCACCAGATGGTAGAGTTTTGTCAGGACTGGCTCTCCCACAGCCGTCAGTAGTTCCAATAGAATATTGTCTACTCCGGGGGCCTTGTTTCGACTCAGGTCTTTCAGTGCTCTGTCAAACTCTTCACGCAGTATCATATCTCCCATTTCATCTTCATCTACATCCTCTTCCATTTCCATAATATTGTCCTCAAGTACATCGCCCTTGTATAGACCCTCTATATACTCCTTCCACCTTTCCGCTTTCCCTTCTTTGCTTAGAACTGGGTTTCCATCTGAGCTCTTGATATTCATACAAGTCATTCTCTTATCTCCAAAGGTCTCTCTAATTTTCCTGTAGGTGGTATCTATCTTACCCCTAGTGAGATAGGCCTCTACATCCTTACATTTGTCCTCTAGCCATCCCTGCTTAGCCGTTTTGCACTTCCTGTCGATCTCATTTTTGAGATGTTTGTATTCCTTTTTGCCTGTTTCACTTACTGCATTTTTACATTTTCTCCTTTCATCAATTGAATTCAATATTTCTTCTGTTACCCAAGGATTTCTACTAGCCCTCGTCTCTCTACCTACTTGATCCTCTGCTGCCTTCACTACTTCATCCCTCAAAGCTACCCATTCTTCTTCTACTGTATTTATTCCCCCCATTCCTGTCAATTGCTCCCTTATGCTCTCCCTGAATCTCTGTACAACCTCTGGTTCTTTTAGTTTATCCAGGTCCCATCTCCTTAAATTCCCACCTTTTTGCAGTTTCTTCAGTTTTAATCTACAGGTCATAACCAATAGATTGTGGTCAGAGTCCACATCTGCCCCTGGAAATGTCTTACAATTTAAAACCTGATTCTTAAATCTCTGTCTTACCATTATATAATCTATCTGATACCTTTTAGTATCTCCAGGGTTCTTCCATGTATACAACCTTCTTTCATGATTCTTAAACCAAGTGATAGTTATGATTATGTTGTGCTCTGTGCAAAATTCGACCAGGCGGCTTCCTCTTTCATTTCTGTCCCCCAATCCATATTCACCTACTATGTTTCCTTCTCTCCCTTTTCCTACACTCGAATTCCAGTCACCCATAACTATTAAATTTTCGTCTCCCTTCACAATCTGAATAATTTCTTTTATTTCATCATACATTTCTTCAATTTCTTCGTCATCTGCGGAGCTAGTTGGCATATAAACTTGTACTACTGTAGTAGGTGTGGGCTTTGTATCTATCTTGGCCACAATAATGCGTTGACTATGCTGTTTGTAGCAGCTTACCCGCATTCCTATTTTCCTATTCATTATTAAACCTACTCCTGCATTACCCCTATTTGATTTTGTGTTTATAACCCTGTAGTCACCTGACCAGAAGTCTTGTTCCTCCTGCCACCAAACTTCACTAATTCCCACTATATCTAACTTCAACCTATCCATTTCCCTTTTTAAATTTTCTAACTTACCTGCTCGATTAAGGGATCTGACATTACACGCTCCGATCCGTAGGACGCCAGTTTTCTTTCTCCTGATAACGACATCCTCTTGAGTAGTCCCCGCCCGGAGATCCGAATGGGGGACTATTTTACCTCCGGAATATTTTACCCAAGAGGACGCCATCATCATGTAATCATACAGTAAAGCTGCATGCCCTCGGGAAAAATTATGGCTGTAGTTTCCCCTTGCTTTCAGCCATTCGCAGTACCAGCACAGCAAGGCCGTTTTGGTTATTGTTACAAGGCCAGATCATTTTTTTTTTTTGTGGTTTTCGGGCGCACAACTTCAATGGTCATTAGCGCCCTGACTACTCTAAGAATGCACCGCGAGGCACAAGTTGACAACAACAACTAAAAGGGAAAACACAATAAAAGACAGACTGACAGGCATAGGATTAAAAAACATCATCAAATGTCCTTAGCGAGGTGTGTCAAATTGATAAAACAAAGAACACGAGCAGCTGCTCGTGGGTCATCCGCTAAAATGGCATCGAAAGTATTAGGCAGGTTAAGATCGAGGCGCAGTGTGTTAAGATCAGGACAGGACATTAAAATGTGTCTAACCGTCAGCAAGTGCCCACATGGGCAGAACGGCGCCGGCGCAGCCGTCAGCAGATGGCGATGGCTGAACCGGCAGTGTCCAATTCTTAACCTTGCTAAAACGACCTCCTCCCGCCGAGAAGGGCGTGAGGAGGACGTCCAAGCCACGGGAAGAGGTTTTAAGGCCCGAAGCTTGTTGTCGGTAAGTGCAGCCCAATCGGCATGCCACAGCGACACAACGCGCCGACAAATGACCCTGCTAAAATCGGACGAAGGGACACAACAAGAAGCTGTCCGAGGCTGGAGGACCGCAGCCTTGGCCGCGGCATCTGCAGCTTCGTTCCCAGGGATACCGACATGGCCAGGAACCCACATAAAGCTAACCGGCGTACCGACGTCCACCAGCTGCTGAAGAGAGCGTTGGATCCGGTGTACGAAAGGGTGAACCGGGTACGGATCACTGAGGCTCTGGATGGCGCTCAGGGAATCTGAGCAGATGACATAAGCAGAATGTCGGTGGCGGCAGATGTAAAGAACAGCCTGGTAGAGGGCAAAGAGCTCAGCTGTGAAGACTGAACAATGGCCATGGAGCCGGTATTGGAAACTTTGTGCCCCGACAATAAAGGAACACCCGACCCCGTCATTGGTCTTAGAGCCATCTGTATAAATGAAAGTCATGTTGTTGAACTTCGAACGAAGTTCCAAAAAACGGGAGTGGTAGACCGAACCGGGGGTGACCTCTTTTGGGAGCGAGCTGAGGTCGAGGTGAACGCGGACCTGAGCCTGGAGCCAAGGTGGCGTGCGGCTCTCGCCCACTCGAAAGGTTGCAGGGAGTGAAAAATGAAGGTGTTGAAGGAGGCGACGAAAGCGAACTCCAGGGGGTAGCAAGGCAGAGACATACAACCCGTATTGAAGGTCAAGAGAGTCGTCAAAAAAGGAACGATAAGACGGATGGTCGGGCATTGACAGTAGCCGACAGGCATACCGACAAAGCAGTATATCGCGCCGGTAGGTGAGTGGCAATTCGCCAGCGTCAGCATGAAGACTCTCTACGGGACTGGTATAAAATGCTCCGATCGCAAGTCGTAAACCCCGATGTTGTATGGAGTTGAGGCGGCGTAAGATGGATGGCCGTGCAGAGGAGTATACGAAGCTCCCATAATCCAGCTTGGAGCGGACGATCGACCGATATAGACGAAGTAGGACGGTTCGATCCGCTCCCCACGACATACCACTGAGAACACGGAGGACATTTAAAGAACGGGTACAACGGGCGGCCAAATATGACACATGTGGAGACCAGCTAAGTTTCCTGTCAAAGGTAAGGCCTAAAAATTTGATTGTCTCCACGAGTGGGAGAGCAACGGGACCGAGTCGTAAGGACGGTGGGAGAAACTCTTTGTAGCGCCAGAAGTTAATACAGACCGTCTTCTCGGCAGAAAAACGGAAGCCATTGGCGACACTCCAGGAGTAAAGACGGTCAAGAGAACGCTGAAGACAGCGCTCCAGGACACGTGCACACTGCGCGCTGCAATAGATGGTAAAATCGTCCACGAAAAGGGAGCCTGATACATCAGCTGGGAGGCAATCCATTATTGGATTGATCGCGATGGCGAAGAGAGCGACGCTCAAAACTGAGCCCTGTGGCACCCCATTCTCCTGGCGAAAGGTGTCGGACAGGACAGAACCCACACGTACCCGAAACTGTCGATCCATTAAAAAGGAATGAATAAAAAGAGGGAGGCGACCGCGAAAGCCCCATGTATGCATGGTGCGGAGAATGCCCGCCCTCCAACAGGTGTCGTAAGCCTTCTCCAAATCAAAGAACACAGCCGCGGTCGGGCGCTTCCGCAAGAAGTTATTCATAATGAAGGTCGACAAGGTAACCAGATGGTCAACAGCAGAGCGGCGCCTTCGAAATCCACATTGTACATTGGTAAGTAGGCGTCGAGACTCGAGCAGCCAAACCAATCGAGAGTTAACCATTCGCTCCATCACTTTACAGACACAGCTGGTAAGCGAGATAGGTCGAGAACTGGAAGGCAAGTGCTTGTCCTTCCCCGGCTTAGAAATCGGGACAACAATAGACTCGCGCCAGCATGCGGGAACATGTCCCTCAATCCAGATGCGATTGTATGTACGAAGAAGAAAACCTTTACCCGCAGGAGAAAGGTTCTTCAGCATCTGAATATGAATAGAATCAGGCCCTGGAGCGGAGGACCGTGATCGGCCAAGTGCGGTTTCGAGTTCCCGCATGGTGAATGGGGCATTATAACTTTCACAATTCGAGGAGCGGAAGTCAGGTGGCCTAGCCTCCTCTGCCTGTTTGCGGGGGAGGAAGGCAGGGTGGTAATGAGCGGAGCTCGAAACCTCGGCGAAAAAGCGGCCGAAGGCATTGGAGACAGCCTCAGGGGCCACAAGGACGTCATTCGCGACCTTCAAGCCAGAAACTGGGGAGTGGACCTTAGTGCCAGATAGCCGGCGCAGGCTACCCCAGACAACAGAAGAAGGGGTAGAACTGTTGAAGGTGCTTGTGAAAGCAGCCCAGCTGGCTTTCTTGCTTTCTTTAATAATACGACGACACTGAGCACGTAATCGTTTATAACTAATACAATTCGCCACTGTAGGGTGGCGCTTAAAGGTGCGTAAAGCACGTCGACGAGCACGTAAAGCATCTCTACATGCTGCGGTCCACCAGGGGACCGGTACGCGACGTGGAGAAGAAGTAGGGTGAGGGATGGAATATTCAGCAGCAGCGAGAATGACTTCCGTGAGGTGTGCGACCTGACGATCGCAGCTTGTGAAGGTTTGATCCTGAAAGGTAGCCCTGGAAGAGAAGAGCTCCCAGTCTGCCTTGGAGATGGTCCAACGAGAGGAGCACGGAGAGGGAGTATGCTGCAGGAGATGGATAACACACGGGAAATGGTCGCTCGAATATGTATCAGAAAGTGCATACCACTCAAACCGGCGTGCAAGTTGGGGAGTACATATAGAGAGGTCTAAATGGGAATAGGTGTGAGATGTGTCCGAAAGAAAAGTAGGGGCGCCAGTATTGAGGCAGACAAGATCGAGCTGGTTGAAAAGGTCTGCTAACAAGGAGCCCCTCGGGCAGCATGCTGGAGAGCCCCAAAGGGGATGGTGGGCATTGAAGTCTCCAGTTAACAAAAATGGTGCAGGTAGCTGAGCAATAAGTTGCATCACGTCTGCCCTGGTAACGGCAGATGACGATGGAGTGTAAACGGTACAAAAGGAAAACGTAAAAGTGGGGAGAGTAATGCGGATGGCAACTGCCTGCAGGCCGGTGTGCAACGTGATGGGATCGTAGTAAATATCATCCCGGACCAGCAACATAACCCCTCCATGAGCTGGGATACCTACCACAGGGGGTAGGTCAAAACGCACAGAGGTGTAGTGTGCCAAGGCAATTTGATCGCATGGGCGTAGCTTCGTTTCCTGGAGGGCTACGACAAGCGGACGGTGCAAGCGGAGCAGCAACTTCAAGTCCTCTCGGTTGGAGCGAATGCTGCGAATATTCCAGTGAATAAGTGCCATCGTAAGAAAAGAAAGATGAGAGAAGTGGTCACCTCGAAGGCCGCTTAGGGCCTGGCTTCGAGCGAGCACTGCCGCCGCTATCAGTAGGCGGACAGTCATCGTCCATTGGGTCTATAGGGTCATCGGCCATCTCGGGAGGATGGCCGGGAGGGGGAGCTTCCTCCGCCAGTGAACGGCCAGATGTACGGCGACCAGCGGTGCGGCCAGGCGAAACGGATGACGGCCTGGGGCGGCAGCCGCTGGGTGGCGCAAGAGAAGAAATGCGCCGTGGCGGGGAAGGAGAACTGTGCTTCCTATGCGCCTTTTTGGAAGGACGTGTAGTGGAAGTACCGGTCGAAGGCTGTGAGGTCGAGGTACGGAGGAAGTCTGCACGGGATGGTTCCTTCTTGAAGGCCCGTGCATCTGACTTCGGTGTCTTCGTTTTAGCAGAAGCTGAAGAAGGTGCTCGTGTCTGTGGGGTGATGGGAGGAAGAGGAGACGTCGACCGCGCGATCTTAGCACTGGCCGAACGGACGACCGTGGTGCTGAAGGTCAGATCGCATGTCTGGGTTGCTACCTCCCGGGTAGTCCGAGGAGAGGCGAGGACAGTACTGTATTTCCCCGCTGGGAGCAGCGTGGGCTTCCTACTAGCCAATAGCTTGCGAGCAGCCGAGGTGGACACTTTCTCTTTGACCCGAATTTCCTGGATACAGCGTTCTTCCTTATAGACAGGACAGTCGCGGGAGGATGCTGCATGGTCACCCTGACAGTTCACACAACGAGGAGACGGAGGTGGACAGTCACCCTCATGGGCATCCCTGCCACAGGTGACACATTTAGCCGCATTGGAACAAGACTGTCGAGTGTGATTGAAACGCTGACACTGGTAGCAGCGCGTAGGTGTCGGGATATAGGGGCGAACAGAAATAACCTCGTAGCCCGCCTTGATGCGCGATGGCAGCTTAACACTATCGAAGGTCAAGAAAATTGTCCGGGTCGGTACAAGGTCATTGTTGACCTTTTTCATGACCCTATGGACAGCCGTCACGCCCTGCTCAGCGAGGAATGATTGAAGCTCCTCGTCAGTCAATCCGTCGAGGGAGTCAGTATAGACCACACCACGAGACGAATTCAAAGTTCGGTGGGCCTCCACCCGGACAGGGAACGTGTACAGGAGGGTGGCCCGAAGCAGTTTTTGTGCCTGAAAGGCATTCTCAGTTTCCAGTAATAAGGTGCCGTTACGCAACCTGGTACAGGATTTGACAGATCCGGCTATGGCATCTACGCTCTTCTGAATAACGAAAGGGTTGACAGAGGAAAAATCCTTTCCGTCCTCAGTTCGAGAAACTACGAGGAACTGTGGGGCAGGCGGTAGTACTTTTGTCACTGTTGGCTGGTCACGTTTCCGTTTTTGGGTCGAAGTCGAAAGAGATGGAGTAGAATCCATTGCGGAGGAATCCCCCATGATTGCCAGCGTCTCCGATGGCGCGCTCCTTCCTTGTGGGGACCCTCTCAGAGGGCACTCCCGCCTTAGGTGAATGTTTACACCTCAGGTCACACCTCCCGAGAAACAGACGGAGGGACCAATCGGCATGGTCAGAAGGTATCAGCTCAGGCAATCACCCCTCCCCGGGCCTGGCCTTTACCAGGGGGTACGCGCGTGCCTTACATGTCTACCCAGGGCGGGGACTTACGCGTTACCCCGTCACCGGCTACGCGTGCGAACGCGTGGGTCGGCCTTCAGACACGCACAGGGAGGAAGGAAGAAGAGGAAAAAGAAGAGAGAGAGGGAGAAAGAGGACAGACTGTCTCAAACGCCGAGGCGGAGACCAGAGAAGGCAAGGAGAAGAAGGCAATGAGAAAGCAAGGGGAAGAAGGCAATAAGAAGGCAAGGAGAAGAAGGCAATGAGAAGGCAAGGAGAAAAAGGCAATGAGAAGGCAAGGAGAAAAAGGCAATGAGAAGGCAAGGAGAAGGCAAGGGAAAGAGTAAGGAAGACAGTGAGGTGGAGAAGAGCAAAGAAAGGAACCAACAAAAGGAAGGAAGAAACGAGAAGTGAAAAAACCAAAAGGACCACGATGATAGGTCGTGGAACCGTCCGTCTCCGGACGCAGGCGCGAACTACCCCCGTGAGGGGGATGGACTCCTTTTAGTCGCCTCTTACGACAGGCAGGAATACCGCGGGCCTATTCTAATCCCCGGACCCGCAGGGGGGAAGGCCAGATCAGTCAATCATCCAGACTGTTGCCCTTGCAACTACTGAAAAGGCTGCTGCCCCTCTTCAGGAACCACACGTTTGTCTGGCCTCTCAACAGATACCCCTCCGTTGTGGTTGCACCTACGGTACGGCTATCTGTATCGCTGAGGCACGCAAGCCTCCCCACCAACGGCAAGGTCCACAGGGGGGGGGAGGGGGGGGTATAGGGTAATAACTCAAATGTTGGTCTGCCCGATCCACTCCTTTCATGTGGTTGTTGTTGTCTAATACTTTCAGGTTTTTTGAAATCGTGTTATTGTTTTTTCTACATTTTGAGTATCGTCATAGTGGAATTATATATTGGAGAGGTCATTCGTACTGTTTTAGTTTTTGATGCTCTCCATACCTGTAGGAGTACTTCACCTTTCCAATGATGACAAGCTTCAAACACACTGACTTTTGAGTGTTTTAATTTCTCCAGAATCCTCTATTCAGGCATATCATTCTACAAACTCAAATTTTCTTTTCAAGTACTTTCTCTGCATGTTCTACACTGTTACAATAATTATCCATGTAGAGGTGATTCCAATTTCCATAAGAAGGTGTCAGTATTTCCATCACTGTTTTTGCTAAAGGCTGTCCAGTGCCAGAATATATCTAGAATGAGGAAATGTATCCCATACTCTAATCACACAGAATCCAAATGAGTATGCCATATTTCGTAATTTTGGACGGATTGTAAGCTTTAAAATTTAACTGTCCAAGCCACGGGATCATTCCTTCATCAATTGAGATGTTTTGAATTAGATTAAAAGTTTCTTTAAACTTTTTGGAAAAATGTTCAACTACAAATTGCAATTTGAAAAGACAGTCATCATTATCCGGTTTATTGCTGTTATCAAAAAAATGTAAAAATGATCATATTTGTCTGAATCAGTTGTGGGACATTGTTTTGTGGAATATCGGTGTGTCTTCCAACGGATTCATTAACCAGTTATCACCGATCCTTTTTATGATTCCCATAAGGATAGCAAGCCCAAACCAGTTTCTAAGTTCCAGTCCCATAACATCGACAAATTTGGCATTTTCTTTATCCAGTTTCCTTCTACTGCATTTTTGACTGTAGTACTTGTTGGTTTTGTTGCTAATATATTCAAATAGATCATTCCCAATATATAATTCTATGATATCCTTGATGCTCTGTGTATCTTTGGGAAATATATTTGGATCCAGAGATCCTTCAAATTTATTATTTGTCCTTGGTAAATCTAAATCTGATCACTGTGCACTGTCTTCTTCGTCTGATTCATCCTAATTAGTTTGCAACCGTAGCGTTCACCGAATTATTCTTGGGCATATTTCATTATCTTCTGACGATTCTGCTTCGCTTTCATTTTGATGTCCAATGTCTTCTTCCCAATTGGCAAGTCGTCCGGAACATCAGACAAGATGTCCGCGCATTCACTGTAACTAATAGTATTGTCTCTTTCGTCTTCCATGATGAAGGGGCAAAAATACTTATAAAAACAAAAAACTTGTTGACATGTGTAACTTATTGTTACCTAAAAAAAAAACACCAACAGAATGCAAAAGATACTAGAGTGCTGTCGCCGGCCACTGCGCAATGCTATGCTCATGACTCCACTGTGGTGTCGCCAGCCAGTGAGTGATACTATGCACACGACACCACTATGGTGTCGCTGGCCGTTGACCACTATTTTGCAGATGACACCACTGTGGTGTCGCCACATGATCATAATCCATTGTGTGTAATTCTTATACACAACATTCTGTGACTGCCAACTAGTTAGTCTGTATCAATCTTATGTGCCGTTAGTATTCCCAGCAATGATCTATGACAGTATGCAGTATATCTTGCCACTTTAGCAGGGTACCCAATAGACCCTCGATTTCCAAAGACTGAAGTTGTCTTTAAGACTATCAAGAAGATTCTACGTTTAAGCCGGTGCGTGGTATTTCCAGATAGTTGTACAGGGTGTGTTGAAAGTAGAACTCTCCAAATTTGCCCCTTCTTGCAGCAATTCTTCCGGAACACCATCCTCAGATGTTAAAGTTTTTGGTTGAGACTTCCATTGTCAGAATGAGACCTATGTACCAATGTTCTGAGCACACCATCCCTCCGCACTGGGTGGTGGTCTGTGCCATGTGGTGTGCATCTTCTTCCGGTACATGGTGTGGCCCAACGTGCTGCCACTTTTATTTTTAACAGGACATCCAGGAAGAGGACTGCTCTACCCACACACTTTTGTGATAAAATGTCTGGTGTATGGAAGTGAGATTTATGAGAAAGTTCTCTGGCTTCTCTCTTCCATGTGGCAATATGAAGAAGATGTTGTTTACATACTGGAAGAAACAGGCAGGTTTCCACTGGGCTGATTCCAAGGCTTTCTCCTTGAAAGAGCAAGGTTCTATGCTACAACAAACTAACTTCGGGAGCAGATGGAAGAACAATAGACGTGCCACTAGCATGCATACTTGGGTACAAACCTTGGATGGAGCAATGTGTCAGCTGGAGGAGTGAGGGAAGAGATGCTGGGAAGGAACGGCAAATAGAATGGCATATCGTAGGGAAGGGAGTGGGAGATAAAAGTGCCACATCAGCCTCTAAGCAGTCTGTTCATCAGTGCACATGATGATGGTAATGTCATCACTTGCCAAAATATTGTGCCCATTGGACATAGACATCCGGCCATTCACCTGTGAACTATTTCATCATGAAGTACATCAGGAGAAGCTGAAGAATTGCAGTTTTCATAGGGTTATGCAGACTTAACTGGCAAACCATAGTTTGTGGAGATTAACATTATTTTTCTTTCCGACAGTACTGATTGAGGGCATATAGAGTTTTTGAGGCCCAGATTTGGATTATTAGCCACAGTACAGTTCCCAACAAGGACTGAAGTGTGTAATGCAACAGCTGTTCAGAATTTGTTTGTAGACCCTGCTACCTTCAGTGATATAAGCAACATAACAAAAAGGTATGGCCAAACTTTCAGGAAATATTCCTCACGCACATTGAAAAGCTTTATTTCCATATTAGAGCTGGAAGAGGAACTTCTTTGTGCAGCTGGTGACACCCCTAGGGTCAGCATAAGTCAATTAGCTGCAACAAGTAATGTTGACCACTTGACTGTCTGGGGTGAGCCACATGAGAAACTGCTGTATCCATACCACATACAGTACGTGCAGGCACTATCAGCAGCTGATTCTCCTGCATGGGTACACTTCTGTGAATGGTTCATTCAACATTGTGTCAAACCTCAACCGTGGGAAGTGTTCCATTGTTTCGTACTGTGCTGATAGGCTCATTTCCTATGTGTTTCCCACAATTAATGTGTGGAAGAACTGAAAACGCGCACAGAAAAATGGGCTAAACCTCAAATGTAAAAGCTTACTGGTAAGTGTTGCCATCTGCTGCTGCGTACGGGAACTATCAAAATTGATATTGGTCTGACCGATGAATATTACATTAGGGTATTTAGGGGTGAGACCAACATAAGTTTTGATAGTTCTCGTACCCAGCAACAGATGGCAACACTTACATTTTAGGGTTAGCCCATTTTTCCACGCATGTCTTCAATTGTAGACACTGTGCTTATTTTTAATATGGAAATGAAGTATTTGCGGACCCACGGTCATATAACATACGACTAAACTTCCCTGAAAGTTTGGCCATACATTTTGTTACACCCTGTAGGTATGAAAGTTATAGTCAATCATTTATCTGGCCACAAATATAACAAATCAATGGAACCTCACAGAGTGAAGTATTCATAAAGAATGCAAATTGACTCAGGTATTTCACTATGCCTATAGCTAGCAAATTCTCAAACTTCACATCTACATGGAGAGTGAACAGTGCTAATGAAGCACTTCCAAAAATAACTTATGCCAATATGAAGAAAAGAAATATGTATGTGTGCATTCTAAGAAGCAACCAAACAGGATTATTTAGTATTGACTGTGTTGCCAACCTTAGCTAAGAAACACAATGTTTAGTACATGTATATCTATGAAAGCAGAAAGCATACACAGAGTTAAGACTCACTAAAATATTGCGTGTAATCAAGTTCAAAATAGTCTTATTTACAGAATCATTACAAACACTAAATCTCAAATGTACTGTCATTTTCATAAAGCATACACTAAATGACAGATTAGACAAGGAACAGCTCTGTACAAACAAGGAATCAGTTGATTCTTACTCTTTTCATTAATGAATCTGAACATACTATTAAATAGTGGCAGCACTTACTGCTATTACAGTTAGTGTCACATCAAAGGGCACCTTTGCACAGGGAAAGAGTTATACGGTAAGCACGGAGAGGATGCAGTTTGCTTACACATGGTGGCAGGTTGCAACAAAATTTCAATATTACCAAGCCTTATGAAGTGGTGCTGTGCACAACAACAAATATATGTACATCATCATGACAGTAGACACTAACTGCAAAGGCAGCTATATTCACAAATAACAAAGAGGAGGTAGTAGCTTGATTAATAAGGTAAAAAAACCATACTAATGTACAAATCCATGTAGAGTTACTTTTTACACACACACACACACACACACACACACACACACACACACACACACTGCAGATTGCAGTACCTGTGTTCGCGGAGATGTTGAAGCAGTCTCAGTATAATACGTGGCATTATAGCTTCTGCTACACACATCAGATCATTAGGAGCAGATGGTTTGTTGACTTGTGCCTTTGGTCCATGTCGATCACAAAACCTGTGCAATTGAATGAGATATTAAATATGAAACATTTTGAATGTAGTTAATATTAATTTGTAAAAGTGTAACAAGTTTCAACACTTAAGCTGTGACTGATTGGAAAAAGTTATCACTTTTATTTGGGGTTAACATGTTGTTTTTTAACTATTGTCTAATTGCTTAGGTAAAAATGGATTTAGGGGAACAACAGCTATGGCCCTGTTTGTGGTTTGACCTCGAAATTCACTGCGATTCAACCATCACTTGAAAACCTTTTTACTTAGGAACAATGGCTCAAAACCAAATGTACAATCTTGTTTTTTGTTTTCTGCATTTAAAATCTTCAAAAAACGGGATCATGACTATATATATATATATATATATATATATATATATATATATATATATGTTTTCAATTAGATTATAATAGAGGGAAACATTCCACGCGGGAAAAATATATCTAAAAACAAAGATGATGTAACTTACCAACCGAAAGCGTTGGTATGTTGATAGAGACACTAACGAACACAAACACAAAATTCAAGCTTTCGCAACCCACGGTTGCTTCATCAGGAAAGAGGGAAGGAGAGGGAAAGACGAAAGGATGTGGGTTTTAAGGGAGAGGGTAAGGAGTCATTCCAATCCCGGGAGCGGAAAGGCTTACCTTAGGGGGAAAATGGGACCGGTATCGCGCGCGCGCGCGCGCGCGCGCCCACACACACACACACACACACACACACACACACACACACACACACACATATATACAGACACAAGCAGACATGCGTAAAGGCAAAGAGTTTGGACAGAGATGTCAGTCGAGGTGGAAGTCAATTAGATTTATTTATTTAACTGAAAACTAGCTCCATGACCATTATGTTGTCTTAAGACATGTCTATCATTGTAAAATAAAATTTTAGATGATATAAAAAAGGCTTGTGATACCAATACGTCAACTGTTCTCAATTTTTAAAAGGTTCTTAGTGAATTGAAGGAAAATAGGTTTCTAGTCATGTTTCTTGTATCTCAAACACACCTTTCCAGCACACTTTTGACTGTGTTAACAATACACACTCCGCTGTTGATTTTTTGAACAGTATACACCTCAAAAGGACATTTTCCGCATATCAACAAACAAGCTATGAAACTGTTACTTCTATATAATTATGATGAGGTGGTCAGGGGGTTTTTCTAGTCCATTGTTATCAGTGTCACAGCACAAAAAAATAAGAGATTAACTACACACAACTTGAAACACCAATCAAATAATTAGACAACTGGTCTAATGTTTCCAACTAATAGTAATGTTGAATTTCTAGGCTCAGGCTGCATGGAATATAGATTTCTACCACTGTCTTTCTTTTATGTTGGGAATAGTAAAGAAACAGTATGCACACATTGATAATAACTAAGGGAAGTTTTGCACTTTTATATTAAGTAGGTGAAAATGAAGCTAAATGGGTACAAATGAAAAAGCTATTCAGGCTTATCTTCCAGTTGTTGTGAATGCAAAGTGTACTGATTGATATAAATATATATAATTCTAAAAACATAAACGGGAACAAGCTGAAATTAATGTACTGGGATTCATTGAATGGGCTGGCAGAAGAAAGTGTTAACTCTCAAATTAGGCATGGTTAGAGTGATTGTTTTATCTGATGTATTTTTTAATACACCACACACCAAGTCACATGTGGCTCCACATGCACTGTTAGAAAACACTTTACTACATAAACCGTTTTGTCTTATTATATTAAGTTTTTGTTTTTCACTGGAGGTCTGCCACAAAAACTGGTCTTGCGGGTTAGCACTTTCTACAGCCGACTCCACTTTGAAACAGTTGTTATCTGTACTATTTATAAAGATATCAAAAGTAACTTATTTTGAGTTTGTTACAATACATGCTTTCCCAATCAAATTTTTGGAAAGTTAAACAGAAACATAAAATTTGTCAAGATTGGAAATGCTATTGTTTATGGTATACCCCAGGCATGAGCTTCAGATGTAATGATGATCAATCAAATATTGACAAAAGATATGAGTGTTATACACTTATCAGGGAAACTACTAGTGTTCCCGGTTGGTGACAAACAAAACTGGTTTACCATGTTGTTGTGATCTGCAGTCCTAAGAGTGGTATGATGCAGCTCTACACACTAATGTAATGTGAACAATTATTCCAACCTACATATATGTCTGAAACCATTTTCTTGCATCCGAGCCTTGGTCTCCCTCTACAATTTTCACCCCATACTTCTTTCTATTACGAAATCAGCTATTCCTTTGCACCTTGGGGTGTGTCATATTAACCAATCCCCACTTTTAATCAAGTTTTGCGATAAATCTCTTCTCCCCTCAAATCAATTCAGTACCTTCTCATTGGTAACTCGATCAACCCATCTAATCTTCTGCATTCTTCTGTAACACCAAGTATCAAAAGCTTGTATCTTCTTTTCAAGACACTGTTCATTTTGTTCAACTACTGTGCAAAATCCCTTGCAACCTCTGCAATGTCCTCAGCAAATCTCAATGTATTATTTGTTCTTCCTGAGCTTGCCTAACACAGAGCCCCATGCTGTCTCACTTCCTTGTTAACCACTGCCTCCCTTCTATGCCCTTCAAGTCTTAGAACTACAGTCTGGTTTCTAGACTAGTGGTAACTTATTGCTCCCTGCATTTTATTCTCAATATCCTCAGAATCCCCAAGAGTGCATTCCAATCAACACTGCCAAAAGCTTTCTCTAAATCTACAAATGGTATAAAGGCAGATTTTTCTTTCTTCAGCCTATCTTCTAAGATCATTCTTAGGGTTAGTACTGCCTTGCATGTTCCTTCATTTCCCTAGAACCCAAACTGACCATACCCGCGAATGGCTTCTACCAGTTTCGCCACTCTTATGTAAATAATGTGTCTATATTTTAAGGCTACAACTTATTAAACTGAATATTTGCCAGTATTCACATCTGTCAGCGCCAGCCTTCTTTTGAATTGGCATTATTATATTTTTTCTGATATATTAGGATAATTTGCAGATCTCATTTATCTTGCACACTAGGTGGAATAATTTTGTCATGACTGGCTCTCTGAAGGATCTCAGTAATTCTGATGGAATTTCATATACTCCTGGGGTCTTGTTTCAATGTAAGTCTTCCAGTACTCTGTCAAATTATTCTTGCAGTATCAAATCTCCCATCTCATCTTCACCTACTACTTCTTCCCCTAATACAATATTTTCTTCAAGTTGGTTTCCCTTATTTAGACTTGCTACTTATTTCTTCCAACTTTGTCTTCCCTTCTTTGCATAATACAAGCTTGGCATTTGAGCTCTTAATATTCATACATTTGGTTCTATTTTTTCCAAAGGTCTGTTTAGTTTCCCCTATCATCAGCATTGGTCTTTCTCCTAAACATGCATGCAGTTTTCATCCAGCGATCAGTGCTTCACCATTTTGCACTTCCTGTCATTATAGTTTTTAGACATTTGTATTCCCTTTGGCCTGCTTCATCTGCTAAGTTTTTATATTTTCATCTTACATTAGTTAGGTTCAATACCTTGTGAGTTATTCAAGGAGTTCTACTGGATCTTGTCTTTTTGGTTTCTTGATGCTGTGTTGCCTTTATTATTTCATCTCTCAAAATTACCCATTTGTCTTCTGTTGTATTCTTTTACCCCATTTCTATAAATAATTGCTTAACGGTATCTTTGATATTCTCAACAACCTCTGGTTGATTCAATTTATCCCTGTTCGATCTTTCTGCAATTTCTTCAGCTTTAATCCATAGGTCATAACCAAAACATTATGGTCAGAATCCACATCTGCCAATGGGAAAGTTTTGCAGCTTGTAATCTAGTTTCAAAATGGCAAAAGAGTTCTTGGGCTTACAGCCGGGTGGCGGTGTCTTCAAACTGCGACATTTCGTCGAGTGACATACTCATCATCTTCTGGCGAAGATTCCCACCAAAATGAAATTTTCATCTTTCTGAACTACTGAGTAATTTCTTTTATCTCGCCATACTTTCTTTCAGCCTCTGTAAAACACAGAGCTAGTCAGCATGTAAACTGCTACTGTTGTAGGTGTTGCCTATGTATCTACCTCAGCCATGGTAATATAGTCACTATGTTATTCATAATAGATTACCCACATTGCTATTTCCTTTTTCATTATTAGACCTACTCCTGTTTGAATTTTTCTGATAACGCTGCACTCAAATGACAGGGAGTCCTGTTCATCCTACCATGTCACTTCACTAATTCCCACTGTATCTAACTTCAACCTACCCATCTCTCATTTTAAATCTCTAGCCTACTTAACCTATTAAGGGATGTAACAGCACACACTCCAACTCACAGAATTCCAGTTTTGCTTTTCCTCATGACATCTTTCTGAATAATCCCGACCCAAAGATCCGAATGAGGAACAATTTTACCCAAGAGGATACCATCATCATTAAACCACAAAGTAAAGGTGCACGTCCTCTCGATATATTAAGGCTGTCATTTCTCCTTGTTTTCAACTGTTCATAGAGCCAGCATAGCAACACTATATTGACTAATGTCGCAAGTCCAGTACAGTCCATTATCCAGACTATTGCCCCCTTGCAACTACTGAAATGGCTGCTGCGCCTCTTCAGCAACCATAGGTTTGTATGGCCTCCCCACAGATACCTGTTCAGTATACTACAGCTATTTGTATTGTACATGATCCAATTACATTAATGTGACCACTGAGTCACATGAAAGTAACCATCACATTAAAATAACCACTGCCTATGTTCAACATCAATGTCCAATAACGACTCATAGATGGCAGGCAGGTGGCAGAACTAGCGTGGAGGCACTATGAAATGTGTGTGTGTGTGTGTGTGTGTGTGTGTGTGGGTGGGTGGGGGGGGGGTTATGCAGAAATAGTGCAGTTGTCATCATAATATCATAATACAGAAATGGAGTAATTTATCTGACATCCAAAAGCACGTGATCATTGGCTTTCAGCCCAAGGATGGAAGCATTTCCGAATCGGCTAAGTTTATCAACAATTTGCATGTCATTATGATTGAGGTACACTGTGAATGGCAAAATGCCACTATCCAAAACTGGTGCCGAAGCAACTGTGGTGCATCATGCGCCCTAGGTGACTGGGGTGAATGACAGCTGTAGAAATGTGTACAGGTGAACAGATGTGCAACTGTTCAGCAACTAATCATCTAGGTGAACCAAGGGGTTAACAACAGTGTCCTCTTAACAACCATACAGCGAAAGTTGCTGCGTGCAGGCTTTCACAGAAGGCAACTGGTTCATGCACCCATGTTGACTGCTCTTCATGGGTGATGGAGGCTGGAATCTGCTTGCCAATATTGCAACTGGATGCCACTTAGTAATGATAGATGCCCTCTTCAGATGAATCGTGCTTTACGCTCCATCGGACAGGTGGGCATTGGCATGTATGGCACTGCAACAATCATCTGAAGGGTCCTGGCTGGAGGAGGGAGAGTTATGGTCTAGCTAATGTTTTAGTGGCATTCCCTGGTTGATCCCATCATTCTGAAAGGTGCTGTGGATCAACACAAGTATGCAGTTTGTTTTGTCCTTGGAATGATGGCATCTACCAGTAGGACAATGCTACGTGGCACACACCTTGAGGTGTACATGGGTGGTTCAAACAGCACCACTTTACCATACTCTCCCCCTGGATTTAAACCCAATGGAGAATTTGTAGGACCTCCTCGATCGGGCTGTTCATGTCATGTATCCTCAACTGAAAAACCTAGTGCAGCTGGCCACTGTACTCAAGTCAGAATAGTTCCATATCCCTATTCGTACCTTCCAGAACCTTATGGACTGCCTTCCTGCACATCCCTGCTGCAAAACATTGTTATTCTCAGGCTTCTGACAAATGATCATATTAATGTGACTAGACCACGTAGAAGCACCCAAGCAACCCCATCCAGGCTATGTCCACAGTTCATATGTTTACTGTATTAAACTAATTTAACTAACTTCAGGAATTTTATTGTTTCTTATTACTAATGTGGTCAACAGCTCTCAAAAGATGGCATTTCAAATTTTTGTGATTAACAGCTGTTGCAGTGCCACCTATTAAACATATCTGTGATGCACTCACTAACAGATTATGCAGATTTCTTATAAACATTTCCTTTCTATTTTGCAAAGCCTGTTCTGCAAAGATCAAACAGCAACAGCAGTCGTGAAAAGGCAACACCAAAGTCCTCTACGTGGAAAGAGCTCTATTCCTAACAACTCATAAAAGATTTTTTCTCAAAAATAGTGCTCTTACGGTGTACAAGGCTCTTCTGCTGCTTTCTGCTGTTGGCAGTTTGTTTCCATTTAGTCACAGTCAATCAGGTGATTGTACACGGAACTCAGTGAGAATCATGACATCTAAATATTTACTTCAGCAGAATATGATAAATTATTCATTTCTGATATGGAGAGCAAGAACTAAACTAGATGTGCTGATAAGACTGACCTGTAGCATAGCACAAGCCCTAAGATTACACTGGAATGTGTGTTTGGTTGTGAGATGGTGACACTAATGAATCTCAATGCAAAAATATGATTGGTGTAGTAGATACATGTGTAGTGTAAGTTCAGTTCAGCCTCGTAAGACACTCAGTTAGGCCCCAGCTGATGCCTGTTACACATCTACAGAGTTAAAAGTTGCTATTTAGCTTTCCCTGCAATTTTTCTAGTAGTATACTTCTTAAATTCCTTGCATGCTTTTCTGTCTAAGAAGTTTAATCTCATGTTTTCGAACTGCAAGTGTATATTTAGGAAGTCTGCAGCGCAGTTTTCATTTCTTCTGAACAGCTAGCTATACAATTCATTAAGGGATCAGCATCTGTTTGTGACACATCAGGAGGGTAGCTAGTTGCATATCTAGGTGTGTGTCTGCGTTTATACTTTAACTCTTAGTCTGTCTTGCTATGGTGGTTAGGATGAGAACATGCTGTGTGCAGATGCAGAAGGAGCTGGCAGCTGTTCAGGAACAGCTGAATGCTGCTTTTGGCTATGATCAGCCACCTTCAGGCAGTTGCCTCAAAGTTTAGCAATTGCGTAGAATTTGGCATGTCACATGGGTCAACTCAGGTGTCACTTGTTTCATCCATGGGCTCTGCTGCCAAGGCACCTCCTAGTGTATCCAACGTGATGAATCCATTCTCACAGCAGGTAGACTGACACATCTGTGTCACTTGAAGTGGAGGGACAATGTGGAGACTGGCCGCCTGGCTTCGCCTATTGCCCTTTGAGTGAACAGGTCCAAGTAGGGACACGCAGGCAGGGGTCTGCTATTTATCAGGAGCTCCAACATTAGGCGCATTATGGAGACCCTTATGGAGATAGCATTCAGGGCTGGAAAGAAAGCCAATGTGCACTAAGTACATCTGCCAGGAGGGAGGAGGGGGTGGGGTGGGGTGGGGGGGTGCGGGGGGGAGAACTCATTCACAATGTGGGGGAGGCCTTGCCTGCAGAGTGCAGGAAGCAGTCATTTGCAAGTTGTATATCACATCGGCACGAACAATGCCTTCCGCATGTGTTCTGAGGCCATGCTCAGTTCATACACATGGCTAGAAGAAGTGGTGAAACCTACTGGCCTCTGTGCTGGGTGCAAATGGAGCTAACAATTTGCAGCATTGTATCCAGGGTTGATTAGGGTCCTCTGGTTTGGTACCATGTGAAGGACCTCAACCAAAGACTTCATCAACTCTGTAACAATCTTGGCTGCAGATTTCTGGAACTGTATAATTGGGTGGGGAATTGTAGGACTTCCCTTGATAGGTCAAGGGTGCACAACACAAATGAGGCAGGTACTCAGGTAGCAGAATACTTGTGAAATGCATGTGGGGTTTTATTGGGCTAGGCGGTAGTTTGAGGTACTGTGATGAACAGTCATCAGACAGTATGCAGATAGTGAAATAAGACTGCACTTAGAGTAAAGACTCTTTGACTGTTAAAATTTTATCAGCAAATTGTTGAAGCATTCGTAACAAAGTACCTGACTTTCCTGCTGCCCACAAAAATTCTTGCGCTCAAATTATTATTGGGACCAAGAGCTGGCTGAAACCTGAAGTATAAAGCTCTGAAATGATTAGGAACTCTTAGAACAAATATCAGAAAGATAGATTAGGCACCACAGGAGGTGGAGGGGGGCTGCTCATTGCAGTTGACAAGAATATTGTCTCTACTGAGATTGAAATTGAATATGCCAGTGAAGTTATCCGGTCACCTATAACAGGTCTAGGTGAAAACAAGATAATTGTTGGATGTTTTTACTGGCCACCTGATTTTGCTGTGACATTTTTCGAGTCTACAGGAAGTCTACAGGCAGTAGCGCATAAATACCCATATCATGCAATAGTAGTTGGAGGTGACTTTAACAACATGCAGAGTATATGTCGCAACATCTGTGGATTCACTGCAAGGGAGGGTGGGGAGGGGGGGGGGGGCAGACAGACAGTCAGTCAGACAGTCTTGTTCAGTACTTGTAGTTTGGCAGCTCACAAGCAATGGAAATATTTTAGACCCTGCAGCTACAAACACAGCAGATATTATTGATGGCGTCAATATTATTGTTGTTGATGATGATGATATAGCAACAGCAGTTACTTAAGTTAATAAAACAGTCAAGAAGGCTAGTTTGAGGTAACATGATGAACAGTCGTCAGACAGTATGCAGATAGTGAAATAAGACTGCTAGAAAGAGCAGAAAAGTTGTTGTTAGTATCACACTTAGACAATGAATTGATATTATTTAGTTCCAGTATGACAGACATAGAGGAATTATGGGCAAAGTTTAAACAGACTATAAATTTTGCCCTGGAGAAGTAAGCACTTAGTAAGTGGATTAAAGAAGATAAATACCCATCGTGGTTTAACAACTAAATTCAGAAAATGTTGAGGAAGCAAACACTGTTGCATTCTCAGTTCAAAAGAGAGCAAGCAAATAATGACTGACATAGAAGCGGAGATTCATGCATCTGTGAAAAAAACTATCCATGAAGCATAAAACTCTCATTGTCATACCTTAGCAAAAGACCTAGCTGAGAATCCGAGAAAATTCTGGTCCAGTGTAAAGTCACTAAGGGGGTCTAAGGTTACCAATCTGTAACTCACTGACCAGTCTCATGTGGTAGTATAAGCTAGCAAAAGAAAAGCAGAAATTTTTAAACTTTGTGTTTAAGAATTGTTCACCCAGGAGAATCGTACAAACATACCATTGTTTGACCATCTCAAAGACTTCCGTGTGGACTACATAATAATAGTCATCCCTGGCATAGAGAAACGAGTGAAAGAGTG
This sequence comes from Schistocerca americana, assembly GCF_021461395.2. Taxonomy (NCBI): domain Eukaryota; kingdom Metazoa; phylum Arthropoda; class Insecta; order Orthoptera; family Acrididae; genus Schistocerca; species Schistocerca americana. Next base: position 266,556,577 of record NC_060121.1, on the reverse strand, counting down.
GAAACAAATATGTCACAAGGCCCAGATGGAATCCCAATTCAGTTTTACAAAGAATTCTATGGCACTGGTTCTTTACATAGCTTGCATTTATTTATTAATCTCTCACCCATCTTGCATTTATTGTGAATCGCTCACCCAGTGGAAACTCCCAAGCAACTGGAAAAAAGCGCAGGTAACTCCTGAATACCAGAATGATAAAAGAATGGACCCGCAAAATTACAGACCAATATTATCAGTTTGCAGCAGAATTCTTTATCACATTCTGACTTCGAAAATAAGAGATTTGTTAGACAGTGAAAAGCTTCTGTCCACGAATCAGCACTGTTTTAGAGTGCAACACTCATGCAAAACTCAATTTGTCCTTTTTTTTCACATTATATACTGCAAACTATGGATGTGGGGCAAAATTCTAGATTCTGAAAAGCACTACAGACTGGTAATGAAGATATGAGCATATGGTATACGTTCTCAGATATGAATGGCTTGAAGACTTCTAAGTAATAAAAACCAGTACACTGTCCTCGAAGGTGAGGTTTCATCAAAGACAAGGGTATCATTTGGAGTGCCCCAGGGAAGTACGTACATACGCACGCACACGCACAAAGCATCATCAATAAACAATCACAGATTGCTGCCCACCCTGTCCGACAGATAGTTTTTATACATATAAAAATGAATGGCAGCTAGCTCAATATGCAGAAAAATGTACATTAATGTGGATGTCTAGGAAAAACAAATTCGTAATGTTCAAATAGAGCATTGGTAATGCGCTGCTTGACACAGTCAGGTTATTTACAAATCTGAATGTAACACTGCAACGAGAAATGAAATGGAATGAGCAAATGAGGACCGTGGTAGGAAAGGCAACTGGGAGAATTTTGGGAAGTTTGGTTCACCTGCAAAGGAGACTGCATATACGATGCTAGTGTTACCTATTCTTGAGTACTCTCAGGTGTTTGGGATCTGCATCAGATTGGATGGCAAAAAAGCATCAAAGTAATTCAGAATCAGGCTGATAGATTTGTTACCGATAAGTTCAAACAACATGCAAGCGTTATAGAGATGCTTTGGGAACTCAAATAGGAATCCCTAGAGGAAAGGTGATGTTCTTTTCGAGGAACAATATTGAGAAAATTTAAGAGAACCGACATTTGAAGCTGACTTTCTGAACAACCCTACTGCCACCAACATATATTTCACGTAAGGACCACGAAGATAAGAGAAATGAGGGCTCATGTTGAGACACACTGGCAGTCTATCCCTTGCTTTATTTGTGAGTGGAGCAGGAAAGGAAATGACAAACAGTGATACAGAATACCCTCTACCACGCACTGTACGGTGCCTTGCAGAGTGTGTATGAAGATGTAGTGTAGCCCAAGATATATGTTCTTCATTGCAGTAACCTGCTTTTATGTTTTATTCCCCAAAAAGTCTGATGATGTATTTAAATACTAACCTAAAAAAAATTACAGCTATCTTTATATAAGAAACATAGGAAATTATGAATGAATATTCTGATTGGGTACCAACAAACAAACTCGTAAATTTTCGTGTTCACTTATCATCATTCATTGAGCTAACAGTTACCAACAGCAGTATGTAAAAGAAAAACAGTGCTATACCGTAACTGCATTTTTACTGATATTTCTCTTTGAACTGATGGTAAGTCGTTTACGTCTACATATTTTGGTGATGGCTAAATTAAGAAATAAGTGTTTGGAAAAAAATATAGATTTTTCCCCTTCTGTACTTATGCAAAATATTTTCTTACATTGGATGTCAATTGTCAATCTTTGCATAAATTATTGTTTAATTGCAAATCATCAATGTTTTTCTAAACATATTGTCTCTCTTTATCCAACAGAAACATCCAAACATTACCTTTTCTTTGTTATCTAATGAGTAAAAACGACACTGATAGATGACTGTAAAATATGAAATTTGAGACAATGTCAGAAATGATAGGATGTTATATACTATTGGAATTATTGATGAACAACCGAATCAACAGGTAACACTTAAAGAATAAATATACAGAAAATTATCTTTTAAGGATAAATTAAACTTAAGAGGCATCAAACAAAATTAATATACATGTTTATCACTCTAGCAAACAAGACAATCAAAGTTAAATATGAGAGCAAACAATATAACTAGCACTTTCTTGGTAAACAAGTGAGACAGTGCAATCATAATGATAAAGTTAATGGAGACAAAGAGACTGTGGTAACATGAATGCTAAGGAATGGAATAGGCATCGTACCTCCTTAGCCAAGATGTCGCAGGGTTGCCACAAGTTTCCCCAAGTAAAATTCCGTGATATTTCCATGATTTCCTGACAAGTTTTAGCATTTTTGCCTGACAAATTTTGAGATTGACATTGACAAAAAAAAAATATAGGGACTTTTGTATCTCTAAACATGTGAGCAAAAATGTTAAGTACTCACATCAACATCTATTGTAATGAACTGTTTTCAGATGGAGAAAGCAAGCCAAGTGGTATGTGTGTTTCATTAAGACTACTGATGTTATTTTATATCAATAAAACAAAACACATTTGGTAACAAAAATGCGCATTTCCTTGGAGTTGCAAGACAGATTTAAAATATCTTCACTGATTTCAGAAATAACCTCATAAAAAATTCGGCCTTTAGAAAGAAGCATATAAGGTAGGAATGAGTTGCCTAACCAACACTATAGACGACCACCAATAACATGTCGGTTCTATTACATTCGTTATTGTCAGTTATTACCCACTGTGTTATGTCTATTACTTTAGAGGTAGTGTGCGTCCGCCTGCTTAGCTAAGTGGTAACGTGCTTGCCTACCTCGCAGCGTGCCCGAGTTCGATTCCCAGCCAGAGTGGAGATTTTCTCCACTCATGGACATGGTGTTGTGTTACCTCGTCATCATTTCATGATCACAGACTCACAGGTTGCCCAATGTGGCATCACCTGAATGAAGAGTTGCAACCCAGCGGCCAAACGTACTTTCTAAGAGCCAAAATGTACTACAATAAATCAAATGTCTGTAAAACGCTGCACTGTACAATGTGCTTGCAGTGAGACAGTTGCAGTTCCTGAAATTCGTCGGCAGGCCCGATCTCTATGAGATACCTGCAGAAATGGCCTGCAGTTTTCACCCGTCTTGGAAGTCCACTCATGAGGCCAGCTATTTATGTGTCATGGACACCATATTGATGCAAGCAAATTGCAGTGATCAATCCATGCAACAGATAACTTGTGTGAATACCCTGAGAATTAATACTAATGTGGATAGGTAACAACTCAACATGAAGATGTTCACTGAGCCAAACAGGCACATAGAAGAGACAATCATACTCTCACAACTAAATTTTCGGCCATAGCCTTGTCAGAAAACGCGAGCACAAACACTTTCACATAATCACTCAGACTCAACTCATGCACACACAACCGCCGCCTCTGTCTGCTGTGTCAACAGTCCCTGAGAATCAGATCCAAACAAACCACTCCTCACGCCTCCCCGCCTCTTGCTGGCAGCTGCTAGGCCAGTGGCAAGAAGTGGTGGTAGCACTGGCTGCAAGGTGAGGGGAATGGTAGGATGGGGAGAAGCAGTAAGAATGAGGGAGTAGGGAAGCAGTGCATGTACTCAGCTGCGGCCAGCCAGCGACAATGCATGATATCTCAGTAAACAAACCATTGCATCTACTGAGTTTTCCAGTGTTCTTTTAAAATTTCTCTGATATTTCACTGATTTCCCCAACACGTTTGAAATTGCCTGATTTCCAGAACTTGTGGCAGCCCTGTATTGGATATCATCACAAGAAAAACGCAAAGCTACAGTACATTAAGAATCTTCTTAGGAGGATACACGCATTCCTAAAAGACTGTTACAAAAGAGTAGATGAAAATCATCTGATATATGAAAAAAAGTCCTGAAAAGACAAGATTACAATACTATCAATGAAAATGAGAATGTCGGGGGAAAGTGAAACTAACAAATATATTACAGAGATGGATAACTGATGCCTAATATTTGGTTTAACAAACATGAACTGCAACAGTTTTATATATAAGGAAGGACAGAGAATTTGTGGAGAGCTACAAACCCCACAGTGTTTTTTGATGCCTTGCAATGATTTGTATTAAAAATTTTGCAAACCTTTTGCAATATGCAATCATCCTGACTAAGAAATTAACAGTGCAGGTTTCAGAAATTGGTGCCAACATGAAAGGAGGTTATGAAATACACGAGTTATTATTTCAACAGTAATTACAGATTCTGTGAAAGATTTTGACCAAATATCTGCCAAAAGCTCATAAACAATCAAATCTATGTAAAAAAAAAAAAAAAAAAAAAAAAAAAAAAAAACACTCTGTAACAGTTGTTTCAATTAGACAACAATATAGGTGTGGGAAGGCCAGGAATGATTAATAAATTAAATAAGGTTACACCATTTTACCAGATATACTGTAAGAGCCCTTCCTTAATTAGATTACCTGTAGACAGGAAAATTAAAATATAAAAATGAGCTAGATAAGGTGACTATTTAGCCAAACATTTTTTTTTTTATTTGCTTAGGGCACAGGTATATTTTCTTCTCCAAAAAAAAAAAAAAAACATTTCAGAAACTCAATAGAACAATTAGTTATAATAAAGAAACACACTGTATGATCAGCAAGCTGAAAATGATACTGTTTAATGACTTGTACTTAGAGCAAATGAAAATGACTAGCAGAGGGGCACAAAATTAATATGAGGATACAAAAAAGATTTGCAGTTCATATGGGAGTTATAGAATTGTATGCTCAAATACACTTTTTCTAATGCAACTGAAATAATATGGGTCAACGGACAAGTCCAATTCCACCCGCCAGTTTTGACACGCGACATAAGGCTGTTGTGGTGTGTGACGTCACGACAGCGCAGAGTTTAGTTTGTGAGAGTGGCGTGTTTGTAGGTGTCGTTTTGAGCGCGCGTTTTAGGTGACGTTTTTGGTTTAGTCTGTACGTGTGGTGTGTTTATAGGTGGCGTATTGTTGCGGTCGGCGGTTCTCTTTGGTGGTGTGTTTACGGGTAGCGTGTTATGTGGCGTATGGAGTTCATTTGTGTAGTAGCATTGCACGTGTGCGGTATTGGTGGTGACTGTGCTTTCAGCAGAATATTATTCAGTGAGTTAACGATTTTGGTTTTGTTATGTAGACATTATTGTAGTTTTTTTTCTGTTTGTCGTGTGTGAATTTCGGTAAATTGCTTTGTTTATGACTTTGGTAGGTATGGATATGACTGACAAGCTCAAAAGTTTTAGGTTGTCAGCAATGATGGGGGGACAGTGCGTTGTCTCTAATAAAATTTCTTCAACTATTCAGCCTGTTGGCTGAAGTCGTGAAGTGTCCAGTGTGTCGTGAAGAAATGAGGATTACTCAAGTTCCGGCATCTTGGACCAGGGAGATGTCTTAAGGATAACAGGTCAAGGGAAGTGTTCAATTCCAATTTTGATTTTCAACGTGCTGTTTTTTTGTGGTAGGATTAAGTGTGGTGGTGGTGGTGAAAGTTTTGAGATTTATAGTGTGGTATTGGTTGTTTCTGTTGACCTATATAGGTCAAGGGAAGTGACCGGTTCCAGTGAATTTTGTGTGGTGGAATTTGGGAAGGTTGTGGGGTCTTGTTATTTTAGTGTTTTTTTGTCATTTGGTGTAGTGGCGTGTGTTTATATTTAGTTTGTCCCCACCCAAAAACCCCCAATTTCCCCTGCTTGTCTCATTAGTTTAATTACATTTTTGGAGGAATATCTGTTTGGTGGTTTTTCAATATATTTTGGTGTTTGTTGTCATGTTTACATGATGACGTCATAGGAGCGGTATGGGAGTTATTGTGAATGGTCGTTTCTGCCATATCGGTGACGTCATTGGTCAAAGCAGAGGGGTGGAATCTGATACTTCTGTTATCCCAATAAGATATACAATCAATGTGGACTTGCAGATATACCCTGTGGTTGTGAAATATCTAAGCCAATGTGATGTGTGATACAATTCCAAAAACAACACCCATTACTGCATAATGGCAGAAGCACTTCTAACTGATAATAGTGAAGAAGTTCCACGCTAATTATCCGTATTAAATTGAGATACAAGCAAACATCTACATTAGAATTGGTGCTGAAATGCCAATGACAGTGGTTGCTGTAATCTCTAGCTGCAAAAACATTGTGCTATGAAAGATTCAGATTGACACCATAGGTGTAAATGCTTTTGAGTGGGAATCAGTGTGCCTTCTTTTGGATGATAGAGGTGTGAGCATAAGAGTTACCACTGCATCTTCTACAATGGATTACGCATCTGATGTCCACATGAACATCAGAAACAAAGCTACAAAATTATGGGATGCAATCTGGGTTTTGCTTGGTGCCAGCCTTTAACATCAATAGTCATCAACCCCGGAGTCTGACCTAGCTGCTCGCTACTTTTCATATTAGCCACGTTTTCATTACATTTATAGTAACATAGGCCTTCAGCGAAGTCATAACATTTCCCTCAATTCTATGATTAATATCTCACAGTACATCTTCCTCCATGTGTGCCTTCTGATAACAGAAAACTAAATTTTGTATTTTCATAAGTATTGTATCAGATGCACATCTGCTCCACAAAGTTTGCTGCTGAGGGGGTTAGTAGTGGCTGCCAACTACATCATCAGCCAGTGTCATTACTTTTGACTGCTGGTAGCTTTCCATCCACTCTTTAAAATCTAACTCTAACACTTATTTACAGCTGCCAATTAAACAGCTCGCATATATTTGTTGTTCTCTCCATCTTATGCAGTCTTAACTTTAATCAGTAAATGATTCATATGCACAAAATCCAAGGTTTCACATTAGCAACCTTTGCCAATTAAAGAAAGTAATGTTTCATATTCCATTACATTGACAATGCCTAAAACAATATTTCTTTTTCCACTGCTAACAAACTTTATACAGTAATTGAAGATATGCATCACATGTCTTTTTTTAGTCTTTTGCATTGATATAACCACCTATTACTAAATAATAAACCAAACTTAATAAAGTTAAAAATCTGGGAACAGAAACTTAATCAACAATTATTACACTTACCCCATTTCCTTCATGACAGAAGTGTCCCCACAATCACAAGCACCTCCTGCTTGACTACGAAACATATTGAAGTCGTGTCCCACATGGTTCCCCTTTTGGAAGCACTCAGCACAAAGTGACATACAAGGAGAAATGCCACATGTGCGACAGCGATATGCCACAAAGTTGGCAGTCCACACTAATCCGCATGTTGTTGCATTGTCATACCTACGAACTGGAAGATGTTCCAACATAAATTTTAATACATATGACTACATGCTTAACTACTTAAAAAAAAAGTTACATACAAAGGGGGTAGCCTATCACTGGTTTGGGACAAAAATCATCTCTTCCATAAAGGCATGCAAGAACCCATAAATGTGTGAAACCAGATAATTTGCTAATTGTTGCTAACTTTCTAGAAGTGAGGTAGAAGTTAAAAACACAACTAACACAGGGCAGGTTACAGTGTGAAACTGACCACATCTCATCAAAATCTTGATTGGAAGATGATAATTTGTAGCAAGTTGTCAACGCCAATAACTGAATAAATTAAAGCTTGTAGTAATAGATTGTTCTGTAGTGTAGTCCAAAGCCCTATTTAATTCATTAATTAATGCACTTTTCATTATAAATGATGAAAACTGCAAAGTAAATTCAGAAAAAGTGTATTACAATTACAAAAACGTCTGAGGAGCATTTTGCTGCTTATTAAGTACATAAATTAAGAAAAATGCAAAGTGGGGCACCATGTGATTCATTTCATTTATTTATCTGCTGACACATTATATGTGGTGGTTATTAAAGGCTCAATGAGGTCACCAATTTAACTGAACAACTGAACAACGTACATTTCTGTGGAGCTTTAAAATTACAAAATCTGAATACCTATACTTAGAAATATTACCAGTCAAGTTCATAAACAAAACATCATCTGGACACATTCTATATCAATATAGGAAATTAATCAGATGTATGTAAAACAGACTTAGGCCTAATATTAAATATATGATATTAGCACTACTCAAGAAAAAGTCATCTAATCACCCACAGAGTCGCACATTTTACAGAGGCCCTACGACACAACTCTCTCAATTTCTCAATCTTATGAACAACTACACTTTTTCTGGCCAACCACAAACTAGGCTGCAAGTTCTCACAAAGAAGGAAACTTGCCTCACACGCAACAATTTCACGAAATACACTGTATTTGCTACTTATATATGCGAGAAGGAAAATCGTGGTTATTAAATAATTATATAAAAGAATTACACCGATTGAACTTTTGGTGACTTGAATGCGTCAGCGAGTTTAAAGCAATATATCTAACGTAACAAATAGTGCATAGGGTAAGTGATTAGTTGTAATCAACAAGAAATAATGTTATGATGTGCCAAAATCATATTACATAACGAACAGACGACAACTTCCATCAAACAGATACAGATGTATAATTTTTTTTCATTCGGTATTTCTGATTAATAATACTCTAAACTTAACACTTCTTTGAACACATCAAATTGCAAATAAAGTTTTATTTCTTTTTATTTTCATCTCGGTACACACGTCTGCGCAAAAGATGATTAAATGTAAGCAATTATCCTGGCAGCTTTCACTAAAGTGAAATTATTTTCACAATTTTATTAATCAGCTATTACCCAAAAGCTAGTTTTACGCGCATACTTCGTGAATAAGTGTGTGATGCATAGTACGTTCTCTCAGCTGATATGTAAACACACGTCATGTCAAGTACATTTTCATCCAGAACGAGACAGCATTTTTACGACAAAACCGGGTTTTCTTTATTAAGCATGTAAGCACAGTTAATAGTCATTTAGTACACTGGCAGGGCTTACCTATACTTGCGAATTCATCAGGCGTCTTTCCTCCAGCCATCAACCACTTGATCCAGTCTATAGTCTCCCATTCTTCTATGGGTTTTCCAGGATTTAATATTATATCCAATAGTTCACTCAGATGCTGCGGAGATGAAGAATTCGAACAATCTGCATGGACGTACGCTGCTGCACCTCGTTTACCCTTTTTCATTAACACATGGGCAGCATTACTATTGGATGCCATTCTTGAACTAATCGTAAAACTTCTTTCGCCAAACAAGTAATTCCATTAACGCCCAACCCATACGACTTATTGTAGTGGAACGATCTGTCAAAGCGACGTATAGGCAATGATACACCATGAAAATATATTGGGAATAAAAGAAACAGACTAAACGGTCGATGGCATCAGCAACAAATTAAGCCTTGACATCAGTAGACTAAGCAATTTTGAAGGTTAAGCCGCGACGATCAATTCGATATAAGGTCAAAAAAATATTTGTTGTGAACGATAGAGCATTATGGGATGGATGATAAAAACAGATTCTTAAAAATATTGCACCATTTCCCATCAACAATCCTAACTATCAAGGACAAATGAACTTCAATCATACTAGATGGCAGTACGTACGATACGGACAAGACAAATGAAAGTCAACTGTCTACAGCTGCGAAAGCGCCCTCTAAATTCCAATCAAAACAGAAACAAGTCACAGACTATAGTGTCTGTGATTCGTGGCAACCCAAAGATATCAACTCAAAACGTTTCCCTAGTTAGACAAAACAACAAAAGTAGTATCTTTGGCGTATAGACAACAGTTCAGTAGAAAGTGCGAAGTACGGCCTTTTTTGTTGTTCTGCGAGCACGACTGGTTAAGTCGATTATCACAGCTAAACTACCCGGCATGAACCGATATGAGAACAATCTGATTAAGTTGGTTATTGGAGAACCCACAGTTAACTAGAGCTCGAACATTATCATGACGTATCTTTCACGTACACGCAGCCTCTTCATAAGAACATTAGCCTAAAGTAAAGAATAAGGCACTTACTGCACTGTAGAAGTGAAATTTTTAGAAAATCAACAACCGCTTGTTAAGTAATTCGGAAATATTGTGGGCATGTAGTTGCTTCTGGACTACTTTGTTAGAAAATACCACAGACCTACCTGTCATATTTACCTTTGTGGCTAATTATAGTGGTATCGGCGCTTTAGTGTAGCATGCATTCTCATTAAGTCCAAAACGACGTATCTGTACTGTCATTAATGAATGTGTATTCTTTGACTGGCTTGTGACTCATTCAATTTGACCTGAATTTTTTTTTTATTTTTAAATAATATACTGTATGCCTATAAGTTAGATGCTGTGGAACATGTCATCATAAAAATATTCATGAACCACAAACAAATATACGCAATATAGAAGAATTTCTCGATACATAAAAGAGTTGTATTACAGTCTCATGTCACTACTCGCATTTTATACGTGACACACAATACTGATTTACTCGTGCATGTTGCCAAAAGCTGTCACGCGGAACTGATGTCTTGTCTTATTACATTCCCCGTTAGCCTGTTACATTGAACGATATGGTAGATGGTTGGCTAAAAAAAATGAGAGTTATTAATATTTTGACATAAAATTTCACATTCGGATGCGTTATAGTGTACTACTACAGCCTACTCACTCAAACTGCATTTTGTTATTCCCAATACGTTTCTAAAAAAGACTGCAACTGATTTTTTTCAGATGAATGTTAGCTTCACGCCATCTGCACCCATACTCTGCAAACAGCTGCAAAGTGCATGGGAGAGGTTTTCAGTTGTATCACACGTTAGGATTTCTTCCAATTCCATTTACATATGGAGCGTTGCAAGACCGACAGCTGAAATTCTTGTGCGCATGTTGTAGTTGGTCTAATCTTGACTTCGTGCTTCCTACGAGAGAGATAGCTAGCGGCTGTAGCAATTCTTAATTTTCTTGAGTAATACTGGTTCTCGCAACTTTAGTAAATAGGGTTTTGGAAGATAACTATACCTGTCTTCAAGTATCTGCTAGTTCGCGTTATCCAGCATTACCATGACACACTCCCATGGGTCAGGCAGACCTCTGACAATAATTCCTGATGCCCTTCTTTAAATATTTCAATATCCCCCGTAGTCCTATTTTTACGGGTCCAACATACTTGAGAAACATACTAGAGTGGGTTGGACGAGAGTTTTGCACACAATCTCTTTTGTAGATTGACTGGGTCTTCCCAATGAACCGAGGTTTGCCACCTGTTTTACCTGTGATGTAACCTATGTGATTATTCCATTTTATGTTCCCACACATTTTTCACCCACGTATTGTTTTGAGTTCGTTATCGTCATAGGATACCAATTTTTCTGAATATTTAAAGCAAGCTGCCAATTTTGCAACAGTTTGGAGTCCTGTAAAATCTGATTGAATATTTTTGCAGCTTTTTCCAGATAGTACCTCATTGTAGATAACTGCATCGACAACAAAAATGTTTGCAGTAACTATTAATGTTGTCTGCCCTGTATTAATATACAACTTGAACAGTAACCGTCCCAATCAGTGGCGGCTGCTTTGTAAGAGCGCATTAGCGCGTGAATAACCAAGCTTTCGATGCCTTGCGGATTTGTTGGTTCTTTTCCTTTGAATGCTGTTAAACGTAACATAGATGCTTGCAATTTGAAAGATAGGGACTTAAATCTCTGGTGCTACTGCTCCTCTTTGACTACGAGAAACTTGGCAACAGGGTTGCGAGCACACCTTTAAGTTATGCACATTTTAAAGAGCTTTTGCGCATGCGCAGCTCGTGTGACATAATTGCCTTACAGCTAAATACCAACGGATTTGGTAAACAACGGTTACAATTCACGATATGGTCAGCTAGCCTTTGCCACTCAACTAGAAATTTCCGTCAGTGCCACTAGGTGGAAGCACACTGCGGCAGACTTTTATACCTGTTCGCTCGGCTCGATAAACGAGTACTTCCTGATCGACAGGTGTCACGTGTAGAGAATTTGGGAGACATTCTTGGAATAGTCTTCTTCGCAACAGCCTGTTGGTGTAGTGGAGGACAGCCGGTGGTAGCAGGTACTGACTCTCCACTGTTGGTTTGCTTGAGGATGCCTTGTCTCAGGTCCACGGAGAAAGAAATCGACAGAGAAAATTTGTGCCCAAGATCCATTCTCAAACATCTGCGACCTGAAACTGCCATGAAAATTTCTCATGCATTTTGAGGTTCACGGTGTGTGTGACAGTTCTGATAAGTTTTATATGAGTATTCCTTATGGCTTATAGTTGTATGACAGGCTCACTTATGAGATGGAGTCGATCAGGAAGTACTGATTTATTGAGTTGTCTATCACATACAGCCTATCACTGTCACTCAGAATTGTGTCCAAACTAGTTTGGCCCATGTATTTTAGCCATAGGCGACTTAAGTGACTGCAGCAAATTGAATCACCTATTGCAGATCGCGTATTTGCATTTGGGCAACTGTACAGTGTGGAGTAGTTGTATGCTCTGTCGCCAAACCAAGTGCGATATCAAAGCAGACATGGTTTCATCAGCTCGCCTGTGTGAGCGTTGTGTTGTCAGCTGTGAGTGTGGTTGTCGCAGCTGGTCGAAGGTCACTGCCCACGCACGGAGTGCTAGTGACGTCACTCTTGCAATCTCAGGTGACTTTGGCCGTTTGTGGCTGCGGGCAGCACCAGGAATGCACTGGCAGTGGTCATTGTTATCTGTCACTCCTATGTATCGTCGTTGCTGTAGGATAGCAAGAAGTCTGTCAGCCAGGACTAATTTCCATTATTTCGATTTCGCATGAGATCATTGCACAGTATCTGAGATGGAGGTTTGAAGAAAGAAATGGCTCTGAGCACTATGTGAATTAACTTCTGAGGACATCAGTCCCCTAGAACTTAGAACTACTTAAACCTAACTAACCTAAGAACTTCACACACATCCATGCCCGAGGCAGGATTCGAAACTGCGAGCGTAGCGGTCGCGCGGTTCCAGACTGTAGCGCCCAGAACCGCTCGCCACTGCGGCCGGCGTAGTTTGAAGAGTCATAGTGACCATAACGTGCTCTCTAGCGTGAGAGTCAAGTTGATTGATGTACGGAGATCTCTTCAAAGCAGAGACTGTGTCCTATTTCCCAGTCTTTCCTCGTAAATTGTTTCAAATGGCTCTAAGCACTATGGGACTTAACTTCTAAGGTTATCATCCCCTAGAACTTAGAACTACTTCAACTAACCTAAGGACATCACACAAACCCATGCCCGAAGCAGGATTCAAACCTGCGACCGTAGCCCTCGTAAATTACTTATTGCATTTTTTGCTTTAGCGCAGTGGTTGCCAACTTTTCTTGACCATTACCTCCGAGTGTATTCAGGCGTTAGCAGGTAACCCCCTCCACCCACCATCTGTTGCCCCCCTCCACTTCATTATCACCAACTTTAGCACCTAACTGTAGAGTGAAAGACTTCTCTTGGTACACTTTCATTATTAAAATGATGAAAGAGGCATGATCTTTAGTTTGTGTGTTTGTGTATGAGTGACTGTGCATTAAAAGGAATGACGAAGGCATCCGTGGTGCTTCACAAGAGCTACCCATAACTCCTTACCAGAAAAGAGAGCTAACTATCCACAGTGAGGGCACACACTTGTTACAAGACACGATTCCTCTGCGTTACTCATCTCCATTGCAACACTTCCTTGACCTGCACCATGCAACCCCATTTAAAATTAAACAACTTCAGATGTCTGCACTATACTTACTGTTCGTAAATCACTTCTTTGCTGCACTCCTTGCTTCCGAATCTGCAGAAAATGGACGACTTCAGGCTGTTAATGCGTTGTGACTAAGCACTCTAATAATAATAATACACTGAAGAGTCAAAGAAAGTAGTACACCTGTCTAATCATGTAGGGCCCCTGCGAGCACGCAGAAGTGCAGCAACATGACGTGGCATGGATTCGACTAATGTCTGAAGTAGTGCTGGAGGGAGTTGACTCCATACATCCTGCAGAGCTGTGCATAAATCTGCAAGATTACTAGGGGCTGTAGGTCTCTTCTGAACAGCACATAGGAAAGCATCCCAGATATACTCAATAATGTTCATGTATGGGGAGGTTGCTGGTCATTGGAAGTGCTTAAACTTAGAAGAGTGTTCTAGGAGCCACTCTGTAGTAGTTCTGGACGTGTGGGGTGTGGCATTGTCCTGGAATTGTCCAAGTCCGTCGGAATGCTTAATCTACATCTACATCTACTTGATTACTGTGCTACTCACAAAAAGTGCCTGGGAGAGGATTCAATGAACCACCTTCAGGCTATCTATCTACCGATCCACTCTCGAACAGCACGTGGGAGAAACGAGCACTTACATTTTTCTGTGCGAGCCCCGATTGCTCTTATTTTATCGTGATGATCATTTCTCCCTATGTAAGTGGGTGCCAACAGGATGTTTTCGCAATCGTAGGAGAAAACTGGTGATTGAAATTTCATGAGAAGATCCCATCGCAACGAAAAAGGCCTTTGTTTTAATGATTGCCACTCCATTTCACGAATCATGTCTGTGGCACTATCTCCTCCATTTCGCGATAATGCAAAACGTGCTGCCCTTGTTTGAACTTTTTCGATGTCATATGTCAGTCCCACCTGATGCGGATCCCACAATGCACAGCAATACTCCAGGATAGGGGCAGACAAGCGTGGTGTAAGCAGTCTCTTTAGTAGACCTGTTGCACCTTCTAAGTGTTCTGCCAATAAATCGCAGTCTTTGGTTTGCTCTACCCACAACATTATCTATGTGTGTATTGGTCATCTGATAACTTTACAAGACAGTAAATGGCAGCATCATCTGCAAACAATCTAAGAGGGCTACTCAGCTTGTCTCGTATGTCGTTAATATAGATCAGGAACAATAGAGGACCTGTAACACTTCCTTGGAGACCTCCAGTTGTTACTTCTGTTTTACTGGATGGATTTCCATCTATTTCTACGAACTGTGACCTTTTTGACAGGAAATCACGAATCCAGTCGCACAACTGAGGCAATATTCCATAGTCACGCAGTTTGGTTAGAAGACGCCAGTGAGGAATGGTGTCGAAAACCTTCTGGAGATCTAAAAATATGGAATCAATTTGACATCCCCTGTCGATAGCACGCGTTACTTCATGAGTATAAAGAGCTAGTTGTAATTCACAACAACGATATTTTCTGAGTCCGTGTTGACTACGTGTCAATAAATCATTCACTTCAAGGTTCATTCACTTCAAGGTAATTCATAATGTTTGAACACAGCATGTGTTTCAAAACCCTACTGCAAATCGACGTTAGTGATATGGGCTTTTAATTCAGCGGATTACTTCTATTTCCCTTTTTTGGGTTTTGATGTGATTTGAGCAATTTTCCAGTCTTTAGGTACTGATCTTTCTATGAGCGAGTGGTTGTATTTTGCTAAATATGGAGCTATTGTATCAGCATACTCTGACAGGAGCCTGACTTATACATAATCTGGACCAGAGGCCTTACCTTGATTAAGAGATTTAAGTTGCTTCAGTACACCGAGGACTTCTAAGTTTCTCATCTTGGCAGCTGTTCTAGACTGGAATTGAGGAATATTTATGTCTTCTTCTTTGGTGAAGGAGTTTCGGAAAACCGTGTTTAATAACTCTGCTTTAGTGGCACTGCCATCAGTGACTTCACCATTGTGTCCACAATGGATATGAATGGATGCAGTTGATCAGAAAGGATGCTTTGGATGTGCACCTGTCAGAGTTGTATATCACTCCAACTGCACAAGTCCCACACCATCACAGAGCCTCCATCAGCCGGAGTGGCCGAGTGGTTCTAGGCGCTACAGTCTGGAACCGCGCGACCGCTACAGCCGCAGGTTCGAATCCTGCCTCGGACATGGATTGTGTGATGTCCTTAGGTTAGTTAGGTTTAAGTAGATCTACGTTCTAGGGGACTGATGACCTCAGAAGTTAAGTCCCATAGTGCTCAGAGCCATTTAAACCATTTTAGCCTCCATCAGCTGCTGACATGCAGGGCCCATGGATTCACGAGGTTGTCTCCACACCTGTACACGTCTATTCGTTCGATACAGTCTGAAACGAGACTCGTCCGACCAGGCAACATGTTCCCAGTCATCAACAGTCCAATGTCATTGCTGACGGGCCCAGGCAAGGCATAAAGCTTTGTGTCGTACAGTCATCAATGATACACAAATACAGTTCGCACATTGACTGTTGTTAATGGCCCAGCATGAAATCTGCAGCAATTTGCGGAAGAGTTGTACTTCTGTCACGTTGAACAATTCTCTTCAGTCGTCATTGGTCCCATTCTTGCAGGATCTTCTTCCAGCCACAGTGATGTCAGAGGCTGATGTTTTACTGGCTTCCTAATATTCACTGTACACTCCTGAAATGGTTATACGGGAAAATCTCAACTTCATCGCTACCTCGGAGACGCTGTGTCCCATAGCTCGTGCGCCGACTGTAACAACATGTTCAAACTCACTTAAATCTTGATAACCTGCCATTGTAGCAGCAGTAACTGAACTGACAACTGCACAAGACACTTGTTGTCTTATATAGGAGTTGCAGATCACAGCGCCGTATTCTGCCTGTTTACATATCTCTGTATTTGGACACGCATGCCTATACCAATTTCTTTGGCGCTTCAGTGTAGTTGTATGGCAGGCATTGTAAACTCTGTTGGTAATTTCTCTCTGGGGATGGTGCTTACTTACGAGACGGTGTCGATCAGGAAGTACTGATTTATTGAGTTCTCTATCACATACAGCCTACCATTGTCACTCTGAATCGTGGCGAAACTAGATAGGCCCATGTGTTTTAGTTATAGGCGACTTAAGTGAGCGCAGAAACGCGGAACACCTATTTCAGACCACGTATTTGCGTTTGGGTGACTGTACAGTGTGGAGGAGTTGCATGCTCTGTCGCCAAACCAAGTATAAGACCAATACAGCCATGGTTACATCACCTCTCCTGTGTTGGCTTTGTGTTGGCAGCAGTCAGCGTGGTTGTTCAAGCTGGTTGAAGGTCACCGCCCTCGCGCCGAGCGCTAGTGACGTCACTCTTGTAATCTCGGGTCACTTCGGCTGCCTGTGGCTGTGGGCAACAGCAGGAATGCACTGGCGGTAGTCATTGTTGTCTGTCACTCCTATGTATCGTCGTTGCTGTAGGATAGCAAGTAAACTGTCAGCCAGGGCTAATTTTCATTATTTCGATTTCACGCGAGATCATTGCCATTGTATATGAGATGATAGTTTGATGAGCCATAGCGTCTATAATGTGCTCTTTGGTATGAGAATCAAGTTGATTGATGTACGGAGGTGTCTTCAAAGCTGAGATGGTGTCCTATTTACGAGTCTTTCCTCTTAAATTGCTTGTCGCAATTTTTTCTTTAGTGCAGTGGTTGTCAACCTTTCTTGACCATTAACCCTGAGTGCAATTAGGCATTATCAAGTAACTCCCCTCCTCCGGCCATCTGTTGCCTCCCTCATTATCACCAACTTTAGCACCTAACTGGGGAATGAAAGACTTCTCTTGGCACACTTTCATTATTAAAATGATGAAAGAGGAATGATATTTAGTTTGTGTGTGTGTGTGTGTGTGTGTGTGTGTGTGTGTGTGTGTGTGTCTGTTAGAAAGAATGACGAGGGAATCCGTGCTGTATCGCAAGTGTTACTCCCAACTCGTTCTCAGGAAAGAAAGCTAACCTTCCGCAGTGAGGGTACACACTTGTTACGAAACATGCTTCTCATGCGTTGCTCGTCTCCATTGCTGTACTTGCTTGATCGGCTCACTGCAACCCCATTTAAGATTAAACAACTTCAGATATGTGCACTATACCTTCTGTTCGTAAATCACTTCGTTGCTGCACTCCTTACCTCTTCTGGACTGGCAGAGATTGGACGACTTCAGGCTGTTAATGCGTTGTGTCTAACAGCTCTAATAATAATAATAAAACTGTATACAGCACAGTAGTAGCCCTTATGTAGTTATTGTTGTATCATGCTGTCAATTAAATCATTTATCTGTTTCAAAGTGAGTAATGAAGCAATTTTTGGACTGCTGCAGGTACTATTTACACCTTGGAGAAGGCATTTTCTTGAGATATTTAGCATTTGTTACGTATATATCTCACTTTTATCATTAGCGATGTATGAAACAAAGCACAATGTATGTGTGCAGTGGGTGGAGCCTCCAACGCATTAATGCTACAAATTGAGAAAAAGTATGCTTTATAACATGCAATCAATATTAATTACAAAATTGTGATAATTCTAACGATCTTTTGAAAATGATTTACAGGGTGTCCGAAAAGTCTTTCCCTGATTACATAAATTGATAACTCAGATTAGAAGTAAGATACAAATATGAAACTGGTGTCTAATTGTTTACAAACTATGAAGTTAACTACCAGTAAACTTCCACATCAATTGTTGCCCAATGACAGTACACGTCGATATGACTTTGCGGTCGAAATGCTATCACGTATTGAGGACGATGATGGTTATCTCAGACGAATTGTCTTTTCCGACGAAGCGACCTTTTTTGTCAGTGGAGTAGTGAATCGCCATAATGTGCGCATTTGGGGTTCACAACCCCCTGGCGAGGTCATGGAGTGCACCAGAGGCAGTCCAAAGGTGAATGTTTGGTGCGCGCTATTGGACGATCGAATTATCGGGCCATACTTCTTCGCTGAGGCTACCATCACATCTGCAGTGTATCTGGACATGTTGCAACTGTATGCTGTTCCTCAGCTGCTTCAGTATCACCCTCATGTCTTGTTTCAGCAAGAAGGTGCACCGCCTCATTGGGGTTTGGACGTCCGTGCCTATCTCGATATGACCTTTCCTGCGCGATGGATTGGTCGTGATGGGCCAACGGTTTGGCCTCCACGCTCTCCTGACATAACCCCATTAGACTTCTTTCTATAGGGTTATGTCAAGGACGAGGTCTACCGAACACGTGTACCAGATCTTGAAACCCTGCGGCAACGGATAACCACAGTCGTTGAATCGATCCCTCCAGTGATGTTGGCTAATGTGTGGACGGAAATTGAATATTGCCGAGATGTGCTACGTGCTACCAAGGGTGCTAATGTGGAAGTTTACTGATGTGTGAAAGAAACTTTGATAGTTTGTAAACAATTAGACACCAGTTTCATATTTGTATCTTACTTCTAGCCTGAGTTATCAATTTATGTAATCAGGGAAAGACTTTTCGGACACCCTGTAGTTCCGTGACTGAAAAAGAATCGAATAGGTTAGTTTTTACCCCTTAGAAAATTTCGTTTTACCCCTCAACGGGTAATTACCCCCAGGATGGGAACCACCGCTCTAGTGTCTTGGCGAGTAAGCGGAATAACGTTGCCTTCGCGACGTCGAATTTGTCGTTGTCAGCAGGTGTTTGTATCACGTCGACCATGATGGGACTGTGCTCTCCTGTGTTGCTTCATAGGGCCAAGAACTTAGAAGTATCGTCGAAGTTGTCGTGGCTGCATATCAAGTCGATGCTCGTGAACCATGTTGCTGGGTTTTCTGGTTGGAAGGGTGGTAGCTTAGTGTGAAAACTCCACCGAAATTTTGTCGTTGATGCGCTGAGATGTGTGGTCTGAGGGCCAGGGTGGACGAGGTCTCTGGGACCACGTGCTGTACAGATGGCACCCAAAGGTGATGCTGTTCAGAGCTAAAGTAGTAGGCAGAATATTTTTTTCTTGGTATGAGGGAAGATTGAACTCATCACCGAAATAGCCATGGAGATCGAAAGTCATTATATATTGCTCGTGCACACGTTCATCATAGATGCAGTCAATGGTACAACACGGTAGAACTCCCTTTTGTGTTTCATACATAACATAGGATGATCCAGATGGTAGAAAACATTATGCGAGTCTCTGTGGGAGGTGCCGTTTGGTCCACGTTGTTCGTACTGGCGGCTATCGTGGGACAGCTCCACTGTCGAAGTACACTTGTTATACTGCAATAGCTTCTGATGTTCGTTGCGGGGTCACCACTGTGGGAAATCCAGCAGGGAACGCACGCAGGAAGAAACAGAAAACCAGTAAGTGCAATTAACACACGCCTTATTGTTAAACACGGACATACGAAGAAACATACGGGGGACAGGCAAATAAATGTGAACACCTGTACTTACTTTGGAATGGTTTATCAATAAGGTGTTGGGCCACCATTTGCCCGTAATACAGCTGCGATTCTTCTTGAAATACTGGCATATAATGATTGTATAGTTTCCAGTGGAATGTTATGCCACTCTTCGATCAGAACCTCTTCTAAGTCTTGTAGTGGCGATGGAGTGGAAAGCTGGAAATCTGCTCTGGAGTCAGCGCTCCAATACCACCCACAAGGTTTTGGTAATGCTCAAGTCCGGGGACTGTGCTCGCCAGGGAAGACGCTGCAGTTCAATTGCGTGCCCCTCATGCTGCGAATTTTTACTGTCCTGGCTGTGTGAATGGGTGCATTATCGTCCTGAAATATGGCATCATTGTTGGGGGGAAAACGTTTGAATCATGGGGTGCACCTGATCATTTAAAATTTTCACATAATCATTGGCTGTAACACTGTCTTTGAAAGTAATTATGGGACCAGCAAATACTATGATATGGTTGCCGACACCATCACACTTCCACCTCCATGCTTAACGGTTGGAATCAAGCAATCAGGACTGTAGCCTTCTTTTGTCGTTCTCGAGACGTACACCCTGCTCGATGTTGGAAATGACGAAAACGTTGACTCGTCGGATCATATGGTGTGTTTCCACTGATCAGTCGTCCAGGATTTATGCTCCTGACACTATGTTTTACGCTTCTTTGCCTTGGTTGTCGTCACTAATGGTTTCCACATAGCAGTTCGTCCATGAATATTCGCTTTATGGAGTTCTCGGGGGCCAATCTCGATAGATACCAGGTCTCGAAGATGGTTATTGAGCTCTGCAGTCACTTTAGTCATCGCAGTTTTGTGTTTTTTTGAAACAATTCGTGCTAGCGTACGACAATCTCTGTCAATTAGTTTTGACTTGACCCACTATTACGTTTACACGATGATGACTGTCCATGTTTTGTGTAGGCTGTCATGGCTTTTGAAACAGTTGCTGTTGATACTGTAACAACCCACCCATCACTTATCTGGTTTTGGCGTGTGTTCACCTCAGCTAATTGACTAATAGATCAACAGAGAGTGCAAAACTGCCGCAATATCGGATAGTGCAAAGAAAGTAATAAGGCCCTGTGACTCCTGATTGAGCTGTGGTGGCAGTGTTGACATTAATTGATTCAGAATTGATCCCTTTTAATTAAGAAGGGGTGCACTTTGATGTTATATTCAGCTATTGAACACCAGATGCAAATGTTGAACATTAAATTAATTAAGAAAGTGACTTGTGATTTCAACTAATTGATTGAAAACAGATGCAGTCGATTAGCACAAATTTATTTTAACTCACGACCTTCAGTCATCACATTACATGACTCTCCTAACAGGCAGTGGGATAAATTGCGTTTATGTGGAGTAAAACCCAATAAATCAAAATTAATTCCTATCGACTGACCCAGGCGTAATGCGAAGTGTGAGAAGAATTCTACAATACACGACCCATGAAGCCCTCGTGGAAACTTTGCCGGCGTGATCCAACAAACTAATCAGTGGCCTAACTCAAGCCGGAGCGGGCGCAATATCACCGAATTCAGCGTGGCGGCGGCGTCGTTGTGCGGATGTCGGCCGGCCTTGTGGTGCTGCAAGGCTGCGCCCGTCTAGCTATCTTGCTCGGTACACAGCTGAACGAAAACTTTTTATCTCCAAGCTCAATCGTTCCGTTTGCTAAGTCCTAAACTGCAGAGATGCTCACTCTCTCTCAGGCAAGTTGAGTAAAGAACGCCACGTACGCACTCTAGGCAAGCTGGGAACGGAAGACCTCTGTGGAGACTTCTGCCAGTCCGCTCTTCACCTCGGTTTGCCCTCCAGCAAAATCACTTTTGCCAATTGCAGCGCCAGTCACGTTAATTATGCGTCGCTTCCGACCAATGCCTGCTCTGGGAAGTGAACAAATTCCCACAAAATTTCCCTTCCTCTCAACTTCTGCTATTTAGCTCCTCCCAGGCCACCCATCAAGGTTAGCATCTGCACAAAACACCAATTTTTTGGAATTCTGACTCCCAGGAGAGTACTTCAAATTCCTTGGTCCTATGTTCCCATTGGAGGCCGGCGAATTTCTTTCTGTCGCTCTTCACCTGATTTACTTCAGACTCTGCAGACCGTGAATTCAGCGTGAAGTTGCTGTAGTCATGAACACACATATTTTGGCCTCTGCTGACCGCTCCACAGTAGCTTTGCGCGGCTTTCTCACACGTTTCACTGAAAACGGGATGACGGACATTTATCAACAGGTGTACAAGTTCTCTGTCTGCTTCCTGGTACACCAGCATGGGGTCAACCATCCCCTCACTGTCACTCATCTTAAGGCAGCTGGAGGCCGCACCCCATTACCGCTTTCTTAGCGTTTGAGCCACCCTAAGCTGCCTATTGTCGCTTCTCTTCGATGCTCCCCAACCAGCCACAGTCAACTCTGTATACTTCCCTGGGATGAACTAGCCTCCAGTAAATTGACGCATTTCCATAAAGTTTTCATGTTGTGTGAATTACTTTAAAACCATCACCCGACATTAATTATTCCAATACATCCATACTATACCCTCTACAAGATGCACTGTGCCTTGCCAGTCATTTTTGTTCAGCCCTACTGTTCACTTAACGTGAGTTTGGTGATATTTAATGACTTCATGTAAGGGGCATAGTTCTTGCCATAAGTTGTCTGTCTTGGTTACTGATGCTCCAGCTAATCGGGTCCCCACAATCAGCCCTCTTTGGAACTATTAGGTCGTCCACTGCACACCAACCTCCGCCTCTGGATGCAAATACTAAGTGTGCGCTACTCGTGAACAACCTGCATTGATGGCTAATCCGTGCTGAACACGCACAGTCCAATGTGACACATGCCTTACCTGCGCTGTTGATTGTCAAACATAACCATCCCATTACTACTGCTGTTCACATTATTTTGCCTATCCCCTGTATGTGCACATTTGATAGCAATGAACTTCTTGCGGGAGCCTAAACACACTGCCAATGGGCTCTGTTTTCTAATATTTTTCAAAATGGTTCAAATGGCTCTGAGCACTACGGGACTTAACAGCTGTGGTCATCAGTCCCCTAGAACTTAGAACTACTTAAACCTAACTAACCTAAGGACATCACACACATCCATGCCCGAGGCAGGATTCGAACCTGCGCCCATAGCAGTCGCACGGTTCCGGACTGCGCGCCTAGAACCGCGAGACCACCGCGGCCGGCTAATATTTTTCATCATCAACAGTGAGGTCCATACACTCCAGTACTTTTCATTGGAAAAGTCTACATTCAGACAGTAACACAGCTATTTAATAACGAAAACAATGACATTCCAAATGCATTGAAGTAAGGTCAAATCGTAAAGTTAACAGGGAGACCCCGAGATGTACGTTCAGTCTTTTTCTTTAAAAGGTTGTTCTTCCTTCGCACATAATGGCAGCTTTCCTACATGAAATGTGTGAGTTGTGTTAGATGTATCTGTTGGGTGTAGCTGATTGTAATGGGCCCATGTATAGTGTAGTGTCATGTTTTCTGTTGTATGATGATGAAAGTAGGAAAGAGGAGAAACTCAATGCCAACACATAGCTCATATCTCTCGCATAGCTCAAGGGGGCCACCATGCTTACGTCCCCATCTGGCAGACGAATCATCAACATTGAGATCTGAAATATAATCCAAGACATTACCGTAAAGGCTAGTGATCAAGAATTTCCCGTCATCACGTCTCCTCCTCTTGCTGGCCAAATACTGGGTGTGAAAATTTCTTCCATCACAAGAACGAATCGCCTTTCTTCCGAGTCGAGCGCCACAGCCCAGATGAGCATTATTACCGACCTCTGCTACGATGGGACAGGGGAAATGGAGAGATGTTATCCAAATACACAGATTAGGAGTGCAGAACCTTATGAGGAACCTATATCAGTAATTGCTCGACTTCACAACAAAGGAGCCAGGCAGTACATGAAAAATTACAGACCTACCAGGTCCAAACCACAATATATGATTCTTCGACATTGGCAGCAACGACAAAGGAGTACAATGGACCACTTGCAAGTTATGAATGAAATTACAGATTCTGAGAGAGTTCTGCATTAATGGCCGTTGAGAAAGAGACATTGATTCATTTGCTTGATGAAACTGTACCGTTTGGCTCTAGTGTGGATAAACTTCAGCAGCCAATTGTAGAACTTACAAGAGCATGTTTGAAAACAGCTGTAAAAATCAACTATACTAAGACTAAAATAGTGTACAATCAACATCTCGTAAAGTAAATATTACAAAGTAAGTGACCATGATGGGTACTCATCGTAGAAGATTGTCAGGAAAAATAAGAGAACGATAGCTGCACATTTACGTGATTACTCTGCTATTCACAATAAGGTGTATGGCAAAGGGTTCGATGAATCACCTTCAAGCTGTCTGTCTACCATTCCACTCTCGCACGGCATGCGGGAGAAACGAGCACTTACATTTTTCTGTGCGAGCTCCAGTTTCTCTTATTTTATCGCGATGATCATTTCTCCCTATGTAGGTGGGTGCCAACAGGATGTTTTCGCAATCGGAAGAGAAAACTGGTGATTGAAATTTCATGAGAAGATCCCGTTGCAACGAAAAACGCCTTTGTTTTAATGATTGCCACTCAAATTCACGTATCATGTCTGTGAACTATCTCCCCTCTTTCGCGATAATACAAAACGAGCTGCCCTTGTTTGAACTTTTTCGATGTCATCCGTCAGTCCCACCTGATGCGGATCCCACAATGCACAGCAATACTCCAGAATAGGACGGACAAGCCTGGTGTAAGCAGTCTCTTTAGTAGACCTGTTGCACCGTCTCCGTGTTCTGCCAATGAATCCCAGTCTTTGGTTTGCTCTACCCACAACATAATCTATGTGAGCGTTCCAATTTAGGTTATTTTTAATTGTAATCCCTAAGTATTTATTTGAATTTACAACCTTCATATTTGTGTGACTCATCGCGTAATCGAAATTTAGCGGATTTCTTTAGTACTCATGTGAATAACTTCACACCTGTCTTTATTCAAGGTCAACTGCCACTTTTTGCGCCATATAGTTATCTTATGTAAATCATTTTGTAATTTATTTTGGTCATCTGATAATTTTACAAGACAGTAAACAATAGCATCATCGGCAAACAATCTAAGAGGGCTACTCGGGTTGTCTCCTATGCCGTTAATATGTATCAGGAACAATACAGGACCTATAACTCTTCCTTGGAGAACTCCGGATACTATTTCTGTTTTACTGGATGACATTCCGTCTATTACTACGAACTGTGACCTTTTTGACAGGAAATCACGAATCCAGTCGCACAGCTGAAGCGATATTCCATAGGCACGCAGTTTGGTTAGAAGACGTTGAGAGGAACAGTGTCGAAAGCCTTCTGGAAATCTAAGAATATGAGCGAGCGGTTGCATATACTTGCTAAATATGGAGCTATCACATCAGCATACTCTGAAAGGAACCTGACTGGTATACAATCTGGACCGGAGGCCTTGCCTATTAAGTGATTTAAGCTGCTTTACTACACCAAGGATATCTACTTCCATGTTTCTCATCTTGGCAGTTGTTCTTGATTGGAATTCAGGAATATTTACTTCGTCGTCTTTGGTGAAGAAGTTTCGGAAAACCGTGTTTAATAACTCTGCTTTAGTGGCAGTGTCTTCAGTGACTTCACCGTTGTTATCGTGTAATGAAGGTATTGATTGCGTCTTGCCACTGGTGTGCTTTATGTATGACCGGAATCTCTTTGGGTTTTCTGCCAGATTCCGAGACAGAGTTTCGTTGTGGAAATTATGAAAACCATCTCGCATTGAAGTACGCGCTAAATTTTGCAAAAGTCGATGCAGAACCGAATGTCGGACTCGCGAACCTTGCAAGCACCAAAACGACATGAAAGGATCTCCATAAGCTGGAACATGCAGGGCGTACTGAAATTCCAAAACCACCCAATTATGTCAGTAGGAACTAAGGAAAGGAAAAGATTGTACCGAAAGCTGAATAGTGAATTAAGGAGAGAAATAGAACAGCAAGGAAGTCATGGCTGAAAAAGAGAGAAACTAGAAAAGGAAGGAAAACATGAAATGATGTGTGGATTAGCTGCTGACCTAGTCCTTGAAGCAAAGAAAAGAGCCAACGTCGCATGGTCCTACGAACACGGCCTCAAATTCCAGGAGCATTACGTATCTCCTCGCAGTCTGCGACAATCCTATTCTGAAGCGATTCTGAGTCAGGCACTGGACACGAATACATGAATGATTTTAAACGGTCTCACAAGTAGAAATCGATAACGTTCAAATCAACGTGAATGTGGAGGTCAAGCAACTGGACCAGCTCCAGTTACCTGTTGATCAGGAAACATTAGACCCAAGTGCTAGCGAGCTGTATGATTGCAGTATGCAGGAGTGCTGACATGAAAGAAGTGAGCTTGTTCACGAATGATCAATGGAGTATCTTCAGAAACATGAGGTATAATGTTTTCCACGAAATTTTTGCTACCTGTGAGATTCAACTAACTGATCACCAATGATACGAGGGTGAGTTAAATGAAAACCTTAAATTTGTAATAACAAATCAAAATTTCGCGCCGTAAGTTGGTAAGCGTGCTACAAACAGCGTGCAGAATGGCCTGTAGGTGGCAGCATAGTGCTGATGTCCACATACCGTCGCAGTATCAGTATAAAGATGGCCGCCCCACTTGCGACTTGCACCAGGGAAGAACAACGTTCTGTTATTCGGTTTTTGCGTAGTGAAGGTGTGAAACCTATTGAAATTCATCGACGAATGAAGGTTTAGTACGGTGATGCATGTTTGTCACAACAGCAAGTCTACGAATGGAGTGACTTCATTGGAAGATGATCCTCGTCCAGATCAGGCACAACGAGTTATGACTCCACAGAACATTGCAGCAGTTGAAGCCATAGTGAAGGAAAACCGCCGAGTGACACTGAATGACATTGCAGCATTTTTACAGATTAGTTTTGATGAAGAGGTACGCCACGCGGTGCATGAATAGTTGCGCGGACTACCAAAAGAATTTTTTTCTACAGGAATTTATGCACTTTGTAAGCGCTGGAGGACTTGCATTGAGCGTGGGGGAGATTATGTTGAAAAGTGATACAGCTTTGTACCACTTCTGCACAATAAATAATATTTAAAAAAATATTTAAGATTTTCATTTGACTCACCCTTGTACATGTTGAAGGAGAGCAGCACTTGGTGACGAGGTGAGACAATCGCATGTGGTCTTTCATACGCCCATACTTGCTGATTTTGGAAGCTTGTAATGCCATTATAACATATACTTTTCGAAACTAGCGGAAAAATGCTCCAACCGGAGCATGAAAAATGCGAATAGGCTCCTCTTTATTAAAAGTGGGATAGCAGCTACCTCATTCCACTTTCCTTAGTGCTTTTAAAAATGTTCACAAAAATTGTCGCATGCGATCATATTCACGTTCTTTTTAACGTGCAACTCACCTCCCACAACCACAAGCTGCCCTAGCTGTAACTCTCTCACACCTATTAGTCCATCACTGCAAGTCACTCATGCCCATCCACTCCTAACTGCCCATTCTCAGACACTCATTCGGCCGAACTCATTGCCACTATCTCTTTGTGGCTCTCCAACTGTCACTGGCTCCTGTCCCATAGTCAGTCGCCTTCGTTCTGTCCTACCACTACTGTGTCTGATCACTGTCACTGCCTCCTTCTTGTTTTCTCTTACCACTACTCTTTCATTCATTCCTTCCCACTGCTGCTGCCTCTTCTCACTGTCCCTATCTGCCACTTCCCCTTTGTCATTGTCATAGACCCTGTATCTCATTAGCGCTGGCTCTCACCCACGTCCACTTTCTCCTTCTCTTTATTCCTCTCCCACTGGCACAGTCTCCTCTACTCCTAGCATTGGTCTCTCTCTGTCTACTACGTTCCGCTGCCACTGTGTCCCTCTCTTTCTCTCACACTGTCTTGTCTCCTTCGCTCAGTCTGAACCACAACCATTGCCTACTATTTTCCAGTATTTATTGCTTCTGCGTCTCATTCCTGGAGCCATTGTTTCCTTCTCTTTCAGCACAAAAAAACGCGAATATATTCAAATGCTAACATTTTTGCGAAAATTTTTTAAAGTGCTGAGGAAGGCAGAACGAGGCAGACAGTACTCCACTTTTCAATCAGAGTATTTTAATAAAGAGGACCATGTTCACTTTATTAAAAACTGGACCATATTCGCTTTTTTTGTGTTTCGGTAGGAGCATTTTTCCGACGGTTCCCTTCTTTTCCCTGCCACAACAGGGCATGTCACTCATATGAAAAGAACTTGATGGGTCAGTAAAATTTTGATAGTTTATTTATGTGAAATTGAAATAACGCAAACATAATATCAATCAGTTTATTTAATTTTTATGTGTGTGAGTGTAGTTACTTTGAACATGTGTGTATGGGAAAGGGATAAAGATACCAAGAATTTCCGGAGTGGGAAGGAGCGCCTGGTCCCCGGCACGAATCTGCCTGGCGGACTTGTGTCGAGGTCCGGTGAGCCGGCCAGTCTGTGGATGGTTTTTAGGCGGTTTTCCATCTGCCACGGAGAAGGCGGGCTGGTTCCCCTTATTCCGCCTCAGCTACACTATGTCGGCGATTGCTGCCCAATTAAGTTCTCCACGTACGCGTACACCACCATTACTGTACCACGCAAACATAGGGGTTACACTCGTCTGGTGTGAGACGTTCCCTGGGGGGGTCCACCAGGGGCCGAACCACACAATAACCCTGAAAGAGTGATTCGGTGTGGGGCGGTGGAGGGGTGAAGTGGACTGCGGTAGTCGTCGTGGGGTTGCGGACCACTCTCCATCGTTTCTAGGTCCCCGGTTAACATACAATACAATACAATACCAAGAAAATTTTTAAAGATGTTCGAGATCGGGATCTTAGAAATATATCGTAAACAGTCCGGCCATTTGCTGTGCACAGCCGTCTTGGAATGCTCAGCTGGGGTTTGGTACCAAAAACTAATGTTCTCAACAATATTTTAAGCCAAGAGGTAATACAATTTTGACAAATTGTACCCTCACAATTCAGCAAATGGATCATCCTTTAATTCATGACGGGTGAACCCGTCAATTTAAATCAGGTATGTCACGGATATAGCCGGCGTCATCAATCACCAATCAATTTATTTAATTATTTTTACGTGCGTATTCTACTTTCACAAGCAGCGTAACTTCGTATCTTGGAGATGGATTAAGGGATCAAGACGATTTTGACAGTAGTTCGAGATCTGGATCTTGCAGTGCATAGCGGTCCTGGAATCCGCGGCTGGGGTTTGGTCCGCCGCTGATGGAGAAAAATGGGATTTTATCGGAAATCGCCCATGAATTTACGAAGATCCATAATTCACACACTCATACAGTCACGGACATACCTGACAGTTTAATTAAATCATGGGTTTATCACGGGTATACCCATCACCAGTGAATCTATTTAGTTTTTACGCACATATTTTACGTGTACGAGTAGGGTAACTTTGAACCTCCGTATCTTGAAAAATGGAGAAAGATATCAAGCAAATTTTCCTGGTTGTTCGAGAACGGTATCTTAGGAATGTGTCTTAAAAATTTCAGCTATTTGCTGTGCATAGCAGTCTTGCAATCCTCGGCGGGCTTTTGGTCCGCCGGTGACAGCGAAAATATAGTAAAGAAAACCTTTTTCGGGGATTTTACGAGGAACCGCCATGGTACTAATGCTGGCTGCATAAGATCCCAACAAACCCACCGTAGACCACTTCAAATGCAAAAAGAACTAACTGATTTGCTCATTTGCCAAAGCAGGAGGAAGTGTGTAATATTCATACTTTGACACTGCCCGGCAGGATAGTGATATTAGGAAGATCCTTCTGTTGGGTATACAAATGTTCCCTAAACCTAGGGCTATCCAAAACACCTGACCTTACCTTTTTATCGCCAACAGAACCAGAGATATGAGCACCGGAAAATCCCGTTTTTGTGTGCGGTGTTTTATAAAATATCGGTAAGCATGCTATCGCTTGCACACCGATGCTAGAAAATCCGCGTTACCTCTGACATTGGTCAGAGATTAGCGAACGATGCAGAAAAATCGATGGTGCCAATACTGAAATGATTTGCTGGCCACTCAAGAATAATATAAAATTAATTACGGGCCTTGTAGAATCCCACTCATTCTTAGTTTGAGGAAGGTGCAGTTGTTTTAATAGAAAGACATCTGATGCTCCGTAGCAATGAGAAATATTCAAATGCTAAAGTGAGAAACCGTGTACCACGTTCTTATCGTATTCCTTCCAGTTCAAAGACTAAGAATAATTGTATCAAGCGACGGTCAGTAATAAGATTCAGAAATAATATTATATAATCGAATTACACCTTATCCGCAACGGCAGTTACACGAGATGAGAATTCAATGCTCATATTAAATACGGCAAACGTAGCACATGCTGCCTTATCCATTAGTTCAAAGATTATTTTTCATTGTAATAACATTAAAAAGAATTTAATTTTTGACCAGCCGCGGGGCAGGCAAGAGTAAAATCGGTTCTTTCGTTAGACAGAAATTCGATCATACCATCTCGTGCGAACTGTGCTTCATCTGTGACAAACACAAGTTCGGACATGCAGCACCACCGACGGAAGATAACTCGTGCAGGGTAATATGCTGGTGACGGGGCCAGTACACGTTGCAAATGATAAGGATTCAACTGTTGCTATTACAACAGCCTCCAGGCATTCGTATGAGGAACATTCACTTGGAGCGCTAACCTTCGTATGCTAATAGAAGCCAGAATCCCATCCTCTACATCTAGAGTTGTAGATCTTGGTCGTCCAGTCTCCGAACTGCGAGAAATAAACTTCCCTTGAGCCCACAGACGGCGATGGAGACGATCAAATGTCTTCCGATCTGGACATCTTCGTTGCACATATCAAACGCGTTGCCGCGCGGAATTAGCCGAGCGGTCTCAGGCGCCGCAGTCATGGACTGTGCGGCTGGTCCCGGCGGAGGTTCGAGTCCTCCCTCGGGCATGGGTGTGTGTGTATTTGTCCGTAGGATAATTTAGGTTATGCAGTGTGTAAGCTTAGGGACTGATGACCTTAGCAGTTAAGTCCCATAAGATTTCACACACATTTGAACATTTTGTCGAACGCCAAACAAAACACTCTGTGTATTCTTCCCTTGTGGAATTAACTGTCCTCTTAACACCGTCTGTCGCGGCAAATTTCTGTGGTAAAGAAACGTTTCGGCGAACATAATTGTTTTGAAGACCACAGAGTAGGTGGGGACAAAGCCCTGCAGCAACTTTTTGAATTGACTGCCATCGATTTTGTAGTTGACCACCAGGTGGCAGCTTTGTCTTATTGTAAGTTATTGTTTCATGAAAGTTCGTCCCGGTAGGACGCTCCAGAAGTAATTTAAATGGCTCTAAGCACTATGGGACTTAACATCTGGAGTCATCAGTCCCCTAGACTTAGAACTACTTAAACCTAACTAACCTAAGGACATCACACACATCCATGCCCGAGGCAGGATTTGAACCTGCGACCGTAGCAGCAGCGCGGTTCCGTGCTGAAGCCCCTAGAAACGCTCGGCCACAACGACCGGCTCCAGAAGTGAGAAAATAAGTCTGTTTTCTACTACTTACATGTAACTTTTTTGATGTTTCACTTGAATATTGTAGGCAGGCCGAAGTGGCCGTGCGGTTAAAGGCGCTGCAGCCTGGAACCGCAGGACCGCAACGGTCGCAGGTTCGAATCCTGCCTCGGGCATGGATGTTTGTGATGTCCTTAGGTTAGTTAGGTTTAACTAGTTCTAAGTTCTAGGGGACTAATGACCTCAGCAGTTGAGTCTCATAGTGCTCAGAGCCCTTTTAAACCATTTTGAATATTGTACAACGAAGAATTTGAAAGAAGAAGCAACGAATTACTCGTTCACACCACTGCATTTATGCTTCAATTCTGCGTGGAAATAATTGTTCCGGTTGGTCATCAAAATCAACAATGACGAATTTGTCAGGAAATGACGAAATAGGACAAATCACCATAGGTGTTTTGGGGTAAAACCCCACAGCTCCGGCAATGCGGAGAAAACTCTTCAATGATAACCCAGCAAAGGATGAACCTGGGTCTCTTGCTTACTAGGCAGGGGCGTTAGCCACTAAATCACCTTGGCGTGGCAAGCGGCGATATTCAACACACACTGTGTGAGAGTATCTGAAGATTTAGCGGAAACGTTCTGGAAAAGTAATGAAATTTGTTCATCTAACGTCGACAACCAATAAAGAACGAATGGAAGAAGAATGCATGGGAAAAGGAAAGCTTGTTACTGAGAAAGAACGACGTGCCAAAGAAAACGCGAGCTATACGAACAAACGATGTAAGCTAATTTCTTTACATCGGTGGCAAAAAAAGGAAGAAAACAAATCAAACAGCCAGTTTATTACTCTTCAGATTTCTCAAATCACGACAGTACCTATGATGTAGATATGGACTTGCTGTTTGACGAAGATGTATACGAATAAGAAGAACCTTACAAAGTTAATTACTTACTAGGTACCTAGATAGCTTAGACTCAATAAGTCAACGCTTTCAGATTACCCTACCAACTTCCTTTCGTCCAGAATAAAGACCCGCACTGGTGGGCTTTTACTCCGTTTTGTGGAGTAAAACTAAATTGTAAAATTCTTTGCAATTAATAATAACAAAGAGCTATGATCTGGATGGATTAGAAGTAAGAACACAGCCGATGCCTTCAGTTTGAAATCGCGGAAAAATCTACCCCACGTTGGCAACAATATATCTATATCTGGATCCCGCTGCAGCTACTGCCCGGTCTGGGTGCTAACGAATCCTCTCCATTTGGCTCGGTCTTCAAAAATGGCTCTGAGCACTATGGGACTTAACTTCTGAGGTCATCAGTCCCCCATAGCTTAGAACTACTTAAACCTAACTAACCTAAGGACATCACACACACCCATGCCCGAGGCAAGATTCGAACCTGCGACCGCAGCGGTCGCGCGGTTCCAGACTGTAGCGCCTAGAACCGCTCGGCCACCAGGCCGGCGGCTCGGTCTTCCCACCACTTTTCTTCCTCCACTTGCTGCCAGGTCACACCTCTCCTTTCCACAGATATTCTCCCGTTTCCCACCGTGGTCTTGGGGACCTCTAGGTTTTTTTCCAGCCATCTTTAGTTCTTCCATAATTTTGGGGAGTCTCTGCCCATAGATCCTCTTAACATGCCCTTACCATCTTAATCTCTTTTTTCAATTTCTTCCCTGATACTTTCTTGTTTAAGGTCCTTTCTGATACCTACGTTCCTTACTCTGTCCATTCTGAGAAATTGCATTTCCCTTGCTTGCAGTCTGCTCCAGTCCCTTTCTGTCATTGTCCATGTTTCTCCTCCATAGGTGACAATAGCGAGGTAATAACTCTTATACATATGCAGTTTTGCTTTTTCTGAAACTTCCTTATCCCAAATCAGGTGTTTTATTGTTTGGTAGAAATTGCCACGCTTCTGTAACCACCTATTTATTTCGTTGATTACTCTTCCATCACTAGATATTTCACTCCCTAAGTAAATGAAACAGTCCATCACTTTGAGAGGTTCTCCATTGAAAGTAATATTTCTGTTGATCCCTTTGTCTCTTCTAAATACCATTACTTCACTCTTATCTTTATTTATTTTTAATCCATACCTTTTCATTATTTCCTCCCACATTTCAAGTTGTAACTATACATCTACCTCTTTATCGTCCCATATTACCATATCATCTGCAAAAATCATCTTTTTGTCTTTTTCTTTTACTGTATCTTTAACTGCCCTATTCATTTCCTCCATCACAACATTAAAAATTGCAGGAGATAAATACTTCCTTGTTTAAGTCCATGTCTTATTTCGAAGTATTCAGAGTTCCCCAATGATGTTCTAATTCTACAATTGTGTCCTTACATTGTCTTTATTACATTAATGTATCCATCTTCTATATCTGTTTTATTCATTTCTTCCCAGAGTCTTTCCCTGTTAACTGAGTCATATGCCTTTTCTATGTCTATAGAAACCATTATCACCCTTTTGTTACACTCCCAACTTTTTTCCATCAGTTGACGGATACAAAATATCAGGTCGATTGTGCTTCTTCCTTTCCTAAACTCATGCTGTTCCTCACTCAGCTCCTTTTCTATCTTTTCACTTATTCGATTTAGTAAAATTCTTTCAAAAATCTTGACTGTATGTCTCATTAGCGTTATTCCTCTGTAGTTTTTACAAAGTCTTTTATTGCCTTTGTTGAAGATGGGAACAATGTCTCCTCTTCTCCAATTGTACTGTTTCTCCACACACTTGATAATACTCTATACAGCCACTGCGTTCCCATTGGACCTGATGCCCTTATCATGTCCACTGATACTTCATCAGGTCCTGGGGCTTTCCTCCCCATTCGTCTTCTTCACAACTGTTTCCATTTCTTCTCGTGTAATTTGTCGTAATTCTGCTTCACAACTTCTCTCAATTTCTCCGTTATTTGTTATTTCCTCGCGTACCTGCTCCTCAGCGTTTAATAATTTCTTAAAATGTTCTTTCCAGAGATCTTTTTTGTTCCCTGGATCTTCAATCACAGTAGCATCCTCCGTTTACATCTTTACTGGTACTTCAGAAGCCTTCCTTTTATTTTTCATCATTTTATAGAACATTTTCTTACTGCTCTTCACATCTTCTTCAAGTTTTTTTTTTTTTTTTTTTTTTTTTTTTTTTTTTTTTGTAAACTCTTTCCATGCCTTTTTCCTTGCTGTTTCCACTGTTTCTTTACACTTCTTCTTTTCCCCTATATATCTTTTGTGGTCTTCGTCATTTTTAGTTTTCCACCACTTTCTCCATGCTCCATTTTTTCAAAAATGGTTCGAATGGCTCTGAGCACTATGCGACTTAACTTCTGAGGTCATCAGTAGCCTATAACTTAGAACTAATTAAACCTAACTAACCTAAGGACATCACACACATCCATGCCCGAGGCAGGATTCGAACCTGCGACCGTAGCGGTCACGCGGTTCAAGAGTGAAGCGCCTAGAACCGCACGGCCACAACAGCCGGCTCCATTTTTTCTTCTGACTGCTTGGATTGTGGTATCATCCCACCAACTTGTCTGTTTTACTTTTTACTTTCCAGATGTTCTACCACATACTTTTTGTGCTGCTTCGACTAAAGGGTCTTTGAATAAACTCCATGCTTTGAAATTTTTGTGTGATTAATTCTCTATACTTCTCAGCACTTTCACTCCTATTTCCAATCCCATATCCTCATCACTTTCTACTGTTTTCTATTTTTCACACACTGATTCATTTTCCATTGTCCCACCAGTAATCTATGGTCCCCATCTGCGCTCGCACTTGGAATTACCTTCACATTTGTTACTTTCTCTCCCCATTCCCTATCACTAGAATATAATCAATTACACTCTTGGTTCTTCCATACTAATTGTATCTAGTGATAACATGACTTTCTCTCTTCATAAACCAGGTGTTTGCTGTTTTCATCCCATTCCTCTGGCATAAATCCAGGAGTCTTTCCCCTTCTTCATTGCACACTGGACTCGCATTCGGGAGGACGACGTTTCAATCCCGCGTCCGGCCATCCTGATTTAGATTTTCCGAGATTTTCCTAAATCGCTTCAGGCAAATGCCGGGATGGTTCCTTTGAAAGGGCACGGCCGACTTCCTTCCCTAAACCGATGATTAGGGAAAACAACAGAACCAATCTTATTCATTTCTGCCTCCATATCCAAAACATCCTAACACTTGCTCAAATCCCTTTCTGTCTTTGCCTACCTGTGCGCTGGCCACAATATTAGAAAAAATTAAAATTGCCTGGCTGTAAGCCCATCTACTCTAACTCGGAAACCAATCACTTCCAGGCACATGTTATGATAAACTTTTTTTATTGTCTGTATATGACGAAATGAAATTATGTCCACCATTCCATGCTTCGACGTTCTTTATTTGAATTATAAGGTATGGTACAGTCCCGCAGTATTGGCCTACTTTAGATCTTCAGCAATGAAGCTTTCTACGTCGAATACAGTCGCCGTTTTCCCCGTAGTCAAATACGGACAGAAGTCCTTTACTGTACTGTATACTATTGATAAACAGTGGGCAGTTGGCAGAGACAATAGAGCCGCTGAGTTGGCAATGTGTACAGAAGCACCTGCAAACAGTGACGCACAGTGGCAAGCAGGCTGAAGCGGCGATTCGCTTTAACATGTTCCACGACGGCTGCAGTGAGCCAAAGGCAGCGTCCCGTCTAACAGCACGCATATGGCTCAATATAAAACCAACTTTTTCGGCTTTCTTCAGTGTAAATGGCCCTTACAGCTTTTCGTGGCGCTGTAGAAGACTCCGCGACCGTAATTTGACATAACACGCTAGTGGCATAAAATAATGTTAAGGCCATTTTAGACGATCAAACGATTCGTCAGATTTCGAGCGTTTGTCAAATTATTTGGCAGTGCGCAACTGTGTCTGACATATTTGTCGAACAAAAACTGTGTTTGACGTGTTTGAGAGAAATAAGGATTAAAGGCGGATAGGACGTCAAACGGGCCGACTTGGAGCAGGGGAGGCACCACAGGACATGACAATTTCCACTGTCTATACTTTTACAAATAAATTTATAAAACTTTGTCAGCATGACCAGGAAGGATTCCGAATTCACACTCTTAGCAGTGCGAGTTCGAAAATATAATGAAATAATTTTTTTACATGTGAAATTTCATCATTTTTTTCACTTACTGATGGCAGCATTTGTTGCTATAGGTACACTCTTCTTCATAAGTAAGAGAGATTCTTCGATGAATTTTGCACAGCATACAAACCATACCTAAAGGTGTATGAAACTCTAGAATTTTCCAAATCTATTAAAAACTGTGGTAAAAATTGAGGTAATTAACTACAAATTTTTTTTTCTAAACATGAAGTTTAAAATACAACAGCTCATTCGTTTTTTCATAAATTAAATAAATTCTAGATTTTCATACACCTGTAAGTATGGTATATATGCTGTGCAAAATTCATCGAAGAATCTCTCTAATTTATGAAGAAAAGTGTACCTATAGCAACAAATGCAGGCATTAGTAAGAGAAAAAAATGATGATATTTCGCACGTAAAAAAAAAAATTATTTTGTTATGTTTTCGAACTTCCACTGCAATGGGTGTGAATCCTGAATCCTTCCTGGTGATGCTGACAAAGTTTTATGAATTTATTTGTAAAATTATAGACACTGGAAATTAAAATATTCTGTGATGCCGCTCCTGCTCCAAGACGGCCCGTTTGACGTCCTACCCCCCCTTAAATACCGATATGATTTTTTTAAGCTTGCATTTGTCAAACAAAATCTAGTGGCTTGCCAGATTTCTCAGATGGCAGACCATATATATATATATATATATATATATATATATATATATATATATATATATATGGGCAAGAATAAAAGTTTACAAGCTATTACGAAAATTAAGACGATATATATATATATATATATATATATATATATATATATATACGGGCAAGAATAAAAGTTTACAAGCTATTACGAAAATTAAGACGATTTGTGTTACTTTAAAGAGATTCAACTACAAATTTTAAATTTTCGACAGCTGCCCCTGTTGCCATGTATCTCAAAGTTACAGATAATCTTTCAACAAGTGGAATAGATTTTCGCATAACTCCTGGCCTTTGTCCCGCTTCTTCACAGGGTTGCATGTGGATTTAGCGATGTTAGTGGTAGAGACTGGCCGGATGGCCCTCCTGTGCCCTCCACAGCGAAGATGTCCAGATCAGAAGACATTTGAATGTCTCCAACGCTATATGTGCGCTCAAGGGAAATCTACTTCCCGCAGTTTGCAGAGAGGACGACCAAGATCTGCAACACTAGATGTAGAGGATGTGATTCTGGATTCTGACAGTATACGAAGATTAGCGCTGCAATTGAATGTTTCTCATACGAGTACCCGGAGGCTATTGTAAGAGAAACAATTGAATCCTTATCATTTGCAACGTGTACAGGCCCTGTCACCAGCATATTACCCTGCACGAGTTATCATCCGTCAGCGATTCTTGCAGTAAAGTGCTACAAGTCCCAACTTTCTTTTCGTATTTTTCACGGATGAAGCAGAGTTCACTCGAGATGGTATGATCGTATTTTTCTATGTAGAAAGAACTGATTTTACCCTCGCCTATCCGGTGGCACACAGCTAGTCATGAGTTTAATTCTTTTGAATATTATTACAACAAAAGATAATCCTTGAACTAATGGATAAAGCAGAAAGTGCTTCGTTTGCCATATATAATATGAACATTAAATTCTCGTCAGGTGTAACCGCCGCTACAGATAAAGTGTAATCCGATTTTATAATATTATTTCTGAATTTATTCTGAATCTTATTAATGACCACCAGTTTATACAATTATTCATATTCTCTGAACCGGAAAGAATGCAATATGGACGCGATACACGATTTCTCACTTTAACACTTAATCATTTTTTATTGTTGCGAAGGATCAGATGTCTTTGTATTAAGAGGACTGCCGTCTTCCAGAAATTAAGAATGAGTGGGACTCTACGCAAATAAAAAAAAAAATTTGCATCCCAGAACTCCTGCAGATAGACGTTGACTGTGGATATTGGATCACAGACACAGTCCCCTTGACTGTTCAGAAATGTCACTAAACTCGCCAAAAAATGTAGACACAGTCCCCATGACTGTTCAGAGATGCCACTAAAGCCGCCAAAAAATGTAAACAACCATGCATGAGCAGGGTCTACTAGACGGAGGGGGTCCGACAGCTGATCAATTCCAGTCATTCCACCAGGAAGTAGGTACACGGCTCGTGTTGTCTGTAGTTTAACCATGCCTAGACAGTCAATACCGCGGTTCGAACGCGTCCGCATTGTTACTTTGAGCCAGGAAGGGCTCTCAACAAGGGAAATGTCCAGGCGTCTCGGAGTGAACCAAAGCCATGTTGTTCGGACGTGGAGCAGATTCAGAGAGATAGGAACTGTCGATGACATGCCTCGCTCAGGCCGCTCAAGTGCTACTACTGCAGCGAATGACCGCTACCTACGGATTATGGCTCGGAGGAACCCTGACAGCAACGCCACCATATGGATAGTGCTTTTCGTGCAGCCACAGGATGTCGTGTTACGACTGAAACTGCGCAAAAGGCTGCATGATACGCAAATTCACTCCCGACGTCCATAGCGAGGTCCATATTTGTAACCACGACACCAGGCAGCGCGGTACAGATCCGAATGGACCACTCAGGACTGGCATCACGTTCTCTTCGCCGATGAGTGTCGCATATGCCTTCAAGCACACAACCGTCGGAAACGTGTTTGGAGGCAACCCGGTCAGGCTGAACGATTTAGACACACTGTCCAGCGAGTGCAGCAAGGTGGAGGTTCCCTGCTCTTTTGGGGTGGCATTAAGCGGGGCCGACGTACGCCGCTGTGTGGCTGTACGATACGTGACAGCCGTCCTCTGACCCATAGTGCAACCATATCGGCAGCATATTGGCGAGGCATTCGTCTTCATGGATGACAATTCGCGCCCCCATCGTGCACATCTTATTAATGACTTCCTTCAGGATAACGACATCGTTCGACTACAGTGGCGAGCATGTTCTCCAGACATGAACCCTATCGAACGTGCCTCGGATAGATTGAAAAGGGCTGTTTATGGACGAAGTGACCCACCAACCACTCTGCGGGATCTACGCCGAATCGCCGCTGAGGAGTGGGACAATCTGAACCAACAGTGCCTTGATGAATTTGAGGATTGTATGCCACGACGAATACAGGCATGCATCAGTCAACAGGACATGCTACTGGGTATTATAGGTACCGGTGTGTACAGCAATCGGGACCACTACCTCTGAAGGTCTCGCTGTATGTTGGTACAACGTGCAATGTGCGGTTTCCATGAGTAATAAAAAGGGTGGAAATGATGCTTATGTTGATCTCTATTCCAATTTTCTGTACATGTTACGGAACTCTCGGAACCGAGGCGATGCAAATTTATTTTTAATGTGTGTACAAGGGCCGTAATTAATTTCTTATTATTCATGAGTGTCCTGGAAGTCATGTCTGTATTCACGCCATCGATTTTACAGCATCGTTTTCTAATATCTGACCAACGCCAGATGTAACCCTAATTTTCTGGTATCGCTACGCACCCCGTCTGTTTACGTCTAGTGCTATCCCATGTGAAAGTGCGAGAACACTTTAGAAAGTCAGAGTATTTGCGAATCGTGTAACTGAGGCGAGACGTGGATATCAGCCCAGTACCCTCCTAGTCGGATGAGGGAAACCGCCTAAAAACCAGATCCAGGCGTCGTCGTTAATCTGTTGGGCGGATTCGATCCGGAGGCTGCGTGCCTCCTCGAATCCCGGAAGCAACGTCTTCTTTTTTAATACAGGGATAAAATAATTAAAAGTGTGACAGCCCGTAGAAGAAAACTCATGTAATAATTAGGTGTTGTGCGTAATATTTCCTTTAGCAGATTTGTGGGGTATATTTATGTCTCAGTTTCAACCGTTCCTAGGACCAGCGTCTAGTTTTCATTTTTTTTTTCTTCTTCTTCTTTTTACTCAGTGCTAAAGTCAATGTAAGAAATGCTTTGTCTGCACTATCGGCCACTCACACTTATCCCAAAATACTTGCAAAAGCGAAGTGACCAAGCTAATGGATTAATTGTGGGTAGGCTCACATATATTTTTATACAGGAGATCCGCGCTCGATACTTCTTGGTAGCAAAGATATCAACCTCGTTTTCTTTAAATTTCTCATCACTTGTAAGTTGTTTAGGCAGGTTTTTTTCCTATGACAAATGTGCAAAAAGAGCTTACACTATCACTTGTTACTGAATTACAAAGGCAATTTGTAATTCTTTTAAGGGCGCTCATACTTTTTTCAGAAAAAGCTGTAGTGACTGAAAATGTAAGAGCCGATTTGATTAGCTTTGTTACCTCGTTATAAATACACTGACGGAAAAAATCGCAACTCCAAAATACAATAATGTAAAGTAATGTAATTTGTGGAATACATTGTCTAGGTGACATATTTAAATAATTAACATTGCAAGATCACAAGATAATGTAAAAGCGAGATAAGCAGTTGGAAATGTGAAATGCTGGTACATTGCACTGGGGTGACGAAAGTCATGGGATAGCGATATGTACACGTATTGATATCGGTAGTATCGTGTACAGAAGGTATAAAAGGGCAGTGCATTGGCAAAGCTATCGTTTGTACTCAGGCGATTCGTATAAAGGCGTTTCCGACGTCATTATGGCCACACGACTGGAATTAACTGGCTTTGAACACGGAATGGTAGTTGGAGCCAGATGCATGGGACTTTCCATCTCGTAAATCGCCAGGGAGTT
The DNA here is from genome assembly GCF_021461395.2 of Schistocerca americana. NCBI lineage: Eukaryota > Metazoa > Arthropoda > Insecta > Orthoptera > Acrididae > Schistocerca > Schistocerca americana. The sequence continues at coordinate 266,514,999 of NC_060121.1, read as the reverse complement.
CAGTATTCCGAGATTCACATTGTCAAGAGCGAGCCGGGAATACCAGATTTCGGACAACGTAGTGGCCGACGGCCTTCACTTAACGACCGATAGCAACGACGTTTGCTTACAGTTATCAGTGCTAACAGACAAACAACACTGCGTGGAATAACCGCAGAAATCAGTATAGGTCGTACGACGAACGTATCCATTAGGACAGAGCTGCGAAATTTGGCGTTAATGGGCTATGGCAGCAGACGACCGACGCGAGTGCCTTTGCTACCAGCACGATATCGCCTGCAACGCCTCTTGTGGGCTGGTGACCATTTTGGTTAGACCCTACACGACTGGAAAATCGTGACCTGGACAGATGAGTCCCAATTCCAGTTGGTAAGAGCTGATGGTAGGGTTCATATACTGCGTAGACTCCACGAAGCCATGGAGCCGAGCTGTCAACAGGGCAGTCTGCAAGCTGGTGGTGTCTGTCTGTTTACGTGACATGAACTGGATTCTCTGGTGCTACTGAGCCGACCATTTACTGGAAATAGTTATGTTCGGCTACACGGATACCATTTTCAGCCATTATTTAACTTCATGCTATCAAACAACCAAGGAATTTTTATGGATGATAATGGGCTGTGTCACCGGGTCACAGTTGTTCGCGACTTGTTTGAAGAATATTCTGGACAGTTCGAGCGAACGAGCGAATGATTACGACACCCAGATCAGTGTCAAGGATATTGAACGGTAGTTTTGTGGATCACTTGCATTAGCCTTGTTGTAGACGGGAATGACCTGTGCTTTCTTCCAACTACTGGGCATGATATTTTGTTCGAGGGAGGTTCTAGGCGCTGCAGTCCGGAACCGCGGGACTGCTACGGTCGCAGGTTCGAATCCTGCCCCGGGCATGGATGTGTGTGGTGTCCTTAGGTTAGCTAGGCTTAAGTAGTTCTAAGTTCTAGGGGACTGATGACCCAAGATGTTAAGTCCCATAGTGCTCAGAGCCATTTGAACCATTTTTTGTTCGAGGGACCAACGATAGATTGTCAGAAGAGGGGTTAACTGAGCCGCAAATTCAGTATGAATCAGTGATTCCATCTGACTCTGGAGATTTCTTCAATTTTAACGATTCCAGCTCTTTCTCAACACCTCTGATGCTAATACTGATTTCAGTCATCCTTTTAGTGGTACGAGGATTTAACTGGGACAATTTTCCTGTGCTTTTCTTTGTGAAAGAACATTTGAAAACAGAGTTACGCGTTTCAGCTTTTGCTTTGCTACCATCAATTTCAGTTTCTGTATAATTCGCTAGAGAATGGACATTGACTTTGATACGACCATAATTTCTTTGGTTTTGTGAAAGATCGTTTGGCAATATTCTGCTACAGTAGTCACTGAAGGTTTCACGCATTGCACTCTTGACAGCCAAACGCGTTTCACTCAGCACCTCGCTCTGTTTTACACCTATTTTGCAGTACTCTCTGTGCGTCCCATGGTGGGTCCCATTATGAACTGTTCTTCTACTGGATACATATCTATCAAGTGCATAGTCAACTATATAGAGTTCCTCTATACGCTCATGCCCTGTGCTGAAAGTTTCAAGTTCCTCATTTAGATACGACGCTACTGATTTTTATCTTGTTTTCTGATCACATACAAGTTTCTGCTAGTTTTAGTTGTCCTTCGTACTTTGACAATCATTGTTGCAACAATTGCGTCATGGTCACTGATATTAGTTTCGATGTGAACATCCTTAAAGAGGTTAGCTCTATTTGTTGCAATTAAGCTCAATATACCTCCATCATGACAGGACACTGAACAAGCAACTTTAAATTAAACCTGCTGATCTGTTGAGCTAAAAAGTACTAATTTCCTATAAAAACCGTAGCAAATTCACAAAACGAGATTTCTAATAAGGCAACAGAAAAACTTGTAGTAAAAGTTACTAGCTTTCTCGAGGTTAATTGTAGTCGCTAACAAAGCCGAAAATAGAGTTAATTTACGATGAATGTAGATAATATATACTTATCTTTAAGGGATAACTATATATAACACGATATGTTAGGTACAATACCTGCTACAGTAACTAAATCACAAACGCCGATTTACAACAAAGTACATTGTGCTCAGGACAATGGTTAACCTCCGAAAATTCTCAAAAATGTCCGTTTATTTGGGATGATATGCAGTGAAATTCGGAGTGATCTATTCTTTGGCGGTAACTGCTAATTTGGCACGAGATAACTTATCCAAAAGACTTGTACCGGTCACTTACGAAAATGTAGTTTTGTAAGCGTATGATAATTCCAAAAAAATAACCTGTTTCTCACGTTATTATACAATGGAACTGGCGAACGACTGTTTTGAACGAGGATAGGTCTACTGATCTCAAAAATTTGAAAGAGCATAAGTTTAAGACTACAACTGACGACAACAGTACGAGTTTATCGTGGCACTCGCGAATGCTTGAAATTTCACAGTATAAAGGGATATTGATACAATCAGTGATACGTAGATGACATTTTGATTATATACAATGGCACTAATGAAGAAGTAGATCAACTGTTCAATTTGTTCAACAACCTCCATGAAAAAATTAGTTTCACGTGTGAGTTACAAAATGAAACGCCGCGAATTAAATTTCCTAGATCTGAAGTTGTCGATAATAGAGAATAAAATAATTTTCGACATTTTTCGAAAACCCACTAGTACTGATCACACCGTACCTGCAGACTCGACACACCCTCAATCTCATAAGAAAGCTTTCTTTCATTCAGCAATTCACCGTGCAGTGGTTACTCCCTTATCACCAGAAAAACTGCAGAAAGAAATTGATGTAATTAAGACAATAGCATTTAATATCGGCTATGAACCCTCACTAGTGGAAAACATCCTTAAAGAAAAAACTAAAGAAAGAGTCACCACTTTAGGTACTGGTCAAACTAATAATAATGATAAAAAGTACATCTCAATACCTTTTTTAGGTAACATATTGTATAGTATTCAGCGTCTGTTAACTAAAAAATACGGCTACAAGGTTGCTTTCTCCACACATAGTAATCTACAAAAAAATTTAATTCATAATCTAAAACCTTCAAACGAACCTTTACGTGGCTCAGGGGTATATAAAATTTCCTATGATACATGTCCAGCATTTTATATTGGACAGACAGGCAGAGCTTTCAACGTAAGATACAAAGAACATGCTTTAGGCAAAAAAGGCACTAATGTGCACAATTCAACATTTGCAGAACATCTTTTCATAACAGGCCATAACTCCAAAGAATTAAACGAAATGACAATTCTGCATAAAGAAAAGAAAGGGAGAAAACTTGATGTCTTGGAAGAACTTGAAATTTTCAGGCACACACCAAATAAAGATGACATGTTGAATGAACAATTACAGTTGAAAAATAGAAATTTCTTTAATGCTTTTAAACCAGTTCTCTCAGTTTTATGGCACTTAACATCCAGGTTCTCTCCTCCTTTTCAGAAACATTATTTTACCTCTGTTAAGTTACGCTCATTACTAACACATCAGATGAACCCTGTGCCCTAGTTATGCAAGCTTTCTTTTCAAATTTTGTGTCATACACTCCTGGAAATGGAAAAAAGAACACATTGACACCGGTGTGTCAGACCCACCATACTTGCTCCGGACACTGCGAGAGGGCTGTACAAGCAATGATCACACGCACGGCACAGCGGACACACCAGGGACGGCGGTGTTGGCCGTCGAATGGCGCTAGCTGCGCAGCATTTGTGCACCGCCGCCGTCAGTGTCAGCCAGTTTGCCGTGGCATACGGAGCTCCATCGCAGTCTTTAACACTGGTAGCGTGCCGCGACAGCGTGGACGTGAACCGTATGTGCAGTTGACGGACTTTGAGCGAGGGCGTATAGTGGGCATGCGGGAGGCCAGGTGGACGTACCGCCGAATTGCTCAACACGTGGGGCGTGAGGTCTCCACGGTACATCGATGTTGTCGCCAGTGGTCGGCGGAAGGTGCACGTGCCCGTCGACCTGGGACCGGACCGCAGCGACGCACGGATGCACGCCAAGACCGTAGGATCCTACGCAGTGCCGTAGGGGACCGCACCGCCACTTCCCAGCAAATTAGGGACACTGTTGCTCCTGGGGTATCGGCGAGGGCCATTCGCAACCGTCTCCATGAAGCTGGGCTATGGTCCCGCACACCGTTAGGCCGTCTTCCGCTCACGCCCCAACATCGTGCAGCCCGCCTCCAGTGGTGTCGCGACAGGCGTGAATGGAGGGACGAATGGAGACGTGTCGTCTTCAGCGATGAGAGTCGCTTCTGCCTTGGTGCCAATGATGGTCGTATGCGTGTTTGGCGCCGTGCAGGTGAGCGCCACAATCAGGACTGCATACGACCGAGGCACACAGGGCCAACACCCGGCATCATGGTGTGGGGAGCGATCTCCTACACTGGCCGTACACCACTGGTGATCGTCGAGGGGACACTGAATAGTGCACGGTACATCCAAACCGTCATCGAACCCATCGTTCTACCATTCCTAGACCGGCAAGGGAACTTGCTGTTCCAACAGGACAATGCACGTCCTCATGTATCCCGTGCCACCCAACGTACTCTAGAAGGTGTAAGTCAACTACCCTGGCCAGCAAGATCTCCGGATCTGTCCCCCATTGAGCATGTTTGGGACTGGATGAAGCGTCGTCTCACGCGGTCTGCACGTCCAGCACGAACGCTGGTCCAACTGAGGCGCCAGGTGGAAATGGCATGGCGAGCCGTTCCACAGGACTACATCCAGCATCTCTACGATCGTCTCCATGGGAGAATAGCAGCCTGCATTGCTGCGAAAAGTGGATATACACTGTACTAGTGCCGACATTGTGCATGCTCTGTTGCCTGTGTCTATGTGCCTGTGGTTCTGTCAGTGTGATCATGTGATGTATCTGACCCCAGGAATGTGTCAATAAAGTTTCCCCTTCCTGGGACAATGAATTCACGGTGTTCTTATTTCAATTTCCAGGAGTGTATAATGAACTGATGTTCTTCATTGCGTATGTAATTCCAGTCATATTTAACTCTGGTAAAACGTAGCGAACTTTGTACTATTTTATCCAGTTTGAAGGTCATTTATAAATGTTACTCAATAATTTGTAAAATTAATTATTGTTAAAAGCTATATTGGCTATACGTATGATTTACTTCAGAAAATGTGTAATATACAAAATTGTTTAGCTCACGTTACTAGAGGCCCACTTGTGGCGCAGCCTACATTACGTTTACTTGGCAGCGTGACTAGCTGCCACACAGTTAGTCTCCTCACACCACACCGGTATTACTTATGTTTTAATGTTTGAGTTTTTGAAGAACATTATGTGTTATATTTTAATGTATGACTTGAGCAACTCAGCTCTTAAATCACTGTGCATCTTTGACGATATGTTCTTCATGTAAGTACTATTTGTTTTACACTCGTTTACATTAATGTAAACTTTTATTAGATAAGATATTTAATCTGAGATATTCATTCCCTCCAAAACCTAGGTGATCATTGTAGGCAAAACCACCCCTTCCTCCCGCCTCCTTGATTTCTATCTCACCATCTATGGCCGTCCTATCGCCCTCACTCCCACCCTTACATACCTTGGCGTCACCCCTCGACCGTCGCCTCTCCTGGACGCCCCACCTCCGGACAATCCAAGCCAAGGCACGCTCCCGACTCAGTCTCCTCAAGCTCCTCTCCGGCCGTATGTGAGGTCTGGACCCCTCCACCATCCTCCACACCTATAAGTCCCTCATCCGCCCTATCCTTTGTTATGCCCATCCGGCTTGGATCTCCGCCCCCCCTACTTTTTATAAACCCTCCAAATCCTTGAACGTCATGCTCTCCGCCTCGCCTATCGCATCCGTCTCCCCTCTCCCACGCGGCTCCTGTACGATCTCATCCCCTTCCCCCACCTCCTCCTTTTCCTTGAAAGGATACGGCTCCTGTACACCTCCCGCAAACTCGATCCTCCTCACCTGCTCGTCTCCCCGATCCTCTCCCACCTCTGCCCGCTGCCGCGCCTGTATTCGCACGTCCCACTCGGTCTCCATCTCTCCACCCTCCTTACCCTCTCCCAAGGTGGCTTCCGCCAGCTCCCCCTCCCTGATAATGCCCTCCTCCCCTCCATCTACCCCTCCTACCAACTTTGATCCTCCCGCCCTCCTCCTGTGCTTGCTCCTCTGGGCTCCCTCCCTCCCTTCTCTCCCTTTTCCCCTCGCTCCTCCTTATCTCCCTCCTCCTCCCCGGGCCTCCCCGCCCCTGTCCCTCTCCTCCTGCCCCCGTCTCCTCAGCCATTGGCATCCTTTTTCTCCCCTCTCCCCCACCTCCCCCCTGTTCCCCTCTTGGCAGGTCCCCGGACTCGCACACGCTAAGTGGACAATCGCGCGCCGGAGATCACCACCATCAGTGTTTCGTGTGTGCTGTCGTGTTTAGTGTTCAGTGTTCACCGTCACACTCCATTGGTCACCAGTGCCATCGTCATCTTCAGTGTTTGTGCGTCGTCTCATCAGTTAGCAGTGTGGATTATCGACGAGTGTGAACGGCTCCGTGTTTGTCTCTATGTGTCTCCTGTTTCCTTGCCCACCGTTCTGTAACTTATGTGTCTTCTCACTGTTGCTCCTTGTATATTCTATGGCTGAAGAACAGCGTAGTGTGCTGCTGACAGCCTGCCTGTTGTACAGGTTTTAAAATAACAATAAAGTAAAAACAAAAAAAAAAACAAAAAGATATTCATTGTAGGTAATTACCTTACCATCTGATGAAGTCACCCTTAGAGGTGACGAAACCTATGCAACCGGTTGGCAGATTTTACATGTTTTTCAAACAATCAGTGAAATATTATGCAGAAAGGACGCGAAAAGTAAAGTATCCGAATCTAGAATTTCAAATCAGCGCATGAATCTTGTACATGCCGTCTCACACAAAGGAAAATTCCGAAGCTGGTTTTTACGTAGAAATGTGCAGCAGCAACAGAGGACGTTCAAAAATGGTTCAAATGGCTCTGAGCACTATGGGACTTAACATCTGAGGTCATCAGTCCCCTAGAACTTAGAACTACTTAAACCTAACTAACCTAAGGACATCACACACATCCATGCCCGAGGCAGGATTCGAACCTGCGACCGTAGCAGTCGCGCGGTTCCAGACTGAAGCGCCTAGGACCACTCGGCCACCGGGGCCGGCAACAGAGGACGCATTCTTCTTGTTGCAGCTAACAGTGCTAATTTCCAATCAGAGTTTCAGTTAAATAATCTTACTTCTTAATTTTCATTTTGTCTGTGGTTATCAACATTTTTCTGGTAGTATTGGCTTTGATTCAGTAAGCATCCAGCTATGTACCACGTTCTTTAGCGCCCTCGTTTGTTACATCCTCAAAATATGAGCTCTGTAATAAAAAAATAAAATACAATAAAATTTAAAAAAACACGCGAAATCCGAAATTCGATAAGTAATATGATTTCTTTCGAGACAAAACATCTCAGCAGCAGACATTGGTCATCACTTGTGTACTGCATAGGGTGACAACTGTGAAACTTCGAAGAAACTTAGCCGGCTGGGATGGCCGAGCGCTTCTAGGCGCTACAGTCTGGAACCGCGCGACCGCTACGGTCGCAGATTCGTTCTGTCTCGGGCATGGATGTGTGTGATGCCCTTAGGTTGGTTAGGTTTAAGTAGTTCTAAGTTCTAGGGGACTGATGACCTCAGAAGTTAAGTCCCATAGTACTCGGAGCCATTTGAACCATTTGAAGAAACTTAAGCAAGTCATTCAAAACAAAAGTCACGGTATATTAGCATTCGCTGTTGTACTTTTGCACGATCGATGTAAAGAAATGTCCCGCGAAGTGCGATCAATAATAAATTTCTTTCGGCGCAAAACGTTTCAGCAGCAGACGTTCATCATCAGTTCTGCGCTGTGTACGGTGAAACTTCGAAGTTAAGCAAGCAATTCAAAACAAACGTCGCGGTATGCCAACATTCGATGTTCTGTTTCTGCGTTACAGCACCCGTCCTCCAGTACACGAAAATTTCTGGAGATTTCGAAGCAGTTCGGCTGAGAGACTTTTGACCATCGCCCCTGAAGCGCACATTTGGCGCCAAGACATTTTCATCTCTTCCTCACATGAAGAAGTGCCTCGCGTCGCGGCACTTCGATAACGACGACAGACTTCAAACTGCTGTGAAAGATTCGCTACGCGTCCAACTAGCATAATTTTATGAAGAAGGAATTTGTAAATTACTGAAACGCTATGACTTACACTTGACTTTAAATGGTAACTACGTTTAAATATAGCAAAAAACTTTAGTTTCAAGATGCATATAAAAATATTATTTATGGATTCTCCCGTTACTTCTTGGTAGAACAATTCTGTATTTAAGATTGAGTAACAATCAGTAGAACCAAAGCAGTGTACTTGTATACAATAACCTTTTTTACTGCTTCTTTATTTACAGTCTAAAGGAAATTACTTTTCGAGCAGCCCTCGTATTTATTTTCTGTCTAAGGGCCAACGTTACTTCGGCATTAAAAAAAAAATTAAAAAAATAAAAACTGGCAACTCCGAGTAGGCCTTCGCCCTGAGGGTTCCATACAAATTTAATTGAGTACTCATATATAGTGAATAATAATGACTTCGTGTGGCTCAAAGGCCTGGTGACTGACACCCCTTCGGCGACTTGCGTGTTCCTAACCTAACCCGACTGTCCTACCGAAAAAGGGGACCTACTGCTTTAAGTGGAATCCGAACAACCCGTTGTTTCAAAGCCACTCCTCACATCGTTGAAAGGTGAAGTTTAGGCTAAAACGAAGACTGAAAAAATCCGTGGTCGGACAGATTCGATTGTGTGACCTCTGAGTTTCCAAGTATACCCCTTACCCCTTTTCTCCCTTCAATGTGTTCGTCACTAGCCTCTTCATTTTGTGTGGGCGGATACCACAGGATATCCCTTCAAGTTAAATGTTGAATATTTCGCTCAGTCGTTATATACGGAGAGCAGTCGGTTGCCTGGCGGAACACGCTGAATCCATAGACCACCATGCCCGGTGCGTATGCAGATAGTTCATCTATAGGTTTTGATGAATGAGTTTGCGAGTGTCAAAATATGCGACATATGACCCTATCTTTTGATTGCATTGTCTAAGCCAAGGGACCGTAGACTTTTGTATTTGACATATATTTCGACTGGATACCAAGGCCCGTTCTTGAGAAAAAGGGGTCTTAACAGACGGAGAAACAGACAGACAAGGAGGCCAAAAAAATATTTTTGACCGATAGAATTACAGATTAACAGTTTCCAGATTTTTTAGTTTGCTTGTGCTGTGAAGCCTTGCTTCTTGTCAAGTTTTATGATTCTAGTTGACGAGAAGAACCGTACAGATTTTTATGAGTGAGTTTGCAAGTATCGAAATATGTGACATATATGGCGGGTCTTAACAGTCGCACATAGATACATAGATAGACGGACAACAAAGTAATCCTATAAGGATTCCGTTTTCACCGATTGAGGGACGGAATCCTAAAAAAGATATTTCCACTGGAGTGAATAGGGATGTAGATGGCGAAGTATCAGCATTTTTCAAAATAGTGGTGTACAATGTGCTGATTTTCTTCAGATGCTCATAGAACAGAAGTGGCGTCCTATGATGTTTCGCCGCACGATGTCACTCCTAGGCTCGTGGTTTTTCTTTGTTTTAAAATTACCTATACAATTCCTTTCTCGATTCTCATCTGACGATATATAGCACTGCAAACGTTGAACAAATCATGAATATATACCCTGTAAACGGACTTTTTCCGTATCATTTAGAAAGAAAGCGCAAGACAATTTGTCAAAGTTGCCAACAAACGTTCTACAATCAAAAGTGTCCTACGTAAAGCTGCTTTTAGAGGATACCTTTCAGTGTTGGGGAGAAAATTAGTCTTTGAAACGCGTAAATTTTGTATATGCCTATCCTTCCTCCGTAACTGGTCGTCACATCACCTCCGAAAAGGTAGCGTCATTTCCGGTTATGATTTTCACAAAACTAGACCAAATGAGCAGATCGTTAAAGTGAGTGAAGAGATCGGAATGGTGGGCCACAGGCGCGTTAAGTTAGCTTCTGCTAATGAGTTGGACATCTCATCAGAGTGGAACGCTGCGTGTTTGGCTAGCTGACTCACGTTGCCTTAGAAACGGGCCCGTGCTTGCTGTGAATTTCTCCTCCGCAAGCGTTACTGGACTGCAGCACCTACGCGACTTAGCAACATCGTAGAAGCTGATGGAAGGTCATCCACTGAAACAGAAATGATATGTAGTGTTCCCCAGGGAAGTGTTATAGGTCCTCTGGTGTTACTGATCTATACAGGCTGTGCCAGGAGGAATGGTCAGTATTCAGGGATACAACAGGAACAATCTTTCGAAGCAAAAAAAAAAAAAAAAAAATCTAGTAAACGTGGACTCTAAAGCTTCATAGCTATGAACGCTTGTTCAGTAGACGAGATGTGTTTCACAGCAGCGAAACTGACGAGGTGCTCATAGCTCTTAATGTTGGAGCCCATGTTTACCGGACATTTTTCCATGTTTTGGTCCATATCATCAGTTTTCAAAATATGGAAAGTAAAGAACTTTCAGTAGAAGAGATTTGTTTCATAGCATCAAAGATGAACAAGTGAAAAAATTGGAAATTTGTGGTAAGATCTTATGGGACCAAACTGCTGAGGTCATCGGTCCCTAAGCTTACGCACTGCTTAATCTAACTTAAACTAACTTACGCTAAGGACAACACACACATCCATGCCCGAGGGAGGACTCAAACCTCCAACGGGTTAGGTTAGTGTTGTTTAACGTCCCGTCGACAACGAGGTCATTAGAGACGGAGCGCAAGCTCGGGTTAGGGAAGGATGGGGAAGGAAATCGGCCGCGCCCTTTCAAAGGAACCGTCCCGGCATTTGCCTGAAACGATTTAGGGAAATCACGGGAAACCTAAATCAAGATGGTTGGAGACGGGATTGAACCGTCGTCCTCCCGAATGCGAGTCCAGTGTGCTAACCACTGCGCCACCTCGCTCGCTAAACCTCCAACGGGGGGAGGATGAACAAGTGCTCATAGCTCTTAAGTTATGCATTGTAAAGCGCATGGTTACTAGACTTTTTTGCTTCGAATGATTGTTTCTGTCAGTTCCAGAAATATTGGCCATTGCCCCTGGGACACCATGCATAAACGATTTAGGAGACAATCTGAGCAGCGCTCTAAGATTGTTTGCGGATGTGCTCTTTTTTTTGGTCGACAATATATCCGAATGTTGCAAAAAATAGCATTGGACGCTAAACATGAAGAGTGTGAGGTGTTACACTCGAGTAGTAAAGGAAGTCCGTTAAATTTCGCTTACACGATAGTCACACAAATTTAAAGGTTGGCGACTGAACTATGCACCTGAGGATTACAATTACGTACGACATGCACTGGAATCATCATATAGAACACTTCCTATTAAAGAGATCGCCCGCAGTATTTATCGAAGAGCATCTTTATTTGCCAATCAGCTGTATAATTACATTTATTCGACCGATTTCGGTGCTTCAACCCTCATCAGCTGGAAGAAAAAAATTAAAACATCTGTTGGTTTAGAAATGCATATTGCTCATAAAAGACACTTTCGTATACGAAATGAAGCATTTGGAAAAGGTAAAATAAAACAGTCGCCTGTTAACTGTCAGGAGTGTACGTGTAATTCATCTAAAGAGTTTATCAAAATCTGATTATGTTGCACTTCACGTTTTGCCAAAGCTACATTTGGAATATGAAAGTGTCTTGTATAAGAGATATGCATTTCTAAACCAACAGATGTTATAAATTTTCTCTCCAGTAGATGAAGGTTGAAACAGCCGAAACTGGTCAAATAAATAAAATTTATACAGCTGAATGGCAAATAAAACTGCGTTTCTTTAAATATCTCACGGCTGTAGCCAGTTACCTAAATATAATCTTAATGCATGCAGTGTGCTGGTCCGTCCTCTTCTGGAGTACTGCTGCGAGATATAAGATCCTTACCAGGTAGGATTGGCGGAGGACATCGGAGTAGTTCAAAGAAGGGCAGCTCGTTTTGTGTTATCACGAAACACTGGATAGAATACGCGAGTTGGCGTGGCAGTCATTAAAACACTATGGTTTTTCGTTGCCACAAGATCTTGTCACAAAATTTCAGTTGCCAACTTTCTCCTCCGAATGCGAAAATATTTTGTTACACGGCCACCTATATAGTGAGAAATAAACATTGTAATAAATTAAGAGAACTCAGAACTCGCAGAGACAAATTTGGGTGTTCGTTTTTCGCACGCGCTATACGAGAGTGGAACAGTAGGGAAATGGACTAAAAGTGGTTCGATGAACCCTCTGCCAAATACTTAAACTACAGTGTAGCAAAGTAGATGTAGATGTCCCCCACGACGACTCCAACCGAAACGTGGACCTAGCGCAAGAGGGAAGTCAGGGGGGAGGGAAGGGGGAGGAAGAAGATAACGATATCGCTGAAAGAAACTAAAGCGCGTGATAGCGGGCATCAAAATATCCAGTAAAGGAACCGGAAAGCAGATATTGATTCCCCGCCCGTACATGCAATCGACTCTTCGCGGAAAACTATAGAACAGAAGTTACAACATACTCCACACTTAAATTAAGGAAAACCAAACGTTTCATCGCAGTCTAAAACATTGAAGGCAGCGAATAATCTCGTACAAGAAAAGAGAAATTAGCTGTAGTCCTGTTGAAGCAACATATATGTACAGATTGCAAAGTTACTCGTCACTTTTTTGTGTATCAATGGGTACGCTAATCTCAAGAACTACAACAGGGATTTTGATACTGTTTTCACTAATAGACAGACTTATAGTATTCTGGAATATTTACTTCGTCTTCTTTTGCGCAGAAATTTCGGAAAACCGTTTTTGGTTACTCTGCTTTAGTAGTGCTGTCATCATCATCACCACCGTTATTGCGCAGTGGAGGTACTGGTTGGTTGGTTTGGGGAAGGAGACCAGACAGCGAGGTCATCGGTCTCATCGGATTAGGGAAGGACGGGGAAGGAAGTCGGCCGTGCCCTTTGAAAGGAACCATCCCGGCATTTGCCTGGAGCGATTTAGGGAAATCACGGAAAACCTAAATCAGGATGGCCGGGCGCGGGATTGAACCGTCGTCCTCCCGAATGCGAGTCCAGTGTCTAACCACTGCGCCACCTCGCTCGGTGCAGTGGAGGTAGTGACTTGGCCTTCGACTCACGTGCTTTAAATACGACGAATTCGGTTCTCTGCCAGATTTCGAGGCAGAGTTTCGTTGTGGAAACTATTAGAAGCATCCCGCACTGCAGATCGTGCTAAATTTCGAGCCTCTGTAAAACTTCGCCAATCTTGCGAATTTTGCGTTCTTTTAAATTGGACGTTGTTTTTTCGTTGCTTCTGGAATGTTCTCTCCTGTTTTATGTATCACGAGGGATCAGTACTCTCTCTTATTAATTTATTTGGTATATATCTCTCTACTGCCGTCGAAACTGATTCTTTGAATTTAAACCACACCTGGTCTACTCTTACATAGACTTGAAGGAGAGGATACTGTCTCTTAGTAAGGTGTGAAGCGGATTTTTATCTGCCTTTTTAAATAGATGTATTTTGCGTTTAATTTTGGAGGATTCGGATGTTACGATATTCAGTCTAGCTGCGACAACGTTGTGGTCAGTAATCCCTGTATTTGTCACGATGCTCCCTTGTTTGGTCAGCATTATTTGTATGTTTTCGCAACAATACCGACGATATTTGCACTGTTGTGCAGGTATTTTGAGTGCAACGCGGATAAAAAGATAAATGGGGGCAAGAAATCAAACTAAATAGTAATTACTCTGTAACAAGCCTCTGGATGCCAAGGTTCGTTATACCAAAATAATCAGGAAAGATCCCTGAACAACTGTCTCAATTTTTTCAGCGGAGTGCGGGTTCACCCTGCATATATTCCTTCCACCTTTCAGTCTACCCTTCTTCTCTGAGTTCTGCCATGCCATCTGAGCTCTTGATGTTGATACAGCAGCTTGTCTACAGAGCCGCAGAAATACTAATATAAGGACGTTCCGAAAGTAGGTTTTATTATTGTTCTTGAAAGAAAAGATGGTACACAAGGTGACACAAACAAACGCCACATGAATCCGCACCGTTTACTGGTCCAATGACGGAAAGAACGACAGCAGAGGAGGGATGACGCATGCGCAGGGCACCGAAGAAGAGAGAGTAGCAGCAGACCGACGTGCCACAGATTGTTCGAGTATACACCACGATGGCAGCTGGACGTGTACTGACTACGTGGTAGCCAATAGAAGCCCGTGCTGTGATCTGGTATACCGATATGAATGGGTACGTGGAACTAGTGTGTCCATCGTCCATGAACGCCTGCACACCGTGTGTGGTGAAGAGGTCACGTCTCGTCCAGTGGTTGGTCATTGGATTTTTCTAGCATTAAATAATAAAATAGCATCAGTTGGTATTTCCTGTGACCTATCTAAGGCATTTGACCCTGTGAATCACAGTACTGAAGTTTTATCGGGTTTATGGTATAGCCAACCAAAGGTTAATGTCATATCTAACTAAAAGAACGCAGAAAGTTGTACTTAGTAATTCAACCAATGTAGGTCAGGGGACATAATTGTGACAGGGGAGAAATCACGAATGGAGTTGCCCAAGGCTTAGTCTTACATCTAGTATTGTTCCTCACATATGTAAACGATCTTGTGCCGAATATACACGCATCAAAAAAAGTTTTGCATCACCTCAGTTACGAGACTTCCGGAACCTGTACAGCAAATTGGAATAGAGATCAACATAAACATCATTTCCGCCCACACTTTGCATGTTGTACCACCATACAGCGAGATCTTCAGAGCTGATGGTCCAGATTGCTGTACACACCGGTACCTCTAGTACCCAGTAGCACATCCTCTTGCATTGATGCATACCTGTATTCGTCGTGGCATACTATCCACAAGTTCATCAAGGCACTGTTGGTCCAGATTGTCCCACTCCTTAACGGCGGCTCGGCGTAAAACCCTCAGAGTGGTTGGTGGTTCACGCCGTCCATAAACAGCCCTTTTCAATCTATTCCAGGCATGTTCGATAGAGTTCACATCTGGAGAACATGCTGGCCACTCTAGTCGAACGATGTCGTTATCCTGAAGGAAGTCATTCAAAAGATGTGCACGGTGGGGGCGCGAATTGTCGTCCATGAAGACGAATGCCTCGCCAATATGCTGCCGATATGGTTGCACTATCGGTCGGAGGATGGCCTTCACGTATCCAACAGCCGTTACGGTGCCTTCTATGACTACCAGCGGCGTACGTCGGCCCCACATAATGCCGCCCAAAACAGCAGGGAAACTCCATCGTGCTGCACCCGCTGGATCGTGTCTAAGGCGTTCAGCCTGACCGGGTTGCCTCCAAACACGTCTCCGACGATTGTCTGGTTGAAGGCATATGCGACACTCATCGGTGAAGAGAACGTGATGGCAAACCTGAGCGGTCCATTTGACGTGTTGTTGGACCCATTTGTAACGCGCTGCATGTTGTCTTGGTTGCAAAGATGGACCTCGCCATGGATGTCGGGGTTGAAGTTGCGCACAGTTTTGAGTCGTAACACGACGTCCTGTGGCTGCACGAAAAGCATTATTCAATATGGTGGCGTTGCTGTCAGTGTTCCTCCGAGTCATAATCCGTAGGTAGCGGTCATCCACTGCGGTAGTAGCCCTCGGGCGGCCTGAGCGAGGCATGTCATCGACATTTCCTGTCTCTCTGAATCTGCTCCACGTCCGAACAACATATTCAGTCTGAGACGCCGGCACACTTCCCTTGTTGAGAGCTCTTCGTGGCACAAAGTAGCAATGCGGACGCGTTCGAACCGCGGTATTGACTGTCTAGGCATGGTTGAACTACAGACAACACGAGCCGTGTACCTCCTTCCTGGTGGAATGACTGGAACCGATCGGCTGTCGGACCCCATACGTCTAATAGGCGCTACTCATGCATGGTTGTTTACATCTTTGGGCAGGTTTAGTGACATCGCTGAACAGTCAAAGGGACTGTGTCTGTGATACAATATCCACAGTCAACGTCTATCTTCAGGAGTTCTGGGAACCGGGGTGATGCAAACCTTTTTTTTAATGTGTATATGATAAGCAGAATTAGTTATTTTTCCAGATGACACTAGCGTTGTGGTGAATCCAGGCATACATACAGAAACAGAAGCAGTAGTAAACAAAGTTCTTAAAAGTATGATTGACTGGTTTTCTGAGGATGGTCTCACCCTCAATTTTAAAAAGACGCAAATTATTCAGTTCTGCACATCTAGAGGTACTACACCAGTGATTAGTGTAATACATGATGAGGAAATAACAAGCAGTGTGGAAACTTCAAAACGCTTGGGTGTCCACATAGATGAGAATTTAAATAGGAAACAGCATATTTTGAAACTCGTAAAAGAACTTAGTTCAGCCACACTTGCACTTAGAATCATTGCAAATCTTGGAGACAGACAAATTAGTAAGTTGATGTATTTTACATATTTTCGTTCAATAATGTCATATGGAATAATGTTCTTGGGTAAACTATCTTTAAGAAAGAAGGTCTTCGTTGCTCAAAATAATAATGCGTGGTGCTTACCCACGATCATCTTATACAAGCTGTCTAAGGCGATGGGCTTTCTGTCTACTGCCTCACATTATACTTATTCCCCCATGAAGTTTGTTGTAAATAATCCACTACAGTTCAAAAGGAACAACGATATACATAGTTACAATACCAGAAGGAAAAATGACATTCATTACTCCACATTAAGGTCGTCTTTACTACAAAAAGGGATGCACAATGCTGCTACAAAAGTTTTTGATAGCTTACCCAGCGATATAAATGTCTGATGGACATAAGAGTGAAATAAAAACAAACTGAGAAAGTTTCTCCTTGACAACTTCTTCTATTCCGTAGAAGAATTACTGTTCTGTAATATGTAAAAGATGGTGAGTAGTAACTACAAACTCACACCTGTACATCTTTTTTCCTTTGTTTAAAAAAGGACTTATAAATGTTCAGCATGTAACCGTTTGTACAAAATAATTCGCGATGTAAATGTAATAGAATGATTCCACATCATTACAATTTATCGTGCAAACTGATCCTTGGAACATGAAACTAACTAATTAACTAGGTGGTGTTGCATGTTCAGAGAAGGGCTTTCACCTGCATTGAAAGCTGCACTTTCGGGACGTAATTTCCAAACCAGTGCTGAAGTAGAGTAGGCTGTGCGACAATTCCTTGTATCGCAGGCACCGAGTTTTATTAGAGCGGTTTCTTCAAATTGACTGCACGCTACGACAAATGTCTCAATGTCGGTAGAGTCTATTTCGCAAAATAATGCAGTTTGTGTCGTTCATGATACCATGGTGTATTTGTTTTTGACAACAAAGTTTCCGGGTGAAAACCAATGACGATAAACTTACTTTGGGAAAGCCCCTCGTAAAGTAGGATGGTCGGACAGGTATGTGGCATCTCGCAAAAATCCCTAAATCGGTATGGTAGGACTGGGATGTGACTTAGACTTGAGAAGCAACTATTGCGATGAAACTTGATAACACTTTCAGAGATGGTGTCCCGTCTTTAGAAGATAGCTATTATACGTTCGAGAGGAATTGAATTATTGACTCGTCCCTA
The DNA here is from genome assembly GCF_021461395.2 of Schistocerca americana. Lineage (NCBI taxonomy): Eukaryota > Metazoa > Arthropoda > Insecta > Orthoptera > Acrididae > Schistocerca > Schistocerca americana. The sequence goes on along the minus strand of NC_060121.1, from coordinate 266,497,279 downwards.
ACACTTTTGCCTTGATGATGGCAGCGATATGTCATGGCATGGACTTCAGGAGACAGTGAAATTCTCCGGAAGCCATCCTGAAGCAAGACTACTTAATAGCCATCGGCCTTGTCACACTGAATACACTGGTTTTTATTTACACGTCAAATTCCGTAGGACCAAATTGAGAAGCAACTCTCCAAGGTCATGGAACGTGTCAGTGCACGAAATTACAACATAAAGGTAATAACAGATAAAAATAAAATATTTATGAACCCAAAAGAAGTCAAGCCATAAGTCTAAGTAAACGCAATCAACAATATAACAAGAATCACCTTAATTTTTCAAGGAACTCCTCGACAGAATAAAAGGAGTTACCCATGAGGAAACTCTTCAGTTTGGATTTGAAAGCGCGTGGATTACTGCTAAGATATTTTAACTCTTGTGGTAGCTTATTGAAAATGGCTGCACCAGTATACTGCACACATTTCTGCACAAGAATAAGGAAGTCCGATCCAAACGCAAGTTTGATTTCTGCCGAGTGTTAACTGAGTGAAAGCTGCTTATTCTTGGGAATAAACTGATATTGTTAACAAGAAATGACAGCAAAGAATATATATATTTTGAGAGACCAATGTCAAAATACCCAGACTAGTGAACAGGAATCGACAAGAGGGTCGCGAACTTACACCACTTATTGGCCAAACCGGCCTTTTCCTGTGAAAATGGGAAGAGTTACCCCAAAATATAATACCATACGACATAAGCGAATGAAAATAAGCAAAGTAGATTAATTTTCGTGTCGAACGATCACTTATTTCAGATACCGTTCGAATAGTAAAAATGGCAGCATTAAGTCTTTAAGCAAGATCCTGAACGCGGGCTTTCCACGACAGTTTACCATTTATCTGAACACCTAGAAATTTGAACTGTTCAGTTTCGCTAATTATATGTCCATTCTGTGAAATTAAAACGTCTGGTTTTGTTGAATTATGTGTCAGAAACTGTAAAAACTGAGTCTTACTGTGATTTAGCGGTAGTTTATTTTCTACAAGCCACGAACTTATGTCATGAACTGCACTATTTGAAACCGAGCCGACGTTGCACACAATATCCTTTACTACCAAGATCGTGTCATCATCAAACCGAAAAATTTATGAGTTACTCGTAATACTAGAGGGCATATCATTTATATAAATAAGGAACAGGAGTGACCCCAACAGTGATCCCTGGGGCTCCCCCATTTGACCGTACCCCTCATCACAGCCATTCTCAACACTGTGAATAATAATCTTTTGCTGTCTGTTCCTAAAGTAAGAGGTGAAGCAACTGTGAGCTACTCTCCGTATTCCGTAATGGTCCAACTTCTGGAGCAATATTTTGTGATCAACACAATCAAACGCCTTAGTTAAATCAACAAATAAGCCTAGCGTTCGAAACCTTTTATTTAACTCATCCAGTACCTCAGAGAGAAAAGAGAATATAGCACTTTCAGTTGTTAAACAACTTCCAAAGCCGAATTGTACATTTGATAGCAAACCATGTGCTACAAAATGATCAATTATCCTTACATACACAGCCTTTTCAATAACTTTGGCAAACACTGATGGCATAGAAATAGGTCTAAATTTGTCTACATTATCCTCTTCTCCCTTTTTATAAAGAGGCTTTACTACTGAGTACTGTATCCGTTCAGGAAACTGACCATTCCTAAAGGAAAAATTACAAATATAGCCAAATACAGAACTAACATGTGCAGCACAGTACTTTAATATTCTGCTAAGCACTCCATCGTATCCATGAGAGTCCTTAGTCTTCAGTGATTTAATTACTGACTCAATCTCCCCCTTGTCTGTATCACAGAGGAGTATTTCAAACGTCAATCTCGGAAAGGCACTTGCCAAGAGTGTTATATGATTCCCTGTAGAGACAAAATTTTTGCTTAATTCCCCAGCAATGCTCAGAAAATGATTGTTAAATACTGTACGTATATCTGATTTATCAGTAACAGAAATATTTTTACTACGAACTGACTTTACATCGTCAACCGTGTGCTGCTGACCAGCACCACCGAAATTAAGCAACGTTGGACACGGCCAGTACTTGGATGGGTAAGCGCCTGGGTACACCGCGTGCTATTGGCTGCTTTCCGTTCGCTTTTACGGCAACGGTGAGTAGGGGGTGGTGGCGTCAAGCTCCTGATGTGCAGACTTTGCGCCAATGGCCTGGATTAAAGTCTGAACCTTTCCGTAGTGACTCATGGAGTGTAGGCATGTGTCAGTGTTTCGCTGTTGATGGTAAAGCGTCCGTCGGATGAGGACATTATGCTCGGCGGCCTCCATGGTGATATTTTAGAGGAGTAGGCTATATACCGGCACTGTGTTTCACCCTTTCCCTTCTCTCGTCATCATACAACATAAACACGACACTACACTACACCCACACCCATCACAGTCTCCTGCACTTACGAGATTCAATTGAAGCACACATCTCTTACACTTAACGAAGAAGACGAGTCATTGTGCGTGAAGGACAAAAAAATCTTTCCAATTAGGCGGTTGACCCTGTCCTTCAGGACTGCCAGCCACCCGTGCCGTACGACTTTCCTTTTACTTTTTAGCGTATAATCGCCACCAAAAACTCACAGAGATTGATTGGAATGTGTACGAAAGCGCGCACCTGTTATTGAATTGCGTCGCGTATATGTTCAAAGGAATTAAGGTTAGATTACTGGACAGCCACAAAAGCACCTTTATACCCTTGGACAACGTCTCGAACTATTCTGGCAAAGTTTGGTTCGTAGGCTGCTTCAGGCACAACATCAGGTGAGAGACGATGGCTAAAATATTCATTGTGTTTCTTTCCCTACTCTCCTCGTTTCATATTATTTTTTATGATTTGTTTAATGTTTTTGAAAATGGTCTCGTGGACATCTGAATTCAATGACTATCAGTTTGTATAATAAAGTCGGATCTCACTTTTATGTATATGGAACTCATCTCACTTTTATTTGCGCTCTGCAGTGTGATTCAGATTATAGGGTATCAACGATACATGAGTATAATATCTAGAATTTTTCTTACAGATCGATCGAAATAAACTGAATTACGAAGGCGTGATGAAGAGTAAAGCCTAGCAATTTTTATGTGAAAACTCTTAAAGCTTTTAAAATGAAACAGACTTGATTACATACTACATCTTTATTCTTCATGTCTATATATTAATTTCTCACCTCAGTAACTCTGGTGACGTACACATTTCTCCCAGCGAGAGACTATTTTCTTGAGACCGTCAATGTATAATGTTTGACTTTGTTGTCGGAGCCACAACCTCACCTCTGCTTGCATCGCTTCGTCACCATCAAAATGAAGTCCACGAAGATGTTCTTTAGGTTTTGGAAACAGATGAAAATCGGACAGGCCCAAGTCCGGCATAGTGACGTTACATACTGCCGTCTTACACGCTACAACTCGGAGCTCTCTAGCGGCATAGGGTTGCAACTTAGATCATCGAATGGGGAGTAATATGCATTACATGTAATACCTCAACCGATACTGATAACAGAATAAAAACTTCGGAGGCACTGCTTTTCAGCACGCTCTCGTACAACTGTGTGTTTCTCCAATATATACAGGATGGTCCACTGATCGTGACCGGGCCAAATATCTCAAAAAAAAAAAAAAGCATCAAACGAAAAAACTACAAAGAACGAAACTCGTCTAGCTTGAAGGGGGAAACCAGATGGCGCTATGGTTGACCCGCTAGATGGCGCTGCCATAGGTCAAACGGATATCAACAGCGTTTTTTTAAATCGGAACCCGCATTTTTATTACATATTCGTGTAGTGCGTAAAGAAATATGAATGTTTTAGTTGGACTCCGTTCTTCGCTTTGTGATAGATGGCGCTGCAACAGTCACAAACATATGGCTCACAATTTTAGACGAACAGTTGGTAACAGGTAGTTTTTTTAGCACTTACCATGCAGGTAGGTTTTTTAGATTAAAATACAGAAAGTAGGTACGTTTGAACATTTTATTTCGCTTGTTCCAATGTGATACATGTACCTTTGTGAACTTATCATTTCTGAGAACGCATGCTGTACAGCGTGATTACCTGTAAATACCACATTAATGCAATAAATGCTCAAAATGATGTCCGTCAATCTCAATGCATTTGGCAATACGTGTACCGACATTCCTCTCAATAGCGAGTAGTTCGCCTTCCGTAATGCTCGCACATGCATTGACAATGCGCTGACGCATGTTGTCAGGCGTTGTCGGTGGATCACGATAGCAAATATCCTTCAACTTTCCCCACAGAAAGAAATCCAGGGACGTCATATCCGGTGAACTTGGGGGCCATGGTATGGTGCTTCGACGACCAATCCACCTGTCATGAAATATGCTATTCAATACCGTTTCAACCGCACGCGCGCTATGTGCCGGACATCCATCATGTTGGAACTACATCGCCATTCTGTCATGAAGTGAAACATCTTGTAGTAACATAGGTAGAACATTATGCAGGAAATCAGCATACATTGCACCATTTAGATTGCCATCGATATAGGGGGCCAATTATCCTTCCTCCCATAATGCCGCACCATACATTAACCCGCCAAGGTCGCTGATGTTCCACTTGTCGCAGCCATCGTGGATTTTCCGTTGCCCAATAGTGCATATTATGCCGCTTCGAGTTACCGCTGTTGGTGACTGACGCTTCGTCACTAAATAGAACGCGTGCAAAAAATCTGTCATCGTCCCGTAATTTCTCTTGTGCCCAGTGGCAGAACTGTACACGACGTTCAAAGTTGTCGCCTTGCAATTCCTGGTGCATAGAAATATGGTACGGGTGCAATCGATGTTGATGTAGCATTCTCAACACCGACGTTTTTGAGATTCCCGATTCTCGCGCCGTTTGTCTGCTACTGATGTGCGGATTAGCCGCGACAGCAGCTAAAACACCTATTTGGGCATCATCATTTGTTGCAGGTCGTGGATGACGTTTCACATGTAGCTGAACACTTCCTGTTTCCTTAAATAACGTAACTATCCGGCGAACGGTCCGGACACTTGGATGATGTCGTCCAGGATACCGAGCAGCATACATAGCACATGCCCTTTAGGCATTTTGGTCACAATAGCCATACATCAACACGATATCGACCTTTTTCGCAATTGGTAAACGGTATATTTTAACAAGGTTAATGTATCACGAAGCAAATAGCGTCCGCACTGGCGGAATGTTACGTGATACCACGTACTTATGCGTTTGTGACATCGCCATCTATCACAAAGCGAAAAAAGTGGTTCAACTAAAACATTTATATTTCCTTACGTACTACACGAATATGTAATAAAAATGTGGGTTCCTATTTAAAAAAAACGCCGTTGATATCCGTTTGACCTATGGCAGCGCCATCTAGCGGGCCAACCATAGCGCTATCTGGTTTCCCCCTTCAAGCTAGACGAGTTTCGTTCTTTGTAGTTTTTTCGTTTGATGCTTATTTCGTGAGATATTTGGCCCGGTCACTATCAATGGACCACCCTGTATATATATCGGAGATATTTTCTACCCACATTCATCGATACAATGATATCAGAATTGCAATATCGAGTGCCGATATTGTATATTATATTATTTCACAATTTTCGGTAAATATTTGAAGTAGTTTATTTGGAAATTGTAGTAGAGCATAACTTTACTTTCACTATGTGAAGGAGTCTTACTGCTTTTTGAGCTTTCATCACGTCCAATCTTTCACTTTAACTGTGTGAAGCAAGTATATGTGGCACGAAAGGAGAAGTCGGATTTCACTGGGGAGTGGCGGTGTGAATGTTCAAATGTGTGTGAAATCTTATGGGATTTAACTGGCTAAATGGCTCTGAGCACTATGGGACTTAACATCTTAGGTCATCAGTCCCCTAGAACTTAGAACTACTTAAACGTAACTAACCTAACATCACAAACATCCATGCCCGAGGCAGGATTCGAACCTACGACGATTCCGGTCTGCAGCACCTAGAACCGCATTGCCACCACGGCCGTCTGGGACTTAACTGCTAAGGTCATCAGTCCCTAAGCTTACACACTACTTAACCTAGATTATCCTAAGGACAAACACACACACACCCATGCCCGAGGAAGGACTCGAACCTCCGCCGGAACCGGCCGCACAGTCCATGACTGCAGCGCCTGAGACCGCTCGGATAATCCCGCGCGGCGGCGGTGTGAATGGAATAACAAGAATTCCTATGTGAAGAAATAGCACACCAGTGGCTTTAAAAAAACAATTTTTAACGCAACGTGTGTGCTATTTCTTCACATCGGCACTCTTCAAAAACAGTTGCTGAACAAATATCTAAATGACAAGACTGGCCTTTGCAGTGGGCGGTGACGTGTGAGGGGAAATGCTGAAGTAATCGGCGCTCGGCGCTACTAACAGAAGCTGCAACGTTTAGCTTCACCACTCAATTTTTGCACTACAACTGCTAGGTCACTGGCGTTGGCAGAAATGAGAAAACAGGGAAGTCGACATGAAGTGTTGCGGACAAACCCGATGTGTGACGAAACCTCACGACGGACCCATCGGACACCCTTTATTGCGCCACTTTCATGCAGTTACCATTGTTAGCACAGTGGTTGTTGCCAAGCGCCAACGTGCATCGTTTTCCTTTCAGTTCTTGCTCTAAAGTGGTAGGCTGGCTGCTGGCTTGTTCGTGTACAGAATATCTAATAATAAATCAGTACTTAAATAAGCAGCTCTAAAACTGGCAGTATACTTATAATGTGCAGCCGATATTTTATAGGCGGGTACGTCAATATTTTTCCTGAATGAGATTTTCACTCTGCAGCGGAGTGTGCGCTGATAAGAAACTTCCTCGCAGATTCAAATATGAGCCGGGATCTTTGCTTTCCGCGGGCAAGTACTCTTACGGATTTATGGACGGCCCTACAGGATTCATGGTGTCAATTCCCTCTAGCATTACTTCAGACATTAGTCGAGACTATGCCACGTCGTGCGGTAGCGTTCTCGCTTCCCGCGCCCGGGTTCCCGGGTTCGATTCCCGGCGGGGTCAGGGATTTTCTCTGCCTCGTGATGACCGGGTGTTGTGTGATGTCCTTAGGTTAGTTAGGTTTAAGTAGTTCTAAGTTCTAGGGGACTGATGACCTCAGATGTTAAGTCCCATAGTGCTCAGAGCCATTTGAACTATGCCACGTCGTGTTACGGTACTTCTGCGTGGTCGCGGGGGCCTACACGAATATCGCGCGGGGTAGCCATGTGGTCTAGGGCTCTTGTAACGGTTCGTGCGGCTCTCCCCGTCGAAGGTTCGAGTCCTCCCTTGGGCATGGGTGTGTGTGTTGTCCTTAGGATAATTTAGGTTAAGTAGTGCGTAATCCTAGGGACCGATGCCCTCAGCAGTTTGGTCCCACGGTCCTTACCAACAATTTACAATTTTCCACGATATTAGGCAGCTGTACCAGGTTTTTTGGGTCTTCAGTGTATATACCATTCAACCAGATATCTTATGGAGTCTCTTTACAGGCAGCATTGTAAAGTTCATAGGAAATGAGCTACACATAATAATAATAATAATAACGATGATGATGATGATAATAATACGAATAATTATTGCAAACATGTCAGTCAACAATACCGTACGATCTTTACATTTATCTTGTTGTATTTACATCGTGAAAAGTTATTTTTTCAAGATGTAGAGCGTGCCTGCAAAATAGAAATAGGTAGTAACAGTGCCGATAAAATCAAATCTGGAGAAGATATCGTCTGATACAATAAGAACGAGAAATACCACATTTACATGTTATAAGGTTACCCTGAATATGGAACGAACTGCCTCCACCACCCCGTCCGTCTTCCTTTACGGAATGTAGTAAACGACTTGTCGAGAATGTTCTTACTTTTAACGCACTGAATTAAAAGTATTTGTTGCAGTAAGTGGGAATGAAATCGGTTAAATACAGTGGCATGAAAAGATATCATCGAAGTCTGTCCATAAATGCTGAACTTTTGATATACTGAATACGTCGTGTTCTGTTGTCTATTTAGTCAATTATTAACTGCCTGAATTATTGTAATAAAAAGAAAGAGAATAATAGAACCAAGTATTTTACAATCATTTCTACTGTCACTTTATTTTTTTACTTACTACATAAGCTAAAAGTAGACGTGCCATTGTTTTCATCATCATCGTCATAGCCACTAGTAGCGAAAGACGTCTATCGCTTATTCATGCGCGCAGTTTACTAGATATTTGTTTGGAATTTTGATGCCTGAATAATTCGTGCGTAATAAGCAGTAAAGCGTTGGAAAATAAACGGTTTCGCCAAGGCTACGAGCTGGTCATTTTACGAGGAAATTACAGTGTTTCTCGTAATTTACTGTATGGAAAAACTCCTTTTTTTCTCAATTCCATGCCGTGCTGGCTAAGTTTAAATCGGTGTCAGATTAAGCATTGCGGTAGTGTAACCACCCATCAGTGCTCCGTGGATGCAGGTGAAGCGCGGGATGTCATAATGTAAGTGAACAACTGAATTATAAAAAGCGTAATACACGATATCACACCACAACTGAAGAAACATTGTCCACAGCCGACACAGGCCGTGGTTTCAATCACGACAGATGATGAGACTCACGTCCACGCCAGCAGAAGGCACCGCTGGCTATCGATTTCTGGCCATTCACTGGCATCGCTTCCCCTCCTCAAATACTCCGATAGCCACTACAGCGGCGAACAGTGCACAAAACAGTTCTATACTAAGGCAATTTACCTGTAAATAACAATCTTCAGTATGCGAAAACGCCTGATGATGAGCAAAACATACTTGAAATGGGTCGCAACATGTTAAAAATAAAAGAGCTATAACACATCATTTCTGCTTAGCCTGTACTAAAGCAATGAGAGAATGTTCACATTCTTGACGATATCTCACTTGCTGTGTACTGCTGCAACTATAGCCATACATTCAGATTGCACTACAGATGTATGTTTAAAGCCAGGTGTTTTTCCTCCGCCTCTATTTTAATTGAAAACAACTGCAACGGAACTAAAGGAATCCTACGAAGCTCTTGTGTTCGAAATCGTCAGATGACTAGTGGAGTTTGCCACACTTTGCCAGTTTCTACTATAATACTGTTTATCAGTCATAACCACGATTATGTCGCTCATTTTCGCCGCATTTCGAATTGTCGAGCTGGAAGAATGAAGACACTGTTTGTTCACCACAGTATAATATTAGTATTTACCTTACGTATTCATCTTCTGAGTGACAGCACAATAACAACTTATAAAAGCTGACAGCAAGAAGCCGATAATGTAGGTATGAAACTGCATCCAGCGTCATATTTTAAAAACATCCACTATTGTTGCTGTGGGTGGTCAGGCAGAAAGTGGGTGTGAATTATGGTGTGGTAGACTAAAAATTGTTTGTCGCTTTCAAAACGAGATGATAGTCTACTGCCGGCCGGAGTGGCCGAGCGGTTCTAGGCGCTACAGTCTGGAACCGAGCGACCGCTACGGTCGCATGTTCGAATCGTGCCTCGGGCATGGATGTATGTGATGTCCTTAGGTTAGTTAGGTTTAAGTATTTCTAAGTTATAGGGGACTGATGACCTTAGAAGTTGAGTCCCATAGTGCTCAGAGCCATTTGAATCATTTTTTTGATAGTCTACTGCAAAAGAAAAAAAGACGCTGGCATAAAGCCGCGGCCATACGGCATTTCACTGCGATTAATTGGCATATTACGGGTCTGTGTTATGTGTGCGGTACCACGGTGTGGATGCTATACACCCACCGCTAAGCAACTTTTTCACGAGCAGAAAATAAGTCTGAGCTACAATCCGACGCTGCAGTCATGAACTGTGCGGCTGATCGCGGCGGAGGTTCGAGTCCTCCCTCGGGCATGGGTGTGTGTGTGTGTGTGTTTGTCCTTAGGATAATTCAGGTTAAGTAGTGTGTAAGCTTAGGGACTGATGACCTTAGCAGTTAAGTCCCATGAGATTTCACACACATTTGTTTTACAATTCCACGTAGTAGTAGTCTAGCGTCATGAATCAAAGACATATAGATAGTCTCAGCAAGTATTACAATTGTCTGTCCATCTGTGCCGTCGTATTACACCCTGATAATTCTCATCTGAGTACTGTGGCAGGATGGGGGCGTCGTTTGTAAACGATACTATTAGGGACTCAGTTAATAACACCGTGCACCGACTGTGTAGCACTGCAAAGAAAAACAGCACAGCCCTCAGCATGGTGAACGTATTGTCATCTTGGTCTATCTGTCTTAAACATAATGCAAGCTGAAAAGCTCTTCAACATGGATGCTCTTCGCTTTTACTGACAAAATGTCAGCAGTGGTTATACTGAAATCATTATGAATAGATATCATTCTTAGGCTTAACGACAGTCTCGCTTAAGGAAGACTTATTCCAGACATTACTGTCTGCATTTTTCGTTGCTTATTTCTTGTCCTGATGACAACTGCTTCTCCTTTCACGTTAGCAGGAGCTCGTATAGAACGAACAATGCCCATATTCTCTGGTGTTAATCTTCACTCAGTTTTCTGAGCATACTTTTCAGCTAATTCTAGGTTTGGAACGCGACGTTATTCGCAGCTTACGAAACCTCTATTTAGATGTTCATGTTTTTCAATGAAAGCTGAGCTGTCCTATCGTTTGTGTTCTGTTTCGGGGCAGTACCAATGACAGAATCTTTTTAAAAAATCTAAATTTGTGTTACTTTCTACTAATGTATGCAATATAACCCCTCGAGACGCTCCAGATATGTGGATCGCGTTTGCTGAATTAGCTTTCCAGTTTTCAGTATGCTTATGGCAGAAAAATAGAAATAATTGTGACCGTTACTGATTTATGATGTTTAATCAGTAGTCGGACCATCTGATTATTATTACTAACTATGCTGCAGTTCACAAACGCGAATGAAATCCATTGACATACTTTTGGCATTGAGACCCTCATTCGCCGCGTCTTTCACACACAAGAGGCGCTCACTTCCATGCCGTGCTTCACATCGGCTGATGAAACGAATTCTTCCTGCTCATAGTATAACTGAAACTTGGCAACAATGTAGAATATGTTTGGCAATCGTGTGACTGCTGAGTTACTTCCTGAATGACATATAAATATGCTGACAAATTCACTTGATATTTCCCTGCGGTTTGACTGAATGATTATTTTCTTGAAAGGTGTGACGTCACTTAATGCTTTTCAGTCCAGTGAGGTCATTGCAACTAATCTCGTCTCTTACGTTGCAGTTTATCAGTTCTAGCCACCACTGGGACAATAAGGAAAGGACAATTACAGCAGTTCATCAGTTCTAGCCACCACTGGGACAATAAGGAAGTGACAATTAAGAGTTGCGCTTCAGTGGCAGTGAGGTAACATGTTAGCTCCTGAAGCGACGTCTGCTTTGGATCACGTTCACAGTCTCGCTGAAGGCCTCATTTTTGAACCGTTTCATGACAGAGTTGCAGCAGTCAGATCCCAATCAATAAATACGCTATAACAATGCAATGCCAAATTTACATACTGTTTCAGTTTGACATTAACCACAAATAAACACAGACTGTTCAGAAGTCCAGAATGACTAATATCTTACTCACTCACGGTGTTATATGGAGGCTCGTATTACAGTACTTTCCGTTTTATTGAAATAGACTTTCGTCGTAAGGCTATTATGGTAAAATGTTGGCAACAAACGCCAGCTGTGATAGACAAGACCCTGGGGAAGGTTTCTTAGTCTAAATCATCCTTATTGAGCCACGAGCTGCAAAATATTATATTTACACTGCCCTTTGCTCGAGGAGATACTTTTTCTAACAGCTCAACCGCCAATTTCCTCTTAAGAAGTTAACATAAAAACGTCATAACTAGACACCAATGACAATACTGCATTGGAATTCTCAATGAACGTAATGATGACATTCAAGCTGAAATGCTGTTATAGTCACCCCTTTGATTTTTGTTGCTTTCATTTAGAGCTAATTGTACTCCTACGTGCAACTTCTGAACCTTGTCTGTTGAATGGAAAAGGCGTACTACGGTTAAATGGTGGCGGTTTATCGCATGTGTCAGTTATCGAGACTTCCTGAACGTAGAAAATGAGTCATGAGAAAAAGAATGACGTTAATTGGAACAGTAAAATCCTTTGCCGGCGTGTTTTGTCCAAAATCACTCGCTCCACACACAGCGCATGTGTTTCGTGTTGCCTTGCTGCCTTCACACCTCCGTTAAACCCAGAGCAAACAATCTGTTGCAAATGTTAGACTTTTTTGCACTTGCAAGTCTATTTTACAAGTGCTGAAAAACGTTCATAACCTTTGAGCGTGCAAAATCCAATATGTAACTGCAAGATAAAAGAACTTCAAATCAAAAAACGACAGTTGATAGGCCCAATCATAGTGCCGCGTTCACCTGGACGAATCCCCAAAAAATGACCACATCCCCGAAAAATGAATTTTCGATTCTGGGAATTTGGAGGGGTGGGTTGGGTAGGTGAATGAATGGTGCATCTCACCCCAAAAGGATTTTTTTTCTTTGAGTCCTGAGTCTTGTGACTGGTTTGATGCGGCCCACCACGAATTCTTCTCTTGTGCTAACGTCTTCATCTCCGAGTAGCATTTGTAACCAACCTACGTCCTCAGTTATCCGCTGGATGTATTCCAATCTCCCCCTTCCTCTACAGTTTTTGCGCTCTACAGTTCCCTCTAGTACCATGGAAGTCATTCCTTCATGTCTTAGCAGATGTCCTATCATCCTGTCCCTTCTCCTTATCAGTGTTTTCCACATATTCCTTTCCTCTCCGATTCTGTGCAGAACCTCATCATTCCTTACGTTATCAGTCCACCTAATTTTCAACATTATCCTGTAGCAACATGTCTCAAATTCTTCCATTCTTTTCTGTTCCGGTTTTCCCACAGTCCATGTTTCACTACCATTCAATGCTGTACTCCAAACGTACATTTCCAGAAATTTCTTCCTCAAATTGAGGCCTATGTTTCACACTAGTAAACTTCTATTGGTGAGGAATGACCTTTTTGCTAGTGCTAGTCTGCTTTTGATGTCTTCCTTGCTCCGCACGTTACTTTATTTTGCTGCCTAGATAGTAGAATTCCGTAACTTCATCAATTTCGTGACCATCAATCCCGATGTTAAGTTTCTCGTTGTTCTCATTTCTGCTACTTCTCATTACTTTCGTCTTTCTTCGATTTACTCTCAGTCCGTATTCTGTACTCATTAGACTGTTCATTCTGTTCAGTAGATCATGTAATTTTTCACTTTCACTCAGAATAGTCATGTCATCAGCGAATCGTATCATTGATACCTTTTCATCTTGAATTTTAATTCCATTCCTGATACTTCTTCGATGTACAGATTGAACAGTAGGGACGAAAGACTACGTCCCTGTCTTACACCCTTTTAATTCGAACACTTAGTTCTTGATCGTCCACTCTTATTATTCCCTCTAGGCTCTTGTACATATTGTGTATTTCCCGTCCCTCCCTATAGCTTACCCCTATTTTTCTCAGAATTTCGAAGATCTTGCACCGTTTTATGTTGTCGGACGCTTTTTCCATGTCGACAAATCCTATGAACGTGTCTTGATTTATCTTTAATCTTGCTTTCATTACCAACCGCAACGTCCGAATTGCCTCTCTGATGCTTTTACCTTTCCTAAAGCCAAACTGAACGTCATCTAGCACGTCCTCAATTTTCTTCTCCATTCTTCTGTACATTATTCTTGTCGGCAACTTGGATACATGAACTGTTAAGCTGATTATGCGATAATTCTCGCAACTTGTCAGCTCTCTCAATCTTCGGAATTGTGTGGATGATATTTTCCTGAAAGTCAGATGGTATGTAGCCAGTCTCATACATTCTACACATCAGCTTGAACAGTCGTTTTGTTGCCACTTCATCCAATGACTTATAGAAATTCTGATAGAATGTCATCTAACCCTTCTGCCTTATCTAATCTTAAGTCTTCTAAAGCTCTCTTAAACTCTGATTCTAATACTGGATCCCTATCTCTTCTAAATCGACTCCTGTTTCTTCTTCTATCACGTCAGACAAATCTTCCCCCTGATGAGACCTTCAATGTACTCGTTCCGCCTATCCCCTCACTTCTCTGCATTTAGCAGCGGAATTCCCGTTACACTTTTAATGTCATCATCCTTATCACCATCCTTGCTTTTAATTTCACCGAAGGTTCTTTTGACATTCCTATATGCTGAGTCATTCCTTCCGACAACCATTTCTTTTTCGATTTCTTCACATTTTTCATGCAGCCATTTCGTCTTAGCTTCCTTGCACTTCGTATTTATTTCATTTCTCAGCGACTTGTATTTCTGTATTCCTGAATTTCCCTGAAGAATTTTGTACTTCCTTCTTTCATCGATCAGCTGAAGTATTTCTTCTGTTTCTTGGTTTCTTCGCAGTTACCTTCTTTATACCTATGTTTTTCGTTCCGACTTCTGTGATTGACCTTTTTAGAGATATCCATTCCTCTTCAACTGTGCCTACTGAACTATTTCTTACTGCTGTATCCACAGCCTTAGAGAACTTCAAGTGTATCTCGTCACTCCTTAGTACTTCCGTATCTCACTTCTTTGCATATCGATTCTTCCTGATAATCTCTTCAACCTACTCCTCATTACTACTACATTGTGATCTGAGTCTATATCTGCTCCTGGGTACGCCTTACAATCCAGTATCTGATTTCGGAATCTCTGTCTGGCCATGATGTAATCTAACTGAAATCTTCCGGTATCACCCGGCCTTTGCCAAGTATACCTCCTCCTCTTGCAATTCTTGAACAGAGTATTGCCTATTACTAGTTGAAATTTATTGCAGAATTCAATTGCTCCTTTTCCTCTCTCATTCCTTGTCCCAAGCCCATATCCTTCTGTAATCTTTTCTTCTACTCCTTCCCTACAACTGCGTTCCAGTCCCCCATTACTATTAGATTTTTTATCTCCCTTTACATCCTGTGTTACCCTTTCAATATCCTGATATACTTTCTCTATCTCTTCATCTTCAGCTTGCGACGTGGGCATGTATACCTGAACTATCGTTGTCAGCATTGGTACTGTCGATTCTGTTAAGAATAACCCTATCACTGAACTGTTCACTAGCGGTTCTAGGCGCTCAGTCCGGAACCGCGCGACTGCTACGGTCGCAGGTTCGAATCCTGCCTCGGGCATGGATGTGTGTGATGTCCTTAGGTTAGTTAGGTTTAAGTAGTTCTAAGTTCTAGGGGACTGATGACCACAGATGTTAAGTCCCATAGTGCTCAGAGCCATTTGAACCATTTGAACTGTTCACAGTAACACACTCTCTGCCCTAGAATCCTACTCCCGTTATCCCATTTTCTGCTGCTGTTGATATTACCCTGTACTCACCTGACCACAAATTCTTGTCTTCCTTCCATTGCACTTCACTGACCCCTACTATATGTAGACTGAGCATTTGCATTTCCCTTTTCAGATTTTCTAGGTTCCCTACCACATTCAAGCTTCTTACATTCCATGCCCCGACTCGTAAAACGTTATCCTCTCGTTAGTTATTCGATGTTTTTCTCATGGTCCCATCCCAGTGATCCGAATGGGGGACTATTCCGAAATCTTTTGCCAACGGAGAGATGATGATGACACTTTTTCAATCACAGGCCATATGACCTGTGGTTCAAAAAATGGTTCAAATGGCTCTGAGCACTATGGGACTCAACTGCTGTGGTCATCAGTCCCCTAGAACTTAGAACTACTTAAACCTATCTAACCTAAGGACATCACACACATCCATGCCCGAGGCAGGATTCGAACCTGCGACCGCAGCAGTCGCACGGTTCCGGACTGCGCGCCTAGAACCGCGAGACCACCGCGGCCGACTATGACCTGTGGATACACGTTATGTGTCTTTAATGCAGTGGTTTCCATTGCCTTCTGCATCTTCGTGTCGTTGACTATTCTTCCGCCTCTAGAGGCAGTTTCCCGCCCAAAGACAAGAGAGTGCCCTGAACCTCTGTCCGCTCCTCTGCCCTCTTTGAAAAGGCCGTTGGCAGAATGAGAGTGACTTCTTATGCCGCCAAAGCTGATCATTAATCAAAATGAAGGGGTGGCGGGACCAAGGACGTTTTCATTACCAATCAAACACGTTACCACCCCTCCCCCCCCTCCCCCCCCCCCCCCACCCTGGCCTATTTTTTAAACTCATTTCGTCGCTATTGTTCGTCGTATTTGTTCGTGGCAGACGTCCCATAACACCCATTCAAGTTCATCGTTGATCCGTTCACTCAGTTCTTTTTATTACAGAGGGTATCTAACCTTCTGACCGAACACGCTGAGCTACCGTGCTGGCTAACCCTTAGACAACAAGTGCAATTGGATTGAGTTCAGTGGCGACCTTCGTCGAGCGCAGAAGTGTCGCTATCACAACTAGGCAAATTTGCTCTTGTTAGTGAGTGGATATTTACGTAGTGAAGTGAAGAAATTCAATTCTACAAGATGGAAACGATTACCACAAGTATGTAGAAGATATTCAAACACTATTGCAATCTGAATCTCATGATTATCCTATTTATATTACATCTTTTTCGATGTTTGTACAAAACGACCATGATTTGCCGAACTTCCATTTTCAACGGGAGTAAAAGTAGCATATAACGCAAAATTACAACTGCCAGACTATAGATTTATCAATTGTCTAATGTAATTGACCAGAATCTGCTGCCTAACTTTGACTATTCTTTTGTACAATGAATGTTTCCCCGGGCCCATGCGTCCCACATATCGTACCAGTGTGTTACCACAACCTGCATTTAGAAACTGGATTGTTTTGAAAATCAGTCTTATGCAAACACAATTAGTTTATTTTTATATTTCCCCAGATATGGTTCGACATCAATGTGTCATCTTCTGTGGGTTAAATTTTATTTTCTGTAAAGCACAATATCATATTTGTAATAATTTAACTACTGTAGGCTTCAGAAATACAATATTTGCAATTTGCTTCGTTTTGTTTGGACACTCGCCTTAAAATTACATAAACCTGATGTTGGGGATAATTTTATGCATTTGTAGTGTTGTATTCTTGAATTTGTTGTAGAGCGTCGTGGGAAATGCTTGACTTTAATTTTAAGGTGAGTGTCCGAACAAAACGAAGCAAATTGCAAATATTGTATTTCTCAGGCCTATAGTAGTTAAATTATTACAAATGTGATATTTTACTTTACAGAAAATAAAATTTAACCCACAGAAGATGACACATTGGTTTCGAAACATGTCTGGGGAAATATAAAACTAAACTAATTGTATTTGCATTAGGCTGATTCCCAAAACAACCCAGTTTTTAAATCGCAAACACGGAAGAACGAAAAGAGGAGCTTCAAACCTTAGTGAAACGATTATCTACATTTAGCATAAACATTCGTTACCTTCACCAACTCACAACCAAAATATCACCTTCTAATGTAACCTAGAAATCGCTGTACGCTACACGTCAGTCTTGTTACCACAACCTAGATTTCAGGGGGGTGGCGGGAGGGGCAGAGGATTATCAAATACCACATGCCTGTCTCTTTTCATTCCAACACGAAAATATCCATTTTTGCAGATTAATTAAAACATCAGTTTATGAAAATAGGCTAGGCCGTTCAGATTTCCTAAATGTGTCTTCTCTGTAGAACATGAAAAATCACTTTGTAAATTCACTACACCAAATGAATGCGTCTGAATAGAATGTGATAAAATGGAATAGACGCGCGTAGAGTCGTGAGTCCCGATTTGAGCGAAACTCTGTTGAAGTTTTTTTAAAGCCGATGTGTCATTATGTAACGTTTAACTACAACAAATCGTTAAAGAGAGGGGCGTGTTTGTGTTAAAACTTCGATGCGCCATTGTATGAAACTGACTTGTGCCGAGCTAAACAGTAGAAATGGGCACCCTGCACTCGCAAAGCGTCATAGTAGCGTAACCGTAAGGACATCTATCGGATTTCTCGGTAGTTGAGTGTAGCCATTCTGTTGGCCCTGGACGCAAATAAGGGCAGCACAGGCAGCGGAAGCTGTCGCCGCCCCGGTGAGCGACAAAAGGCGGATTAGTGCGGACGGCCCGGGAGGGAAACGAACAACAGCTGTGAGCGCCTCGAGTGCCGACGCAGCTCACAAACAGAAGACCAGCCGAAGAAAATACGGAGTGCCAACAACAGAGAGGGAGAGTTCTTAACAACACACCAACAGAGATCACCCGTGAGCATTACGGAAACACCAGCCCGCGCGGTCTAACGCGCTGCTTCACACCGGCACGAATCCGCCCGGCGGATTAGTGTCGAGGTCCGGTGTGCTGGCCAGCCTGTGGATGGTTTTTCCGGCGGTTTTCCATCTCCCTCGGCGAATGCGGGCTGATTCCCCTAATTACACCTTAGTTACACTATAGGTTCGTATGAGCAGTTGCCAGCGGGCTCGTGCGCATGCGCAGAGCTGAATTCGCGTATGAGCAGTGTCTTCCTCCCGCTTCTGGCTACTTGAAGCGTGGCTGTTTGGTGTATGAGCAGTAGCAGCAAGTAGCCAGATGCTACCCGGAAAAATTTTTCTGGCGCACCCAAGCTGCCAGATTCGCGCATGCGCAGAGCAAGCTGAGTTATAGTGGGGGGTCCTTTCCCACGTGACCCGTGCATAAGTTTCGTGTCATCGTAATATTGCTGGTCTTTTCATTTACAGCTCCCACGTCAAATGAAATCAAAACAGATTTCTGTGGCCGGGAGCCATCAAGTGAATTAATATACATTCTCATAATCATGAAAGATCAAAATAAGTTAGTAGTTTCAATTTTCTGATTTTATGTTATTTCCACGTTATTAGCAATCAACCATTAATGTCTTAATGAAGCTATTTCTGTCTGTTTTATAGAGAAATTTTCTTCTATTAATTTTTTCCGCTGAAGCAGTTAGTTTATTTGAAACGAAGTGTTTCATTCCGCACTATCGGCTACTTTCAACTTCTTTCAATTTCAAGAGCAAATTTCCATTTTCTGGGACGAATGACATTATACCATAATAAAGAACCAAACATGAGAATACAGTACTGGACCTCCAAGAAAATTGTTGTCACGAAGACCACATGAAAACCTGAATACCAGGTACTTCAGAGTGCATCTGGACATAGAAATGTGCAATTAGAGCGGAATGAGGCATTTTAGTATGCTTTATGAAATTCCAATGCTGCTGGCGTAGTCTTTGATGTCCTGTTCCTTTTATGACACCGTTAGAAATGTGCAATTAGAGCGGAATGAGGCATTTCAGTATGCTTTACGAAATTCCAATGCTGCTGGCGTAGTCTTTGATGTCCTGTTCCTTTTATGACACCGTTAAGATCTCTTAGTGCTATATACGTACGAACATATGTAAACATTTACTTGAAGCTGACTAAGTAGTAAATTTGGTCAGTAGTTTTGAACTAAATACTTTGTTTCAAATATAATGACAGCTGTAGCAGAATTTTACAAATCTGCCTTCTGTGAAAGTGTTCTTCGAAAACAAGGCACTTTTCTAGTACTTCCTCTAGGCCTGAAGTTATTTCTTAATTTGTGTTTACGTCTTAAATTTATGGGATGCCATTCTATGCTAAATTGTAGACTGGCAGCATACCGTGTTTTATCGTTTTAACTCCCCACGTGGCTTCATATTTATTCGTAGAGTAGAATATAAACCGTCAGTTGTACAGTTTCTTTGCCTCACAGACAACCTTGTTAATGTTTTACACATTTTGAAATAGTCATAAAATTTATTGTCCTTTATTCTGGTATAAGTTACACAAGAAACTGTTTCATTTTTTTTCTTTTTTTTTTTTTTTTTTTTTGCAAGAAATTTGTATTCCATCCTACTAGATTTTTGCAGTGCTGTGTACATGTAAACCTATTGGAAATGCTACATAACAATATTGCAGAGTACGAATTTAAAAAAAATTATCGAAGTCACCCCTTAGCAAAATGTTATGGTACTTCGAGCTGTGGAGTCTAATTTTGAAATGATCTTTTGCCAAGAACTGCTTCCTTATTTGCATCTTTTATCTGGGTGGGATATGATAAAACAACTGCTCTAAGTAAAACTCTGTATGTCCTCTCAACAACATGTCGCAGGGCTGCACATGGTCATGTGATGCCCCACCACGCACGAAATTCCACCAGAAATGCGACGAAAAGCGTATGAGTAGAGCAAGCACCAAGCACGGGCTGCCTCCGTCATCGTAGCTGCGCATGCGCACGCAGTACAGCCTGTTATCTGGCGCTGTCTGGTAACTGCTCAAACGAACTTTATGTCGGCGATTGCTGCGCAAACACTGTCTCCACGTACGCGTACGCCATAATTACTCTACCACGCAAACATCTGGGGATACACTCGTCTGGTGTGAGACATTCGCGTGAGGGGTCCACTGGGGGCCGAACCGCACAATAACCCTGGGTTCGGTGTGGGGCCTGTTGTGGGATTGTGAACCACTGAGGGCTTTTGATACCGTTCCTCACAAGCGACTATTAATCAAATTGCGTGCCAATGGAGCATCGTCTCAGTTGTATGACTGGATTCGTGATTTCCTCTCAGAGAGGGCACAGTTCTTAGGGATAGCCGGTAAATCATCGAGTCGAAAAGAAGTGATATCTGGCGTTGCGCAAGGTAGTGTCATAGGTCCTCTCCTGTTCCTGATTTATATAAATGATCTAGGTGATAATCTGAGCAGCCTCTTTAGCTTGTTTGCAGATGACGCTGTAATTGACCGTCTAGTAAAATCGTCAGACCATTAATTCCAATTACAAAATGATCTAAAGAGAATTTCTGTACGGTGCGAAAAATGGCAATTGGCACTAAACAAAGGAAAGCGCAGGATCAACCACATGGGTACTAACAGAAATCCGATAAATTTTGGGTATACAAAAAATCGCACAAATCTAAGGGCTGTCAATTCTACTAAATACCCACAAATTACAATTACGAGCAACTTAAATTAGAAAGACTACATAGATAATATTGTGGGGAAGGCGAAACAAAGACTGCGCTTTGTTGGCAGAACACTTAGAAGATGAGACAAACCCACTAAAGAGACAGCCTATATTACACTTGTCCGTCCTCTGCTGGAATATTGCTGTGCGTTATGGGATCCTTACCAGATAGGATTGACGGAGGACATCGAAAAAAAGTGCAAAGAAGGGCAGCTCGTTTCCTGTTATCGCGCAATAGGGGTGAGAGTGTTACTGATATGATACGCGAGTTGGGGTAACAGTCACTGAAACAAAGGCGGTTTTCTTTGCGGCGAGATGTATTTACGAAATTTCAATCACTAACTTTCTCAAAAAAATGGTTCAAATGCTTCGGAGCACTATGGGACTTCGTCATCAGTCCCCTAGAACTTAGAACTACTTAAACCTAACTAACCTAAGGACATCACACACATCCATGCCCGAGGCAGGATTCGAACCTGCGACCGTAGCGGTCACGCGGTTCCAGACTGAAGCGCCTAGAACCGCACGGTCACACAGGCCGGCGCCCAACTTACTCTTCCGGATGCGTAAATATTTTGTTGATACCCACTTACGTAGGGTGAAATGATTATCATAATAAAATAAGAGAATTCAGAGCTCGAATGGAAAGATTTAGGTGTTCCTTTTTCCCACGCGCCATTCGAGAGTGGAATGATAGAGATGTAGTATGAAAATGGTTCAAATGGCTCTGAACACTATGGGACTTGACATCTGTGGTCATCAGTCCCCTAGAACTTAGACCTACTTAAACCTAACTAACCTAAGGACATTACACATATCCATGCCCGAGGCAGGATTCGAGCCGGCCGAAGTGGCCGTGCGGTTAAAGGCGCTGCAGTCTGGAACCGCAAGACCGCTACGGTGGCAGGTTCGAATCCTGCCTCGGGCATGGATGTTTGTGATGTCCTTAGGTTAGTTAGGTTTAACTAGTTCTAAGTTCTAGGGGACTCATGACCTCAGCAGTTGAGTCCCATAGTGCTCAGAGCCATTTGAACCATTTTTTGCAGGATTCGAACCTGCGACCGTAGCAGTCGCGCGGTTCCGGACTGCGCGCCTAGAACCGCTAGACCACCGCGGCCGGCGAAAATGGTTCGATGAACCCTCTGTCAGGCACTTAAACGTGAATTACAGAGTAACCATGTAGTTGTAGATGTAGGGCTACGGCGGGACGAAGCCTCTTCGTCGTTTCTAGGGCCCCGGTTCAATACACACACACACACACACACACACACACACACACACACACACACACACACACGGAAACATCAAAACAAACCAGCTCATAAAAATACGATCGAGGAAAACAGGGCAAATGCCATAATTCGATTTTCCAGAAACTTCGTATAGTGAAAGAACACGTGTCTCGGTTTATCTGTAGATACTCGAATGTTTCTGGGAAAACGACGGTCAAAGTTTGTGACGCACTTTAGATGCCTCTTACAAGGGAACCTCTCCATCGCACCCCTCCCAGATTTAGTGGTAAGATGGTCCAGTGGATAGCCCGCAAAAACTGAACACAGATCAGACATGATAATAGGAAGAAGGTGTACTGCTTATGAAAATTAAGCAAAATAGAAACAGTGAACGGAGCAAACTCAGTAAGTGCAACATTGAGTAGAGTGCAACAGTTGTGGCGTCATGGTTGAGTGGTGACAGTGATGGACTGTGAAGCCGGCGAGCTAAATCCCCTCGTGCTACTCATAATTACTATTTTTTTACAACTTCGTGAGCTGTCCGTCCGGTCACTGAAATGTTTTTTCGCTTTCTGTAGTCTTGGCAGTTGTCATACTATACACTGATTACACACTGAAGCGCCAAAGAAACGTATAGGTATGTTATTCAAATACAGAGATATACTATAAACAGGAAGGATACGGTTCTGCGGTCAGCAACGCGTATATAAGAAAACAAGTGTCTGTCGCAGTTGTTAGATCGGTTGCTGGTGCTACAATGGGAGGTTATCGCTATTTAAGAGAGTTTGTACTTGGTGTTACAGTCGGCGCACGAGCGAAGGAACACAGCATCTCCGAGGCAGTGATGTAGTCGGGGTTTTCCCGTACGACCGTTTCACGAGTGTACCGTGAATATTAGAAACCCGGTAAGCTGGACAGTGTGGCCGTGCGGTTCTAGGCGCTCCAGTCTGGAACCGCGTGACCGCTACGGTCGCAGGTTCGAATCCTGCCTCGGGCATGGATGTGTGTAGTGTCCTTGGGTTAGTTAGGTTTAATTAGTTCTAAGTTCTAGGCGACTGATGACCTTAGAATTTAAGTCGCATAGTGCTCAGAGCCAAACCCGGTAAAGTATCAGATCTGCGACATAGCTGCGGCCGGAAAAAGATCCTGCACGAACGGGACCAAGGTCGACTGAAGAGAATCGTTCAACGTGACAGAAGTGCAACCCTTCCACAAATTGCTGCAGATTTCAATGCTGGACCAATAACAAGTGTCAGCGTGCGAACCAGTCAATGAAACAACTTCGATATGATGACTGCACGACATAAAGCTTTAAGCCCCTCCTGGGCCCATCAACACCGACATTGGACAGTTGATCACTGGAAACACGTCGTGACTTGGTCGGACGAATCTCGTTCCAAATTGTATCGAGCGGATGGAGGCGTAAGGGGATGGAGACAACTTCATGTATCCATGGGCGCTGCATGTCAGCAGGGGACCGTTAAATCTGGTGGAGGCTCTGTAATGGAGTAGGGGGCATGTGTATTTGTAGTGATACGGGACTCCTGATACGTCTCGATACGACTGTGACAGGTAACACGTACGTAAGCATCCTGTCTGATCACCTGCATCCATTCGTGTCCATTGAACATTCCTACGGACTTGAACATTTCCAGAAGGACAATGCGACATCCCACACGTCCAGAATCAGTACAGTGTGGCTCCAGGAACACTCTTCTAAGTTTAAACACTTGCACTGGCCACCAGACTCTCCAGACATGAACATTAATGAGCATATCTGAGATGCCTCCCTACGTGCTGTTCAGAAGAGATCTCCACCTTCTCGTACTCTTACGGATTTATAGCAGCCCTGGGGGATTGATGATGTCAATTCCCTCCAGCACTGCTTCAGACTTTAGTCGGGTCCATGCCTCGTCGTGTTGCGGCACTTCTGCGTGCTCGTCGGGGCTCTACACGATATTAGGCGGGTATACCAGTTTCTTTCACTCTTCAGTCTATAATGTAAGTCGTATGTAAGAATACATTACCGCCGCAAGTAAATGTGATACAGGTGAGATACCACATACACGTCTCACAGAAATGTGAACTACACTCCTGGAAATTGAAATAAGAACACCGTGAATTCATTGTCCCAGAAAGGGGAAACTTTATTGACACAATCCTGGGGTCAGATACATCACATGATCACACTGACAGAACCACAGGCACATAGACACAGGCAACAGAACATGCACAATGTCGGCACTAATACAGTGTATATCCACCTTTCGCAGCAATGCAGGCTGCTATTCTCCCATGGAGACGATCGTAGAGATGCTGGATGTAGTCCTGTGGAACGGCTTGCCATGCCATTTCCACCTGGCGCCTCAGTTGGACCAGCGTTCGTGCTGGACGTGCAGACCGCGTGAGACGACGCTTCATCCAGTCCCAAACATGCTCAATGGGGGACAGATCCGGAGATCTTGCTGGCCAGGGTAGTTGACTTACACCTTCTAGAGCACGTTGGGTGGCACGGGATACATGCGGACGTGCATTGTCCTGTTGGAACAGCAAGTTCCCTTGCCGGTCTAGGAATGGTAGAACGATGGGTTCGATGACGGTTTGGATGTACCGTGCACTATTCAGTGTTCCCTCGACGATCACCAGTGGTGTACGGCCAGTGTAGGAGATCGCTCCCCACACCATGATGCCGGGTGTTGGCCCTGTGTGCCTCGGCTGTATGCAGTCCTGATTGTGGCGCTCACCTGCACGGCGCCAAACACGCATACGACCATCATTGGCACCAAGGCAGAAGCGACTCTCATCGCTGAAGACGACACGTCTCCATTCGGCCCTCCATTCACGCCTGTCGCGACACCACTGGACGCGGGCTGCACGATGTTGGGGCGTGAGCGGAAGACGGCCTAACGGTGTGCGGGACCGTAGCCCAGCTTCATGGAGACGGTTGCGAATGGTCCTCGCCGATACCCCAGGAGCAACAGTGTCCCTAATTTGCTGGGAAGTGGCGGTGCGGTCCCCTACGGCACTGCGTAGGATCCTACGGTCTTGGCGTGCATCCGTGCGTCGCTGCGGTTCGGTCCCAGGTCGACGGGCACGTGCACCTTCCGCCGACCACTGGCGACAACATCGATGTACTGTGGAGACCTCACGCCCCACGTGTTGAGCAATTCGGCGGTACGTCCACCCGGCCTCCCGCATGCCCACTATACGCCCTCGCTCAAAGTCCGTCAACTGCACATACGGTTTACGTCCACGCTGTCGCGGCATGCTACCAGTGTTAAAGACTGCGATGGAGCTCCGTATGCCACGGCAAACTGGCTGACACTGACGGCGGCGGTGCACAAATGCTGCGCAGCTAGCGCCATTCGACGGCCAACACCGCGGTTCCTGGTGTGTCCGCTGTGCCGTGCGTGTGATCATTGCTTGTACAGCCCTCTTGCAGTGTCCGGAGCAAGTATGGTGGGTCTGACACACCGGTGTCAATGTGTTCTTTTTTCCATTTCCAGGAGTGTATGTTACAACAAAGGAATTCAAGAGTCAAAACTACCTAATCGGAACGCAACTTCAAAAACGTTAAAAACATTTGTTTTGACAGAGCACGGAGAAACTATGTGATTGTGAAACTGTTGCGTTAATTTGTTGCAGCTTATGTGATTAACTACTATGGTTTCATCATTTCCTTGGGAGTGATCACATTCATATCCATACG
The DNA here is from genome assembly GCF_021461395.2 of Schistocerca americana. Classification (NCBI taxonomy): domain Eukaryota; kingdom Metazoa; phylum Arthropoda; class Insecta; order Orthoptera; family Acrididae; genus Schistocerca; species Schistocerca americana. Next base: position 266,471,329 of record NC_060121.1, on the reverse strand, counting down.
AACACCTATTTCACTCAGTCACCAGGCTTACAAATTACGTCCTGCCACATGGCACACGTTCTGTCACCAGTGCCGTGTATTACACACCAGACGTTTTTTTCCGGTGGAGGATTTGGTAGATTTGTCGCCTCGTCATCAAAGGATTGCGGTTCTCATTCGAAAGCCACTTCCGTTGGGCTGCTGATGGAGTAGTTACGCTGAATCCCTCCCTTTCGCCTCGCTGTTGCAAACGGACGTTGCAGTACGACATTGACAAAAATTTGAATGCAGCGAACAGCGAAAAAATAAAAACAATAATAAGTAGGTATGTGGGAGCTTTGAACACAGCTCGTCCGTTTTGCAGTCCAATATCCTGACCACTTAAACACGAAATTGTCGAGTCTCTTTTTCGCTCAATGTTGCACTTCTTGAGCTTCGACCGTTCACTTTCTATTTTTTTATTTTTTCACAGTTCAGTATATCTTCTTCCTGTTTTCATAATTGACCTCTGGCACAGTGGCTATCGTCAAGGCCTCTCACTTTCGTTCCCCGTTTTCGAAACCCGATAATTGTTTTATTTTATTTTTTCATCTATTTACCCATGTCCGTTGAAGATTACTACACGAGTGTGTCTTACCAAGTAAGGGAAATAGGGGCGTTACATTAATAGGCAAATTACTATCGGATTTCACAAGAAGTGTCATACATCTTGTAGTGTCGGCAGACTTGCCAACACTACGTACACTAATTGAAAGAGGCGGCCAACATGCACGCGCTAACTCACGAAGGATGGAGTGAGGTCTGAAACAGGATACGTAATGAATGCTATAAAGAAAAGTACGTAGCTTCTGGAATACTTAACTTTAATCCATCCTTTGTATACATCGTTCTTGACGAGACATGCTTCATACGATACAAGTGAGACTCTATAGTTTCAGACAACATACTGCTAATGGCGCCTTGCTAGGTCGTAGCCATTGACTTAGCTGAAGGCTATTCTAACTATCTCTCGGCAAATGAGAGAAAGGCTTCGTCAGTGTAGTCGATAGCAAAGTCGTCCGTACAACTGGGGCGAGTGCTAGTACGTCTCTCTAGACCTGCCGTGTGGTGGCGCTCGGTCTGCTATCACTGAAAGTGGCGACACGCGGGTCCGACATGTACTAATGGACCGCGGCTGATTTAAAGCTACCACCTAGCAAGTGTGGTGTCTGGCGGTGACACCACACATCTTTGTATGACATAGGTGTGTATGCCATTTTCCGGGTTACATTGTTTTTAATACTCACATTCTTATATTTCATTCTTATGTCAATTCCTATATCTTATTTTTGTGTTATTTGTTCAGGAAGATTTGGTGCATTCCCCTGAATGATACTGATCGTAGGCCGACCGCGGTGGCCGAGCGGTTCTAGGCGCTTCAGTGCGGAACCGCATGACTGCTACGGTCGCAGGTTCGAATCCTGCCGCGGGCATCGATGTGTGTGACGTCCTTAGGTTGGTTAGGTTTAAGTAGTTCTAAGTTCTAGGAGATTGATGACCTCAGATGTTGTCCCATAGTGCTCAGAGCCATTTGAACTGATCGTAGAAACATTCGAAACATAGTAATTCCGAACACTAAGAGCATCGCACAAAGGCAGGTTTGCCACAGTGCCATTTCTTCGTGCTAATTTCACCCTGCAAAGTAAAGTCGTTAGCTTAGCTGAAGATTTTACGCGGTGACAATAACTTCGCGGCAGACGACGCATAACTGGTCACTTTGCCAAAAGCTGACGCTGGCAGTTTGTTGTGAATCAAAAAACACTACAAGAATTTCACCGAAAACAATTTAAAATAATTTTCTCTTTCATTTTCTTCCTTTTTTTAAATCCAGTCACCAGGCTTATAATTAGTGCACGAATAAGAGTAAAGTTATTTCACTCTTGTTGTTGCTGTGGTCATCAGTCCGAAGACAGGTTTGGTGAAGCTCTCAACGCTACTCTATCTTCTGCAAGCCGCTCCATCTCCGAATAACTTCCACAGCTTACATTTTCTGAATTTGCTCACTGTATTCATGTCTTGGTTTCCATCTACAACTTTTACCTGCCACACTTCCCCCCAACATCCGGAACCGCGCGACTGCTACGGTCGCAGGTTCGAATCCTGCCTCGGGCATGGATGTGTGTGATGTCCTTAGGTCAGTTAGGTTTAAGTAGTTCTAAGTTCTAGGGGACTGATGACCGCAGTAGTTAAGTCCCATAGTGCTCAGAGCCATTCCCCCCAACACTAAATTGGCGATCCCATGATGTCTCAGATTCTGTCCTATCATCAGATCCCTTCTGTTAGTCAAGCTATGCCACAAATTTCTTTTCTCCCCAGTTCTATTCAGTACTTCTTCATTAGCTACGTGGTCTAGCCACCTAATCTTTCTTGCCATTTCCAGTCTACATTTTATATCCTCTCTACTTCCGCCATCATCAGTTATTTTGCAGCCCAGATAATACAACTCATCTACTACTGCAAATGTAGCGTTTGCTAATCTAATACCTTCAGTATCAACTGATTCGAGTACATTCTGTTACCCTTGTTTTGCCTTTCCTGATATTCATCTTATATCCTCCTTTCAAGACACTGTCCACTCTGTTCAACTGCTCCTCCAAGTCCTTTGCTGTCTCTGACAGAATTAGAATGCCATCAACAAGTCTCAAAGTTTTTACTTACTTTCCCAGACTTTGATTCCTATTTCAAAATTTTCTGTGGTTTCCTTTACTGCTTCCTCAAAGTACATGTTGAATAACATCGGCGATAGGCTAATACCTCGTGTCACTTCCTTCTCAACCACTGTTACCCGTTCATGCTCCTCAACTCTTTGTGACTGCCATCTGGCTTCTGTACACGTTGTAGAAAGCCTTTCGCTCTCAGCATTTTACCCCTGCTACCTTCATAATTTCAAAGAGAATATTCCATTCGACATTGTTAAAAGCTTTCTCTAAGTCTACAAATGACAGAAACGTAGGTTTGCCTTTCCTTAACCTACCTTCTAAGATAAGTCGTAAGGTCGGTATTAACTCGCATATTCCTCATTTCTCCGAAATCCAAACTGATCTTCCCTGAGGTCGGCTTCTACCAGTTTTGCCATTCGTCTGTAAAGAATTAGTTTTAGTATTTTGCAACCATGACTTATTAAACTGATAGTTGGTAATATTTATATATGTCAACATCTGCTTTGTTTGGAATTGGAATAATTATATTCTTCTTGAAGTCTGAGGGTATTCTGCCTATCTCATACATCTTGCACAACACAAGAGGTTTTGTCTTGGTTGGCCCTCCCAAGGCCATTAGTAGTTGTGATGGAATGTCGTCTGCTCGTGGGGCTTTGTCTCGATTTAGGTTTTTCAGTGCTCTGTCAAATTCTTCTCTCAGTGTCGTATTTCATATCTGCTTCCTCTTCCATTTCTATAATACTGCCTTCAAGCTAAAAAAAGTGGTTCAAATGGCTCTGAGCACTATGGGACTTAACATCTGAGGTCATCAGTCCCCTAGAACTTAGAAGTACTTAAACAGCAGACACATCTATGCCCGAGGCAGGATTCGAACCTGCGACCATAGCGGTCGTGCGGTTCTAGACTGAAGCGTCTAGAACCACTCGGCCACACCGGCCGGCTGCCTTCAAGTTCATGGATAGACCCTCTACATACTCCTACCACCTTTCGACTTTCCTTTCTTTGCTAAGTTTTCCATCTAAGCTCTTGATATTCATGCAACCGATTCTCTTTTCTCTAAAGGCCGTTGGTGGTATCTATCTTTCCTCTAGTCAAATATGCATCTAAATCCCTACATTTGTCCTTGAGCCATTCCTGCTTAGCCTTTCCGCACTTCCCGTCAGTCTCATTTTTTAGACATTTGTATTCCCTTTCGCCTGCTTCATTTGCTGCAGTTTTATATTTCCTCCTTTCATCAATTAAATTCAGCATCTCCTCTGTTCAAGGGTTTCTACTATGGCCTTGTCGTTTTACTTATTTGATGCTCTGCTGGATTCACTACTTCATCTCCCAAAGCTACCCTTTCGTCTGCTGCTGTATTTCTTTCCCCTGTTCTAGTCGATCGTAGCCTAATGGAAACTCTGAAACTCTCAACAACCTATGCTTCTATCAATTTATCCACGACCCATTTCCTCAATTTCCCATCTCTTTCGCAATTTCTATAGTTTTAATTGTGGTCAGAATCCACATATGCCCCTGTAATTGTCTTACATATAAAATCTTGTTATTTCAGGCTCAAATGGCTCTGAGCACTATGGGACTCAACTTCTGAGGTCATTAGCCCCCTAGAACTTAGAACTAGTTAAACCTAACTAACCTAAGGACATTACAAACATCCATGCCCGAGGCAGGATTCGAACCTGCGAACGTAGCGGTCTTGCGGTTCCTGACTGCAGCGCCTTTAACCGCACGGCCACTTCGGCCGGCTGTTATTTCAGGCATGGGGCGCAAAAGCCACTCTGCCATCGCTCTGGTTCAACTGTTTAACTGGTAAGAGGCACATAAAGTGCCTCAAAACTTTAATCATAGTTTTTTCAGTGTATTTACGGATAAGCCGAGACACGTGTTCCTTTAATTTGACCCGTTTTCCACTGGGCACTTGCCGTGTTCTCCTCGGAAGTAAAGGAGATGACGTTGCCGCAAAATGTCCTAGAAGGAGAAAAGGAGAAAAAAATAAAGCGAAACAGACCCTCACAGAAAAGAACACGATGCAAAACGGCGCAGAAGAAACAAACGCAAACAGAAACGGAAACAGGAATGAGAGGACTATTAACAACGAATATGTGAAAATCGCGACCTGTGAAAATCGCACCCAGCAAGAAATCTGCGAATCTCGCACCCAGTTTTGCTGGAAGCTGCCTGCTCAAGGGCAGAGCCTACCTGCGCCCTCTGGGGCTGTCACCCATCGGAAACGATCCCTGTGCGGTACGGCCTACCTGCATTCTGGAAGTCCTGCTCCACTCAAGTGACTGACCGCTTGGCTATTCACTGTCAGCGTGAATCTATCTTTCGGAGTGTTCAGATCGTTCGCCTTGTGTCTCTGTGTACTTATACACTACTGGCCATTAAAATTGCTACACCAAGAAGAAATGCAGATGATAAACGGGTATTCATTGGACAAATATTTTATACTTGAACTGACATGTGATCACATTTTCACGCAATTTCGGTGCATAGATCCTGAGAAATCAGTACGCAGAACAACCACCTCTGGCCGTTCAAATGGTTCAAATGGCTCTGAGCACTATGGGACTTAACAGCTGAGGTCATCAGTCCCCTAGAACTTAGAACTACTTAAACCTAACTAACCTAAGGACATCACACACATCCATGCCCGAGGCAGGATTCGAACCCGCGACCGTAGCGGTCGCGCGGTTCCAGACTGAAGCGCCTCTGGCCGTAATAACGGCCTTGATACGCCTGGGCATTGAGTCAAACGGAGCTTGGATGGCGTGTACAGGTACAGCAGCCCATGCTGCTTCAACACGATACCACAGTTCATCAAGAGTAGTGACTGGCTTATTGTGACGACCCAGTTGCTCGGCCACCATTGACCAGACGTTTTCAATTGGTGAGAGATCTGGAGAATGTGCTGGCCAGGGCAGCAGTCGAACATTTTCTGAATCCAGAAAGGCCCGTACAGGACCTGCAACATGCTGTCGTGCATTATCCTGCTGAAATGTAGGGTTTCGCAGGGATCGAATGAAGGGTAGAGCCACGGGTCGTAGCACATCTGAAATGTAACGTTCACCGTTCAATGTGCCGTCAATGCGAACAAAAGGTGGCCGAGACGTGTAACCAATATCACCCCATACCATCACGCCGGGTGATACGCCAGTATACCGATGACGAATATACGCTTCCAATGTGCGTTCATTGGCTCTCGACCAACGCTAGCCAGCAATGTCGCGACACGATAAACCGCAATCGCGGTTCTCCTCCTTACACGACGCATCAAAACAACGTTTCACCAGGCAACGCCCGTCAACTGCTGTTTGTGTATGAGAAATCGGTTGGAAACTTCCCTCATGTCAGGAGGTTGTAGGTGTCGCCACCGGCGCCAACTTAGTGTGAATGCTCTGAAAAGCTAATCATTTGCATATCACAGCATCTTCTTCCTGTCGGTTAAATTTAGCGTCTGTAGCACTTCATCTTCGTGGTGTAGCAATTTTAATGACCAGTAGTGTACGTTCGATATGGAACTGTCAACAACCATCCACAGTAAACCATGTGCCCACTATCATGGTTAATCGTACATCGTAAAGAGAACCAAAGCAGATGGGACTGTGAATGACACTGTTAGAAACGTAGAACAACATACTGGCGATGAATGCTGAAGAGCAAAGACTGTATCGTGCTTAGTTCAAACGAGCATCGATGTGGGGCACCTGATGACGCTCGCTTGAAAGTAAAAAAGACGTTGAATCAGATGAAGAAGACAGCGCGAGAGGAAGATACTTTATTTCTAAAATATATACCGAAGAGTTAGGCCACTTGCACAATAGAGGGTATGATCTTGTTACCGAAATGCCAGAACAACAAGCAATGAAGAGGATATTATACATGAACCAGGCCAAATCAATCGGCAATTAGAAACAGCCAGAAACACGACAAGAAGTTGATCTTCCAGTAGAGTTACTAATCATGAAAGGCGGCAGTAATTTTCTCTTAAGTGATGACGGCTTTGGAGGCATGACCATACACTACTGGCCATTAACATTGCTACACCACGAAGATGACGTGCTACAGATGCGAAATTTAACCGACAGGAAGAAGATGCTGTGATATGCAAATGATTAGATTTTCAGAGCCTTCACACAAGGGTGGCGCCGGTGGCGACACCTACAATATGCTGACATGAGGAAAGTTTCCAAGCGATTTCTCATACACAAACAGCAGTTGATCGGTGTTGCCTGGTGGAACGTTGTTGTGATGCCTCGTATAAGGAGGAGAAATGCGTACCATCACGTTTCCGACTTTGATAAAGATCGGATTGTAGCCTATCGCGATTGCTGCTCGCATTGGTCGAGATCCAAAGACTGTTAGTAGAATATGGAATCGGAGGGTTCAGGAGGGTAATACGGAACGCCGTGCTGGATCCCAACGGCCTCGTATCACTAGCAGTTGAGATAACAGGCATCTTATCCGCATGACTGTAACCGATCATGCAGCCGATCCCTGAGTCAACAGATGGAGACGTTTGAAAGACAACAACCATCTGCACGAACGGTTCGACGACATTTGGAGCAGCATGGACTATCAGCTCGGAGACTGTGGCTGCGGTTACCCTTGACGCTGCATCACAGAAAGGAGCGCCTGCATTGGTGTACTCGACGACGAACCTGGGTGCACGAATGGCAAAACGTCATTTTCTCGGATGAATCCAGGTTCTGTTTACAGCATCATGATGGTCGCATCCGTGTTTGGCGACATCGCGGTGAACGCACATTGGAAGCGTGTATTCGTCATCGCCATACTGGCGTATCACCCGGCGTGACGGTATGGGGTACCATTGATTACACGTCTCGGTCACTTCTTGTTCGCATTGACGGCACTTTGAACAGTGGACGTTACATTTCAGATGTGTTACGACCCGTGGCTCTACCCTTCATTCGATCCCTGCAAAACCCTACATTTCAGCAGGCTAATGCACGACAGCATGTTGCAGGTCCAGTACGGGCCTTTCTGGATACAGAAAATGTTCGACTGCTGCCCTGGCCGGCACATTCTCCAAGTCTCTCACCAACTGAAAACGTCTGGTCAATGGTGGCCGAGCAACTGGGTCGTCACAATACGCCAGTCACTACTCTTGATGTGTTGAAGCTGCATGGGCAGCTGTACCTGTACACGCCATCCAAGCTCTGTTTGACTCAATGCCCAGGCTTATCAAGGCCATTATTACGGCCAGAGGCGGTTGTTCTGGGTACTGATTTCTCAGGATGTATGCACCCAAATTGCTTAAAAATGTAATCACATGTCAGTTGTAGTATAATATATTTGTCCAATGAATACCCGTTTATCATCTGCATTTTTTCGTGGTGTAGCAATATTAATGACCAGTAGTGTATATACCGAAGAGTTAGGCGAGTTGCACAATCGAGGGTATGATTTTGTTACCTAAATGCCAGAACAGCAAGCAATGGAGAGGATATTATACATCCACCAGGCCAAATCACACGGCAATCAGAAAGAGCCAGGAACACGACAATAAGTTGATCTTCAAGCAGAGTTACTAACCGTGAATGGCAGCAGCAGTTTTCTCTTAACTGATTACAGCTTTGGAGATAGGATCATAGGCTTTAGCGGAAAAGCAGGAAAAGCGGTTCTAAAGACTAAACAGCACTTTTATATGCATGGGACCTTTCACAAATATATACTATTCATGCAGACTTAGGAAGTTTAAAGTACGAAACAAATATCTATCCGAAGGCTTCTGCATTCTTAACAAACAAAAGAAAAGAAACATATATCCGTCTTTTCGCAATGTTGTGGATAATGTACCTGAATGGAAACCTAATAATGTCACCGTCGATTCCGAATCAGCTGCGATTTCTGCGCTAAAAGTTGTGATCCCGTCGGTTCAGGTGCATGGCTTCCATTTCCATATGAAGAAATCTCTCTGGAGGAAAGTGTAAGACTTGGGACTTACTTGTGAATACAGAGAAAACGAAGAAGTAAGGCTGCAAAGTCGCATGTGTGGTGCTCTGGCATTCCTTCGATGTGAAGATGTCTGCGATGGCTGGCTCGTGATACATTCACAAGCACCGGATATCGCTAAGCTTTCTCAGTTTTTCGACTATTTTGTAGACATGGTTGGAAAATGACGAAAACCCTATCAGTCTTTGAAAATACTACAAACGAAGCCATCATACCACCAACGCTGTAGAAGGATGGCACAACAAAATTAATAATCTTCTCGGAAAACCGAATCCTGAAATTAAAGACGTGATCGAGTGTTTGAAGACAGTAGCAGGGAGCTCGGCATCGGCATTAATGAGGTCAAAATTAAGTATGGAAGGCAAACGAAAGAAAACAACTTATAAGAAACTTGACGAAAGGCTGGAAAAAATAGTAGAAAAAGTATGAGGAGGATGGTGACGTCAGGGCTTGTTTGAAAGCAATCTCTTATGTCCAAAAATTTGAATGAAGCCATGCGGAAGTGTTGGACGATATATATGAGAAGAATGTACTAAATGTAAATATCATAGTAACTTACAAATTTAAAAATAAAATATAAAATTAAAAAAATTAAATAAAAAAAATAGAAAACATACAAAAATGTTATTTTAAACACTCCTAAAAGACAGTGATTTTAAACATGCCTAAAAACAGTTTGCTCTTGCCATTTAGCCTGTCCAAAGCCTGGATAAAGCGTGATGGGATTCTGTTTATTACGAAAAATCCATAGACACAACATTATCACTTCCTCTAAGAAACGACGGTTCATGTATGGAGTACCATGATTGGCTGTTTGATTTTTTTTTATTTTCTCTCCGACAAAATCACAAAATGTTCACATATGGCCTGTATCGGCCAACGTCGACCATCTCTAGAAAGAAACAAAACATATATATAAAATTACAAACACATAATTTAAAAATCGCATCTCTTCTGCTTGTCAAAAGCATACTTTAAAATAAACATAAAATAAAGCATGGCTCATAACTACGGATGGTACACCATGTATATGTTATGTTAAGTACATAACATGCGTTGTTGCATAATGTGCGAAGACGAAGGCGCCCGGCCGGGCAGGGTGGCCGAGCGGTTCTAGGCGCTTCAGTCAGGAACCGCGCGACCTCTACGGTCGCAGGTTCGAATCCTGCCTCGGGTATGGATGTGTGTGATGTCCTTAGGTTAGTTAGGGTTAAGTAATTCTAAGTTCTAGGTGACTGATGACCTCAGATGTTAAGTCCCATAGTGCTCAGAGCTATTTGACCAATGAAGGCGCCCTCTACAAGGGCTCTGCGTATATAGTGCTAGATGTGACGTGAGAAGCCATGTACAGCTAATTTCACCTGTATTCGTGCCTAACGCTGGTCTTTTAGTTAGTATGACAACACGTCTTAAATACATTACAAGTACCATATGCTGATCCACGACTGTGGGCCATATTTTACTTTATATTTATTTTAAAGTCTTCCTTGTAAAATAAAGTTCTTATATCTTTAAATTCTGTGTTTGTAAATCGGTTTTCCTGTTTTCGACTGTAGTCTCGTGGCATTACGAACCTTATTCGATCATCACTATTTCCCTTCACCTGTGCACCACATAAAAGTACGTTCACACAGACTGTAAAAATTGGCTGTTGCTGACAATATAGGGCGGCAGTGTTGTCTGGCAATATCACGGCCACACCAATTACAGGCAACTGTACAGCACCACTGCCAGCCACTGTTGCCCGGCAATGTTTGCGGCAAAACAATTCAGGGCCAAATGTATTTACATGAGCCGCGCTATGGTCTCGTAATGAGCGAAAGCAAGATAGTGGATGTGAGTGGAGCTTTCTACATTTGCATTCTACAAGGAAAAAAATTAGTAAGAACAAAAGAAACAGGGCATCATGGATGCGTTCTTTTTTAAAGCAGGCAAACTGATTCCGAAACTTCAGCTTGTTAACTGATACCTTTTCCAGAATGCTGAAATATCCGATTTCGAATTTATCGTTTAAAAGCAATTCGTCCGAGAATTGGTAAAACCAATACCACTATTATCTACTATATACGATTTGCAACCGTTCAGTTTTCGGCTAGTGGGGGTTGATACAGAGGTCTGCTTTTCCTCTTTCAAAAGCTGAAAAAAGAATGCATTTTAAAAAGTTTACACCAAAGCTGCTAGCTATTTAGTGTTGACTGACAAGTTCCGGGCTTTGCCTATTTTCAGATGCCACTTGTTACAGAGAATAAAATTTGTAATGAGTCGATGCGTCGAATGTGGATAATAAATGTAGACTGTCAGTAATAGTACGGTTCATATGGTAATTACCTACGTATTTTGTATTTAGGATGTGTTTGATGTGGACAGTTCTATTTGTGTCATAACATTTACGTGTATCTCAGATCTTCATTAAAATCTGTCACAATTGTAGTTACACTTTACTGTGATACGTTAACATATCTGCATAATACATATTTTCCTTAATTGTTGTGCCTTCATTACCCAGCATGATGTGATTCGCATCACAACGACATTTTATATACATTGGACAAGTTCCTCAATGAACTACATTGTACGTCACGCTGGCTTATTTGTCGTAAATATTATCACAGTTTTGACAGATGTTGATGCAACTAATTTTATTATGTCTTATACAATCTTTCATGGATTCATTTTACTTCACAATTGCATTAAGACCAATGACTATATCAGGTGTAAGACAGTGTTCCATCACATCACAGGTGTGCAATAAATATTTCATTTCCTTTCAGTACTATTTAAAAGCAAACATCGCTTAATTTGTGTTACAATGAAGTCTACAGTGTTGTATTCTGCTGTTATAATTCGCACTGTATAGATTGCGATTTATATGCTGATTAAGGTACCTTGAAGATTTCTATGAATCGTTTGTAGTCGCGTATTCGATTATTAATGCACGGTGGAGTGCCTTTCACTGCTGATTACGGCGCTATGGAAATTTTCTATGATTTTTTTGTTGCGCGATTCTGTTTGTTGATTTAACATTTTTCTGAGAGCTTAGTCGTGTGAATGTAAATTTGTGCAGGTATTTCTTTTAGCGTGTCCACCAATTGGCCTTTGAAGACAATCTGTAAAGTAATGAAATTTCTCTCGATATTTTTAACGAAGTGTGTATTTTCTCTGAGGTGCGTGCTGAAAATTGAAAGATTGTTATCGCTTCTGTTTATGTATCCTGTATAAAACGTTTTAAGGGGACTTACAGTTCAACGGGCTGCATATCAACGCCTCGCTTTGATCGCGTGTTACTCTTTGTCTACAATGCGAAGGAAGTTGCGTTGTTGTACCAACACTGAATGACACTAACTAAAGCTGTACAAGGAAAGCTACTTAACTGTTATAGTTTAAGAAATACGACATTCTGTATAATAGACGGTTCACTTTGGAGGAATTTGGTGAACATAACTCACATCATTGTGAATATATAAGTACCTAAAGTCCTGAAAATGTAGTTTCGAGAAAATGAGAAAAGATTGTTCGCAGTGTTTTTTACTGACCATATGCCTCTTTCAGAACATTCCAGCAGCATTATCCTTGCTGGTCAGCTGCTTCTTCATCCTATGTAGACTTTTTCAGGAATGTATTCCTTACTCTGGACTGTTAGTGCTGACTTCGGTAGTTAGAACATTTACTTTTTTAATCACTGACAAACCAACCTGTACTCGCAAAAAATATATAAAAACTAATTTTTAAATTAACGATTGTATTGAGACGTCGGATAAAACAGAATATAACTCTCGCATGGAGTAGGACACGCTAACATTTCATGAGTTGTCAAAAACCTGGTTGAGATGTACCTAAATAAAAGCTTTACATTTTACACATAAGAAAAGTCCTTCACCGTATCACCGCTGCCCGAGTTCACCATTTATCCCATTTGCTATGGGTGAAGCGGTGAATAGCACGGCAAGAAGTTAAAAACACTAGACGCAACGATTTCTAGGTTATGTAGTACATAAGCAGTATAAGAAGGCAGAATATATCCAAAAAATACCCCGCGGACTACGCTACCTGAAGTAACATCTACAAATGCATGCAGCATATAAAAATTATTTAGAATCGAAAACAGTTTTGTACAAAGTACTTCGGTTTTTAAAACGGAGCTGGTTTTCAACTCGTGCACACTGCACAGATGATAAGACTGTTGGCATGCAGACATACGGAGACATCTGTTTAACCAGTATAGCATTAAAGCAATTCACCATTTCACCCGATTCACCATAGCACCCTGATTTACCCTATACAGCACAGACATTAACATAATATGGTAAAGTAAGGTGTAAATACAATTGTGACATCTTCGAACGCAGGTCTGAGATACATTCAAGTTTGGTGACATAAATAGAACTGTCCACACCAAACACATCCTAAATACAAAATACGTAGTAGTTACCATATGAACCATGTTATTTATGACTCTTTTATTATCTACAATCAACGCATCCACTCGTAACAGATTTTGTTCTGTGTAACAAGTGGCTTGGGAAAATGTGCGAAGTCCGAAACTATTCAACGAACACTAAATAATTAATTAGCAGCTTTGTTGTAAATGTTTAAAAATGTCCTTTCCTCCACATTTTTGAGGTGTCAGACGCGACACACGGAAACATTTCATATCTTTAAAGTTTATTTCTCATCCATATGCTTCCTGATACAAAGCATTTGCAATGCTTTAGTGGAAGGGCTCAAAGAATTTATTAAAGTAGTAAACCAGAGTTATAGGGCATGCAAAGTAATGTTTACAACCATCGCAATAAAATAATAACAGTTGACAAATTGATGCTCATTTAAAACGTGTGATGAAGCTTCCAAAACGTTCAGGAGTCTTAATAACCGATGTAGAATAAAATATCTGTTCAGTACCGCAGATCTTCTAACACGATAGAAATGAGAAAGTCCTTTTTCAGAATTCGCTCTTTGTATACGTTACGTTCTGTTTCTTTCGCTGTAGTCGTAGATGTATTTATCACGTTCATGGATTTCTCGTTGGTTGTCTCGTTTGCCCAATTTTACATACCTGTAGCTGCTTCTGTAGTCTTGGAGCAGTGGTTCGTGTAATTCATTAGACGAACCTAATCTCCAAGAACAAAATAATGCTGTTTCACGTGACTTGACACAGAAGTACTGTCGGCTGAGGAAGAAGAATCGAGGCTGAGAGTGAAAGGCAAACACATACAAACAAGAACAGAGACGCATATGGCCTGGGCATTGACGCTCTACAGAAATGTTGCAGTCAACACAATCGCGGCCACACATTGCCGTAAAATAGGCCGTCGGCTCCCCTACCTGCCGAGCGGCGATTCTGCCTGCCGGGAAGAGATCGGACGGAGAGATTAGAAGACCATTCCTCAACCTTTTCTGGGTGCGATTTCAGTACACCGTAACAGCTCCACAGACAAAGATATGTTACTCTGTGACAACTCCTTTCACTCGCAAGAAGCAACCGGATGCGGGAACAAACAAACCTGTCCTAAGAGGCCATGGCACCAATACATGAATGCTGATAACAGAGCCGATGAATAACCAAGATAATACTGCGATGAATAACCAAGCTAATCGCACATAAAATCACTTAGCACTCCGAAATAAATACGCTGGCGGTATTCCTCCGCTTCAATTGACATAGCGATATTGCAAGAAGTTGTAACAAGAAGTATAAATGGAATTTCTGGATATAAAGTGATACTAAACACTCATCCAGAATTGAAATGCGGCGCAGCCATTTTAATTAAAGACAACGCTGATTTTAAAAACTTAAAAAGATTGCCAAACGGACGAGGAATAGCTACGAGAACTCGCTCGTAAAACGTACATGCCCCTTCTGGCAACAAAAATAAAAGAGCAGGAGCCAGGTTCTTCATACAAGATATCTGTAGTCTGGTCTCTGAAGACCAGGACGACTTACTGTTGGGAGGTGACCTCAACTGCGTTACAGCGCAGGAAAATCAAGTACCGACACCAAATATGTGCACAGATTTAGAAGACGCCACCAGAAAAATGCAGTTTAGTAACTACTGAGTTAGCTCTACAAAAATGGTAACAGCAGACTTGACAAGATGTGTATGTCTCGGAATCTAACTAATCAAATGTCCTCTACAGAAATCGGATTCTTAGCCTTCTCAGAGCACAGCTGTCAGATTTCAAAAATTTACCTAGCACTCCAAAAGAAAGACCGAGGCACAACCTTTTGGACAACGCCCTCTAGCGACATGAAAGACGCAACTCTGCGCAAGGAAATCGACGAAGTATGGACAGAATTCCTCAAAAAGAAAGGGACAGCAGAAACATCTATAGAATGGTGGAGACTCGTGCCAAACCCATGATCAGGAAAATGCTTATAAAATACAGCACTGAAAATGCCACGTGGCAAAAGTACGCAGCACACTTTTATACCCAGTGCATGAAAGACGCAATAAACACTCCGACAGACAATGTGACGGAGCGCTTGCGCAAACTAAGGACCATGAAGGCGGAACTCATCAACACGGAAAAAGGGGAAACACAAGAAATCAAAACAAGAAGCCAACACTGTAGAAGAAGAAATGCCACAGCACACTATATCAGCAGAATTACTAGGAATATAAGACAAATGAAATTATGGAACTCCAGACAGAGGATGGAAGAACTATAACAGCGACACCAGAGATCGTGGAGCAGATACTGAATACTTCAGCCATTTGTTCAAGAGAGAGGAACTGAATGACACCTCAACGGACGTCGTCTTCGACAACTTCTCTGATGTTCTGTTGGAAGAAGGCTAGTTGAATGTGGAAGAAAGCATAGAAAAAGAAGAGAAGCATAATTATTTTTTAATCTTTTTTCATTTATTGGGCTTTGGTATTAACCATTTAGCCAGAGAAGTGACTAACTGCAGATTTGGTATACAATATCACATATACAGCATACATATTAGAAACTGCATTAATGAGAGGTTGTCTTCATGGTACAGTCTCTACGTTCACGCACTCAACACAGTCCATATACCACAATTTCTTACTCTTTTGAGTCTGACTTTTAACTAGATATCCTCTTCTTGCAGAAACTGGGCAATACCGACATAGTCCGCTGCGGTCAGCTGACGAAACAGGTCCACCACAGATGTAGGTTAGGAATTTCTGCTCCGATTATGGCCTTAAGAAACTAGCGGCGTTGTCTGTCATAGCGCGAACACCCTAGTATCATATGGTTGAGGTCTGCAATTTCAGTTGGGTGGTCTTCACAGTATGGAGATGGCTGAACTTTCATCCTATGAAGATGTGAAGGGCAAGAGCCGTGACCCAGCCGGATGCGCGTTATGGTAGTGGTATGAGTCTAGATAGCTTGATTTGGGAGAACCAGGTTTTTCGCGGAAAGCTCGGCTGTATTGCGGCACAGTGTCTTCCTTTGAACTGTTGTTGGATCTTAAAATGAAGACTTTCATGACCGGATGACATAGCAGCTGGTAAACCTTTCGGTATGTGAGGTCGTGGTCCAAGAAACTCTTCTGTTCCTGACGTTTCGTCCAGGACTTTGCTGGACATCCTCAGAGGCGCTACCCCGCTGAGTCTTTCCGACTGACCGGTTGGACGTTCGAGAACGACATATATATATTTACTGTAGGAAAGGGAGCGTGGTCAAAGTAACACGTGACGAGCAGAGATATTCCTTGTCAAAAATAAAACTCAACTATCGATTGTCATCTTGTCAAAGATAAAATTGTCTCTCGATTCTGCAGAGCTACTGTCCATATGTCGCTAAGTTTCATTGCCTCCTCTTTCCAATTAAAATTATCCTGATGCTTATAAATTTCAATGGCTTCTCTACATAGTCATGGATAACTATTTGACATTGTCGATAAAACTTCACTTCGTGGTTTCCTGACTGAAAAGCATGCTCTGTCATTGAAATTTATAAGCATCAGGATAATTTTAAAAGAAAAGAGGAGGCTATGAAACTTAGTGACATGTGGAAAATAGCTCTGCGGAATCGCTAGACAATTTTATCTTTGACAAGACGACAATCGATAGTCACGTTTAATTTCTTTGGACAAGGATTATCTCTGTTCATCACGTGTTACTTCGACCACGCCCCCTTTCTTACAGTATACAGGGTAGTCCATTGATAGTGACCGGACCAAATATCTCACGAAATAAGCATGAAACGAAAGAACTACCAAGAACGTAACTCGTCTAGCTTGAAGGGGGAAACCAGATGGTGCTATGGTTGGCCCGCTAGATGGCGCTGCCATAGGTCAAACGGATATCAACTGCGTTTTGTTAAATAGGAACCCCCGTTTTTTATTAAATATTCGTGTAGTACGTAAAGAAATATGAATGTTTTAGTTGGACCACTTTTTTCGCTTTGCGACAGATGGTGCTGTAATATTCACAAACATATGGCTCACAATTTTAGACGAACAGTTGGTAACAGGTAGTTTTTTTTTTAAATTAAAATACAGAACTTAGGTACGTTTGAACATTTTATTTCGGTTGTTCCAAGGTGATACATGTACCTTTGTGAATTTATCATTTCCGAGAACGCATGCTGTTACAGCGTGATTACCTGTAAATACCACATTAATGCAATAAACGCTCAAAATGATGTACGTAAATCTCAATGCATTTGGCAATACGTGTAACGTTTACCACTAGCGATGTTGCGAGGTCTCCCAAGTGCGTGACCATTCTTGATGAACCTTTTTCTTCACATCAGCAACAAAATCTGTATGTGGAAGGCAGGTGTAGTAAGGTTGGCCATCAACCACACTTTGTCTTGCCAGGTGGTCCGACATCTCATGAGATACCAGAGTGTCCCTTGATCCATAATAACTGGAAACATTTATGTTAACTCTGACATTGTTAGAATAACTTCATTACATCGAGTACATGATGGGTAATATTGGAGCCCCATTTCTGCTTTTCCAGGTATTCCAGTGTACTCCTCTAATCTTTGACAATAAGATGTCGTTGAACTAATTTGCCCCATATTGAAGGGCTTCCTTGATTGTAAGGACTTCGGCAGTGAAGATGCTGGGCTTTGGTCAGTAGCTTAACCATAGCCTAAAATAATCGATCTCCACAGAAGTAAGCGAAATTGGTGCCCTCTCTTGTTTTGGAGCCGTCAGTGAATATTTTGACCGATGAAGGTCACGCTATTGCAGTCAAACGAGAAATGCCAGTATTAATAGCGAAAGTTCGATCCGACCCTCTGGGCTGATAGGAGATTGTGGGCTGGTTGTGTAGTAAGTCATATTCCAGACTAAACGCAGGAGTGAGCGTCCTTAAATCCAGCGCACCTGGAAGATCGCCAGGGCACCATGGTGAAATGGTATTCCCACCGAATTCTACCGTACCTCCTGGAATATCGTCGGGGACACCGTCACCGAAGTCGTCAATAACGTGATCGGCGGTCAAAAAATAGAAAGATTTCACAAAGGGGGCACCAAATCCTGTAGAAAACCGCACTGCGGAAAGTAGAGGATTGTAGACCTATCAAGTTGATAAACGCAGATTACAAAATAGCGCAACGCGTGGCAGACAAGCTAAAAGGGTGGTGGAGAAAATTATAAGCCCTCACCAGACGTGTGCCACGCCCAAAACAGCCGTCGGCATTACAGCAGTAAACAAAACCGAGGCTACGTTCCTGTCCACAGACATCTGCAAGGCGTTCGACCAAGTGAGCCACGACTATTTATACAAGGTTCTAGAAAAACTCTGCCTCTGTGACTCCCCCATTCAAATAAAAAAGAATATATTTAATTGCGCCACATCCATGGCGTCAGCAAACGTCCGAAACACAAAACCGATACAAGTTCAGAGATCGGTAAGACAAGGCTGCCCGCTCTCAATGGCACTGCCATCGCTCTGGATCCCCTGCTGCGGAAAATGAACACCTCCATCACTGAAATCACGCTGCATTGCACTGCAATAAAATTTAAAGCTTATGCTAACGACTTCGTAAAAGACAAGACTGACCTGCCAAGAATACAAGCAGCTCTCCAAAATATTGGACAAGCAGCAGGAGCAAAAATGAATCCGAAAAAGATTGAACTCATGCCGATCAGAAACAAAAAGATAAAAGAAGGTAGCACGTGGTACTCGGTACTAGAAACCCACAAATGCTTGGGGCCACAGCTATACTCGTGTCCAGTGAAAATGGCACCACAAATCTGCCGATCAGTACTACACAAAATAAGAGGACTCGCAAGAGCAAAACGAAATAGGTTGCTGCAATGCCGCTTATGTAGGTTGGGGTAGATGGAGAAATCGGTCGTGGCGGGGCACGCGCTGTGTGAGACCCACCACATCGTAAAACTCGCCCACGCGGAAATGCTTACTGTGGAGAAGTGCTCTCACACCCGCTTGTTCAGGGAAGCTCTAAAAATACACAAACATAACGACTGCTTCATCAAGAAAGAAGAAAGGCTCAAGGTGAACGGGTCCTAGATTATCGTGCTGCACCGAACGACCGTTGCAGGTAGCAAGGGGACAACCGCAGAGGTTTGACGAAAGAAAAAAGAAAAGCCCTTGGACATTGGCGCGACAGGTGCGGCAGCGAACTCGACTCCACTTCACCACTAGCAATGGTGGGTGAAGTTATGACAATACCAGCCACTCGTGCTGGCGAAACGTCAGGAAAATCATCAAACAAACGTCGGTTGAAGAATACGAGACAAAAGGCAACAGACAAATTGCAAAAAGCGTTAATCTACCATTACATAAAAGGGAGATAAACAGATATGTAAAATTACAGCGGATTGTCGCATGTACTAGTATTATAAAAAATTCTCCTGAACAGAGTTGAAGAAACTTTAGACAAAGAACTGGGAGAATGTCGAACAGAAGATCCTGTACAGAACACATTTTTATATTAAAATAAATAATTCACCAGAGAATGTTAACCAGCAAATCTATAACAGTATCATTTATTGATTTCAAGAAAGCGTTTGATTCTGTATACACAGAAACAACAACAAAATTACAGAATTTGGTGTTAAAGCAGAAATAGCAAACATAATTCGGGGAACTCTTACAAATACGATACGTAAAGTGAAATTAAGAGGAGATACGTCTCAGTCATGTGATTAGAAAAAAAATGTAGGAATCAGGAATTTTGAGCTAACAAATCATAGCAATGAACCAATAATTCAGGGGGGGGGGGGGGGTCAAATGAAAATAAAGAAAGCTGTAGATTTTGCGATACTTTCAGAAAATCTGACAGAAGCAGGTGTTCCGATAAATCTTGTAGAAAGAACAGCCATTAGAGCTGGTATCAGAATCTCAACTGAAAAAGATAAATTTTTGACAGACATGAAAATGGCACCGAAATATTCAGAAGTACAAATAAGTAAAATAGAGTGAGTCAATAAATTTAAATATTTTGGAAAAACCATACAGCAAAAGGGACTAGAAACATTCTCAGCAGATGTAAGAGTTAATAAAATGGAAAAAGCATATGGTTTGACTAAAAATATTTACAAGAGGAAATGAAGATCTTGAAGAACGAAACTAAAGCTCTATGCCACAGTGGTAAGACCAGAATGTTTATATGTATGTGGATAATTAACGATGGAGTATAGGCTGGACAGAATACAGATACCTGAAATACGAATTGTTATAAAATTATGGATGCAATACAAGCTACAGACAGTTGAAGAATAAGAGCTGATGAAAAATGTCAGAAATAATGGCAAGACGACACCTTTATCGAATGAATGAGAACAGGCTAACGAAACAAATATTCCTGTATTTCTGAAAAAAAAGAATCAGCAATAGTATGGACTACAGAATTAAGAAAAGAACTAAAAAGGCACAACATCAAAAAATAGAAAAAAAAAGAAACATACTTTTTTAAGAATAAGGTATTAAATTGAGAAGGCTTTCAAGACAGAAGAAGTAAAAAATCAAGAGCCTCGATTGACAGGAAAGAAGAAAAGAAGTAGATTGCAGTACACTTGTTCGCCCATTGCTTGAATACTGCTCACCGGTGGGGGATCCGTTCCATATATGGTTGATAGAAGAGATACAGAAGATCCAACGGAGAGCAGCGCGCTTCGTTACAGGATCATTTAGTAATCGCGAAAGCGTCACAGAGATGATAGATAAACTCCAGTGGAAGACTCTGCAAGAGAGACGCTCAGTAGCTCGGTACGGGCTTCTGTTGAAGTTTCGAGAACATTCCTTCACCGAGGAGTCAAGCAGTATATTGCTCCCTCCCATGTATATCTCGCGAAGGGACCATGAGGATGAAAACAGAGAGATTAGAGCTCACACAGAGGCATACCGACAATCTTTCTTTCCGCGTTTTATTAATATAATTAGTGTGAAAGATATAGTTATTGTTCTTGAAACAACTGATATGCAGCGACAGAATCTTTATTTAATGTCTATGAAAATAAAAAAGGATCAAAAGAGACGTGATTGTACGGCCGAGGAGGAAGGACGTATTTTGTGGTACACACTCTGTTTTGTTTCGCTATACGGAAGGCAGCCATTGAGCGGCTACACATATTTTATGTAAGCTATTCGTATCTCTGCTTAAATAAACTTGTTATTATTATTACAAAATGAATTTCTTTGTAATAGTTGTCACCTCAAATGCTCGCAGTGGCTAACTATTTTTAATAAGCATTTTTTCAGTAATTTGCGCTGCGAGAAGCTCATCTTCCTATGCAGCCTCTGGTCGGCCATTTCGCGCCGAAGTATTAATTTATTTTTCAGTGTTAACAGTAACTGTAAATGCAAGAGATTTCGTTATAAGAACCTTTTTAAAATGCAACAGATAATTAATTTACGTTAAAGTTCGTGTTTTTTAAACTATACAGATTCCATGAGTTCAGTAAGTTTTATCTTGGCCGCTCCATGGCAACAATCAAAATTCTCTCAAGCCTTGCTTTGCAATCAGTAAATAGAAATTAACAAAATTACATTCAATTCAGTTAACGGCAACTATATTTTAGTCATCACGTTCAAAATCTAAAGTTGGTACATGAATAACTGAGGCCCTTCAAGAACTCGTTTCATATTTACTTATGCACGTAAATAAAAGTGATAAGAAAAGACAATATCCCTGAGAGAAAGAATCTTGCTGATAAATTAAAAATATTGTATATATATATATATATATATATATATATATATATATATATATATATATATATATATATATATATATATATATATATACAATATTTTTAATATATATAATTTCCTTTGAATATAACGGATAACTTATCACAATCGACGTCACAGTACCCTTCGTCACACACCGTCAGGTGGCTTGCGGAATACGGATGTAGATGTAGATATGATGTAGTTAAGATCCGCTACTGCCGTTGTGTCCCTATCGCAGTGTCCAGACTGATAATCTTCAACCGATATAGGTGCGCGGGGTAACACCCGTGTCCGAGCCTCATGTGAATGATAGAAGTCACATGACATTTAAAAAGTTGCACCGAGGCGAACCATGATCGAGAAGGAATGTTCGGTCGTATCGCCGCCTTTAGAGTGCCGAGAGATATGTCATTCACAGTTCCAAGCGTGACAAGTAGACTTCCGTACTGCCGACGTGAGATCCATATAAGGGATCGGCGTTGGGCGTAACTGGCCTGCAATTCTCCTCTTCGCAAGGCGGTCAACAGTTTCAATACGAAGAATGCCATTATGTCCTTTAATCCAGAGTAATTGAACGGCAACGCCCAAGGTCTGCGCGTCTCTGATGGCCGTCAAGACGTACAGAACAAGCCTGTTGACCTGCTGATCAAACGCGGGATGTTGCAATTTCCGAAGCACACTTTGACAGTCCGTAAGTATCAGGAATGTCTGTATACCATAATGAATAGCTTCCATGATGGCCAGTATCTCCGCCGTGTAGACAGAAGTTTCAGGTGGAAGCGCAAACATTTGGTAGGCGGCACTAGAAGGGCCAAATAAAGCGTATCCCAAACCCGCCTCAGATTTAGAACCGTCCATGTAGATGTGAGTGTACTGCGGCCATTGTACGCTGAGAAACTGCTCGACTTCGCGAGTGATGTTGGTCTCCGTTCAGAAATCGCACAGCAGGTATGCCACTGGGGCTGTGTGTGTCTCCAGAATCGAACCACCGCCTTAAGAGAGGTACAATCAGATATCGAAGATCAACTGAGGAGAAAAATATCAGACATCTGCCGTCTTGTAGATAACGGAATGACGGATGCTTCCACTAGCAGGTCGTTGGTGGGCGTTGGAAAAAAAAGAAGGTTCCAATGGCTCTAAGCACTATTGGACTTAACACCCGAGGTCATCAGTCCTCTAGATTTAGAGCTACGTAAACCTAACTAACCTAAGGATATCACACGCATCCATGCCAGAGGCAAGATTCGAACCTGCGACCGTAATAGCAGCGTGGTTCCGGGCTGAAGCGCCTTGAACCGCTCGGCCACAGCGGTGCCGTAGACAATGCTCCCATAGTCTGAGACAGAACGGATCCAAACCTCATACAGAGTCAAGAGCATAATCGGTTCTGCCCTCGACCATACTAAGGCAAAGCATACACAAGATATTCACAGTGTTATCCACCTTGTACACAACATGTTACATCCACGTGAGTTTGCTGTCGAAGTAAACGTCAAGGAACTTTGCGTGTGCCCGAACAGGAAATCAACAGGCCAACATGAAGTTCGGATGAGAAGTTATTACGTCGTTTCCTGGTGAATATCGCAACAACTGATTTGTCAGATGACAATGGAGCCCATTTTTGAACACCCATGCAGCCAACATTTCACATGCGTCGGTAAGCCATAGGCGCGTCGCTCAAAAGCACGACGAGTGAGCGTATTTACAGACGTCGCCCGCATACTGAAGAACTTTGACGGTGGGGCTGAACAAAATCTCTAGGTCGGCAACGTACAGGGCATATATAAGGGACTCAGTAGCGCGCCCTGCGGTAGGCCACGAGACACTAGCTGGGGTCCATGCAATACATAGTCCTGATCGCGGATATATATAGTACGGCAACCAAGCAAGCTGTATATAATCTGTAAAACCACCACCTGAAGATTCAGCAGTTGTAGTTTGTTGATAAGTTCACGTATCAGAACGCAGTCGTACGCCCTCGATAAGTCAAGAAATAAGGCCATTAAATACCCGTTAGTGAAGAATGTGTTTTCAATGTCCATTGTAAGCTAGGTAATATTATATCATAAGTACTTCTACCCTCACGGAAGCCGTTTTGCGTCCGTGAGAACATTGAGACGTGGTTACTCAGGGAAAGGCAGATTTCGGTGTGGACGTGGCCTTACTCAGTTACCGTGCGTTGTTCAGTTTGGTTTTTTAAATGACGTACACTTCATTTGGAACCAATTGCATATAAGGTTGACAATAAGGAACAATTATCAAATTTCACTGTTAAACAATATCTAATTAAAAATTTCTTAGACAAAAAAATGGCTCTGAGCACTATGCGACTTAACTTCTGAGGTCATCAGTCGCCTAGAACTTAGAACTAATTAAACCTAACTAACCTAAGGACATCACACACATCCATGCCCGAGGCAGGATTCGAACCTGCGACCGTAGCGGTCGCTCGGTTCCAGACTGCAGCGCCTAGAACCGCACGGCCACTCCGGCCGGTATTTCTTAGACAAATTGCATTCACGGCTGAAGGCTTTATTCACCAGAAATTCAAATTATTTGTCGGCTGAAAGCCCCAATAGTAACAACTCAAAAAACAATTTGACAGCTGGAGGCCTACATAGCAAATTCTTACTAAATATTATAAAAAAAGACAATCATATTAAGAGACAATATCTAATTAGGAATTCTTAAGACGAATTGCATTCACAGCTGAAGGCTTTATTGACAATCATGACAGTATGATCAAATGAAGAGAGAAGGGGGCCACAGAGAGTGCTCCAAGGACCGACCTGGGAAAGTCGCTCAACTTTGTAAACCATGAGACCAGCAGCCAAGAGTTGTATTCACTTAACTCAAACTAGTGACAGTTTAAACGCTTGCCAACACTCTTGCAACATCAGTCTAACTTCTGATAACCAACACAACGATGGAATAACGCAGGCAAGGCGGAACCGGCGGACAGCACTGCGTCTTCAGAATCTGGTGTTTAGAACATCCAGAAGCAGAAGGACCCACTATGACCAGAGTAGTCCAAAAGAAACAAATATCCGAACCATAATCAAGGAGGCTGTCGAACTACATGCCTTACCGGACAGCAGCGGCGGGACAAGGAAAGATACACTACTGCGAAAATACGCTAACCTCCACCGAAGGTAACTGGGGCGTTAGCGGCCACTAAGCAGAAAAATACCGCTGATTGAACTTTATCAATAAACGTAAGGAATTCAATGATTAACAATAAAAGGTGGAGGACGACTAATTAATTTCGCCAACTCTAAACACTCCACTCGTTGCTCTTCGTCTCAGCTGCCCTGTGAGCAGCCACGTGCGAACAAATGGCGTGATCTCTAAATAGTGGAGGTTTCGCTACTGGGTTAGTGTTCACTCAACTCAAACGTCCTTGGTCCAGTAGAGAACGAAGTTGCTGCTCTCGCAACACAGCCCCTCAATCCAGCAGTGTCTGCATGCCGCCAGCGGTCCCAGCATGTCCTTGTGCTGTCGGACCCCACTGCTGCTCCGTCCAAACCGAACTGCCCACTGTCCCACACCCGACGCGGTAAACACTTCGCGTCCTTCCAAAGAAAGTACCACGGTACTAGATATCGATAACGCTGCTGCCGCCAATCGCAGACAGACAACACTAGCAAACGTAGTGGCGCCAGTAAACACAAGAAAAAACGCTGCCACTATTCTTATTACACGATGCCAATCTACCAAAACGGCACCAACGTGAGCCGCACACGGCTCAAACATGTTCTCATACTCCAACCACCATTCTAAGC
Organism: Schistocerca americana; assembly: GCF_021461395.2. Taxonomy (NCBI): domain Eukaryota; kingdom Metazoa; phylum Arthropoda; class Insecta; order Orthoptera; family Acrididae; genus Schistocerca; species Schistocerca americana. The sequence continues at coordinate 266,445,766 of NC_060121.1, read as the reverse complement.
AAAATGTCGCTTGACCAGGGTCTTTCCCAGGCTTCAATATTGGCACCAATATCCGAGTCTTCTAGTCATTGGTAACGTTGCCGTCCCTCTATATGTCATTAAAGATGTTCACAAGAACACATTTTGCACCATCAGACAAATTAAGAATCATGGAGTAGTGGACGTGATCATAGCCAGGAGATGTATCTGGTGAGGACTTCAGGGCCCTGTGGAGCTCGACGAGAGAATGACGTGGTTAAACTGTGTCGCAGATCGGCGGAGGATGCTAAGTTCACCGGACTTGGATACGATGTGACGTCTTTATGACGTATACACGCTACATCGAAAACGATAGAAACCGTATATCGACTATTCGACTTTTGTGAACTTTCGAGAAATTGTGACAGGGTAGCGCTGTGCTCTGCGCCATTCGTTTAAATGTGTTTTGCGTTCCTTGCGTTTAAATCGTGTATTGTACTGTGTTTGTGTCCTGTGCGTTGTTTTTCGTTTGCTTGTCTCTAATTATGTGTTCAGCATTCGAGAGACTAATGAGAAAAAAGCTTACCACCATGGAATGCTTTGACACTGCATTCAATCATTTCATACGTCAATCAGTACTAGACACCAACCTTTGGTTAAGATTACATTGAGAAATCCACTTCCCCTCGTATTTCAACCCCGGTCGACGATTTTTCTTCAACAATGCCTCATATTTTTCTTTTTAAGTTCGAAATTCAATCATTCTACACACCAGTCATTACTGGACACTAAGGTACCTGTCTCTGCGGTCCGAGTGTAAAATTACGTGGAATTATGGTCGATAAAAGACTATCTTGGGATGGACATGTAAATTATTTACCTAACAAACTTGCACGAGTTTTCTTTCAGCTATATAAATGAAGAAAAAAAGTCAGCAAGAGTATGCTGCTACAATCTAATATGTACTGACAAGACCAATTGTATGAAACCATACTAAAATGTTGATAATAAACAAGTATTATTTTCGGCGTAAGCATTCAATACAACAATCACACAATCTAATCTGGTCGGGACATAAGAAGACTTCACTTTTTTACGTAGTGTTTTCAAGGCCACGGTCAGGAATATTTCTATTAATATCCAGCTCTTTTATTTTGGCGAAAGACATATACGCCGCCACACTGAGCTGTTTTAAGAATCGCACGTGTCAAAACAAACCACTAGCTGCCGACAGTATAGAATCTCGAACGTTCGTAAAAGTCGATAGGTGCGTTAATCGACTAAAGCGTGTATACGTCATAATGACGTCACATCATATCCAGGTTGGGTGAACTTAGCATACTCCCAGATCGGCAGTGGCACATGTCGCCGCTAGGTCGATGGTTTCCGGCATGGCAGTTGGAGGTGCGACACTGGCGGCAAAGTGGCCATTTCGATGGACCTCTCGTGTCAAAGATAGCACCCAATCTGCCTGCCGACTGAAAAGCATGTTGACTGCCGACTGGAAGTCATATTGACAATGCGCGGCAACCTGAGGGAGAGAGCCTAATTGGAGCGACATTGGCGGTGGTGTTGATCACATAGAAGAATCTCGTAAAGTGACTATTGGTTGCTGGGAATGCCTTGGAGGTAGAGGCGGGAAATCAAAGGGATATCGGGGACTAGGGGTCTGGCGGAGAGCAGCGGAGTATGAGAGCAGTGGGCTATCAATTACCCTCCTTGATGTGGCGTGGGCTTTTGCACATTGGAGCTCTTGTTGATGGAGAAAGGCCACACATGAACGGTCTGTCGCTGAGAGTGTACCAGAGCAATTTAAACACGTCGGAAACGGCGCCATATATGAATCCGCTGGATGTGATCCACCATGCTTGCTTCAACGAGTATAGCTTCTACACTGGCTTGCCGGATGATGAAAACGCCAGCAGTTTCGACACTGGATGACTGGAGCAACATGCGGTCCCACTGGACAATGCGTCCCCAGAGTAGCAAGAGGGCAGAGCCTGGGAGCGAAACACCACCAGGCAGACTGGAATCGGCACCGTTTGTTCAGGATGTGAATGATGTTTCCTAGTGTATCATTTGATACTTGCGACAGGATATATGCTCTCCATTGCGTCAATGATCTCCTTGTCTGTCATGCTGATGTGTACAATACGAATGATGCCATACGTATGGAGCAGGAAGTTGGGAATGTAGAAATCAATCTTACTTCTATCAAAAGCAAAGTTTTCAGTTCTATAGAAAGTTGGGAATATAGACATCAATCTTACTTCTATCAAAGCAAAGTTTTCAGTTCTATCTTGACTCTGTTTCTGTCTGACGGACTAAAGTCAACAGCGTCATGCTTGAGATGATAGTTTTAGGAAAATAATAACTTGTCTATCGACATAGAGGGGAGTTTGCCAACGCTCTTATCGAAGCTCTTCACAAAGTCAATATAGGGGCCTGCATCTGATCGACTGTACCCATTGTTGGCCACACAACTGAAAATAAAAAAAAGGTTGTTCAAACGGCTCTGAGCACTATGGGACTTAACATCTGAGGTCATCAGTCCCCTAGACTTAGAACTACTTAAACCTAACTAATCTAAGGACATCACACACATCCATGCCCAAGGCAGGATTCGAACCTGCGACCGTAGCAGCAGCGCGGCTCCGGACTGAAGCGCCTAGACCGCTCGGTCACTATGGCCGGCTATACGACTGCAGGAGTGGAAGTCAACGGCTGACTATGAGAGCGTTCTGGGTTTGTCAACACTGAACGATTACTAGAAAGGGGATCCAGACCATGTAACTCACGCACAGCACAGTCTGGGACAGTAGGTGAGTCGACACACAGCCGTTTACTAAGGAGACCACTTTCCTGCTGCTGACTTGCGGGTACATTGGCTTCAAGTGTGAAGCTGGAAGGGCCGCTGGGATGGCTAACTTGTTGACTATCCTGTTGCAACTATTGTTGGTGGTGATATTGCTGGACTTGCTGTTGTTGTAGGCAACAGTTGAAACTGCTCTGTTGAGCCAGTTGTTGCAGCTGAAACTTCAGTAGTTGATGATGGTGGTGCAGAAGCTGTTGTTGATGTTGGAGAAGCTGTGTATCCGAGAGTGGTAATTCACCTTGCTGGATGCCACCATGGTTGTGGGATATCGGTAACAACGTAACATCTGTCTGTGTTCGCTGATGACACATATCTAGTCAGACTGTATGATGTGACCCGTATCATGGGGATCGGTTATTTTACGGTGAACTGTATAGCAATACCGCCGCGAACGTGTGACGAGGAAAACATAAAATCCGGCGTACGCTACACTGCACGTAAACGTTTCTCCTCGAAAACCGACGATGTAAGTAGAGAAACACCAGCAAGAGCTCGAAGAGTACGAAGCACCACACGTGGCGTATGCTTTTGCACGTTCGCGAAATGTAAGCAAAGCACAACAACGCGGAGCGTACTAGAGAGAGTCCGCAGCTCGTGGTCGTGCGGTAGCGTTCTCGCTTCCCGCGTCCGGGTTCCCGGGTTCGATTCCCGGCGGGGTCAGGGATTGTCTCTGCCTCGTGATGACTGGGTGTTGTGTGATGTCCTTAGGTTAGTTAGGTTTAAGTAGTTCGAAGTTCTAGAGGACTGATGACCATAGATGTTAAGTCCCATAGTGCTCAGAGCCATTTCGTACTAGAGAGAACAGCCGAACGCCGCGACAGGCGGAAGCGAACTAAGTGTTTGTCGAAAATCTCCTGAGAATATAAATAGAGCTCCTCCCATCACTTCAGAGTTTCGTCGCAAGTTTTGTAATGTTGTATCCATGGCTTCGAGTGATTTTTTAATGTGCCATTGTGCATTCCTCCCAGAAGATTATTTTAGCTTGCTTTAGAAGTTCACCCCGTCCAGATGAGATGTTACTTGCCGGGAATTGTTCTTCGACTATATTTAACGGTAATTGTAGGATGGAATGGGCAGTTCGTCCTCCTCCCATATGTGTGGATGCATTTCCGCGTGATGCCAGTGCATGTGCGATGTGTTGTTGAGCACATTTCCACCAGCAATACATTGATTGCCGCGCGGAGTGGCCGTGCGGTTTAATGCGCCATGTCACGGACTGCGCGGCCGCCTCCCTACGGAGATTCGAGTCCTCCCTCGGGCATGGGTGTGTGTGTGTTGTTCTTACCATTTAGTTTAAGTTAGTTTAAGTAGTGTGTAATTCTAGGGACCGATGAGTCAGCAGTTTGGTCCCTTAGGTACTCACACACACTTTTGAATAGATTTATTAGAAACGTTTTCCTGGTGCCAAATGTTTCGTCCAAGTAAATTGTTTTTATGCCCCCACTGCACTACTTTTTCGCAATTCTTGATACTTCAATCCATTTCGTTGTTCTTCGGTTTCTCTCCTTCTCACGATGCTCATTCTCGTTCTTTGGGAACTTAAACGTGCTTCGCGCTATTCGTCTGTTTCGCAGTATCACTGTTCTTTTTCTTTTCACCGTTTTCTTTCTGAAGTGGCAATATCTCCTCCTCTTTTGCGTTTGGGCACTGTCAAAAATTTAAACAAAAAAAAAAAATGGTTCAAATGGCTCTGGGCACTATGGGAGTTAACATCTGTGGTCATCAGTCACCTAGAACTTAGAACTACTTAAACCTAACTAATCTAAGGACATCACACACATCCATGCCTGAGGCAGGATTCGAACCTGCGACCGTGGCGGTCACGCGGTTCCAGAATGAAGCACCTAGAACCGCACAGCAAAAATTTAAACAAATCAACTTTTTATTAGTAAATACACTAAGGACAGAATGAGATTTTCACTCTGCAGCGGAGTGTGCGCTGACATGAAACTTCCTGGCAGATTAAAACTGTGTGCCCGACCGAGACTTGAACTCTGGACCTTTTCCTTTCGCGGGCAAGTGCTCTACCATCTGAGCTACCGAAGCACGACTCACGCCCGGTCCTCACAGCTTTACTTCTGCCAGTATCTCGTCTCCTACCTTCCAAACTTTACAGAAGCTCTCCTGGTTAGTGGGGGAGCTTCTGTAAAGTTTGGAAGGTAGGAGACGAGATACTGGCAGAAGTAAAGCTGTTAGGACCGGGCGTGAGTCGTGCTTCGGTAGCTCAGATGGTAGAGCACTTGCCCGCAAAAGGCAAAGGTCCCGAGTTCGAGTCTCGGTCGGGCACCCAGTTTTAATCTGCCAGGAAGTTTTACACTAAGGACACTTTACACACTTTTCGCAATTTATTTTCGATTTACACTTTCTTCACTAAAAAGAATATTTAATTCTGTTACTCTCTCTTCTACATGGCCACTTTCATCTTTGTGGAGACCATGTTCTCCCTCTCTCTTACAGACGACTGTTGCCGAAATGTGGTTACAATCTGGAGAAACAGATCGTTTACCCTGCCGATGAAAAACATGCGAGAGGGAAATGAAGAAATATTAAAATGTACAGGGTTATTACAAATGATTGAAGCGATTTCACAGCTCTACAATAACTTTATTATTTGAGATATTTCTACAATGCTTTGCACACACATATAAAAACTCAAAAAGTTTTTTTAGGCATTCACAAATGTTCGATATGTGCCCCTTTAGTGATTCGGCAGACATCAAGCCGATAATCAAGTTCCTCCCACACTCGGTGCAGCATGTCCCCATCAATGAGTTCGAAAGCATCGTTGATGCGAGCTCGCAGTTCTGGCACGTTTCTTGGTAGAGGATGTTTAAACACTGAATCTTTCACAGAAAGAAATCGCATGGAGTTAAGTCGGGAGAGCGTGGAGGCCATGACATGAATTGCTGATCATGATCTCCACCACGACCGATCCATCGGTTTTCCAATCTCCTGTTTAAGAAATGCCGAACATCATGATGGAAGTGCGGTGGAGCACCATCCTGTTGAAAGATGAAGTCGGCGCTGTCAGTCTCCAGTTGTGGCATGAGCCAATTTTCCAGCATGTCCAGATAAACGTGTCCTGTAACGTTTTTTTCGCAGAAGAAAAAGGGGCTGTAAAATTTTAACCGTGAGATTGCACTAAACACGTTAACTTTTGGTGAATTGCGAATTTTCTGCACGAATGCGTGAGGATTCTCTACCGCCCAGATTCGCACCTTGTGTCTGTTCACTTCACCATTAAGAAAAAATGTTGCTCCATCACTGAAAACAAGTTTCGCACTGAACGCATCCTCTTCCATGAGCTGTAGCAACCGCGCCGAAAATTCAAAGCGTTTGACCTTGTCATCGGGTGTCAGGGCTTGTAGCAATTGTAAACGGTAAGGCTTCTGCTTTAGCGGGCGCTGATAACCTCGTTGTTGTGCGCCCTAAAACACTAATAATCAACATCATCATTCTGCTTTAGCCTTTTCCGTAAGATTTTCCAAACCGTCGGCTGTGGTACGTTTAGCTCCCTGCTTGCTTTGTTCGTCGACTTCCGCGGGCTACGCGTGAAACTTGCCCGCACGTGTTCAACCGTTTCTTCGCTCACTGCAGGCCTACCCGTTGATTTCCCCTTACAGAGGCATCCAGAAGCTTAAAACTGCGCATACCATCGCCGAATGGAGTTAGCAGTTGGTGGATCTTTGTTGAACTTCGTCCTGAAGTGTCGTTGCACTGTTATGACTGACTGATGTGAGTGCATTTCAAGCACGACATACGCTTTCCCGGCTCCTGTCACCATTTTGTCTCACTGCGCTCTCGAGCGCTCTGGCGGCAGAAACCTGAAGTGCGGCTTCAGCCGAACAAAACTTTATGAGTTTTTCTATGTATCTGTACTGTGTCGTGACCATATGTCAATGAATGGAGCTATAGTGAATTTATGAAATCGCTTCAATCATTTGTAATAGCCCTGTATATTTGGTAAAACAACATTTTATATTAGTTTCTGTCATGACTCAATCCGACCCTGGGTAAGGCCTGATTCTTGTTCTACATAAGGTGTTGACTATTATTGGTGCAAAGAAAATGGGTGAAAAAAGGACAAAGCAAATAATACTGAGAAAAGTAGGTCCGGAAACCGATGGTTTCCACAAAGCGACATATGCACAAGGGCGGTTATAGCAATGTTGCGACACTGTTAATGTCTAAAGCTAGGTTTATTTCCTAACACTGCAAGTGAGCGGTACATCACAAAGTGATAAATTGCTCTCGTTTGATTTTATCGCCGTTCTGGTTACCAAAGTACTGGTAAACAGCGCCCCGACAGTAAAATACACTGAAGAACCACAGAAACTGGTACACAAGCGTAATATCGTGTAGGGACCCCGCGGGCAGCAGAAGTCCCGCAACACGACATGGCATGGACTCGACTAATGTCTGAAGTAATGCTGGAGGGAACTGACAACATGAATCCTGCAGTGATATCCATAAATCCGTAAGAGTACGAAGGGATGGAGATCTCTCCTGAACAGCACATTGCGAGGTATCCCTGATATGTTCAATAAAGTTCATGTCTGGAGAGTTTGGTGGCCAGCGGAAGTGTCTAAACTCAGAACAGTGTTCATGGAGTCACTCTGTAGCAATTCCGGACGTGTGGAGTGCCACATTGTCCTGGTGGAACTTCCAAAGTCCGTTGGAATGCACAATGAACATGAATGTATGCAGGTGATCAGGCAGGATGCTTACGTACGTGTCACCTGTCAGAGTCGTATCTAAACGTATCAGAGGTCCCATATCACTCCAACTGCACACTCCGTACACGATTACAAAGCCTTCAGCGGCTTGAACAGTCCCCTGCTGACATACAGTATCCATGGATTCATGAGGTTTTCTTCATACCCGTACACGTCCATTCGCTCGATAAAATTTGAAAAGAGACTCGTCCGTCCAGGCAACATAATTCCCGTCATCAAAAGGCCAATATCTATGTTGATGGACCCAGGCAAGGCGTAAAGCTTTTTTGTCTTGCAGTCATCCAGGATATACGAGTGGGCCTTCGGCTCCGAAAGCCCATATCGAATATATTTCGTTGAATGGTTCGCACGCTGACACTGTTGATGGCCCAGCATTGAAATCTGCAGCAATTTGCGGAAGGGTTGCACTTCTGTCACGTTGGAAGATTGTCTTCAGTCGTCGTTGGTCCCGTTCTTGCACGATCTTTTCTCGGCCACAGCAATGTCGAAGATTTGATGTTTTACCGGATTCCGGATATTCACGGTACACTCGTGAAATCGTCATACAGGAAAATCCCCACTGCATCGCTACCTTCGAGATGCCTTGACCCATCGCTCGTGCGCCGATTATAACACCACATTCAAACTTACATAAATCTTGATAAGCTGCCATTGTAGCAGCAGTAGCGTACCTAACTATTGCGCCAGAGTCTTGTTGTCATATAGGCGTCGCCGATCGCAGCGCCGTATTCCGCCCGTTTTCATATCTCTGTATTCGAATACGCGTGCCTATACCAGTTTCTTTGGCGCGTAAGTGTAAATTCAGTCACTGTTTCACTTTGGGTATTCGCACTTCTCTGTTTGCTTTTAGTCACTCACTACGCTAGTTTTTCAGTTCCTCCCTCCGTCACTGATAACAAACTAGCGGTTTTTTTTTTTTTTTTTTTTTTTTTTTTTTTTTTTTTTTTTTTTTTTTTTTTCCAGCGCGTGTCATTCCTTCTCCTGAGGAGAGAGGGCGGGCTGTTTTAAGGTTTATCTCAGTGCCCTTCATCAGCCAGAGGTTTACCTCTTTATTTTATTTATTGTACATAGGTGATATTTTTGAATACATGCTATACATAATATTGTTTTTTTTGGTTCATTAACATATAAATAAGTGATTGATAACATTATAAATTAAAATAATTGAAATATAAGTAAAAATAGATAAGTGATGTATCATTGAGTAATGGTTTACATTGTTTTTTTTTCCTGCTATCTTGTGCAGGAGTGTTATGTGTTGTGGTGTTCGTACTTTTGTGTTTTCGCTTACTTCTACGTTACAGGTTCTCCTTTCCTGTTACTACAGTACTCGGAGTTGGGTATTACAGTATTTTCCTTTATGATTGTTTTTGTTCTCTTTTGTCGTGTTTTATGTGTGTTGATACTGTGTTTTTCTATGTGATACTTGTGTGTTTTGTGCAGTGTTGAGCCGTTGCAGTGTTTTGGATATGGGTTTCAGTGCGTTATACTTTATGTCTTGGGGTTTTGTTATGGTCTTTCGTGTAGGTGAGGTGGAATTGTTTCAGGATGAGTCAGTTGTGTCATTGTTGGTGCTAGGTCGGGGAATATTTTGGAGGTGTTTTGGGCTACTGTACGCGCTGGATAGATGTATTTAAATTTTGGTCGTCGTGTCGTTGGTGGTTTGTTTGTCAGTATGTCTTCCATGTCTGGTCTTTTGTGGAGGATATGGGATCCATATCTTGCTCTGAGTTTTGCGAGCCTTGTCTGGAGTGGTGTCATGTCTGTGATCTGGTATACTTCGTTGCTTAGAGTGCGGGGTGGTAGTTTTGCGATGCTGCGCAATAGTCGTCGCTCTGTTGCGTATAGTTTTTTTGCTATAGTCTTCGGTATACCGCCTAGTGGCGCTCAGGCGTATTCGTAAATAGGTCTGATGTATATTTTGTACGTGTGTATGGCTGTCCTGGTGGAACATCCATACAGTCGGCCTTGGACTTGTCTGATGAGATTTTGTCTTCGTCTTGTTTTGTTTAGTAGGTGCTGAAGATGAGTCTTATAGTTTAGGTGTTTGTCAAGGAATACCCCGAGATATCTTGCGGAGTCTGTGAGTTGTAGGGGTTGGTTCCAGAGTCTGAGGGTGATGTCGGTGCGTTTTTGTTGTCGTTTTCGAGTCAGGTTTCGGTGCTGGAATAGCACTGTTTGTGTTTTTGTGGGGTTTGGTCTTATCCTCCATTTTGTCATCCAGTCTTCGAGTTTGGTCAAGTATCTTGTGGCTTTTCGTTGTATGGTGTCTGTCCGGAGGCCTGTGCACCAGTAGGCGGTGTCGTCCGCATATAGCGCCAACTTTTCGTTGGCGTCTCTTGGGGTCGGTACGACATGCGTGTACAGCGCGTACAGTAGCGGAGATAGTATAACTCCTTGTGGGACGCCTGCCTCTGGGGTGAATGGCTCTGATGCTGCGTCATTTATATGGACTCTGGAGATCCTTCCGGCGATCTGGATGCGTATGAGGCATCCTAGTTTGGGTGGGATGCCTAGTTTAATTAGCTTGCAAAGCAGTCCTTTGTGCCATAATCGATCGAAGGCGCGTTCTGTCTAAAAATATGGCTTGTGTGCAATGGGATCTGTTGAATCCTTTGGTGATGTCGCTGGTAAGTTTGAGGAGGGGGTCGGAGGTGGAGTGGTGGTTTCGAAATCCGGATTGTAGGAGAGGGAGTAGTTGCTTTCTGTCTGCGTATTTTTGTAGTCTGTCGTTGAGGATGCGTTCATATGTCTTCCCTATGGCGTCTAGTAGTGATTTTGGTCTGTAGGAGAGGGGGTTAGTTGTTGGTTTGTCGGCTTTATGTATCATTATGGTTTTACTTGTCTTCCATGTCTTGGGGATTGCTTCGTTTGTCAGGTAGTAGTTGAATATTAGGATTGGGATTATGGTGGGGAAGGGGGAGTTTTGGATATGTATGCGTTTGATGTTGTTCAGTCCAGGGGCAGAGTTTCGTCCTGTCATTATTGTGTTTATAATTTCTGTGTCCGTGATTGGCTTTGTCAGTTCGGCGGTGTCTTCTGTTTCTACTGTTGGGCTGTTGAGAAGGTCGGGGAGTTGGTCTTCGACGAGTCGGCAGAATTCGTTGTCGAATTTGTCATCTATTGGGAAGGAATGTATGGACTGGAGGATGTTTTGGTAGGCGTCTGCTTGTTCTTTGGGGTCTGTGGTTGGTTCATTGTCTATAAGGAGCATGTGGTTGGAGGGTTTCTTTTGGCCTGTTAACGTTTTAAACTTATTCCAAAATTTGCGGCCTTCTTTGTAATTTAGCTGACGACATGTGTCATCCCATTCTTTTTGTTTGTGGCGGGAGACGAGTCGTTTTGCCTGGGCGTTGAGGCGGTTCCATTGCCTTTTGAGATCTGGGCTTCGGGTTTTCGTCATTTCGCGATGTAGACTTTTTTTTTGTTGGACGATTGCTAGCACCTCCGCCGGTATGGTGGGGCGCCAGTTGTTGATTGTTTTTTTCGGGACTGCTTCGTCTGTGGCCTTCTTGATGGCGTTTTCTAGTTAGGTGTTTATGTAGTCTAGATCGTTTTTTCTGTTAGAGTTATGGGTGCTGTCAGTTCGTTTTGTATGGTTGTTTTTTACTTGGCCCAGTCTGCCCTGGAGTATAGCCGGATAGTGCGTTGTGTGGGGTGAGGGTTGGGGGCACCAATTGCTGAGGTACTGAAAAGGATGGGGAGGCGGTCACTGGTTATGGGGTCTCCTCGCCGGGGTTCTGTGAGGGTGTCGGATAGGATGGGACTATGAAGGATGTGGTCTGGTGTAGAGGTACCCTGGTGTCCTATGAAGGTTGGTTGGTATAGTGCTAGTCTTGTAATGGGATCGGTGGTTAGGATGTCAAAAAGGACGCGGCCGTTGGCGTTTGTCGCAGTGTCTCCCAGTTGAGTGTGTCTTGCGTTTATGTCTGTTAATAGGAGGAATTTGTTGTGTGTCGTCATTAGGTATTGTAGGAAGTCGTATGGGATTGGGTGTCCTGGTGGGTTATAGAGGCAGGCGACTGTTAGTCGGCATTGTCGTTGCATCCGGATTTGTACCGCAACGGCTTCTGTGTCTTGGAGGTGTTGTGGGAGGGGTATCTGTATTGTGGGTATGTTGGTGTCTGTGTAGATTGCCACCCCTCCTCTTCCATCGTGTCTGTTCTTGGAGTAGCAGTTGTATCTGCTTAGCCTGCAGCTTTCATTGGGTTTCAACCATGTTTCTATTACTCCAAGAATGTGTATGTTTTCTGTGTATAGAGTGTGTGTGAGTATGCGTTTTTTGTTCTTGTCCCTGGACATTAACGAACATCACGTTCGTTTTGTCGTTTCTAGACTCTTGGGCTGCCATCGCGAAGCTTGACGGGGTTTGGGTCTTTGTGGGGAGGGGCTTCTTTCCAGGGGATGTCTGTGACTGCGATGTGGACCCTGTTCATGCTTTGCGTGATTTCTAGGTCGTTTCCCAGCAGTTATCTGGTGGTTTGCTTCATCACCGTTTTTATTTCATGCTTCCTGTCCTGCAATACGTTCAGCAGGACGGTTGTCATAGTTCGCATGAAGTCCTTCTTCATTACCGCTTCTGTGGCAAGTTGGTTTGTTGTTTCTGGGATGGGGGCAGGTTCATCTAGTGTTTTAATCACTGCCTGCGCGTAGGAGTTTAGGGCTTCTTTTGGTCGCTTCTTGCATTTGAGGGAGAGGGCGGAGTGGCAAACTAACGTTCGAACCCACGACGGGTCTTGCTTTGTATACCCCTACCAAAGGGTAACCCCACCAGTAGAGAATTCCAGAACATACCAAAAAGGCTTCGAATGGTCCACAATGTTCCATAATATTCCACAATATTTGAGAGTGTTATGGAGTGTTGCACAGTGTTCTGGGATATTCCCGAACATTCTGCAGTCTTCCCGAATGTTCCAGACTATTCTCGAACATTCCAGATTATCCCGGATCATTGTGGAACATTCTGCAATGTCGTGGAATGCTCTCGAATACGCCGAATGTTGTGGAGTGTTCTCAAACACCCTCGAATGTTCTGTAATGTTCTAGAAATTTCTAGAGGGCAAAACCTCGAACCCCTTTTATCTTTAGAAGCACGCCCTGCAGGTAAAAACGGGAACCCTCTTCATGGATGGAGGAGAGAGGGCTACCACAACGTATAGCTCTCTTGATCGTATCGGGACTTTTTCCTGAGTTTTAGCGGCATGCACATTGCTCACTTCCTTTTTTGATATATATTGATTTATTCGTCCTTGGACCCCTCAATATAACAGTATCTGACATTTAATATACAACACAGAAATAATAAATACCATACACATATAAAACATAAACAATGGCGGATAGTGATTACAACGTCATTTTGTTAAATACTTTAATTATAAACTTGAAATCAACGTTTCGATCGTCTTCAGCTGCCGTCATCAGAGCGAAACTGTTTTGCCCTGAGGAAGGTCGTTGTAATACAATCGAAACGTTAGTATTAAGTTTATAATTAAAGTATTTTATACAATGATTAGTACAACACCCACAAGAATTGTCATCATCAAAGTAGGATAGGATTAGGCGAGGATAGGGTAGGAAATAGTCCACGATTTGATCAGTGGAACCATCCCAGCATTCAAGTTAGCTTCTTCAGGAAACAAAGCCAGGATGGGTGGGCAGGGCACAAATCGCACTCCTCCCAGATTTGAGTCCAGTGAACTCACCGGCTTAGTTACCTTGCTCGGTACATAGTCAGGAACGAGAGCTACATATAACAAGTCTACAAAGATATTACTATGTGCAAAAGAAGGATAAACAATGATATAACTAGAACACGATACCTTGGAAAAATATCAACACATGAACACAGTATATAAGACTGCTGAAAAGTATAACAGATGAACGCATGAACACCTACCGACATTATATCCATTCAACTAATCTTGCACCAATCCATTCTCTGAAGAGATGTGTGGCACTGCATCTGGAACAGAGAGGAAACGGAAAACCAACACAAGAAACGATCTTTTGCAAAGACAAACCCAGCATACATCAGATAACAGGTTAAAAAGTAGTCAGTAATAAACGAGAGTCTAGTAATCCCGTATGCTAACGTATTCACTTATAATGTGAAAACGTTTCTCAACACGAAATGATTTTAACTCTACTCTAAAAGCGTTCCTTTCTCCAACATATTTATGTATGTTGGCATTGCATCATAAAGAATGACACCAAAGTATGGTAGTGCAGTGCCTGTGTGATTCCGAATTACGTGCATGCATGTCTGAAAGAGCATAGCATTGTAACTCGGAATCACAGGCACTGCGCTTCCATATTTATCCACCAAACCCGGCAAAGCGACTTTCAAGTAAAATGTCTCATCTGTACGGGAATATACATAATGGATGCAGAAGTACAGGTTGTAGACATATGGTTGACGACGAATGGAAGTTTAGGTATGACTGTGAGTCGTGTTCATCTGGGTTCGGGTCCCGATCCGGCATAAATTTTCACTGTCACCGTTCCATTATATATCTGATGGTAGTCTATATTCGCAACTGCGAATACATTTCATGACACCAAAGCATCTCACATGTCTTCGAGTACGAATTGTTATTAGTTATTCCACAAGGAGGGACCCATAGTTGCGAGTGTTATAACTATGGAATCGCCATTGGTTTGCGCGTCACCAAGTTTATCTCTAATCGTCAGCCTACATCTGTGTACGTACAGTGAGGGTACAGTGATGTGCACGTACAGTGAGGGTACAGTGAGCAAACATAATTTTTTAAACAGAGCCTTTCAGTGAGTCCTAGCAGAGCTAAGTGACAAGATTCGCGTAGCCCTTTTCTGCAATGTTAAAATTTCATTTCATCGACTGTATGTTTTACCACAAAAAAACTATTCCATGAGCTACAAGGGACTGGAAATAACGAAAACAAGCTTCTGAAGAGCAATAATTAGAAATAATTCTCAGAGCAAAACATGTTGAACTGGAAATGAGCATTTGCGTCATTGGCGGGGAGGCCCCTTACGGAGCAGGTCCGGCCGCCTTGGTGCAGGTCTTTTTACAACATTCGACGACATACTGGGCGACCTGCGCGCCGGAAGGGGATGAAATGATGATGAAGACAGCACCCAATCCCTGAGCGGAGAAAAATCCCCGACCCCGCAGGGAGTCGAACGCGGGGCCCTTCGGACGGCAGTCCGTTATGCTGGTCATTTAGCTATCGGGGCGGACCATGTTGAACTGAGTCTCTAGGAGTAATTAGTTACATGGTCTTTCCAGTTTAAGTTTTGATCGACATACATTCCTAAAAGTCTTGTGTATCTTACCCTTTCTAAATCATTTCTGCCCAATATCAGATGAAGATCTCGGTTTTGATTCATCTTTCTAAACAGAATATGATTTGCTTTATTAGGCGTTGGCACTGAACCATGAATACAAGGACTTTACTTGAGCAGTTTTTATCGATAGTGATTCCTTAACACCTCTAGCATCATTTACACACAAGATTATCTTAGCTGCAGTTTCTGAGGTCTGAATATCATTTATACAAGCAAGAAAGAGAACAGGGACTAAAACACTATCCTGTAGCACACCTATTTCGACTTTCTTTGCATCAGATACTAATATGATGTGCTTCAAGAATTTTATAACTAACAGTGTCGAAAGCTTTAAAATGATCTAAGTTACTCCTACAACACTGTTGTTGTTATCCAGCTTTCTAATTGTTTCCTCTGTCTAATCCATTTTTGCCGTTTCCATACTTTTACCCGTTCAAAAACCATGTCGATTACTGTTGAGTAGATTGTGATCGTTTAAGTGCTTGATGATTCGCTGTTTCATTGATCTTTGAATCACTTTCGATAATGCTGAGAGAAGTGATGTGGATCGATAATTTTGTACTATATTACAACTCTCAACCCTTCGTTACTTTGCTGGGGTTTCACACGTCCCAGCCAACTATAATTTTACCTAGGAACTATTCCATCGGCCCGTATTTGCATACAAAACCAACAATATGATTGTGGGTACGCCTTGATGCAAAATACTTTTGTTATTTATTTATTTATTTATTCCCCAAGCTAGTTTCAGCGAAAAATATTGCCATCATCAGTGGGTTCTTTACTCGTAAAACATGCAGAAATAACATGGTTATAAAACATTGTAAAACATTATTGCATACACATGTGTACTGTTCGTTTTCTTTCATATTGTTTTCTGTGAATACTTTCGTAATACCTTATTTACTATATTTCACCATGGTATTTAAGATTGTTGTCGCTGTTTGCGGCATATTTTCTATGTTTTTCTGGTGTCGTTTTTCTCAGCATACATCCATGTCATCTGCAACTGGGTGAGCGGCTGTTAGTAAACAAATACAAAAACGTGAACTCATGCGTGTCAGTGTTATACAATTGGTATTGCGGTAGTGTTGTGGATACAGTCAAACAAACTCAACAACAATGTAAAAATTAAACACAAATATAGTGCCGACCCACTCAAGTGCACAACCAAAGGATCTGAAAACACAAGGGCACAAAACAGCAGACCACACCACATCAAGAAAAAGAAACAGTTGGTACACACTAACACACAATAATAAAATATCACATAGAATTGGAAACATCTTGAAAAAGCAAGGGATCCCAATAACATTCAGAACAAACAACACAGTTCAAAAAAGGCTAAGACCAGACAAAAGGAGCTCAGACAAATTCAGCAGTGCTGGAATATACATACTCACATGTAACTCTTGTCAGGCCCAATAAATAGGGTAAGCAGAAATTTCCGGGCGAGGTACACAGAGCATATGTGAGCTCTAAAGAGTGGTGTCACTCATTCCACTATCGCAGAACACCTAATGAACAAAAATCATAACACCACTAATATCCCAAGAGATCTACACATCCTGAAACACAGGAACAGTTTATACCGACAATTAACAGTAGAAGAAAATTGTTACATACAAAAGGCTACAGTGGAAGGGAAAAACATAATAAACGAAAACACAACACTTCGCAGCAACACACTCTTTGCCGTTCTGAGAGAACTGGCACAGGAGATAGAAAAAAATAAAAAAAACATGCAAAAGAACCACATCCTCATCATATACAGCGACATAGCGGGACCCCGTCCGAGGTTCGAGTCCTCCCCCGAGCGTAGGTGTGTGTGTGTGTGTGTGTGTGTGTTGTCCTTAGCGTAAGTTAGTTTAAGTTAGATTACGTAGTGTGTAAGCCTAGGGACCGATAAGCTCAGCAGTTTGGTCTCATAGGAACTTACCGCAGAGACATAAATAAGGAACAGAAGTCGTCATGACTCCCGCTAAAATTTTCATAGCCTTCTTGTAACATGCGATACTATTCTCGCGACACACGAGAACAGCAAGATAGCGTAATGTTTTGAATTATGAACAAATTGCGAAAGTTATGTTTTTATATGCATAAAAGTAACTGCAAGCCGTACAACGAACGTAAGTATATGACAAAGTGCCATGCAAATACGCAGATATTTGCTTTGTTGATTCTCGGACATTTTACGCAGCAAATCTGGAAATATATCAGGGGAAACAACCTGAAGGCCCCTTCAAAGTGAGCAGCTCTCCCACTGATGTAGTCAAAAGAATGATTCCTGTAATTTCTGGCACAGGAAGAATAGAACAATGGATAGTTGGTTTTCCATTGTTCCAGTCTCCATTCATCTTTTAGAGCAACATAAATTGCCAGTTGCAAAACTGAGAAAAAAACAAACAGGAAATTCCGAAAAAATTGTTGAAACAAAGAAGAAACTAATACCTTCTTCTTTATTCGGATTCAAAGGCAACACCGAAATAGTTTTGCTACGTCCCAAAAAGGGTAAAGTTGTTCTCATATTGTCAACAAAAGTTCATGACCAAATAGATAGATGAAGGAACAGGAGATGGAAAAAGAACCAGAAATCATAACCCCGTGTAACTTGACTAAAGGAGGAGTTGATGTGGTTGACCAAATGTATTCAAACTATAATGTTTCAAGGAATTCAAGGCGTTGGCCATTAACAGACATCTTTTCAATAATGAATATTGCTGAAATTAATGCACAGGTCGTACTGTTTTCAAGCATTGAATCTAACTTGAAGAAGAGAGATTTCCTACAGAATCTTGAACTTCAGATGGTAAAGTTACAGCAAACGCAAAGTAGCGTCAGTAAGTAGACTGCTAACGGATCTTCAAAGGAGGCTGCAGAGGAAATGTAACACAGATACCACTGAAACTGCTCCTAAGAAAACATCGTCACGGAGCAGGTGTATGGCTTGTCCTAGATCCAAGTCAGGAAAACTAAACCACGGTGCCGTACATGCAGTAAATTTTTGTGCTCAAAAATGGTTCAAATTTCTTTAAGCACTATGGGACTTAACATCTGGGGTCATTAGTCCCCTCGACTTAGAACTACTTAAATCTAACTAACCTAAGGACATCACACACATCCATGCCCGAGGCAGGATTCGAACCTGCGACCGTAGCAGCAGCGCGGTTCCGGACTGAAGCGCCTAGAACTGCTCGGCCAGAGAGGCCGGCTTTTTGTGCTCAGAACACATTGTTCCATCGTATGAAACTTGTTTCATCAATGAAGAAGACACTGAATGAATATTGTTTGCTCCAGCTGTTGCGTGTAAATAAACTATATATTATTACTAATATTACGAAAAAGTAAATATGCTTATTCTTTCTCATCTTCTTGAAAGTGTGAGGATTACGATTGAAAATAATAAAACATTTTCAAATGGCTCTGAGCACCATGGGACTTAACATCTATGGTCATCAGTCCATAATAAAACATTTCAAAACTCTTAGACAATGGTGTTGATACAGATAAAGCAAAGCTATTTTGTGTTTTATGTGTTTTTTAAGGGGTCATTAATCATGTTTTCACCAATATTATGCGCAACAAATGTTTTTATTATTTCTAAATAATAAACTTATTTTGGGGTTTCTCGGATCCCACCACACTGATAACGTTAAATTATCTGACCACAGTAACGAAGGTTGAAGGTATTACTTTCAGATTTTTTATCTGTGTTGCAGGACAACAGCCACGATCATGTAGGAATAGGATAAATCTTACGTGGAGATCCTATTCAGGTCTCTAAACTCCCCGGGTGCCTCTCTACACGAGCAGGTGTTGTTGGAACAAAGCATGTGCGAGGCGCGCTTCCGAGGTATGGGGCAATCGGCCAGTGAGCCTGTATGCTTGTATAACAGCTGGCGCTTGCGCAGTGGTGTGCGGATCCGCTATGTGTGCGACAATCCTAGGCCGCTTTCACACGAGAACAACTCGTAAGCAAGAGTGTATACAGGGTCTGATCTAGGGAGCGGTCATCTCAAGTAAGCTCCGCGCTGAATGAAAACATAGTTTTGAAATTTCAAGACCCTGGGTACACTTGCTCCATTACATGTTCCGCTTCACTTCAAAATGACACTGAAGAGACTTGTCAGTCTGCTTGGTGACTCAGGGAGCGAGTTGGACTTTGCGAAGATTTCTTCTTTGTATTGTGAGTGGAATAGTTGCCCTTACTCGTATGAGTGATCAGTACAAAAGTGACTGAACGTCCGCCGGCTGCTGCGGCCGAGCGGTTCTAGGCGCTTCAGTCTGGAACCGCGCTGCTGCTACGGTCGCAGGTTCGAATCCTGTCTCGGGCATAGATGTGTGTGATGCACTTAGTTAGGTTTAAGAAGTTCTTAGTCTAGGGGACTGAGACCTCACAAGTCAAGTCCCACAGTGCTTTGAGCCCTTTTTTTTTTTTTTTGACTGAACGTACATTCAGGTGCAAGGAATCGATGAGGTTGGAAAATTATCCGCGTGAACGTGACTGAAGTAACATAGCGAAGTATAGGGAACAAAGACAATTCGAAAGTTATTCCCTACTATCACTCCACAGAAAAACAAGACTTTATATAAGGCCGGTATTAAACTATCAAATTTCTTTGTCAAAGATTTGATCAAAGATGTGATCAAATATTCCGTCAAATATATTTGACAAATATCTTTGACGTAGCGCTAGAAGGGGTATTACACTGTCATCAAATTTTTCGTCAAAGTTCAAGATGGCTGACAACAACTTGTTATTAACCGCTGCAGTTGCACGTACCGTAATTGCATTGTGTGCACATGCGGAAAAGAAGTGGGGGAAAAAAGGAACCATACATACGAGGTTGACAGTCTTACGTTCCTGGGATTACAACTTGATAATAAATTCAGTTGGGAGGAGCACACCACAGAACTGCAGAAACGCCTCAACAAATCAGTGTTTGCAATTCGAGTGTTAGCAGACAAAGGCAACATAAAAATGAAAAAGCTTCCATACTTTGCCTACTTTCATTCCATAATGTCATTAGGGATAATATTTTGGGGTAAATCTTCAAGTCAAACAAAAGTTTTCAGAGTCCAAAAGCGTGTAGTACGTACTATTTGTGGAGTAAATTCACGGACGTCCTGCAGAAACCTCTTCAAAGAACTGGGTATACTAACTACTGCCTCTCAGTATATTTACTCCTTAATGAAATTTGTCCTAAATAATATATCTCTTTCTCCAACATACAACTCAGTTCATACATACAATACCAGGAACAAAAATGATCTGCACAAGGACTTAAAAGCACTTTAGTTCAAAAAAGGGTCCACTACTCAGGAACACTCGTCTTCAATAATTTGCCACCAAACATAAAAAAATTTAGTTACAAATAAAGATCAGTTTAAAATGAGCCTGAAAGACTTACTAGTGGCCAACTCCTACTCCACTGCCGAAATTTTTAATAGAAACAAATGATGTATTTATTCATACTATTGGTATTGTTATTTCAGCTTAAAAAAACTGACATGTTCCACATGCATGAGGATCTCCTCAACACGGATCTATGGAACGAAAAACTAATCTAATCTGGGTGAAGCCGTGGGTTTTACGACGACACGATAAAAGCATTCAACAAAACTTGTTACGTGAGCTTACAGTGGAAGACGTCAAGTCGTACATCAATTACTTAGGAATGAATGAGCATACATTTCTGTATGTGCTCAGTAAAGTGTATCCTCATATCACAAAGCACAATATTCACTTAAGAACTGCTACATCTTCAGAAGACAGGCTCACTGTAACACTCCGATTCCTTGCTACAGGAGAGGGTTATGTTAGGTTAGGTTAGGTCAGGTAAGGTCAGGTCAGGTCAGGTCTCCAATCTTCTTAATCTATTTTTGTATTCAGGGTGCCTCACGTTGTAAAGCGCCTCATCAGCTTCATACATCTCTATTAA
This sequence comes from Schistocerca americana, assembly GCF_021461395.2. Classification (NCBI taxonomy): domain Eukaryota; kingdom Metazoa; phylum Arthropoda; class Insecta; order Orthoptera; family Acrididae; genus Schistocerca; species Schistocerca americana. Next base: position 266,424,926 of record NC_060121.1, on the reverse strand, counting down.
TTTTGTGGTTGTCGGCACACACCAATTGTATTTACCGGCAATTTTTATAAAAACACTACAGACGACAGAACGCTACAGCGATGCTAGCGCTCCATGTGGTAACATGTCACATTGCAGTGAACAGAAGACAAGCGATTTCTTTGATCAAATCTACAGCGAGGCCCTAGATTTGATCAAATATTGGACGACATTTGACAAAGTCCCTATTACACCATCAAATATATTGGACAAAGAAATTTGATAGTGTAATACTGGCCTAAGCATATAATGAAAGAAAGCATTCCAGTCTGGATTTGCAATTTTAGTAAATGTTTTGTTTTGGATAAGAAAGTAAAAGCTAGACATCTGCCAGTGTTGCTGTGTTTCTTACAGCTTTTATCTGGAAAGCCAGTAGATGACGCTTCAAGTCACCGCCCAAATGCGCTGCTGAGTGTGTGCTTTAAACTTCCTTACCAGAATTCATGGACTAATAAATAATAAAACTCCAACGTATCAGGCTGGGTTCAGAAGCCAGCGCAGCTGCTGTCAGCAGATACTAGCCTTGACATCCTACTTTGAGGCTGGATTCCAGAAGAAACTAAAGACATCGGTAGCCTTTGTTGGTCTGTCAGCAACATATGACCCTGTATGACTAGATGGACTACTGAGATGCAACCAACCGAGAATGGAGGAAGCTCCATCACCCCAACTTCTCCTATGACCTTCAACTTCATACGCTCTTAAATGACGCTCCTCCAGACAAGCTTGATATCACGCACTCCATTATGGCATAACGGAAGAAACAACAAGACGTTTGACATCAAAGAAGAGTGGTGCAAGAGATGGAATGCAGCAACAATAAAACATGAAGGTGTTCAAGATCCATCAAGATCCTGAGACTGTCAGGCCCAAGAAGAAACCGTTCAGCATATTGGCAGAGATTGCCCTCTGAGAAAGTACTCAGGGTCATTCAGTGTCTTGGTCAACGTTGTTTTCTCGTTTGTCAGTTGGCTTCATCAGAACAGGATATAAGAGGTATTGGGGGAGGGGGGGGGGGGGGTTGACCGGGGTCCCTGCGCCGGGCGGAGATTTTAGGGGGCGACAAATTCATATTCTTGAAGAAAAAAAAGCCTTGTTTCACAAAGCGCACGTTGGTCTATGCACTATACACATGATTCTGAAATTCATGCCAGCTGTTTTTCGAACATTTTTGAACACATTGTAAGTTGATTTCTGAACGAATCAAATGTTGATAGAATGCGTGCGTAGTGATGGTTCAAATGGCTCTGAGCACTGTGGGACTTAACATCTATGGTCATCAGTCCCCTAGAACTTAGAACTACTTAAACCTAACTAGCCTAAGGACATCACACACATCCATGCCCGAGGCAGGATTCGAACCTGCGACCGTAGCGGTAATGCAGTTCCAGACTGAAGCGCCTAGAACCGCACGGCCACACCGGCCGGCGTGTGTAGTGACATGATGTCTCTGCCAGGGGAATCTCAGCCACACCTACAAATAAAAATCTTTCCCACAAACAAAAATGGATGGGGCTATACGAGATGAGCCGAATAAATTCGAACGGGTGAATGCCAATCGCTGTTCTTTTTATGTGGTTGATTGGTTGTGCGAATGATCAGCATTGTTTTAAGTATTGGCGAAATACATAGTTTCAGACCACCGGAATCGAAATAACCGACTAACAGGAATAACAGGTAAGAAAGATTGCACATTATTTTTTCGGTGTATAGAAGAAAATGAAATTTTGACAGGAAATTTTTGGCAGAACGCTACTCTACTGAGGGCTAGTTCTATAGTCCCTGGCTAGCAGTCGCGTAAGTTCTTTTCTTGGAATAGTGCGGAAAACGCCTTGTACGAACACGTAATGACGCCTAAGCGGAGAATAAACGCGGGATAACTGAACCGGTGATTCTGGCTGGGTTAGTAAAGTTAGCCGGAGAATAAGTTTTGACAATGGCAGGAATAGTTACAGAATTAGTGATGACAAGATTGTTTGTTACAACGAGGAAGGAGAAGGAACATCGCACAAATTGTATGGAAGAATATGACAATTCCAAATTTACTCAAAAATTTCGTACTAGTACTTACCATCTCATGCTTGAGAAACTGGAGCATATGAATGAATTGTGAAACTATTTCCTAACATAAAACTTTTTGCTTGTAATAGGCCTAATGGGCATTTGATATTGGTGCTTCGTAACTTATATTTTGTCTCATTATTTATATAAATAAGGTACATAAAAATGAACATTTGTGCCACAACAGTCTCACTTATTTAGCGTGTATTACGATATTAGAAAGGCCTATTTCGTTTTATCTAGCAGACAGTGACAAAATAGACCAATCATATCAAGAAACCGCATCAGTCTTGGGTACTATTCGTATTAACAACTTTTTCAGTATTAGACAACGACATTTTGATTTTTCATGCAGCAAAATGTTTGACGAACCGTGATGACGTAATAGATTTTTTCGCAGAAAGGAAAGCACGCCGTGTAAGGCTGTAGCAAAATAGAGCCAAAAAAAAAGGCAGAGACCTAAGGATTGAAGAAATTTGTACTGCCTTGCTTGTCTCTCGTCTTTACTGATTTTTCGTTTCCTATATTTAATTTTATGTCACACAGAAGAGAAAGTTATTCGCTAATAGGCAATGAAACGCGTAAATTTTCTGAAGATTTCTTATTCTCCCGGTCACAAATAATCCAACCCAGTATTAATTGTAAGATTTTTTAAACGGGTGTAGGCTTTCAAACCGGCCAACTGGAAGCAGGAGAGGTACCACAGGACATTTTAATTTCCACTGTCCTGAATGTAAGTCTGATGACTTCCATTACAAAATATACACGCTCGAAGTCCACAGAGCGAAATACAGTGACGTGCGATAGAAGAATGCTGTGTGAGGAGGCGAGGCCAGCGCACTTTGGCGCACTGAAGACCGGATAACTTGTCTTACATTTCCTCGAACATATATCTTTCATATATCAAACTCTTCAGAAAGATGCGCGCTACAGAATGAAAGTCTTATGAAAAATTCATTTTTAAAAATTTTTTGACGTTCTACCAGTGGCGGCTCGTGACCAAAGAAGATGGTGGTGCACTTTACTCGGAAAAGAGAGAAAATCAGTACACTGCTCAATGTTTTTGTAATGCCTGATATAAACAGACCGCTCGCTCGTGTCACTCCTGCATCTACTCATAATAAAACCAAAAGGTTTACACAGAAAAAAGGATTACTTTTGCAGAATAAAAGGAATTAAAATCAACTGCAGCTGTATGTACTCAAAAAGTGGTAGGCATGCCTTACTAAACTTTTTCAGCAGGACTGATGTTAACGCCGTTCGATTATATCTCTGACTTTGGATGTGGTGGTGATCACTTGTAAAGGAACTCTATTCTTCTTTCCTTCGTATCTGCAAATCTTTCAATCACTCTTTGATTGAAGTTTGCAATTCCTAAAACGAGGTCTCGTTCAATAGAGAGCGTCGCTAGTGCTGATAGTCTTTCTTGATCCATAGTATGCTGCAAGAAGGTTTTGATGCGTTTCCGCGACGAAAAACAACGTTCTGCTTCTGATGTGGTCATTGGAATTGTAATTATCGCTTTCAGGAACTTCACAGATTCGCTCAGTGTATCACAAAGATTATTGTCTGCTATGTAATCCAGAAAGTTCAAAGCTCCACACATGCTTTTGAAATAACAGAGTGCTCTCTTCGAAGTTCTGTGCTTTAAAAAAGAGTAGCATTCAATAGCAGCTCTGAAATAAGTTTCTGGAAAACTGGAAGAGTAAGTAGCGAATTTCTCTGGTAGAAAGAGAGAGGCTGCAATTAGGTATCCAGTGCACTTGTATCTTTCTTTTGCCTCGTATCTTACATCACATACTTCTTTCGCCTCCCACAGTAGATTACACATCGCTGCAGCCATCTTCAGTTCTCCCTCTTTTATGGTACTTGGGTAACCCTGTTCAATTTTCACTCAACGTGCGCAATTTCACGCTCAAAAGCTGTCAGCTGATTGTGTGCGTACGTTGGGTCAATATGCCTTTTTTGTAACTGGTTATACAAAATATCCACATGGATGAAACTTCCTGGCAGATTAAAACTGTGTGCCCGACCGAGACTCGAACGCGGGACCTTTGCCTTTCGCGGGCAAATGCTCTACCATCTGAGCTACCGAAGCCCGACTCACGCCCGCTCCTCACAGCTTTACTTCTGCCAGTATCTCGTCTCCTTCCTTCCAAACTTTACAGAAGCTCTCAAGAAAGGATACTGCGGAGACATGGCTTAGCCACAGCCTGGGGGATGTTTCCAGAATGAGATTTTCACTCTGCAGCGGAGTGTGGAGTGTGCGCTGATATGAAACTTCCTGGCAGATTAAAACCGTGTGCCCGACCGAGACTCGAACTCGGGACCTTTGCCATTCGCGGGCAAGTGCTCTACCATCTGAGCTACCGAAGCACGACTCACGGCCGGTCCTCACAGCTTTACTTCTGCCAGTATCTCGTCTCCTACCTTCCAAACTTTACAGAAGCTGTACACAGTTTTAATCTGCCAGGAAGTTTCATATCAGCACACACTCCACACTCCGCTGCAGAGTGAAAATCTCATTCAGGAAACATCCCCCAGGCTGTGGCTGAGCCATGTCTCCGCAGCATCCTTTCTTTCAGGAGTGCTAGTTCTGCAAGGTCCGCAGGAAAGCTTCTGTAATGTTTGGAAGGTAGGAGACGAGATACTGGCAGAAGTAAAGCTGTGAGGAGCGGGCGTGAGTCGTGCTTCGGTAGCTCAGATGGTAGAGCACTTGCCCGCGAAAGGCAAAGGTCCCGAGTTCGAGTCTCGGTCGGGCACACAGTTTTAATCTGCCAGGAAGTTTCATATCAGCGCACACTCCGCTGCAGAGTGAAAATCCCATTCTGGTATCCACATGGATCATGATTTTATGAAAAAATGAACTTCGCATCCTCCAAAATTGTTACTAAGCCTCAGGGTTGCAGGATCGTGTTCTCATTACATAGTTTTTTCCCCCTGGCTCACATTATTCATGCACGTGATAATATCTTCCCTATATTCGAAAACGGCATTGACGCTCGTTGACGGAAAATTCCAACGAGTAGGCACTGAACGTGGCAGTCGTTTTCGTACTATTTCGTCGAGAACTGCTGTTCTTTGAGGAGATGCTGAAAATAAGCTGCAAAGTCCCTGAAGTTTAGTGAAGAATATTCGCACATTTTTGTTAATGGAAGCGGCTTTAAGTGTAATGAGATTCAACTGGTAGGCATAGCAATGAATGTTTGAAGCGTTGGGAAACTTTTCCTTGACAAGAGCCTGCACCCCACGTGACGAACCACTCATGACTGCTGCAACCGTCATATGTTTGCGCGATTAGCTTATGTGGACAATTCCCCAAATGATTATTTATCTGTTCGATGATGGACGTTGCCAAAGACTAGGCATCATCTACGTAGGCTTTCCCGGCGTAATAAGTCTTGAAAGTCTTTTCGGGTTTGCTGCCGGATCCTAAAATCAACTTGACTCGATTTTTCGGTGATCCAACTGTTCGCCATCTTCAGGAAATGCTGCTTCTGCTGATGAGTCCCGCTGAGAACTGAGAACTGTTCTCAGCGGGACTCATCAGCAGAAGCAGCATTTCCTGAAGATGGCGAACAGTTGGATCGCCGAAATATCAAGTTGATTTTAGGATCCGGCATCAAACCCGAAAAGACTTTCAAGACTAGGCATCATCCTTTTCTGGTGCTATGAAGTCCCAAAATCTTTCAACTCAGCACCCTTAATTTCCTTTCTAATTTTCTCTTGACAGACTTGAAGCATGCACCGGAGGAGTTCATTCTGGATGGTTTTTGAGGTTCCTTTGAAAACCGTAGCTTTCAATATCGAGTCTAATTCTGCACTAAAATTAATCAAGGAACGAAAAACACCACGACTGGAAGATGATTCAGTCTTATCATGTCCTCTAAGGGCAAGTTCCAACACACCACAGAAACGAATACAGTTAATAATTAGATTCAATATGTACCTATTATCGGTAACTTTTTGGTTGTGTAATGCCACAGACCTTCTGTCTAATTCGGTAGCTATATTTACATTGCCTAGACTTGATATATTCAAAACGTTATTTACATGGACTGAAGAAAGTTTGTGTTTTCTAATTTTGTCATGGAGGTGTTGAATGCCACAGACACCGTGTTTAGACCATGAAAGATCTACTCCAAATAATAAACAAGGAAAACAAAATAAGACATTTTTCATGTCACAACCACACAGCCATTCATGCTTGTTGTACAATTCAGAGTTAAATTGGCGACTTTTTGTTTTAACGGTCTGCGAAATTGTTGAAGCAAGAGTCGGCCTACCTAGCCTCTTGATTTCTAATTCTTCTTCAAACTTCCGTGAACTGAAGGGTTCAGAGAGCAATGAAATTACCTGATTCATTATTTCACGTATTCACTTGTCACTTGAGCCTCAAGATTTCACTGTAGCACACGCTAAAATAACTAACACAACGCAAAGGAAATAGTTCGGTCTCAGCTACGCCTGAACTTATAAGGTGGCGCGAGAATCCCGCTTTGTTCGAAGATCTGATAATTCCGTTTTCCTTCGGAAGAAATGGTTCAAATGGCTCTGAGCACTATGGGACTTAACTTCTGAGGTCATCAGTCCCCTAGAACTTAGAACTACTTAAACCTAACTAACTTAAGGACATCAGACACATCCATACCCGAGGCATGATTCGAACCTGCGACCGTAGCGGTCACGCGGTTCCAAACTGAAGCGCTTAGAACCGCACGGCCACACCTGCCGGCCCTTCGGAAGAGTTCGAGCCCTCTTCCTGCGGCTGACAGTGTGGGCCAGGTGAGGTGTTTATACACAGAATGCCCGCGTACGAGTACAGTGATGCCAAGCGTTGCCCCCGCAACCCGCACCCCCTCTGAGACACCCAAGTCCGCGTTTGCAGCTACAGCCATCGACACATTCCAACTCCGCTGCGTTCGGCGCGTGGAGCCCGGGCATTTCAAAAGAGATAAACGGCGCGCTACTTCTCCACCAGTATAGAACGCTCAGAAAGCAAACACAGTTGAACAAAATTATTCCTTGGGGGTAGCGCAAACCTTCAAACCTGTACAGGAGCTGCCCCTGCGTTCTATCTCAAACACTCGAGGGGGATGGGTCGGGTAAGGGGGGGGGGGAACCCGCTACCAGGATTTTGACCCGGGGGGGGGGGGGGGGGGACCCCGCTACCAGGATTTTGACCCGGTTCGGAAATATCGTAGATACGGGGCTTCATTCACTACAATCCATTTAAAATTACCTGATAGTTGAAGTCGGTCTTGCCACATCGCTATCACTCAATTAAAGGCGACACCGCAGGTCACTTCACAAGTAATGAAATGCTGTTCATGTAAAGCGGAGCAATGTTGGAAGCTGTTGCCATCAGGTATAGCGGCAAAGCGAGATTCTCTAGCCACAGCTGATTTTAAATGACCAATAAGTGAACTACGCCAGACAATGCGTTTTGTAGCCCTGAAATTATGCTCGCGTGCTAACCTAACCACAGCCTCTTCATGTACCGAGAGAACGGCGGTCAGCGACCTGCGGCAGAACTATTAATCACGCTCGCTTTGCTCCCGGCTTTTAAAGCGGACCTGTACGAGCAAACTAAAGACAGAAAAAAATTCAGTTTCAGCGCTTGAAGCGAGCTGTTAACTTCTCACTTTTGCTACGCTAGCTGACGCGATACCGATCGAAGAACTCATTTACAGGTCATAGACGACACAGACAGATTCCAAACGAAAGAAAAATGACAGAAAGAAAATGAGGGAATTAAAAAAATGATGAAAATGATGAGACAAAATATTAAAAATAAAAAATAGATTGAAACCAGTTGATAGAAAATAACAACAATCAGGGTTATTTTAGTCAAGATTTAAAAAGGATAAAAATTATCATCACCTGGCGATGTTCGAACTCCCATACTCTCACAGCGTAGCATGTGACGTCACCACTGCGCTACGGAAGAACTTGAGAAGTTATGTCGTTATATTTATTTACATATAGAACCAGCTGAAACAATCATTTTCTGCCTTCAAAAAGTTTGCCTTTTCACCTGCTGTAGGCCGATCTCTGTGATGATGACTGATTATGTGAAGCCGAATCGCGCCTTGTAAGGAAGAATCCAGTAGACTTTGGCTAGTGGTGTGTACAGAATATGCTTATTTCGTTACCATCGTTGTGTGTGTGTTTTTCTTATCATGCGTGATGAAATGCGAAATAAAAGGAGCGGACCCAGGATTCGGGATCCAAATACACGTAAAAAAGTTAAACAAAGAACTGGATGTTAACTGACCGTTTGTTGTGGCAATTTGGCAACGACAAACAGTTCTGGCGTGACGGTGAGCACTCTGATTGGAGAAAGACATCGCTAACAATGTGACGTGTCAACTATCATGTAATTTTAAACAGACTGTAGATCTTGAACTCTGAATAAATACATCTGTTTCTGTTAACAGTCCTAATTTTATAGTTAAAATTTTCTCCTTTTCTTCTTCTTCTTCTTCGCGGATGGATCACTTAGGACCACGCGTAATCAACATTTGTTGGCCTTCAGTTTCGCCCAGTATTCCTTCATAAACAACGAATGGGCTAGCTTTCGTTGCGTAGACCACGTATGTCGGTTAGTTTGTCTCTCTTCTTCCTCAAAACCCCGTGTGTTTGTGATTTTTCTGATTTCATTTCTATCAAGTAGATTTGGAGACCCTAATTCTCTCAGATCTTTTTCCGTCTGTTTGCATCAGTTCGGTCTTGTAGTTTTGTTCTTTAAAAATGTATGGGTTTTGTGCGTTAACCTGTTTGAGTCCATTCTTTCTAAATGCTCCTTTTAGTATTATTTAATTATTAATATTCCGAATTTAAACATATTAGCTTCACGCCTAAATCCTTAAATTTTTAATTGTAATCTTGATGCTATTGTCGCCATACGATAAATAAACAATAAATAAATAAACAGCTTTTCATTTTTTTGTAATCCTTTCTTCCTCAGTTTACAGCTAAGTAGAATTTAAAATATTACTATGTCATGGAAAAATCAAAAACAAGAAATATTTATAGCCTATAGGTACATTGCCCCAAAATGTTAACTAAACAGTAAAAATATGTACATATTCCTAGCACTGAAGGTACCTTGCACAGAATAAAGGCGAAACGCGTATCGCACGAAAATTGTTTTTCATTCAGTTGTAGTTAGAAGGTCCAAAAGTAAAAATTATCAATATACTTTAAAGCTATTTATTGTTATTGGTTTTTATGAAAAGATTCTGTTAAAAACTTGAATCTTTATATCTTATAGTCTCACATCGCAAATTCGTGATGAATTGAATATCGTTTCATTCCATGTCGCAATTATTACGATGTTTCGAAAAGAATTGGCCAGTCGCAAATGTATCTAACGTTTCTGCAACAAAATATCCTCACAGGGAAGTTGTAAATTTGCTGGGCTTTAGCTCATTCAATATCGATCACAATTTGAGTTAGAAAACACAACTTTCTCGAACGTTTGATTTTAGCCACATGCGCTCTTCGTATAATTGCTGATTTTGGCAACGAAAGCATTAGAAAATTATCTTACTTTGCATATATTCATTCCCTGATACATGTGGAATAGTTTTATAATGCAATTCCACTCATACATCGAACAAATAGGAGCTGTACGGATATCACCTGTTGCCTGAATTCGAAGTTAATGCAGGCAGCTGTTTAAAAACATTGGGGCATATTAATAACAATATCACAATACACTAGGCTAGGAACACTTGGAGACGCATAGTAAGACAACAGCAGTGCAGAAAAAAACTACGCGACACGCAGTATGGGCGCGCATCGGAAGACAGGTAGTGTCTTCTTGTATTTCTTTGTGAAACTGTACGTAGGCTGTTTAGGTTTTTATGTTGGTAACGCCACGTAGCGCTCTTTATGAAAATCACTGACTGTGCTGTGTGCAGTCTGTGCCTGATTTGCATTGTTGGAATATTTGCTATTGTAGTGTTGGGCAGTTGGATGCGAACGGAGCGTAGCGTTGGGCAGTTGGAGGTGAGCCGCCAGCAGTGGTGGATGTGGGGAGAGAGATCGCGGAGTTTTGATAGCGGACGATCTGGACGTGCGTCCGTCAGAAAAACGAAATTTGTAAGACCGGATGTCATGAACTGATATATAATGCCTTTTGAACACTGTTGTTTTGTTGTTGTTGTGGTCTTCAGTCCTGAGACTGGTTTGATGCAGCTCTCCATGCCACTCTATCCTGTGCAAGCTTTTTCATCTCCCAGTACCTACTGCAACCTACATCCTTCTGAATCTGCTTAGTGTATTCATCTCTTGGTCTCCCTCTACGATTTTTACCCTCCACGCTGCCCTCCAATACTAAATTGGTGATCCCTTGATGCCTCAGAACATGTCCTACCAATCGATCCCTTCTTCTGGTCAAGTTGTGCCACAAACTTCTCTTCTCCCCAATCCTATTCAATACTTCCTCATTAGTTATGTGATCTACCCATCTAATCTTCAGCATTCTTCTGTAGCACCACATTTCGAAAGCTTCTATTCTCTTCTTGTCTAAACTATTTATCGTTCATGTTTCACTTCCATACTCCATACGAATACTTTCAGAAATGACTTCCTGACACTTAAATCAATACTGGATGTTAACAAATTTCTCTTCTTCAGAAACGCTTTCCTTGCCATTGCCAGCCTACATTTTATATCCTCTCTACTTCGACCATCATCAGTTATTTTGCTCCCCAAATAGCAAAACTCCTTTACTACTTTAAGTGCCTCATTTCCTAATCTAATTCCCTCAGCATCACCCGACTTAATTAGACTACATTCCATTATCCTTGTTTTGCTTTTGTTGATGTTCATCTTATATCCTCCTTTCAAGACACTGTCCATTCCATTCAATTGCTCTTCCAAGTCCTTTGCTGTCTCTGACAGAATTACAATGTCATCGGCGAACCTCAAGGTTTTTATTTCCTCTCCATGAATTTTAATACCTACTCCAAATTTTTCTTTTGTTTCCTTTACTGCTTGCTCAATATACAGATTGAACAACATCGGGGAGAGGCTACAACCCTGTCTTACTCCCTTCCCAACCACTGCTTCCCTTTCATGTCCCTCGACTCTTATAACTGCCACCTGGTTTCTGTACAAATTGTAAATAGTCTTTCGCTCCCTGTATTTTACCCCTGCCACCTTCAGAATTTGAAAGAGAGTATTCCAGTCAACATTGTCAAAAGCTTTCTCTAAGTCTACAAATGCTAGAAACGTAGGTTTGCCCTTCCTTAATCTTTCTTCTAAGATAAGTCGTAAGGTCAGTATTGCCTCACGTGTTCCAGTGTTTCTACGGAATCCAAACTGATCTTCCCCGAGGTTGGCTTCTACCAGTTTTTCCATTCGTTTGTAAAGAATTCGTGTTAATATTTTGCAGCTGTGACTTATTAAGCTGATAGTTCGGTAATTTTCACATCTGTCAACACCTGCTTTCTTTGGGATTGGAATTATTATATTCTTCTTGAAGTCTGAGGGTATTTCGCCTGTTTCATACATCTTGCTCACCAGATGGTAGAGTTTTGTCAGGACTGGCTCTCCCACGGTTGTCAGTAGTTCCAATAGAATATTGTCTACTCCGGGGGCCTTGTTTCGACTCAGGTCTTTCAGTGCTCTGTCAAACTCTTCACACAGTATCGTATCTCCCATTTCATCTTCATCTACATCCTCTTCCATTTCCATAATATTGTCCTCAAGTACATCGCCCTTGTATAGACCCTCTATATACTCCTTCCACCTTTCTGCTTTCCCTTCTTTGCTTCGAACTGGGTTTCCATCTGAGCTCTTGATATTCATACCAGTCGTTCTCTTATCTCCAAAGGTCTCTTTAATTTTCCTGTAGGCGGTATCTATCTTACCTCTAGTGAGATAGGCCTCTACATCCTTACATTTGTCCTCTAGCCATTCCTGCTTAGCCATTTTGCACTTCCTGTCGATCTCATTTTTGAGACGTTTGTATTCCTTTTTGCCTGTTTCACTTACTGCATTTTTATATTTTCTCCTTTCATCAATTAAATTCAATATTTCTTCTGTTACCCAAGGATTTCTACTAGCCCTCGTCTTTTTACCTACTTGATCCTCTGCTGCCTTCACTACTTCGTCCCTCAAAGCTACCCATTCTTCTTCTACTGTATTTATTTCCCCCATTCCTGTCAATTGCTCCCTAATGCTCTCCCTGAATCTCTGTACAACCTCTGGTTCTTTCAGTTTATCCAGGTCCCATCTCCTTAAATTCCCATCTTTTTGCAGTTTCTTCAGTTTTAATCTACAGGTCATAACCAATAGATTGTGGTCAGAGTCCACATCTGCCCCTGGAAATGTCTTACAATTTAAAACCTGGTTCCTAAATCTCTGTCTTACCATTATATAATCTATCTGATACCTTTTAGTATCTCCAGGGTTCTTCCATGTATACAACCTTCTTTCATGATTCTTAAACCAAGTGTTAGTTATGATTATGTTGTGCTCTGTGCAAAATTCTACCAGGCGGCTTCCTCTTTCATTTCTGTCCCCCAATCCATATTCACCTACTATGTTTCCTTCTCTCCCTTTTCCTACACTCGAATTCCAGTCACCCATGACTATTAAATTTTCGTCTCCCTTCACAATCTGAATAATTTCTTTTATTTCATCATACATTTCTTCAATTTCTTCGTCATCTGCAGAGCTAGTTGGCATATATACTGTAGTAGGTGTGGGCTTCGTATCTATCTTGGCCACAATAATGCGTTCACTATGCTGTTTGTAGTAGCTTACCCGCATTCCTATTTTCCTATTCATTATTAAACCTACTCCTGCATTCCCCCTATTTGATTTTGTGTTTATAACCCTGTAGTCACCTGACCAGAAGTCTTGTTCCTCCTGCCACCGAACTTCACTAATTCCCACTATATCTAACTTCAACCTATCCATTTCCCTTTTTAAATTTTCTAACCTACCTGCCCGATTAAGGGATCTGACATTCCACGCTCCGATCCGTAGAACGCCAGTTTTCTTTCTCCTGATAACGACATCCTCTTGAGTAGTCCCCGCCCGGAGATCCGAATGGGGGACTATTTTACCTCCGGAATATTTTACCCAGGAGGACGCCATCATCATGTAATCATACAGTAAAGCTGCATGCCCTCGGGAAAAATTACGGCTGTAGTTTCCCCTTGCTTTCAGCCGTTCGCAGTACCAGCACAGCAAGGCCGTTTTGGTTATTGTTACAAGGCCAGATCAGTCAATCATCCAGACTGTTGCCCTTGCAACTACTGAAAAGGCTGCTGCCCCTCTTCAGGAACCACACGTTTGTCCGGCCTCTCAACAGATACCCCTCCGTTGTGGTTGCACCTACGGTACGGCTATCTGTATCGCTGAGGCACGCAAGCCTCCCCACCAACGGCAAGGTCCATGGTTCATGGGGGGGTTTTGAACACTATGAAGGTAAATACATCAAAATCTTTCATTTGATAACTATGCCTATCAGTAGCTAGTGCCTTCAGTAGTTAGAATCTTTTATTTAGCTGGCAGTATTGGCGCACACTGTATTGCAGTAGTTCGAGTAACGAAAATTTTTGTGAGGTAAGTGATTCATGAAAGGTATAGGTTATTGTTAGTCAGGGCCATTCTTTTGTAGGGATTATTGAAAGTGAGATTGCGTTGCGCAAAGGAAACAAAAATTGTGTCAGTTTAGTGATGATCAGAATAAGTAAAGAGAGAAATGTCTGAGTACGTACAGTTTTGCTCAGCTGGTTGAAAAACAAATAACGTAAGAGGTTGACCAGCACAGTCATTCTTAATTTTTCTAAGCGGATGTTTCAAAACAAAAGATGAAATTATCGAGCTGAGTTCAGACTTGTATTCTGATGAGAATATGGACATGCTGATGTCTGATGGTACTTGGAAACGGAAGAAAACAAGTGGAAAAGCTAATACATGATGTTTATACACTGGTGTGCAAAACTGAAGGATGAAAGTAAATTTCGCATGATATGTCACTGCCCTTTAATACAGCTCAGAAAATTGAACCATACATACACAGAGGTGACAAAAGTCACGGGATAGCGATATGCACAAATGCAATGGCGGTAGTACCGCACAGACAAGGTATAAAAGAGCAGTGCATTGGCGGAGCTGTCATTTGTACTCATGTAATTCATGTTAAAAAGTTGTCCAACGTGATTATGGCTGCACGACGAGAATTAACAGCCTCTGAAGTTTCAGTGCGGAATGATAGTTGGAGCAAGACGCATGGGACATACAGTTTCGGGAATCGTTGGGCAGCTCAATATTCCGAGTACCGCAGTGCCAAGACTGTGCCAGGAATACCATTACCTCTCACCTCGGACAATGAAGTAGCCGACAGCCTTCACTTAACGACCGAGAGCGGTGTCCTTGATGTACAGTTGTTGGTGCCCATAGACACGCAACACTGCGTGAAATAATGTGGGATGTACGATAAACGTATCCATCAAGACAGTGCGACGAAATTTGGCGTTAATGGGATATGGCAGCAGACGACCGACGCAAATATCTTTGATAAAAGCACGACATCGCCTGCAGCAGTTCTCGTAGGCTCTTGACCATATTGGTTGGATCCTGGACGGATGTAAAACAGAGGCCTAGTCAGATGAGTCCCAATTCAGTTGGTGAGAGCTGATGATAGGATTCGCGTGTGGTGCAGACCCCACGAAACCATGGACCCAAGTTGTCAACAAGGCACTGTGCAACTTGGTGGTGGCTCCATACTGGTGTGACCTGTGTTTACTTGCAATAGATTGGGTCCCCTGGTCCAGCTGAACCGATCATTGAGTGGAAATGGTTATCTTCGGCTACCTGGAAACCATTTTCAGCTGTTCACGGATTTCATGTTCCCAAGCAACAATGGAATTTTTGTGGATGACAGTGCACCATTTCACCGGGCCACAATTGTTCGTCTTTGGTTTGAAGAATATTCTGGACAATTCGAGTGATTGATTTGACCACCCAGATGAACGGATATGAATAATAATAATAATAAAACTCCTCCTGAACAGGCCATGAAGGCCCAACGGTACTGACCGGCCGGCGTGTCATCCTCAGCCCACAGGCGTCACTGGATGTGGATATGGAGGGGCATGTGGTCAGCACACCGCTCTCCCGGCCGTATGTCAGTTCCCGAGACCGGAGTCGCTACTTTTCAATCAAGTAGCTCCTCAGTTTTCCTCACAAGGGCTGAGTGCAGCCAGCTTACCAAAAGCGTTCAGCAGACCGGATGGTCAACCATCCAAGTGCTAGCCCAACCCGGCAGTGCTTAATTTCGGTGATCTGACGGGAACCGGTGTTACCACTGCGGCAAGGCCGTTGGCGAGCCGATATGAATGCCATCTAACATTTGTGGAACATAATCAAGAGATCAGTTCGTGCACAAAATCCTGCGCTGGCAACACTTTTGCAATTACGGACGGCTTTAGAGGCAGCATAGTTCAATATTCCTATAGTTGACTTCTGACGACTTGTTGAGTCCATACCACGTCGAGTTGCTGCACTATGCAGGGCAACAGGAGGTCCGACACGATATTAGAAGGTACGAGGGCTATGCCGAAAGTTTTCAGCAGCCTGTAAAGCGGAGGACAATAGGGTTGTTTTCATTCGAAAGAGCGATGTTTTTCGACCTTGGGACGTGCGCGCGCAACCCCTGGCTAGTGGTGATCCCCCCCGCAGTGCGGTAAGAAAGCACAGGCAGTGGTGAGTCAGAGACGGTGCAGGATGGAGCTCTCGCGCCGCGACTTTCGCGCCATTATTTTTTACGATTATGAAAAGGGTTTAAGTGCCGAAGAATGCCATTCTTCTCTGCTGCGTGTTTTTGGTGAAGCTTCCCTTCTAGAGCCACAGTTGGAAATTGGTTTCGCGAGTTTTCGAGGGGTCGGCAGTCAATTGAAGATGAACCTCGTCCCGGTCGGCCAGCAACAGCTGTGACTCCTTGAAAACATTGATGCTGTGAGGAAAATGAACAAAGAAGATCCACATCTTACATTTTGCGACATTGAAGCGACCCTAAATATTGGATCAACAGCAGCACAGACCATCGTTCGTAGTCACTTAGGCCTTATTAAGAGATGTGCCCGTTGGGTGTCCAAGACACCTACAATATCGTCACAGCTGATAAAACGTGGGTCTACCATTATGACCCTGAAACGAAGAGACAGTCTTCTGTGTGGTGCTTTCCAGGGGAGGAACCACCCACAAAAGTTCGACGAAGTCGGAGCTCTGGAAAAAAGATGGGGGCAATTTTTTTCACAAAGATCGGACATCTCACCTCTGTGACCTTGGACACAGTCAATGCTGAATGGTACGTGAACGATTGTCTTCCAAAACTCATCTCCACATGGAAGTCACAGCATCCAAAGTCCAAGAGTGGGCACCTTCTGCTGTATCACGACAATGCATCTGCGCACAGGGCTACCAGAACGATGGACTTTCTGGAGAAGGAAAAAGTGCGAGTGTTACCCCATCCCCCCTATTCACCTGGCCTGGCTCCCTGTGACTTCTTTCTGTTCCCTAAGAATTCGTGGGCAGCGGTTTTCATCAGATGAAGAGGCCATTGCAGTGTACGAGAGTGCACTAAGTGACATCCCAAAAGAAGCTTGGACTGACACATTTTCTAAGTGGTTTCAGAGAATGGAAAAATGTATACACGCTAATGGAGAGTATTTTGAAAAGTTGTAAACGTTTTTTTGCAAATAATTTTTTTTTCACATTCTGCTAAAAACTTTCGGCATAGCCCTCGTATCCCACGATTTCTGTCACCTCAGTCTAGAAAAAAATGTTATATTGCAGGGCAGAACATGAAATAAATACCCTATAAGACGAACAGAAATGACACTTTCATTCAAAAACAGTACACTGAAGTCACCGTGATTTATTATTAGAAAAGCAGGGACAGTGTCGTTAATAGGATGTGTGTTCACCACAGATGACAATGTATGCTCTGCAACGTACTCCCATGCTGGTAATGTCAGATAAGTAGCTCTGAGGCAGGACGTCCCATTCATGCAGGAGCGTGGTTGACAACTGGTGCATGGTCGTTGGTGCACGTGGACTTGCTGAAATACGTGGCCTTAATGCAATCCACACATGCTCGTTGGAACTTAAGTCGAGGACTCAGGGAGGCCAGTCCGTTCGCCGAACATTCTCTCTTTCCAAGAGCTGCTCCACCTGCACAGTTCGATGTGGTCGCGCATAGTCATTCATAAAAAGTAAGTCTGGACCGTATGCACTCCTGATAAGATGCAAATTGCTCTCTTAAAAAAACTTAATTTTTTGAATTCATGATTTTACGAGGGTAATCCCAACAGTAAGGTCTATTTTTTATAAGTACATAGACCTGTTTATTTCCACAGTGGTTTACATCAGTTTACAGTTTGAGCATTTAGCTATTTTTCGACATAATCGCCATTTCTGTCGATGCATTTTTGTAGACGGTGTGGCAGTTCTGTATGCCCATGTCAAACCAGCTCCGCCATGCTGTTCAGAAAGTCATAAACCTCTTCTTTCACCTCGTCGTCGGAGCTGAATCGCTTTCCGGCCAAATGTTCTTTTAACCTAGGGAACATGTGATAGTCACTGGGCACCAAGTCAGGACTATAGGGTGGGTGGGTGATTATGTTCCACTGAAACTGTTGCAGGAGAGCAACGGTTTGCCGAGCGATGTGTGGGCGAGCGTTGTCATGGAGAATGTGTACTCCCTTGCTCAACATTCCTCTTCTCCGGTTCTGAATTGCCCATTTGAGTTTTTTCAGAGTCTCACAGTACCTGTCAGCGTTAATTGTGGTCCCAGTGGACATAACGTCGACCAACAATACCCCTTTCCGATCCCAAAAAGCGGTTGTCATGACTTTACCGGCAGACTGCAAACTCTCTACACCACTTACGAACATTTTTGACATCCATGCACGACTCACCACACACTTCCGTCAATTGACAATGGATTTCAATCGGCTTAGTGCCCTTTACGTTCTAAAACCGAATAACTGCGCGCATTTCGCACTTGGCGGTAACATCCAACGGGAGCTCCATTCTCAACGGCTGCCAAGCCAAGACTGAGCTCCTCAGCGCGGCGTGGACATGTTTACACATAGCACGTGAAGCACTCTTCGTAACAGTTTGACCAACTGCCACAAAAAGAGAGTTCTGTACTTATAAAAAATAGGAGACCTCACTTTTGGGAGTACCCTCGTATAATCAAATGGTAAGAATCATACTCAACAAACAGGAAGCAAAATAAAGTGTATTTAATAATTCAAACATTGTTGGAAACGAGACAATTTAGTGATTGGGGAGGAATCACTAAAGGAATCACACAGAGTTGACTTACGGTCCATTCCTCTTCCTTGTATGTATAAACGGCCTTCCATCTAATATTCACCACGGTAAAATTCATGCTTCCTGCAGACGGTACTAGTGCTATAAAAATTCCATTAGAGATAAACCAACAAAAGAAATGGTTAATGGTATTTTTCAAAGAGTGATTCTCCGAAAATGGACTCTCCCTTTTCAAAAAAACACACTGTACTTGTTTTTGTACAACAAATAAAGCCATACGAACAATTGATGTAGTACATAAACATGTGTGAATAAACAAGGCAGAATGTTCCAGATCTTTAGACGTACACGTTGAAGGAAACTTGTACTGAAAGAAACAAATTACTGAGCTGCTCAAACGATTATGTTCAGCTACTTTTGCTCTTCGCATAACTGCTAGTCTTCGAAATGAACGAATCATCCTCATCACATATTTGGTGTATTTCCGCTAGATAACGTCTAATACTCAGAAAGGAAGTATCGAGCGCACAAGGAACAGAAAGAATAATGTGTGGTGTTCACTAGAAAAACTGCAACTTCACAATGTATCTCTTCGCTAGACATAAATAATCTACAACAATTACAGAAGAATACTTACAAAAAGACGTTTATTACAGATTTGTCATTACTAAAGCTGTCACTGGCTCAGAAAGGAATTTAATAGCTATTAATAAAAAAATTTTGATCATTTATCTAATGACATAAAACCCGTCAGCTAAGCAAGTTTTAAATCTAACCTAAACCCATTTCTTATGGAGAACTCGTTTTATTCCACAGACGATTTTTATTTTTAAAAATGGTAGCCTATAAACCACAAAATAACTAGTTTGTGCCATTTGGAAACTTGTAAATGGCGAGAATGTAGCCATTCACTGAAACTGATCATGTGTACAGATCCTGTACACTAAAAACGTTCCACGTTATTTCGATGAAAAATCATTCGAATGATCTACGGAACATGTAATTAACGAGAGAAAGCACTTTGCGAATCTGCTTTGACGTTTGATTTTTCTGATAAACTGTTCACTAGTTGAAACTTCCTGTAAAGTTTGGAAGGTAGGAGACGAGGTACTGGCAGAAGTGAAGCTGTGAGTACCGGCAGTGAGTCGTGCTTCGGTAGCTCAGTTGGTAGAGCACTTGCCCGCGAAAGGCAAAGGTCCCGAGTTCGAGTCTCGGTCGGGCACACAGTTTTAATCTGCCAGGAAGTTTCATATCAGCGCACACTCCGCTGCAGAGTGAAAATGTCATTGTGGAAACATCCCCCAGGCTGTGGCTAAGCCATGTCTCCGCAATATCCTTTCTTTCAGGAGTGTCAGTTCTGGAAGGTTCGCAGGAGAGCTTCTGTAAAGTTTGGAAGGTAGGAGACGAGGTACTGACAGAAGTGAAGCTGAGAGTACCGGGCGTGAGTCGTGCTTCGGTAGCTCAGTTGGTAGAGCACTTGCCCGCGAAAGGCAAAGATCCCGAGTTCGAGTCTCGGTCGGGCACACAGTTTTAATCTGCCAGGAAGTTTCATATCAGCGCACACTCCGCTGCAGAGTGAAAATCTCATTCTGTTCACTAGTTACTTCCGTTTGGATCAGAATTAATTCCACTAGGATCTCAGGCTTGCGTGAGAATATACCTTATCTGAAGGTCGTAATACCCAAGTACTACACTAATGTGGCAAAAGTCATGTTACATCTCTCGATGACGTGCCGGACTTCCTTTTGGCCTGCGTAGTGCAACAATTCGACGTGGCACAGACTCGTCAAGTCGTTTGGCGTCCCCTGCAAAACTACTGAGCCGTGCTGTCACTATAACCGTCCATAACTGCGGAAGTGATGCCGGTGCAAGATGTTGTGCACGAACTGACCTCTGGATCATGTCCCATAAATGTTCGATGGGATTCATGTCGGGTCATCTGGGTGGCCAAATCATTCACTCGAATTCTCCAGAATTTTCTTCAAACCAATCGCGAACAGTTGTGGCCCAGTGAAATGACGCATTGTCATCCATAAAAATTCAATCGTTGCTTGGGAACAGGAAGTCCATGAATGGCTGCGAATGGTCACAAAGAAGCCGAACATAACCATTTCCAGCGAATGGTCGGGTCAGTTGGACCAGAGAACCCTTTCCTTGCCACGTACACGCAGCTCACACCATTATCGAGCCCCCACCAGCTTGCGCAGTGCCCTGTTGTCCCAATTTCGTGGGATCCGCACCGCACTCGAAACCTATCATCAACCTAAATCGAGATTCATCTAACCAGCCCACGGTTTTCCAGTCGTCAAGGGTCCAACCGATGTGGTCACCAGTCGAGGAGAAGCGGGCGATGTCGTGCTGTTAGCAAAGGCACTCGCCTTGGTCATACGCTGCCCTAACCCACCAACGCCAAATTTCGCCGCCTGCCCTAACGGATACGTTCGTCGTACGCCCCACATTGATTTCTGCGGTTATTTCACGCAGTGTTGCTCGTCTGTTAGCACTGACAACATTATGCAAACGCCGCTGCTCTCGGGTGTTAACCAAAGATCGTCGACCACTGCGTTGTCCCTGATGAGAGGTAATGCGTGAAATTTGGTGTTCTCGGCACACTCTTGTCACTTTGGATCCCGGATTACTGAATTTCCTAGCGATTTTTCGAAATGGAATGTCCCATGCGTCCAACTCCAACTACCATTCCGCTTACAAACTTCAAAGTGTGTTAATTCCTGTCGTGCGGTCATCATCACGTCGGACATCATTTCACAAGAGTCACTTGAGTGCAAATGAGAGCCCCGCCAATGCACTACCCTTTTATACCTTACGTAAGCGATACTATCGCCATCTGCATATATTCGTATCGCTATCACATGAGTTTGGTCACTTCAGTGAAATCCGATGTGAATGAGAGCAGGCTGTGTTCTTCATCTACATCTACATCTACATCTACATTTATACTCCGCAACCCACCCAACGGTGTGTGGCGGAGGGCACTTTACGTGTCACTGTCATTACCTCCCTTTCCTGTTCCAGTCGCGTATGGTTCGCGGGAAGAACGACTGCCGGAAAGCCTCCGCGCGCGCGCGAATCTCTCTAATTTTACCTTCGTGATCTCCTCGGGAGGTAGAAGTAGGGGGAAGCAATATATTCAATACCTCATCCAGAAACGCACCCTCTCGAAACCTGGACAGCAAGCTACACCGCGATGCAAAGTGCCTCTCTTACAGAGTCTGCCACTTGAGTTTGCTAAACATCTCCGTAACGCTATCACGCTTACCAAATAACCCGGTGACGAAACGCGCCGCTCTTCTTTGGATCTTCTCTATGTCCTCTGTCAACCCGACCTGGTACGGATCCCACACTGATGAGCAATACTCAAGTATAGGTCGAACGAGTGTTTTGTAAGCCACCTCCTTTGTTGATGGACTACATTTTCTAAGGACTCTCCCAATGAATCTCAACCTGGCACCCGCCTTACCAACAATTAATTTTATATGATCATTCCACTTCAAATCGTTCTGTACGCATACTCCCAGATGTGTTACAGAAGTAACTGCTACCAGTGTTTGTTACGCTATCATATAATCATACAATAAAGGATCATTCTTTCTACGTATTCGCAATACATTGCATTAGTCTATGTTAAGGGTCAGTTGTTACTCCCTGCACCAAGTGCCTATCCGCTGCAGATCTTCCTGCATTTCGCTGCAATTTTCTAATGCTGCAACTTCTCTGTATACTACAGCATCATCCGCGAAAAGCCGCATGGAACTTCCGACACTATCTACTAGGTCATTTATATATATTGTGAAAAGCAATGGTCCCATAACACTCCCCTGTGGCACGCCAGAAGTTACTTTAACGTCTGTAGACGTCTCTCCACTGATAACAACATGCTGTGTTCTGTTTGCTAAAAACTCTTCAATCCAGCCACACACCTGGTCTGTTATTCCGTAGGCTCTTACTTTGTTTACCAGGCGACAGTGCGGAACTGTATCGAACGCCTTCCGGAAGTCAAGGAAAATAGCATCTACCTGGGAGTCCGTATCTAATATTTTCTGGGTCTCGTGAACAAATAAAGCGAGTTGGGTCTCACACGATAGCTATTTCCGAATCCATGTTGATTCCTACAGAGTAGATTCTGGGTTTCCAGAAATGATATGATACGCGAGTAAAAAACATGTTCTAAAAATTCTTCAACAGATCGATGTCAGAGATATAGGCCTATAGTTTTGCGCATCGGCTCGACAACCCTTCTTGAAAACTGGAACTACCTGTGCTCTTTTCCAATCATTTGGAACCTTCCGTTCCTCTAGAGACTTGCTGTACACGGCTGTTAGAAGGAAGGTTTTATTCAAACATCTTAAGAAAGTAACCTGGCGTAAATTTAGATATTCTCATATCTTAGCTGCAGCTTTAGAAAACTAATTACTGAAGCTATTTACATTTTTTATGAATTTAGCATACAGACCATCACGTAAGAGACAGGTGTTTCTGGTTCTTGAGCTGGAGGACCCTGAATGCCCAGGAGACATGCGTCGGTTGAAATACGTGACGCGCGCAGTAAACTGCGTGACGCACGCGGAAGCAGTCGGACTACTATGCGACTTGCGCTTACGTACAGAAACAAAAACAGGTGCATCGTCTGCATCCCAATGTGCGCCTAGCCTTACTCTGTTATGAAGTGTGTTGCGAAGAACCAGGCACCATCTGAAACTAGTAGCATCATTCACAAACGTAACACCGTGATCAGAAATAGACTCCACTATACGCAGCATAACATTGCTCTTGCACAGAAAGGGATAAAGTATGCAACCGTCAACAATTTGACCACCTCTCTTCTGAATTAAAGTTGCTGACACACAATGACAATTTTAAAAACAATTAGTAATAATTCCTGTTTCATAAGACCTTCTACTCCAGATATAATTTTTTAATAAGTAGTGGCTGTATGTCGTTGAGTTACATTTATCAAATTTTGTTGTTCGTTAAGATAAAAAACAGTAATATAAACAGCCAACACGTGACCATGTTTTTACAGAGAAATGACTTATTTGTAAATGTACCTACACGCTCAATATCATAGACTATAGTTGTCACGAATATGTTTCGCAGAACAGGCAAAAAGCGTCTTACTGAGGTTTTAGAAAATAATTTGGCTTTCAGAAAACTTCCAATGTCTGCAAAAGCGGATTTTTAATTTCTTAAAATTTTTTACCGATATGTATCGACTCTTATGTCTCTCCTTCCGTGCGTCTCGTTGTTATTTCTGTAAATAATGTACAGATTTATTGCTAACTATACAGCGTATCCCGGAAGGTTCAAAATGATTCAAATGGCAATGAGCACTATGCGACTTAACTTCTGAGGTCATCAGTCGCCTAGAACTTAGAACTAATTAAACCTAACTAACCTAAGGACATCACACACATCCATGCCCGAGCCAGGATTCGAACCTGCGACCGGAGCGGTCACTTGGCTCCAGACTGTAGCTCCTGGAACCGCACGGCCACTCAGGCCGGCTTTCCCGGAAGGAAACTATATTATTTATCGATATGACCGTAACGGAATTTGAACCAAAAAAATTCTAGTAAATATGGGCTGTAACATGCGTACCTTAAGAGTCGGAAGCATCTCTTCATCTTCGATACTGTGAAACAAATCTCTTCTACTATAAGCATTTTGCTTTCCGTATTTCAAGAGGTGATAATACGGATCAAAATAAGAAAAAAAGTTCAGTAAACATGTGCTCTAAAGTGTATACCTTTACATCTATGAGCACTTACTCATCGTCACTGCTGTGAAATATCTCTTCTGGTGGATAAGTGCTCATAGGCAGGGCCTCTTCGAGAACCTTTTTCCACACAAGCGACATATCATTTGGCACCCCCTCCCAGCACCGTTTTCCGTCTGTCATCCGCGTCAGTTTTCGCTACTGATTATTATGATACTGTGTACAAGTCGTGGTGCCGCGAGCGGTTCCTACTAATGACGACCCTTGACGCACAGAAACCCTACGGTTGTGACGCCTCAGGCGTGCCTCTCAATTGCGCCCCAAGCGATGATGGCTTGGGTCGTTTGACTTGCTCATATCTCATAAGGTATGCATTTTAGAGACTATGTTTATCAGATTTTTTTTCGGACCATAATACCTCTTCCAAAATGTGGAAAACAAAGAGTTTGCTGTAGAAGGTATTTGTTTCCCGGTATCGGAGATTAAGAAGTGCTCATAGCTCTTAAGGTATGCATTTTTAGAGTCCATGTTTATTAGACCCATTTGCTTCGAATGGTCGCTATACAGGGTGGTCCATTGATCGTGACCGGACCAAATATCTCACGAAATACGCGTCAAACGAAAAAACTACAAATAACGAAACTTGTCTAGCTTGAAGGGGGAAACCAGATAGCGCTTTGGTTGGCCCGCTAGATACCGCTGCCATAGGTCAAACGGATACCAACTGCGTTTTTTAAAATAGGAACCCCCATTTTTTTATTACATATTCGTGTAGTACTTAAAGAAATATGAATGTTTTAGTTGGACCACTTTTTTCGCTTTGTGATAGATGCCGCTGCAATAGTCATAAGTACGTGGTATCACGTAACATTCCGCCAGTGCGGACGTTATTTGCTTCGTGATACATTAGCCGTGTTAAAATGGACCGTTTACCAATTGTGGAAAAGGTCGACATCGTGTTGATGTATGGCTATTTGATCAAAATGCGCAACGGTCGTGTGCTATGTATGCTGCTCGGTATCCTGGACGGCATCATCCAAGTGTCCGTACCGTTCGCCGGATAGTTACGTTATTTAAGGAAACAGGAAGTGTTTAGCCACATGTGAAACGTCAACCACGACCTCCAACAAATGATGATGCCCAAGTAGGTGTTTTAGCTGCTGGCGCGGCTAATCCGCACATCAGTAGCAGACAAATTGCGCGAGATTCGGGAATCTCAAAAACGTCCGTGTCGAGAATGCTACATCGACATCGATTGCACCAGTACCATATTTCTATGCCCCAGGAATTGCATGGCGACGACTCTGAACATTGTGTACAGTTCTGCCACTGGGCACAAGAGCAATTACGAGAATATGACAGATTTTTTGCACGCGTTCTATTTAGCGACGAAGCGTCATTCACCAACAGCGGTGACGTAAACCGGCATAATATGCACCATTGGGCTACGGAAAATCCACGATGGCAGCCACAAGTGGAACATCAGCGACCTTGGCGGGTTAATGGATGGTGCGGCATTATGGGAGGAAGGATAATTGGCCCCCATTATATCGATGGCAATCTAAATGGTGCAATGAATGCTGATTACCTATGTAATGTTCTACTGATGTTACTACAAGATGTTTCACTGCATGACTGAATGGCGATGTACTTCCAACATGATGGATGATGGATGTTCGGCACATAGTTCGCGTGCGGTTGAAGCGGTATTGAATAGCATGTTTCATGACAGGTGGATTGGCCGTCGAAGGACCATACCATGGCCCGCACGTTCACCGGATCTGACGTCCCCGGATTTCTTTCTGTGGGGAAAGTTGAAGGATATTTGCTATAGTGATCCACCGACAACGCCTGACAACATGCGCCAGCGCATTGTCAATGCATGTGCGAACATTACGGAAGGCGGATTGTTCGCTGTTAAGAGGAATGTCGTTACACGTATTGCCAAATGCACTGAGGTTGACGGACATCATTTTGAGCATTTATTGCATTAATGTGGTATTTACAGGTAATCACGCTGTAACAGCATGCGTTCTCAGAAATGATAAGTTTACAAAGGTACTTGTATCACATTGGAACAACCGAAATAAAATGTTCAAACGTACGTACGTTCTGTACTTTAATTTAAAAAACCTACCTGTTACCAACTGTTCGTCTAAAATTGCGAGCCATATGTTCGTGACTATTGCAGCGCCATCTATCACAAAGCGAAAAAATTGGTCCAACTAAAACATTCATATTTCTTTACGTACTACGCGAATATGTAATAAAAATGGGGGTTCCTATTTTTAAAAAACGCAGTTAGTATCCGCGTTGACCTATGGCAGCGCCATCTAGCAGGCCAACCACAGCACCTTCTGGTTTCCCCCTTCAAGCTAGACAAGTTTCGTTCTTTGTAGTTTTTTCGTTTGACGCTTATTTCGTGAGATATTTGGCCCGGTCACGATCAATGGACCACCCTATATAACATTACCGCTTGTGATTACGAGAAATTAGTTTTACATTCTGAACCTGATAGCCAAGAACGTTAAATGTTGCGAAAACTATTTGTAAGGCGTCAGGCAAATCCAACACTTTCCATGAAAACCCTGACATGATAAGCAAATCCAGTAGTATGTCACATAGCTCCGAATAAATCGTGACATTAAACTAACCAAAGTAATACGAGTAACGAGTGAGCAAATGGAATAGCACAGACTAACACAAGAATGCCTAAATGCATGTCATACCTTACCACCGTGAGACAGACGCAGTTCCGAGGGGAGAAACGAAAATAGAAGCCGAGAGCAGAACCGTGTTAAGCTAGAAGGCCCTACGATAAGGGACGGACACCCACGTCGCCAGCTAACCGACAGGACCACCCCCCAGCCCATGTTAAAAGCTGGAGCCCTCCAGAAGAACAGTATAGATCTTACAATAACATTAAAAGGGCCACACCAGCCGCAAGTTTTAGCGTGAGACTTTTTCGCGTCTCTGTTACGTTGCAAACGTTAAAAACATTGCCCCACCACGAAAAGTATAACGTTTCTCATTGGATAGACAGAATTTTTGTAGGCGGAGCTTAAGGTTAACATTGAGACCCTGATTGGTCAGATGAAAACACAGCCGGACAGTTTTTTTTTTAAAACCAACTTCGGTAAATTGTAGTAAGGAGAGGTTAGAACAGGGTTGTTTCCGAGATGGCGAGCTGGATGGAGGAACGCCGGCCGCCGCCCCCTGACCAACACCGACAAGGTAATGAACGCACGCGATGCCGCATTTTTGAGTGCATAAGGCTTCACTCAGAACTGCAGAAGTCTCATCTGTTGCATCCTCTTTTTACGTAATACTAGTGTCGATCGTCAATTGAAGCTCATGGTATTCACATTTGCTACGTAAGTTAAAATCTGAAACGCGATGATTTTTCTGTTATATAATTATTGAGAAGCCACATCAGCCACTGTAATTTACGACAAGTTAGATAAGTAATTAAAGATAATTGAGGGTCACTGTAGACCATTTTGATAATTTTCTCCTTTGTGAAACTTAATTTAAACCTAGTTTATAGATGTGATATGACATAGGTCATCCTTCGATCCATTGTAGAACTTGGAAACCCATTGAGGGAACATTCGTTCACATTTTTGTTGAACGCAGTCGGTTTTTATCATCCTGTATAAAAACATTTCCTTTTATCAATAGTGCAATTTATAAACAATGTTTTGTGAGTAGAATAAAATTTCCAATGGTAAACTTAACTGCTTTTTCGACGTTATTTTACCAGCTAACTAAAAATAGGAAAGCCTTGAACCCCTTCCACTAAATTTAGCTAGTATAAAGATTCTTTTACAGGGAGTACAGTGGAGCTGACGCTGAAATCATTAAGTATTTGGTTACATCATCGCTATTCTCACTGAACTCTTCTGAACTCCACATGTCATGTGTAGTCTGGCGTCTCCTTACCAGCAACAGGTCCCAGGGTCAAACTAGCCAATTCCCTAAAAAACACGCTCAGAGCGTCGTTGTGCGAAAGTGGTAGGGAGACACGACTTAGAACAAACAGACACCACGCAGAATGTTAAAGAATGGCGACCCTGCCAGGATGGTAAAATACCATGATTGAAGGTCGACCACATGCCTAACTAGGTCAGAAGAATATCCTGTTAAAAAATTTTCGTAACAAAAAAAATTTTTTTGAAAGGCGTAAATAGTTGAAAACAGTAGCTGCAGAGATAGATAGTAATAAAGTAGTCAATAGAAAGTAAGACATTCTGGCAGAGACAATAGCATAATTAAGTTATGAATTTTAATATTGTTAGAATTAAGTTTTCTCCTCAATGCAAGCGCACAGGTGGCGGATACATCGTTGACAAGTTGGTTCTGACCCAACAAGTAAGTGAATGGATTGTCAGTCTTGGGTATAATAAGTGTCAAGTCGTGGGACCCCCCCTTGGGCGAAACGATAAAATACCTGACGGCTTACCAGAGAGGACATTATCATCGTTGATAAAGAACGTCCGTCCTCAGAGACCAAAAACAGGAAAAGTCAACGTAATATTGGTAAACTGCAGGAGTATCCAGGGCAAGGTTCCTGAATTAGTATCTCTTATTGAAGGAAATAGTGCGCATATAGTATTAGGAACGGAAAGTTGGTTAAAACCGGAAGTGAACAGTAACGAAATCCTAGACACAGAATGGAATATATACCGCAAGGATAGGATAAACGCCAATGGTGGAGGAGTATTTATAGCAGTAAAGAATTCAATAATATCCAGTGAAGTTATTAGCGAATGCGAATGTGAAATAATCTGGGTTAAGTTAAGTATCAAAGGTGGGTCAGATATGATAGTCGGATGCTTCTATAGACCACCTGCATCAGCAACCGTAGTAGTTGAGCGCCTCAGAGAGAACCTGCAGAACGTCGTGAAGAAGTTTCGTGATCATACTATTGTAATAGGGGGAGACTTCAATCTACCAGGTATAGAATGGGATAGTCACACAATCAGAACTGGAGCCAGGGACAGAGACTCTTGTGGCATTATCCTGACTGCCTTGTCCGAGAATTACTTCGAGCAGATAGTTAGAGAACCAACTCGTGAAGCTAACGTTTTAGACCTAATAGCAACAAATAGACCGGAACTTTTCGACTCCGTGAATGTAGAAGAGGGTATCAGTGATCATAAGTCAGTGGTTGCATCAATGACTACAAGTGTAATAAGAAATGCCAAGAAAGGAAGGAAAATATATTTGCTTAACAAGAGTGATAGGGCACAAATCGCAGAATATCTGAGTGACCACCATCAAACGTTCAATTCTGAGGAAGAGGATGTGGAACAAAAATGGAAAAAATTCAGAAACATCGTCCAGTACGCCTTAGATAAGTTCGTACCGACTAAGGTCCAAAGCGAGGGGAAAGATCCACCGTGGTATAACAATCATGTACGAAAGGTACTACGGAAACAAAGAAAGCTTCATCATAGGTTTAAGAGTAGTCGAATCATAGCTGATAAGGAAAAGCTGAACGAAGCGAAAAAGAGCGTAAAGAGAGCAATGAGAGAAGCACTCAACGAATTCGAACATAAAACATTGGCAAACAATCTAAACAAGAACCCTAAAAAGTTTTGGTCATATGTAAAATCGGTAAGCGGATCTAAATCCCCTATTCAGTCACTCGTTGACCACGATGGCACCGAAACAGAGGACGACCGAAGAAAGGCAGAAATACTGAATTCAGTGTTCCGAAACTGTTTCACTGCGGAAAACCGTAACACGGTCCCTGACTTCAGCCGTCGCACGGACGCCAAAATGGAAAATATTGAAATAAACGATATCGGAATTGAAAAACAACTGCTATCACTTAGTAGCGGAAAAGCATCCGGACCAGACGAGATACCCTTAAGATTCTACAGTGATTATGCTAAAGAACTTGCCCCCTTTCTATCAGCAATTTATCGTAGATCGCCTGAAGAACGTAAAGTACCTAGCGACTGGAAGAAAGCGCAGGTCGTTCCCATTTTCAAGAAGGGTCATAAATCAGATGCGAATAATTATAGGCCTATTTCGCTTACGTCAATCTGTTGTAGAATAATGGAACATGTTTTGTGTTCTCGTATTATGACGTTCTTAGATAATACAAATCTCCTTCATCATAACCAACATGGATTCCGCAAACAGAGATCATGTGAAACTCAGCTCGCCCTATTTGCCCAAGAAATTCACAGTGCCGTAGACACTGGCGAGCAGATTGATGCCGTATTCCTGGACTTCAGGAAGGCATTTGATACGGTTCCGCACTTACGTTTAGTGAAAAAAATACGAGCTTACGGAATATCGGACCAGGTTTGTGATTGGATTCAGGATTTCCTAGAAGAAAGAACACAACATGTCATTCTTAACGGTTCAAAATCTGCAGATGTAGAGGTAATTTCGGGAGTACCGCAGGGAAGCGTGATAGGACCTTTATTGTTTACAATATACATAAATGACTTAGTTGACAACATCGGTAGCTCCGTGAGGCTATTTGCAGATGACACGGTTGTCTACAAGAAAGTAGCAACATCAGAAGACTCGTACGTACTCCAGGAGGACCTGCAGAGGATTAATGCATGGTGCGACAGCTGGCAGCTTTCCCTAAACGTAGATAAATGTAATATAATGCGCATACATAGGGGCAGAAATCCATTCCAGTACGATTATGCCATAGGTGGTAAATCATTGGAAGCGGTAACGACCGTAAAATACTTAGGAGTTACTATCCGGAGCGATCTGAAGTGGAATGATCACATAAAACAAATCGTGGGAAAAGCAGGCGCCAGGTTGAGATTCATAGGAAGAATTCTAAGAAAATGTGACTCATCGACGAAAGAAGTAGCTTACAAAACGCTTGTTCGTCCGATTCTTGAGTATTGCTCATCAGTATGGGACCCTTACCAGGTTGGATTAATAGAAGAGATAGACATGATCCAGCGAAAAGCAGCGCGATTCGTCATGGGGACATTTAGTCAGCGCGAGAGCGTTACGGAGATGCTGAACAAGCTCCAGTGGCGGACACTTCAAGAAAGGCGTTACGCAATACGGAGAGGTTTATTATCGAAATTACGAGAGAGCACATTCCGGGAAGAGATGGGCAACATATTACTACCGCCCACATATATCTCGCGTAATGATCACAACGAAAAGATCCGAGAAATTAGAGCAAATACGGAGACTTACAAGCAGTCGTTCTTCCCACGCACAATTCGTGAATGGAACAGGGAAGGGGGGATCAGATAGTGGTACAATAAGTACCCTCCGCCACACACCGTAAGGTGGCTCGCGGAGTATAGATGTAGATGTAGATGTGTGAACAAAAAGTTTATGAAACGCGTGAGATCGTATGAGCGCATGTTGACTCGAAGTAGGGCGCGTGAATCGCTTTTAAAACAGAAAATAAGGGATTCGGAAAGATTAGCAATGGCAGATCGAGACCTCGACCGAATTGAGGTAGAGACCCAGCATGAAAATGGACAGAGAATAGGGGACAGTACAACAGACGATGCAGTATCGCGAGAAATAGGACATATAACGCACCATAACGAGGATAATGTACGTCAAGGCATAGAAAACGTAAGTCAGCATACGACAGAGGAGCAGGAAAGTAGAGAGACAGTCGATGAGGATTCTAACTTGCGTCTTGAATACGTAGAACCCATAGTACAAGTAATCAGAGCTCCCTCACCACAGAGTACAAGGAATGCGAGCAGAAACGTGTCACAGCACAGTTCAATGCAATCGGTTGCGAACCAACACTTGGGCGAAAACACAGAGCGTAGGACGTCGGAAGAAAACGCAATAGGACCCACCAATCTAGCAGAATTATTATAACAAATTACGGAAACCATGACAAGACAAAATAAAGAAATTGCGAACCAAATCAAAATTCAGAATGCAGAAACCACGAAACAAATGCGTGAGATTAAAGAACAAAAAAAAAAAATTCAGTTTCACCTAAGTCATATTGAAGACGAGGCAAAAGAATCTCGAGAAGTGATAGGAAACTTAGTAACAGGTCACAATCAATTGAGAACAGACGTTGACAAGGTACAAATGAACGTACAAACATTGCGTAATGACATTCAGGACGAGATCAAAACATTACGTAACAACACCCAGGGAGAAGTCAAGAAACTAGAGAAACAGATAAACGAAATTACTAGACAAGCAGCAGGTACAGCGCGTGAAATTGTTGAAAACAGTGTGTTACACAAACGTACCACAAAAGCAGCGCTGAAAAGCTATGATAACCACATAGTCAAAATAGAAGCGCAAATGAAGCGACAATTTCAGAAATTGCGAGCAGAGTTGTTGCAAACTATTGAAGAGCGTAGTGAACAGGATCGAACAAGCACAGAGTCTGCAACCACATCCGTATCTGTAACAGCACCGGAAAAACAAGCAATTAACGAAGATATTACGCATTTGCGATTCCAATCACAGGCGGAAAGTAACATACGTGAAATCAGACAGCCTGCACAGCAACAAACACGTTTAGAAATTCTTGATGAACAAACGGCACCAAAAACACATGCAGAACCACAAATGTATGTTTCAAGACAGTTTGGACCGTGCAATGAAGCAGCAAGGTTAGCCAGACAAGATACCGAACCAATATCTGACAATGGAAAGCCAGGTCGCGAAGAGTACAGTGCAATGCATTCAGCTACACGTTCACAACCGATGGAAGAAAATTATTGCGTACCACTCCAACGATACTACGTAAGGGTAGGCGAAAGTTACAGTGGACAATATCCAATGGATCTACCACAACCGGAAAGAACGACGGGAGAAATGATCAGAAACAAAAGTGGCGAAGAATCGCAAATTTCATATGGAACTATGACGAAGTACGACAACGATCATTTCCTCACAGTCAGAAAATTTCAACACTTTCGAGGAGACTCATTACATCCACGAACTTTTATTGATCAATTCCGCGTAGGATTACCAGAACACTGGACGCTAGCACACAAATTAGACTTTATATGTGCACACATGTCAGGAACAGTCGCAGAAACCATGCAGAATGTTGCAGCGACATTCCGATCGTACGAAGATTTCAGAGAGAAGTTTCTCTCACGATATTGGTCCAGCGAAGCACAGAACAGAGTGAAGTACGAATTATTACACAACCCATATTTTGAAAATTGAGGAGAGAAGAGTCCCGCGAAATTTTTAGAATTAATGGCAAAAGAAAAATCAATGCTTAGATGTACCATACAGTGACGGAGAGTTGATTAAATTATGCGCGATGAAGTTACCATTGAAATACCAGCAATCATTAGTAGGTCGCGGAGGCAATGACGTCGAAGCATTTAAAGGTATTCTAAGGGAACTGGAGTTCATATTTTCGGAAGATGATGCAAGGAAAAGACGAAGCGCACGTGTAAACGAAAGCAAAAAGCAGTGGAATCTACAAGACACAGTACGAAGAAACAATAATTACGAACCACGTGATAACTTCGCACCAAGAAACGACAATAGATTTCAACAAAGAACCGGTTATGGATTTAGAAGAGAATATGGCAATAACTAGAATTCATCCAGGAACGGCAACAACTATTACAGAGGAAATAACGACAGCCGGAACGGGTACTGGAGAACCAATAGACCGACAAATTATCAACAAAGAAACCAATATCAACAAGCGGAGCAAGAAAAGAGAATACAGATAGAAGAGGTGGAGGTAAGACCACCAAACCCCGAAAAACGTTCGAATTGACAGCTAAGCGCCCATGCCAAAGAGAATGACGCACCGACCCAGGACAATTGCAGCACCTTGAACAGAGAAGTAAATACCTTATCACGAGAAGAGAAGAAGGAAGAAGCAAAACCACAGGGACCAGATGAAAACGAAGACAGGAAAATAACAATATCGTGTTGGGACGAAATTAATTGGGAGAATACTGACGAGGAAGATGAATTACCAGAGGCATGCACAACGAATGTAGGAGGAAAGGACGAAGTAATGAGTATTGCAGAGCTATTTGAGATGGAAACCAGGGAAAGCGAATTCAATGAGGATAATGCGCAGTCGACAGAAGTTGAAAATAAGTTACTAGTGGGCACACAACCCAACATATATAATGAAGAAAGTTGTGAAGCGATAATTAGAGCCATTAGATGCGATTATGTGGAAGTAGCGACGAAGAAGGATAAGATAGACGAGGATGAGGAAAAAGTAGAGGATGTTGAAGAAAGCGTAAATGAAGGAAGAAATAGAGAAGAGGAAATAAAAGAGAGAGAAGTAGCAGTCGAAGCTTATCCTACAGAAAGTTCGAATTCACAAGGGAAATTCCTGAAAAGACTCATGTATGATTCAGTGGAGGATTCGTTGATGCAAGAAGAAGAACAGAACCAACCCTTTCAAATTCAACCAATTGTGAAGGCCATGGTAAAGCATATCCCAGTCAATATTGTAATTGATAGCGGAAGTGAACTGACTGCGATCTCAGAAAATTTATTCATGCAGTGTAATGCCAATGAGGAATTGCCAGTTCTGAAAACACGTAAGATTAAAGTAAGAGGTCCTATTAGAAACAATGCTGCGGAAATTACGAGACAAACAAGGTTAACTCTTTCGTGCTAAGGTCAAAAGATCGAAGCCAACTTCGTGATTATATCCAAACTAACTGTAGATTTGATTATAGGTGCAGATTTTTTTAAATGAGAGACGAGCGATAATAGATATGGGGAAAAGTAGCGTAACATACGGGAATGTCACACTTCTCTTTGAGCAAAAGTTAAAATTAGAAGAAATACCAGTTATAAACAAACAATTAAGAATGACGCGAGATAAAGAGGATGAAGAATTAGAATGGTATGCACAAAAGGGGGAATCGCCTCAGCTCATGTTAGAAGTCCATAAAGAAATCAACGAAAAACTGCAAGAAGTTCAAGGTATTTCGGAACACAGTAAAAGAGAATTAGAGGGTATTTTACAAGATAAAGCAGAGGTATTTTTACCTAAGACTGGCAGTATTAAACACTTTCAGTACAAGTTTCAAGTAAAACAGGCAAAACCTTAGGACTTCACCATGTGAGCCATATCAAAAAGTTTGAAGATTAATTTTATTACTGGTAAATAATCAGCACAATATTTCAAGATTATGTTGCAGATAAAATCGTCAGGAGAAAGAAGAATGAAGAGAGAGGAAGGTGGGAAAAAGAAAGTAGTTTCAATAAAAACAAAAACAAAAATAACACCAATAGTACCATAGATTAAGGTGAAGGGATAAAACGTAGATAGTCTAACAGCATGAAATACTAAAATGCTATACACCACCACACTACACAAAAAATAAAAAAATAAACGAATTTGAGGATTCTTGTAGAAGTTAAGACTCTA
Organism: Schistocerca americana; assembly: GCF_021461395.2. Lineage (NCBI taxonomy): Eukaryota > Metazoa > Arthropoda > Insecta > Orthoptera > Acrididae > Schistocerca > Schistocerca americana. The sequence continues at coordinate 266,389,440 of NC_060121.1, read as the reverse complement.
AATATCTTAGAATTGTAACACGGAAATGGCGCCGAAATTTGTAAAGCTTTTTAAGAATGCACAAAACAATCTAGGTACTAGACATATGTTAGATAATTATAAGTAAAACTTTTTGTAAGAACCATTGCAAAAACTCCAGCAAGGACGAGATGCAACGACCCACAAGTTGCAACGTGAGAAGTATCAAGAAAGAAAAGGATGTAATTAGCAAGACACGATTCCTACAAGGCAGAAGTGTCGAGAGAAGGGAAAGGAGAGCGACCGTTGGAGGGACAGACAAGCAAACACCGGACTTTTACCGCTCATAAACCCCGGGACGCCCCGACTCAGCGGAGCGAGCAATAAACGGCCCGACGTGACCACTTGGGCAAGCCACCACTGGCAAAAAATATGTGTAAAAGTCACACTACCACTATTAAACAGCATGCTGATGCACGAAACTGAAGAAAACTTCCACAAAGTAAAAATGACACGCCCAAACAATTTATCAAACTGTTACTAAGAGGAGAACTTCAAAGCAACTAGTTATCAATAAATATTTCCATATTCTGCCCAGAGAAGAACCAAGAAGCAAGTACGAAGCAGAGAAAAAGCAGGAAAAACAGAAGTTGAAGATTCGCAAGATTGAGACCAAGAAAGAAGATGGGTGAAGAATAGACGATATACCTTCCGAAATCCCTATCCTATTGTAAACTAGTCGTCTTCGAAGTATTACAACGAAAAACGACTGCTTTTAGCGACACATAACGATGACTTTCACGCATACAAAGCCAGTAAACCACGAGATTCTGCACTCACAGCTCCATTCCATTATGGGACCTCTACAACAGTAACACACTGTTAGGAAGCCAACAAGGAATGACGAACGAAGCTGTACATCAAATACTTGCCCACACCTATCTCGCTCAAGTCCATCACCTTCGTGCAAAAACATTCACCAACCTTATGCTTAAACATTCATAGGATTGTGTGAATGTGTGAAATCAAATTATGTGATGTAGGAATTGTGCAAAAGAAACGTGTGAAAAACTAAATAAGTTAAGCACACCAGACAGTTAATAAACTACAACATAACAGTCATCGACTATGGACTTAAGTAAAAAATAGACTATCGATAAAAATAAGTCATTAGTTCTGAAATGGACAGTATATAAAGAACGAAAGTAAGGCATAATAAACACTAAAACTATATGCAACTTATTTTCTCCTCATAAAAATAGAAGAATAACGAAATTTTACTTATTTTATCCTTATAAAAACAAAGAATAAAAAATTATCTTGTTGGATGTTTTCCCTTTTTTTTATCATTTGTACCATTTGTTAGGATAATATCTCAATACGTGTGTATGGATATTTCTTTGTGAAAGCAATTCTTGGAAATAATTCTTATTTGTTAGTGTAACAATGTCGAAATGAGTATCTAGAAACAAAAACATTTTACATGTACATGATATTTAGAAAATGTGTTAGGAATAGATTTTACTTAATTACTACATTTATAAAAAAAATATTTCTAAGAAAATCGATGTGAAAGACTCCTCACTTTCGATAACAAACTTCTTAAAAAACAAACTTCACACTTAAATAAAGAAAGAAAATAATAAAAAATAATAATTGTAATAGAATAAAAATATTCTTCTCTTCTCAATATAAACATATTTTTGAGAATAATGTGGAAGAATACAAAAATATAAATTAGCAATATAAACTAGCATAGAACCAGAATAACATGGCTGAACAGTAGGCAACAAAATTTAGATAAAGGAATAATTTTTGACTAACTTAGACAACAATTCAATCATTGCCTAAATTCAGTGCAAAAATTAAGTTCGAAGGGTGGTGGTATGTAAGGTGTCAGGCAAATCCAACACTTTCCATGAAAACTCTGACATGATAAGCAAATCCAGTAGTATGTCACATAGCTCTGAATAAATCGTGACATTAAACTAACCAAAGTAATACGAGTAATGAGTGAGCAAATGGAATACCACAGACTAACACAAGAATGCCTAAATGCATGTCATACCTTCCCACTGTGAGACAGAAGCAGTTCCGAGGGGAGAAACGAGAACAGAGGCCGAGAGCAGAACCGTGTTAAGCTAGAAGGCCCTACGATAAGGGACGGACACCCACGTCGCCAGCTAACCGACAGGACCACCCCCCAGCCCATGTTAAAAGCTAGAGCCCTCCAGAAGAACAGTATAGATCTTACGATAACACTAAAAGGGCCACACCAGCCGCAAGTTTTAGGGTGAGACTTTTTCGCGTCTCTGTTACGTTGCAAACGTTAAAAACATTGCCCCACCACGAAAAGTAGGTGTTGGATTTGCCTGACACCTTACATATTTATTGGAGTCCTCTGTTTCATGTTATAAGAAAACTGGTGGCAAATTGTGTCTTTGGTTTAACCTCAGTTACTTTCGTAAAAGTGAAGACTGATAATAATGCTTTCAACTTCCATTTACTTCAAAACTGCAAAATAGCTATGGTACACATTTAACTTGGAAACAATTAATTTGGTATTTTACTGACCGTGAAGAGAAATGAAGTTTCCTTTCGGAATAATTGCGTTTAGAAAAGTTACCGGACTTCGAGACTGTAGGTTGTAATGAGTGAAATACGCAAATAGTGATTACACACACAACAGCTTTTGAATGAATCGCGAACCAAACGGAAAGCTTCCGTATTTAATTATCTCACTTGCACTGAATGAAATTTATTTTTTCTTGTTTAAAATGAGAGAGGTTCTTCAAAAGTCGCAGCATTAATGCAACAATTTTTTTGTACTTTTAACGCTTTCAGATCTGAACTAATTCTGGAGAAAGAATCATTTTTCTTTGTTTGATAATGCTCTTTATGTGATTTTTTAATGATTTTAGATGCAATATTTATACAAAAATATGTACCCATTTTCAAAGTGTACCTTGTACAGTAGGCTTCATTTTATGGACTAAAATAACTAATTATGAAATATTCTCGATTCTAATAAATAAAATGATCATTCAATAATTACTATGGAAAATAACAATGATAGTATTCAATAATGCAGTGGAATAGAGCGAACGAACCACATCCATGTATTTTGCTGTTCACGAGCTGCTGCGCACTGCAACATTGACTTGCTGCCATTTCCATAGTGATGCCCAACAGTTAGCAGCAACTGCACATGATGAAAAGGTTCAACATTCACAAATGTGTACCTTAAGTTACCATTGGGGAGAAATACTTCTGCTGCAGCTAAGACATATTAAAACTTAATGTGCACAGTTGTAGCCAGAGGATCTGAAAGGGTTAATTGACAGTCAGTCTACACATGTAAATCAGACTGACGTTTAATAATACAGCTCAACGATCGAGAAATACCTAATTTCCAACAAATCCTAATCGTCTACAATACCACAGGAGAGATTTCTTTATGTTGGTCCATCATATTTATAATGGTTTCATAAATATTAGCATCCTTGTTTCTACAATAGATACTAATATTAGGTTCACATATCGCTCTGTTTCACAGGCGACAAATTTTCTGAAAATTATATATAATTTTTATTACGCGTATTTGACGTTGTCGTATTTGGATAAAAGGGGGAAGTCGTTAAATACAGCTGCCAAGCCACAGTTCCTGTCATACCCGCAAATACTGACCATCCCTCCCGGGACACCCTGCATATTTTTGGCCTAAGACTATACAGTCCGTTCATCAGAAGAATAAACCTTTGCTTGAATCTGATTGGTTTTCGTTTTATGCGGAGCGGAAGCCAAGCTGCTGATTGGTTTTCGTTTTATGCGGAGCAAATAGACTGAGCGACAATGAGGGACAACAGCTGTACCGACCCTTTAAACTTCGACAGCACTGGCCAGCCAGCGGTCCACCTACCTTGCAATGATGCAAGCAGTTGCGGTTCAGAAGTAAAAAGAGACGAGCAAAGAAACAATATAGCTTCGAATGTCATTTAATTTTTAAAGAGAGTGAAATTATATTGGGAGAAACTCTAGCACTACCGCGCGCTTGTTAGGTGACTAGAAGGAAAGCACAAAATGCACTCGTTCTCACTGAGCAAGCAGTGTGTAATGCAAAATCATACTGCAGGGATTTCACCGTACTGTTGAATACTGAAGGTATTAATTACAGTCAGTCGTCTGGTAATCTCTTAGCTCCTTCCTTATCCGTATCCAAGAAACACATTTCAGTTGTGGAACTATCATCTTCTACGTTGATAACGAGCCTATCAACAACAGAATCCACGAAGCCAACCAGGCGCTGTATTTTCTCTTCTGCTTCTATGACGAGCCGTTCTATATCCCGCCAGCGTTAGGCAGTGACACGTGACAAAGCAGCGTGCGTTAAATTCCAGTACGTCTGGCAGCTTAACAGTAGTGTCACTTCTCGGGCCAAATCCCGCAACTTGACTCCATATCAGTTCTGTTGGGTTCATATTGTAATGGCACAGTAGCAAATGTAAAAAATGCAGCATTTGTATGATGTGCTCGATGGTGTGAAAACTATTTGTTTCTCATGTTTCTACGATACTTATCTACATCTGTGGTATAAAACGATGGACATAGTTCAAATAAAGAGGATTTGGTTTCTCATTTTTGCCTTAAAAATTAAATTGTTATATTTTCTTAATTTAAGCAACTTTTATGAACAGTATTTCATAAAACATCGATAACTAAGAATTTGTATTTGAAATGAAAACTGGAAATTCGCGTCCAATATGTAATTAGAAACAGGAAGACGAGCAGTTTTCATAAAAAATGAAGATGTGTTTTATAACTACGAGATGTAGGTATTTCAAATTCAACCAGAAAAAAAATGATACAAGGGTGACCTCACTACTGAGCTATACTGTATATGGATAATGTTCCATTACGCTACCGACTGCGCTTGCACGTACGATTTGTGTTTATGTAACAACTGTATTACATACAGTAACTGGGAAAACTTCAAAGCCGATTATCTCCGGAAACTTATGAAAAACATTAAGAACAGCCTATTTCTCGGCCCTTTTTAACCGTATTCCACACGCGTATTTCACTACAGAACAGAAAGCAGCCTCAGCCATTTCATACTGCGCATTAGAGTTGTGGCGATTCGTGAATGAGTCGTTCATTTGAACGACTCTAAATAAAGAATCGTAAGAATCGAATCGTGATACGGACGAATCGTCGTTCAAAAGAATCGTAAGAACGATCGCGTGTTTCCGAGTCGTGACGATTCCAAGTTCCAACGATTCATCGATTCTTATTACGCTATTCTTCGAAGGCAACTTCCGAATCATGCCGAGTCGTGCCGAATGATTATGCCCGCCAGATGGCAGTCAAGTGGAGGATGCGTGTGAACAAAGGAAGCAATTTTGCACCATCTTTCGTACAAATCGACTCCTCTTTCCTGGCATACTGAAATAAAACAATAGATGCAATCAAATCAAACGTGACTTTTCATCAATTAAGGCATTACACGTGTAAATCGAGAATCACACTTGTAACATTATATGCATGCTTACTCATAAATAAACTATTTCTGGCATATCTTATCATGACACAGTTCGATTCTAACCCCATTGAAAATTTCAGACGTGTCCTGCCATCTGTGAGTAAGATGTAGAACTTTTTGCATTCCGTAAGAATCGTGCCATCGCAGACTAGAATGAATCGTGAAAGAATCGTGAACGAATCGTAGGAATCGATTCGCAATGTGAGATTGAATCGTAGGAATCGAATCGGGAAAATGAATCGTGTTGCCCACTGCGCATTAACAGCGCGGCAATCAGAGCACAGCGCTGCAGAGACTGTGGCTGTACACGAGTTTTGAAACAAAATCTACGTAGCTAAAGCGTAATTAAGATAAACTTTGATGGTTGTTAATACATTGGAATAGCTCTAAGTTTCATTTAGCGTAACTTAGTAATAAGGTATCTAATACATAAGTAGGACCTACTTCCAGGAGCGTAACAACACCAGTGTGTGTATGCTACGGCTTCTGACCAATCATCGCGTTTGTGTTTGATGAATGGCGTATAGAACTGCTGTGACAGCTCGCCTTAAGCTGCGGCGGTTTAAGTCTCGATTGTACAGTGTGGCACGCTGCCGTCTATTTTATGGTTTCCTCAAAACGTAATTGTTATTGCTTCTCTTAGAGTAACGGTAATGGATGTTATTTGCTTACGTTCTTTTGTGATTTTATGCATTTTTTGGTGTGCTTTGTGGATTGCAATTATGCACGCTGTTTTTACATCTTTTTTCCACTTCATCGTTGCTTGTTGCCGCAGTTTTTATTCACAAAATGACTCACAGAAACGTCTAGCGTCACACTCACTCATCGAGAGACGTTATGTTACTGTTAACGTCTCTGGATGAGTCATATTACTGGTAGTTGGGTTTCTGGTCAAGTGATAGAGCACGTGCCTAGAAACAGACCACGAAAATTTTCAGTTTGCCTTTAATCTAACATTATTCAACGGCCTTGCCGTAGTGGATACAACGGTTCCCGTCAGATCACCGAAGTTAAGCGCTGTCGGGCGTTGCCGGCACTTGGATGGGTGACCATCCTGGCCGCCATGCGCTGTTGCCATTTTTCGGGGTGCACTCAGCCTCGTGATGCCAATTGAGAAGCTACTCGACCAAATAGTAGCGGCTCCGGTCAAAGAAAACCATCATAACGACCGGGAGGGCCGTGTGCTGACCACACGCCCCTCATATCCGCATACTCATTGAGGGTGACATGGCGGTCGATGGTCCCAATGGGCCACTTGTGGCCTGAAGACGGAGTGCTATATATATGCTATTTAATCTAACATTCGCCTCTCAGCGATATGAGGAGTCACCAGGAAAGACACTTGGTGCTGATTCCACGTTAAACTGTAGGTCCACTTTCCCCGTTTGCATAATCGGAGAAGGTTAGGGAAGAGGACGCAAGTTGCTTTAAGTGGCGTCCATTCTGCATTCGGCTATTGAACCATGCGCACTTTTTATCGTATTACTGCCGTTGCTCATTTATTCAACAATTCTGCGTATGAAAAGAAGCTAATACTTCGAAAATACATCCATATTTGGAAACGGACCTGTGTATCCTTCAGCTCACAAGTACGTGGGGGTTATTGCTTAAAAGTATGTCACACTCAGCATACCCATTTTACGCCATGCAGAATTTACTGACCGCGTAACGTGAATCTCATTAGAGTATTTCACTTCAAGTCGCAAACAGTGAAAAAGCAGATTTACATTATATTTAGAGATACTTCCATTAATGTTTTTTAGATAGTGAACTATTTACAACTTTAGTCTTTGTATAATATTACCTTTAATTTTAATTCAAATGTGGCTGGGGGATCAGATAAATAGTTAACTGTTGTTACTTGCTTTACTATTCCTACATCTGAAGGAAATAATCAACTGAAGTAAGTCATTACAACGATAAGTAATATGCAAGCTTCTTGAAATTAAAGTATTTAGTGAGAGGGAAGGTTCTCATTAACGTTCAGCTGAGCTAAAATCGTTCGTCATTGTCTATGTCTACTCAAAGGAAGTATACATTTTCTTCACTGTCTTGAATGCTCTTGATTAGACTGCCTCTTGTATGTCGTTGAAAATTCAGTAGTCCCTGTCGAAAATTGGTAAGACGGTAATTAATGGAAGTCGACGATCTCGTTGTGTAGGAACAACTGCAGATCTCTGGCGTTCGCCTGTGAATTGCTGGTAATATTTAGGTCGTTGTGTACGAGAATCGGAAACTGATCCAGGGCAGTTCAGTTATCGTTTGGTTCGACGGTGCGTAGCCTGAAGCAGATTACTTCAACCATCGATAAAAAAAAAACCTTCCCATGTGTCCTAGACCGTGATGCAGATTCGTCAGCAAACATCACGAATTAAATCTCTGAAGGTCCTACAAAAGTCTTGAACATAAGTTCACTCTTGGAAATGCGTCGTTTATAAAATGAAACTAGTTTAAATAGTTTAACAATGTATTTACATCCTTGAGGAAAATTACAATCTCTTTTATTCAAGCCGGACGGTGTGGCCGAGCGGTTCTAGGCGCTACAGTCTGGAACCGCGTGACCGCTACGGTCGCAGGTTCGAATCCTGCCTCGGACATGGATGTGTCTGATGTCAAAATGGTTCACATGGCTCTGAGCACTATGGGTTCAAAAATGGTTCAAATGGCTCTGAGCACTATGGGACTCAACTGCTGAGGTCATTAGTCCCCTAGAACTTAGAACTAGTTAAACCTAACTAACCTAAGGACATCACAAACATCCATGCCCGAGGCAGGATTCGAACCTGCAACCGTAGCGGCCTTGCGGTTCCAGACTGCAGCGCCTTTAACCGCACGGCCACTTCGGCCGGCTGAGCACTATGGGACTTAACATCTGAGGTCATCAGTTCCCTAGAACTTAGAACTAATGTCTTTAGGTTAGTTAGGTTTAATTAGTTCTAAGTTCTAGGGGACTGATGACCTCAGTAGTTAAGGCCCATAGTGCTCAGAGCCTTTTATTCAGTGCTTTTAATACATTTGTCGCAGTAGCAAAGTAAAATAAGATTGCCTTAATGGCGAACAACAGTGAGTTACAATTCTGTTTAAGAATGGTACATGTCTATTCTTGATCGCATACCGTAACAGAGTGTGTGATCTATCTTTGCTTTTTTACTTTAGATTTAACTACAATCCAAAGAGTAAACGCATCTCTCTCGCAACTGGAATGTGGTTCATAGCTGTATTTTAAATAAGGAAGGAGGACGTAGTTGTAGGAGTAAGTGTAGACTGAAAACTGACTGTCTCTGCCTCTTATCATCCAGTGTATAGCATTATATATTATCATTATTATGTGCGGTTGGACCCATACGTATCACGCAAAGCTTTTCCGATTCAATTTTTTAATTCTCCAAACTTCTCTCATTCTTTCCCCATGAATTCTCTTTCTTTCCTCTGTCCATTTTGTCCCCTGTCTCTTGCAAACTTCATTCTCGGGTTGTACTTTCCAACTATTGATTTTTTGCCTGTATACATTTCTGTTTATAACTTCTGAAGAATTTATTTGTGCATTTGCTAGATCTGTTTTGGTTTCTTGTATCCAGGGTATGTATATTAAAATTTTGTGGGAGAGTCTGGGTGTTGGGAGTCTGTGGATATGACCGTAAAATTTTAGTCTTCTTTTCCGGATGTCTGTGGCGAGGTTAGATAATTTTTCTGTAGTTTTCCGAGACTGTAACCTGTATCCATCTTCCGTTCTTTTTGGGCCAAGAATCTTTCTGATAATTTTGCGTTCCTCTTTCAGGATGCCTTCCAGGTCGCCTTTTCTATGGAGTGTGAGTGTTTCGCTGGCATATACTGCTTCGGGCTTGATTACTGTATTGTAGTGTCGTATTTTTGAGTGAATGGAGAGACACTTTTTATTGTAGATGTTGTGGGTTTTCCAGTATGCTCTTTTCAGTTTTTGCAGTCGAACTTTTTGTGCAGTTTTCTCTCCCCCTGTGGGTTCTAGGGCCTCGCCTAAGTATTTAAAGAATGGAACTCTATCAATTTGTCCATATTTTGTAGTCAGTTTTTGAGTTTCAAATTTTGATTAGATGAATTTGGTTTTTTGGAAGGAAATTTGTAGCCCAACTTTTTCGGCGCATTCTTTGAGAATGTCTATCTGTTTAATTGCTGTGGTCTCGTTTTCTGCTAGAATGGCCACGTCATCTACAAATGCCAAGCATGAAATTTTAATACCATCTTTAGATCTTCCTAGTTGTATAGGCTTCCAGTAATTTTGATTCTTCAGTTCTTTTTCCCATTCTCGGATGACTTTGTCTAAGACAAGGTTGAAGAGGAGTGGAGACAAGCCGTCACCTTGTCTGACGCCGGTTTTGATCAGGAAGGGCTCTGATATTTCACCCAGGAATTTTATCTTAGAAGTTGTGTTTGTGAGCGTTTCTTTGATAAGGTTTAGGGTTTTCGGATCGAGTCCTAGCTCCTCAAGGATAATAAAGAGAGATTGCCTATCGATTGAATCATAAGCCTTTGCGAAATCAACAAAGGAACAAATGATCGGACTGTTTCTGACTGCTTTGTATTTTAGTGTTGTCTTCAAATTGAAAATTTGTTATGCACAGGATCGGTGAGGGCGAAAGCCAGCTTGGTATTCACCAATACTGTGTTCGAGTTGTTCTTGTGTTCGTTGAAGAAGACAAGCTGAGAGGATTTTATAAGTGACTTGGAGAAGGGAGATTCCTCGATAGTTGTTTGTATCTGCCATGTCTCCCTTTTTATGCAGTGGATGAATTAGGGCGCATTTCCAATCTTCTGGTAGTTTTTCTGTCTGCCAAATGTCTGTGATGATTTGAGTGAGTTCTTTGAGGGAATTTGGTCCAAGATTTTTAAGTAGTTCTGCAGTGATATTATCTTCTCCGGATGCCTTGTTGTTTTTCAGTCTATGAATATGTCTTTGGATCTCCTCTAGTGTAGGTGGTGGGGATTCTGGATTTGTGTAGATAGCAGTTTCTTGAGGGAATCTTGAAAAAGGTTCAGGGCAATTGAGGAGTCCGGAAAAGTATCTTGCCAGCTCCTCACAATTTTCCCGATTTGTGAGCGCTAGTTTTCCATCTGGTTTTCTGAAACATAGATTTCGTGAGCCGTATCCATTGATTCTCCCAGCAAAGGTCTTATGGAAGTCTCGTACATTATAGTTACGGAAACTTTCTTCAATAGACTCACACTGTTCCTTGGGGTACTTCCTCTTGACTTGTCTGATTGTTTTTGCCACTTGTCTTCTGGTGTTGTGGAAGTGAGCTAGATTTTCTGGGGATTTTTTACTGTTATACTTCAGAAAGGCTTTCTTTCTTTCTTCCAGCGCTTTTTCACATCCAGAGTCCCACCAGGGGTGTTTTGTGTTCTTTTTCAATGGGATCAGTTCTTTTGCCTTCTTTGTAATTTTTGTTCGAAATTTTTCCCAAGAGTCAGCTGGTTCCTTTTCCCACTCCTCCTTCAGATTGGTTTCTTTGATTGTTCGTGTGTCAAATTTCATCATGTGTGTTTTCTTCGGATAGAATTTTTTTGGGGTGAATTTCACTTTAATGCGTGTTAAGTAGTGGTCTGAGTCAATGTTCGCCCCTCTGCGGGCTAGCATTATATAAATGATACAAATTATTCGATCGCAGTTACTATTTACGAAAGTGCAGTTTACGTGCACAAATACAAAAAAAGGAGATGTATTCAATAGAGCGCTCATTATGCCGAGGATCTCTCTGCTTTTTGCTTGTTTTGTGCTTAAATACGACCACACATCATTCAGGGTATTCCATTTTATAAGTAATAAAAATTAATTGATCGCATAACTTCTGTACTTTTATGTAACAAAAGCAATTACTTTTGATGAAGTACAGTCCACTTGCGCAAAAACAAAAAAACAAAAATGCACTCAATAGAACGTTCTTCATCATGCTCAAAAGCAAGAGTTTCTTTTATATATTGATAAATACGAAAGCCGTTTATAATAACAGAAATATATTTTATATATATATATATATATTATATTATATTATATTATATAATCTTCCTCCGTTGATGTCTTTGAAGCTTCCCTGCAGATCCTCCAACGTCAGTTGTCTGTATTAAAACTGTTGCATCAAGAATGTTATTGTGTCACTGTCGTGAGAGGCTACTCAGAATTTGCAGAATTCTCTGCCATATCGAACACCGTGACGACTGTCGGAGCTAAAAGCTGGTCGAATGTCTGAAGTTCTTTGTACTTAGACGGTTCGTGCGCTCTCGTAATACGGGATAAAATGACGGAGCGTTGACCTTGGCTTCGCAGAAGTCTAGGTCTCAAGGAGATCCAGAAGGCGGTACGTAACTTCTTACTCTGCTGCCACAACGTCATTGGTCTTACAGTGAAACAGTCATTGTATCCTTGCTGTTGCGATAAGCAAGCGGCTACAGTTTTCCCTATACTATGTTCCCGTTGCACTTTTGATTGCGATGGCTCATTCTGGAAACCGCGCACTCTGAATACACATTATATGTAGCGTCTTGTGTGACAGTAACAAAAGTCTTATTTAGATCATACGCGTGTCGCTTTATTATCAAACATCTTTAATGGTTACTGTTACAATGTGCTTTTTCTTCCAAGTCTATTTGCCAAAACAGTAAACAGTTCTCATTTCTTAAATTACCTCCATTAAATAATATTAAATTACCGTTATTACTCATGGTTCTTTTGTTTCTTAATTTATTAGTGATATTCTCCTAAATATAGGTGTTAGATTCTAGCACACTGCTCTTCACAGACACGGAATATATTTTCGTTTTTATTTTGAGTAGATACTTACACTTCGTGTACTTTGTTTTGACGATGCTGGATGCGATCGTCTTTTATGTTGTTTTTGTGCTTTTTCAAGCGTCTGCTATTTCTCTCTCTCTCTCTGGACGTGCGCATGTGTGTTCCTGTGCGTTTGTTTACGTTTTTCGACTGGTGCGTGAAGAGTTTGACAGAGCACTGAAAGACCTGAGTCGAAATAAGGCCCCGGGAGTAGACAACATTCCATTAGAACTACTGACGGCCTTGGGAGAGCCAGTCCTGACAAAACTCTACCATTTGGTGAGCAAGATGTATGAGACAGGTGAAATACCCTCAGACTTCAAGAAGAATATAATAATTCCAATCCCAAAGAAAGCAGGTGTTGACAGATGTGAAAATTATCGAACTATCAGTTTAATAAGTCACAGCTGCAAAATACTAACGCGAATTATTTACAGACGAATGGAAAAACTGGTAGAAGCCGACCTCGGAGAAGATCAGTTTGGATTCCGCAGAAATGTTGGAACACGTGAGGCAATACTGACCCTACGACTTATCTTAGAAAATAGATTAAGGAAAGGCAAACCTACGTTTCTAGCATTTGTAGACTTAGAGAAAGCTTTCGACATGTTGACTGGAATACTCTCTTTCAAGTTCTAAAGATGGCAGGGGTAAAATACAGGGAGCGAAAGGCTATTTACAATTTGTACAGAAACCAGATGGCAGTTATAAGAGTCGAGGGGCATGAAAGGGAAGCAGCGGTTGCGAAGGGAGTGAGACAGGGTTGTAGCCTCTCCCCGATGTTGTTCAATCTCTATATTGAGCAAGCAGTAAAGGGAAAAATTCGGAGTAGGTATTAAAATCCATGGAAAAGAAATAAAAACTTTGAGGTTCGCCGATGACATTGTAATTCTGTCAGAGACAGCAAAGGACTTAGAAGAGCAGTTGAACGGAATGGACAATGTCTTGAAAGGAGGATATAAGATGAACATCAACATAAGCAAAACGAGGATAATGGAATGTAGTCCAATTAAGTCGGGTGATGCTGAGGGAATTAGATTAGGAAATTAGACACTTAAAGTAGTAAAGAAGTTTTGCTATTTGGGGAACAAAATTACTGATGATGGTTGAAGTAGAGATGATATAAAATGTAGACTGGCAATGGCAAGGAAAGCGTTTCTGAAGAAGAGAAATTTGTTAACTTCGAGTATAAATTTACGTGTCAGGAAGTCGTTTCTGAAAATATTTGTATGGAGTGTAGCCATGTATGTAAGTGAAACATGGACGATAAATAGTTTGAACAAGAAGAGAGTAGAAGCTTTCGAAATGTGGTGCTACAGAAGAATGCTGAAGATTATATGAGTAGATCACACAAGTAATGAGGAGGTATTGAATAGAATTGGGGAGAAGAGGAGCTTGTGGCACAACTTGACAAGAAGAAGGGACCGGTTGGTAGGACATGTTCTGAGGCATAAAGGGATCACAAATTTAGCATTGGAGGGCATTGTGGAGGGTAAAAATCGTAGAGGGAGACCAAGAGATGAATACACTAAGCAAATTCAGACGGATGTAGGTTGCAGTAGGTACTGGGAGATGAAGAAACGTGCACAGGATAGAGTAGTATGGAGAGCTGCATCAAACCAGTCTCAGGACTGAAGACAACAACAACAACAACCGCTGAAGTGTAGAAATCAGTCCGTAGATCATATAGGTGATGTGCAGATAAATTAGGATCATTTCTCAAATTACTTAGTAAACTGCAAATTACGTAGATAATATGCACATTGCCTACTAGGCACTCGTTAAAGTGAGAATAAGATACTTGCTGGAACAACAGTAACGTTTCTACGTTTCTACACGCTTAAATTAACATGACGTTATTCATTTATTTTTCGATATCTTAAGCATCAAGGTTATACACTCAAAAAGTCAACAAATTAGTTAATAGGTTCAATCATCAACCAATTAAAAAACTATAATACTGCCCATCGTACAAGCCGGTACAACAACTGCGAATGCAAAACAGTTTTTTGAACACATGGAAATGTGTATACAAGGATGTATCATAGATTCATGATTTATTTAAAGATGTTTTCTCTTCATTCCCTCAACTATTCTTATTCAAACGACTACACTTATTCCAAATACTGTCGTTATATGAAACTATAAAAGGGTGAAAGCTTCAGACGGGTCGCCTGATATGACAAAATTATGCTTCCTTATTAGTGCAGTCTAAAGACAGGTGACTCTTTGAATTACATAGAAATTAGTTTTTGTTTCAAAGTACATCTCTGTTTGGTGCATTTAGATTTGAAATCACGTTTTATGAATCCCTATCTGCTACCAAGGGTTGTTTTATTGCTATTTGACGTAAAGATATTTCTAGAGCAGGGACATCTTCTTTCATTAAAAATCTCTCTTTGCAAACGCTAAATTCAGATTTTGCTTATAACTATTTTAAAATACCTGTTTTAGTATTAAGTTTATAAAAGCTGTCCTCTATTTTACTAAGAACCACTGCTAAAATAGAGTGGGCATCGGGTTTTGCTCTGTCTGCTTCTGGTACTTTAATTCTCACAGTGACAACTTCAACGACATTTGGATGCTTTGCATTAGAAACTGCTAACAGTTTCCTTGGTTGCCTTTCTATACCTTTCTTGGTTTCATAATTCTGTATTTTCTAATCTGATAAGCCAAGAAGAATTACAAGTTCTGTTGATTGGAATGAACAGTCCAATGGGAAGAGAATATGGACTGAGTGTAAATCGAAGAAAGAAGAAAGTAATGAGAACTAGAAGAAATGAGAGCAGCGGCAACCGTAACATCAGAATTGGGAATCACGAAGTAGACGAATCAAGGAATTCTGCTATCTTGGAAGCAAAATAAGTCAAGGCGGACGGAGCAAAGGGGACACACAAAAAAGCAGACCAGCGCTGGCAAAAAGGGAATTCCTGACCGAGAGAAGTCTATTAGTATCAGACAAATACCTAAGGAAGAAATTTTTGAGTATGTACACTTGGAGCACAACACTGCATGGTAGTGAAACATGAACTGAGGGAAAACCGGAACAGAAGAGAACAGAAGTATTTGAGATTTGGTACTACAGAATAATGTTGAAAATTAAGTGCACTGACAAGATAAGGAATGAGGAGATTCTCCGCAGAATCGGTGAGGAAAGGAATATGTGGAAGACACAGACGTGGAGAATGGACAGGATGATAGTACACTTGTTAAGACATCAGGAAATAACTTATATGGTTCCAGAATGAGATTTTCACTCTGCAGCGGAGTGTGCGCTGATATGAACGTTCCTGGCGTATTAAAACTGTGTGTCGGACCGAGACTCGAACTCGGGACCTTTGCCTTTCGCAGGCAAGTGCTCTAACCAGCTGAGCTACCCAAGCACGACTCACGCTCCGTCCTCACAGCTTTACTTCCGCCTGTACCTCGTCTCCTACCTTCCAAACTTTACAGAAGCTCTCCTGCGAGCCTTGCAGAACTAGCACTCCTGATAGAAAGGATATTGCGGAGACATGGCTTAGCCACAGCCTGGGGGATGTTTCCAGAATGAGATTTTCACCCTGCAGCGGAATGTGCGCTGATATGAAACTTCCTGGCAGATTAAAACTGTGTGCCGGACCGAGACTCGGACTCGGGACCTTTGCCTTTCGCGGGCAAGTGCTTTACCAGCACTTCTGTGGTATTAGAGGGAGCTTCAGAAAGCAAAAACTGTAGAGGAAGACAGAGATTGGAATACATCCAGCAAATAATTGAGGAAGTCACTTGCACGTGCTACTCTGAGACGGAAAACCTCTTTTTGTAGGTGTTGCACAATACAGTATTTTCTTACCGTGCCGTTCGTCTTTAGGATTTATTCACCACAAAGTACGTGAACAAATATATCACACTATTTATACTTGTGAGCACTTGCTGCTTTTGAGTAAACAATACAGACCATGCCTTGTATAGTCCTCTTCTCAGGCTCTGTACGAAACTGTGATGGCGATTCTGCTGAAGTTGAGGGTCTTCAACACGCAGAGGTGATCCCTTAGAGGTGCTGGATAACTGAATATTCTTCACAGCTGTATTCTCAGTCAATGGTGTAGAAAGCTGTTTTAAGACTAATATCGATAAATTCTTGTATTTGTATTGGTAATTCTGTAGAAGCAGGCGATAACGGAATGTCATCCTGAGTAAAATTTGTTTGTGGTCCCATACTTACGGTCCCTTCCGAATGTTCTAATTTTTAAAGGTCTTTTTCAGTATTTATCGAATGCAATACACTTCGTGGTATAATAGAAGACGACAGTCCCATTTTACCAGACAATCGAACATGGCTTCGTATGGAATTCTTTTAATAGCAGAACGCTAGACAGGATTCTTCATGAATTCCACGAATCTTACGCCCTCACTCCACGTATAGTTTTGGTTATCAGCCATCCAATTAGTGAGCATGTTTCAATGTCTTGGTTTGCTCGTCCTACACTTCCTTGACTTGGCTTTGTCTAGATTTGCCAATGAATACTGAATAACATTTTTGTAACTTGTGAGTCGGCGTTTTTTTTTTTCTTGTGTAGTGCGTTGGATTTTTGCAAAACAATTTAATTTAGATTTTGGGTTTTTGTAACGACGTTTTTGTCGAAAAAACTGACTTGTATTTCAGATCGGTGCCCTCTCGTTTAAAACATTTTTTTTTTAATTTTCCTACGTCCTACGTTAGAAAATATCATCAGTTTCAAAACAGTTTTCGAAATTTTGTTCTAGATTGAAAAATGTGGCGTTTAGAGCTCCCACCAACCGCCCTCGCACTCCGAGAAGGATTTTCTTCGATGTCGTATAGTGTCCTCAAGCTGCAAATTTTTTACTTAAAAAATTCATAATACAATCTTTCGGGATTACAATAAAGGTCTAACGTCAGTTCTGTAGTTTGTTTGTTATTTATTTACTTACACAAGGACCGCGTTACAAAGTTTGTCTCATGTTCACTTTTTCCTTCTCTTCTCTCGGGCTGCTGTCTGCTGCCATTTTTTCCAGATGGTCAGCTGTTAGTTTCCTGTTGGTCTTCGGTTTTGGAGCCTCCTGAGAAACCTCGAATTCACTTATTGCCTTTCTGTATTTGTCCCTATTCATTGCGTCCATTTCTGTAAGTCCAAGTTCACCGAGGTCTTTCTTTATTCCTTGCACCCATGAGTTGGGTGTTTTCCTGTGTTGAATTATATTGAAGATTTTCTTCGTTAATCTGCCATCATCCATTCTCACCATATGACCAAAGAAGATCAGCCTTCTCTTTCTCATTTCCGTTGTGACTGGTTTAATAAATTGGTAGATCTTCTCATTGCTCATCTTTATCCATTTTTCACCAATTTCTTTGTGTCCAACAAGAATCTTCCTCAGAATTATTCTTTCCTTCTTCTCGAGCTCATCTATTAGTCCTTTGTTCTTGAGGGAGAGTGTTTCTACTGCATATTGAACTTCTGTTCTTGTCACTGTACTGTAGTGTAATAACTTTGCGTTTCGAGATAGGCATTTTTTGTTGTACAACTATTGTGTTAAAATGTGTGCCCTCCTAAGTTTAGCTACTCGAAGATTGACAACTTATTTTTCTATACCAGTATCCGTTATTATTTCTCCCAAATATTTAAAGTGTTTGACCCTTTCGATACATCCAATAATTGTGTGCAATTCTTTGATTTCCTTATATTTTTTAGACATGAATTTAGTTTCTTCTTGTGATATCTGTAAACCAAATTTAGCTGCATGCTTTGCTAAGATTTCTATTTGTTTACTTTCATCTGCTATATTTGTGGATAGAAGAGCAATATCATCTCCAAAAGCTCTTACATGTATCGTAAGGCCTTTAACTGATCCTCCAAAAGAAATTCCCTTTACTTTTTGTTGTGTGTATTCCTCCAATGTCTCCCTCATAATCTTTTCCAAAGTGATGTTGAATAGAATTAGGGAGAGTCCATCCCCTTGTCTCAAAACCGCTTGGGTTTTAGAAGGGTCAGAAATCTTGCCTCGAAATTTGACTTTGGACTTGGTACCTGTTAGTGTTTTCTCTACTATCTCTCTAGTTTTTCTGTCAATTCCAAATTCCTCCAGAGTTCAAATGAGGCTTTCTCTGTACATGGAGTCATACCCTTTTCTAAAATCAATAAACATCGCAACATGTGGTTGAATTTGCTTTGAACAGCTCCTCCCTTTTCTAAATCCAACTTGGTAGTCTCCTATCTGTGCATCGAGAACTGGTTCAATCCTATTTAGTAATATCTTGGAAAGGACCTTATATGGAACGGATAGAAGGGAAATCCTCCTGTAATTGCTCACATCTGATCTGTCAATCTTTTTGTGAAGTGGATGTGTAAGTGGCGTCCTCCAGTCTTCTGGGATCTCCTCGGTTCTCCAAATTTCCTTAATAATTGTACCGAGGTGTAGTGCTACTTTTTCCTCACCTAGTTTCAAAAGTTCAGCTGTGATTCCATCTTCATCAGAAGATTTGTTCTTCTTGAGGTATTTTATAGCTTGCTGGACTTCATTTAGAGTTGTTGTTGTTGTTGTCGTCTTCAGTCCTGAGACTGGTTTGATGAGCTTTCCATGCTACTCTATCCTGTGCAAGCTTCTTCATCTCCCAGTACCTACTGTAACCTACATCCTTCTGAATCTGCTTAGTGTATTCATTCTCGGTCTCCCTCTACGATTTTTACTCTCCACGCTGCCCTCCAATGCTAAATTTGTGATCCCTTAATGCCTCAGAACATGTCCTACAGTCGGTCCTTTCTTCTTGTCAAGTTGTGCCACAAACTCCTCTTCTCCCCAATTCTGTTCAATACCTCCTCATTAGTTATGTGATCTACCCGTATAATCTTCAGCATTCTTCTGTAGCGCCACATTTCGAGGGCTTCTATTCTCTTCTTGTCCAAACTATTTATCGTCCATGTTTCACTTCCATACATGGCTACACTCCATACAAATACTTTCAGAAACGACGCCCTAACACTTAAATCTATACTCGATGTTAACAAATTTCTCTTCTTCAAAAACGCTTTCCTTGCCTTTGCCAGTCTACATTTTATATCTTCTCTACTTCGACCATCATCAGTTATTTTGTTCCCCAAATAGCAAAACTTCTTTACTACTTTAAGTGTCTCATTTCCTAACCTAATTCCCTCAGCATCACCCTACTTAATTCGACTACATTCTATTATCCTCGTTTTGTTTTTGTTGATGTTCATCTTATATCCTCCTTTCAAGACAATGTCCATTCCGTTCAACTGCTCTTCTAAGTCCTTTGTTGTCTCTGATAGAATTACAATGTCATCGGCAAACCTCAAAGTTTTTATTTCTTCTCCATGGATACCTACTCCGAATTTTTCCCTTTACTGCTTGCTCAATATACAGATTGAATAACATCGGGGAGAGGCTACAACCCTGTCTCACTCCCTTCCCAACCACTGCTTCCCTTTCATGGCCCTCGACCCTTATAACTGCCATCTGGTTTCTGTACAAATTGTAAATAGCCTTTCGCTCCCTGTATTTTACCCCTGCCACCTTTAGAATTTGAAATAGAATATTCCAGTCAACATTGTCAAAAGCTTCCTCTAAGTCTACAAATGCTAGAAACGTAGGTTTGCCTTTCCTTAATCTTTCTTCTAAGATAAGTCATAAGGTCAGTATTTCCTCACGTGTTCCAGCATTTCTACAGAATCCAAACTTATCTTCCCCGAGGTCGCCTTCTACCAGTTTTTCCATTCGTCTGTAAAGAATTCGCAGTAGTATTTCGCAGCTGTGACTTATTAAACTGATAGTTCGGTAATTTTCACATCTGTCAACACCTGCTTTTTTTGGGATCTGAGGGTATTTCGCTTCATTGAGTTGGTAGATGTGATTCTGCAGGCATTTCTTCTGGAGTTTTGAATTCCGGTTCTCTGGAGGCTCTTTACATTTGAGAAGGTCTCCGAAATAGTATGCTAATATGTTGCAATTTTGTTGGTCATTTGTACCTAATTTCCCTGATTTGTCACGAAAATTTAAACTGGGTGGTTCGTAACCTTTCAGGGGTCTTTTGAAAGATTAGTAATAGTTTCTGGATTTGTTTTGAGTGAAGTACATCTGTATTTGTTGAAGGGACAGTCTTTCAAACAGTCTCTTTTCGTATCTGATTGTGTAGGAGGCTATTTTTTTACCTTCTCTGAACCTCTGTTTGTTATTTTATCGAAAAAATTTTGAATATCGGTTCCAGAATCGAACGTCATCCTGGTCTACCCTTTAAGTGCATATCTGCAGTATGGATCCTCGGGAACTCTGGATATTCACGTACTCAGTCCTAATATGTCGAATAGGGGAAACCATTGGTTTCCGGATCTATGTTTGTTAAGATAATTTGCTTGTTTTTCTGTCCTCTACTGGCCCCTGTCAGTACTGTATGAATCACGCATGGCATTTGATAATAATACGCTTCAGGATTTCTGTTGCCACTAACAATGATTCATTTATCACGACTCCATCCCGCCTTCTCTGCGCCACAGTCTGAAGGTCACTGCTTGAAACCGCAGTTCTCTCCAGCAGAACTTCCGTGACTGTTTGCGTCACATTACCGCCGTCTGCAAGAAATATGCCCGTCTCGCCGCAATTCATGAACAGAAAGCGATCACCTCCAGTGGCAAAGTTCATGTGACTGTTATTGAAGTTACCTAGCATTACAGCTTGGAATAGATCGACAATTATCCGAATTAGCCTATAACTGACCTGCCGGATCAATACTGTAGTTTATCTGACAGAACTCCATTTTCAAATAGACACTGAGTTTCCTAGTATATTGCAATTTATTAACCCTCAATCGTTGTCACAGGCTTAAACACACAGTAACTAAACTACCTTTCATAAGGAATGTCATATTTGCAGAACAAATTATGGGAATTTTTTATGCAACCAATAAAATCTACTTATAAACACTTTTTTTTAGTTTAAAAATGTTTTGACACGTTTGTGCCGCCATCAGAGAGTCTATTTTACTACGGTCTTACTCTCTTGGAGGTAAGGCATCGTAGGGCCTGCACTAATAGCTCAGACGGCTTATCCTGGTTTGTACTCAAATGGTTCAAATGTCTCTAAGTATTATGGGACTTAATATCTGAGGTCATCGGTCCCCTAAACTTAGAACTACTTAAACCTAACTAACCTAAGGGCATCACACACATCCATGTCCGAGGCAGGATTCGAACGTGGGACCGTAGCAGCAGCGCAGTTCCGGACTGAAGCGCCTAGAACCGCTCGGCCACAGCGGCCGGCCTAGTTTGTTCTAACAAACAAATGGCTCTGAGCACTATGGGACTTAACATCTGTGGTCATTAGTCCCCTAGAACTTAGAACTACTTAAGCCTAACTAACCTAAGGACATCACACACATCCATGCCCGAGGCAGGATTCGAACCTGCGACCGTAGCAGTCGCGCGGTTCCGGACTGCGCGCCTAGAACCGCTAGACCTCCGCGGCCGGCTAGTTTGTACTGATGGTTCTTGCCATCACGTACGTGTTAGACCTCTTGCAGATGGAGGTGCAAAAAATTACACATGCAATGTTTAACGAATATCATTGTGAAGTATAACCACTGAACTTCAAATACGATGTTTATATTCGTACGACTGGTTAATAGCGACATAGTTATTGAAAAACTAATGACTTGTAGCTTATAATATCGTTTTCACTCTAGAATTTTACGTCACATTCAGTTCAATAAAGCTTACAAATTCTCTTAACTACTACCCATTCCGATTCAAGTCATTTTATCAATAACTTCTTGGCCTGTTCTAGCATTTAGACAACTTTCTCAAATGACATAATGTTGACTATTTGATCTCGAGAGATATTTGTGAAGTTCTTCATAACTTTCTCAGTATCTTTCGTCTTTCCTCCATCCGATGCACATACACCATCGCTTGCGAAGTATACCATCTCAACTTGAAATCTTTCATTTACCAGCATGTATTCATTTCTGTACCCTAAATGATATCACATTTTCTTAACGGTCACAAAATTTTACAATTTTTTCTGGGGTAGTTAATTGCTCCGGCTTATACTTGAATACTAGACAATTCGCATTTAACCACTCTAGTTTTACTATTTTGCTGAGGTTTTGTATAATATACACGCTATGTTTAGATGTTATTTGTCGTACAGAGCCTCTTCCCATCAATTTTATCATTTCCTTTCATCATCACCATCAGTAATTCGACATCTACCGTTTCCATGCACTACACTCCCCAATTATACGCGTCCAACTTGCTCCTTTATTTTCTCTAATGTCAACTACCCACTTTTCATAAGCTGATTCGTTCGATTTTTTTTCTTATCTCTTGTATTCGGCAAAGAACTTCTTCGTACATTTACCATTCAATCGCTCAGCTACATGTCTTCCTCACTGCGATTTTATTTTTATTACTGTCATAATTTCATCTCCTACGCCAATCTATTCTGTCATCTGTAATTTTCCCTCTGTCTCCTATCAATTTCTAGTGTGCGTCTTTCATATGATCGCTGAGTAACTCATAGCCTCTGAATTATTTCCGAATTCGAAGTCCACCTTAACGCCCCCCTTTCCCTCGCCCCTATTTTCTTCAAGCAATCCAACTCCTATGTAGGGTGAATCAAAAACAAAGAACAGATTTTAGTTGTTTATAACAGACAATCTATGAACGATAGAAAGACATTGCGCATGTCACTGTATCTGTGTTCGTACAGACACTATACCATACACTCAACATGAGAGTAGCGTAGCTCGAGAAACATCGAAACGGTAGTCCACTTCATTCCACATGTGAATCAAAAGGTTCCTCTTTATTGAATCGACAGCGTCAATAATGCGATTTCTGATCTCTTGAAGAGCGGCTGCTATAGCTCGAACAAAGACTGTGTCTTTTATGTACCCCCCACAGAAAATAATCAATTAACAAGGTCTTGTCCATTTCTTCCAGTGTAATATTGTGGGATGATGTTCTTAAGATAGCTCTGCATTTCAGCGTGAAAATGAGGCGGGAAGCTGTCATGCATAAAAATGAAATCATTCGGTTCTTCTTGAAAGTTAAGGAAACAACTGATTTTGTGGCATGTCCAAGTATGACATTCCTCCCACAGTTTTCTCCACTAAATGAAAGGTCCATAAACCTTGTGAACCGAAACAGCATAAAACGCATTCAGTTGCGATGGGTCTCGTTGATATTCGACGACGACGGCAGGATTTTGTGACCACCAAATTCTTACATTATGACGGTTTACACAACCCAGCTGATGGAACGTCCATTTGTCTGCAAATATGGGTCGCTAAGAAAAAGTGTCCTCCGTCATATCTTGGATGCAATTGCTGTAGTAACTACATCTAGCAGGGCTTCATATGGATGGCGTCGTTTCAGAACAAGCCAAACCATTGTTTGAGAAAGTTGAAGTTTCTAGCCTGCCCGAATTGTGAATTTTTAAGGGCTCCTTGTGAACGCATGTCGGATACGCTAGACGTTTTCATCAGACGCGCGTGGCCGACAAGGGCTCTTCCCTTTACATATGCTACCAATCCACAAAACATTTTTACGCTAGTCATAAATCTGCTTGTGCACAGGCGGTTTCTTGCAGAGTCCATGGCGGAATGCACGTCACATTTCAATAATCGACCGACTTTGCGCAAATTCCAACGCACAAAATGATTTCTCTTGCGATATAGTGATCATGTAGCTATAAACAGACGACAGCGCAGCTCCGTCAAATTTTGAACATTTCTCTGTCCAGTGACGTGCGCAGGGTGTTTGTACTCTTTGTAGTTTGTTTGTAATAAACAACTGAAATCTATTCCTTTTTTGCATCACCTTGTATATAAAACAGCTTCAAATGTGTGATTACTACAAATGTGTTAATGTGTTGAGTTCCTCGTTAAGCTTGAAAAACCTTTATGGCTGAAGACGTAAAACACTAATTATTTTGGTTCAGATTGTTCAGCCACAGACAAACGAAAAAGTCAGAACCACTGTCTGCAAAATGGGGAGCGAATGACGTTAGTAGTAAAGAAATAAGAGAGTAAAACGTCATGCTTGGAAGTCGCTAAGTGCTCTTAACCTCAAATACTGGATGAATATAATGTGGGTAATATGTGCGGTGTGAATTACTCTGCGCCAAGACGTACACACAGTTTCTTACGTTCAAACTTTCTTATTCTGTTAAACTCAACGTAAGATTTTTTGCCTAATGAGTATTATGACAGCATTTTAAGTTTGTTTAGTAATTATATGAAATTCTGAAACTCAAATTTTTGTAGCTCCTGGAAGCCGTTATATAGGCAACCTGCAAGTGGAACCAGGTGACCGTTTTAGTCGTGTAGTAGTACAAGTGCCTCACGGCCATAAATCAGAAATGCTGATACTCAATGGCTACAAAGTTTCCTTTTCAAATACATTGGAAACTCAGGTGCTGTATTAATTCTTTCCACTGGTTTATATTGAACATGAAAGGAGCAAGATTATGTTTTTAAGATCTATTGCTACACTTCGTTGTTGCATTTCTTATTCTTACGAACTACGTGCGGAAAAGTGATCCTGTCGGAGCACAAAAACAGTAAATATGCTCTTGTTTAAAAGTCTCTGACTGAAAAGTGGAGGACAAGCACCTTAAAAAATTTTCTTAAAAAATTTGGCATTCGATCATATTCGCGCTCATATTAAGATGCAACTCACCTCACTTCCACAAGATCCCTACCTGTAGCTTGCTCATACCCACTAGTCCACTGCTGTAAGTCGGTCATATCTATCCACTTGCCCATTCTCAAACTCACTCATTCAGCCCAATTCACTGTCATTACCTCTCTGTGTCTCTCTGTCACTGTCTTCTGTCTCGCAGCCACAGTCTCCTGTCTCCTCTCACCATCATTGTCTCCTACTTGCTCTCTCTTACTGCTGCTGTATCAATTCATTCCTTCCGACTACTGCTGCCTCTTCTCACTATATCTCTCTTCTTCGTTGTCATTGCCATAAACTCTGTCCCCCATTATCACTGGCCTCACCCATTTCCCCCTTCTCCTTCTCTTTATTCCTTTTCCACAGGTACTGTCTCCTTCACTCTTTTGCTAGCTCTGTTCTGTCACTGTCAACAATGTTCCACCAGCACAGTATCCATCTGTTTCTCTTACACTACCGTGTCTCCTTCGCTCTTTTTGTACCACATCCACTGTCTACTATCCTCCAGTATTTAATACTTTTTCGTCTCTTTTTCACTGACACTGTCTCCTTCTCTCTCAGCATAAGAAAGCGCGAATATGTTCGCATGCCAAAATTTCTAAAGCTGCAGACGAAGGCAGAAAGGAGTAGCTGGTACCCCACTTTTCAGTCAGAGACTTTTAAACAAGAGGGTATTCGCCCGTTTTGTGCTGCGTTAGAATCCTTTTTCCGCTGATTCCCTTCTTTTCCCCACTACAGCAGATCATGTCACTCATATGAAAAGAACTTCATTGGTCAGTAAAATGTCGATAGTTTACTTATGTGAAACTGAAATAACGCAAAAAACTAATTTTACACCACAGATTGGATTTTATGTGCACAAAAACTTCTGACGATAACAGAACCTTTTTAGATCACATTTCTCTGTGATACTTCATCTGATTTTACGTGTACAAGTAAGGTAACTTTGAACCTCTGTATCTCGGAAACGGATAAAATATTAATATACAATAATTTTCAAAGTTGTTGGTGACTGGAATCTTAGGAATATATAGTAAATATTACAGCCATTTGCTCTGTTCAGTCATATTGAAAAAATGGTTCAAATGGCTCTAAGCACTATGGGACTTAACATCTGAGGTCATCAGTCCCCTAGATTTAGAACTACTTAAACCTAACTAATCTAAGAACATCACACACATCCATGCTCGAGACAGGATTCGAACCTGCGACCGTAGCAGCAGCGCGGTTCCGGACTGAAGCGCCTAGAACCGCTCGGTCACAGCGGGCGGCAGCCATATTGAAATCTACGGCTCGGTTTTGGTACCAAAAAACCACGTTTTTTGCGTCTTTTTCGATAACAGATAAAGATTTTAGAAAACGGGAAGATGGGACTTCTGGATAAATACCTAGACAATATACTGTTAAAATCTGAACATTTTTCTGGGGTTATTTATTATTTAGATTTCGCGTCATACCGGGTTTTACGTGTACAACAAGGGTAAATTGAAGCTCTGTATCTCGGAAACGGATAAATATGTCAAGAAAATTTTCAAAATTATTCCAGATCGAAATCTTAGGAATATATCGTAAAAATTGCAGGCACTTGCTATGCATAGCAGTCTTGGAATTCTCGGCTCGGTTTTGGTACAAAAAATCGTAAAAAGGTTTCTTTTGTTGGTTTTCTGAGGAACCTTCCATGAACTAATGGTGCCTCCACAAGCCCCTTATGGCCCTCTGAGCACCGCATCAAACGCAAGAAAAACCAACCGACAAAAATAGTCCCTAGCACAAGGGCTATCCGAAATTTCCCTTTTTTATTTGCGGTGTTTTAGAACATATAGGTAGCTCGCGCTGTCGCATGAGTACTGATATTCGTCAGAGCCTTTATAACGTCAATGAATCGCTTATCTGACCACCCAACGCATTGTATTTGAAGTTTTTAGTGTTACTTTCGGAATACTCACGGAACAAGTTATTAAATCGTGCCCACATTGTGCGCTGAGACCAAAAAATTTGTAGGTGTTCTCAACTGTTTTGAAATTCAGAACTGTTCCTTGATTAGCCTCTTAGTCTCTATCGCGCCTGTAAGGAGTAAATTTAAGATGTTCCTTGATCCTTTACTGCACACCATTGTATACGCCACTCATGATGGATGTTCCGCCGTAGAATTGGCCGAAACAATTGCTCACATCTAGTCCCTTCCGTTTGCTATTTTCGGTTAACTGATGTCCATATCGCAGTGCTGATTGGTCTTTAGCGAGAGTAAAGCAGTTATATGATTCGCATGTCTTTACATCAGAATGATTTCCAAAACAATCTTTCATTTTATTGATATAGCGAAAGGCTTCGTCTGACTGATCGATTTTACTAACTTTTCCACTTTTCCTTCCCATTTCAATTTCTCTCATTTTTTCTTTTGTTTTAAATTCCAAATGCAATTTAAGCTATAGGCACTGGCCCAGTCATCCCAGCCTAGTTACAGTCGCTGGATAATTTCCTTAATTGAGGGACTGATACTGCAAGTGATACAAGCATTTCACTAGAAAATTACCTAAAGGCGCATCGGGAAAGTTAAAGTGTGGATCTCTTCTGAGTAAAACAATTACGAGCGTTTTCCCACATAGTGTCACGCGCTGTGAAGATAAAGTTTAAGCTGTGAACCAATGATTGGATTGCATTTAGAATAAAATAGGCATAAGTGAAATGGCAAACAGAAGAAGAGTTGCTACTGTCTTTAATGAAGGTTCAGCTATGTGTTTTTTTGAAAGTATAGCAGTAGTCTAATATGTATGCTTTTAAGAGTACTTACAAAAATATTTAATGCATGTTTAAATAGGTCATATTTTGAAATACCGCTTGTACGTCTTGAGACAAAATCGCATATTGACACAATAAAGGATAAGGTCCTTGAACCTGGCCATACACGTATAGAATGTGACAAAGATTTTGGTCTCTCTAAAAAGATAAACAAGCACTTGAAACATATCTTTGTTTCGCAAGACAGAATGGAAGCAGAGAAGCGGGTCAGTTGAAAATTTTCCGTTGTGGAAATGAAAATAGAAACCTTTCTTTCAATGAAAGCCATGGATGCCGAATCAAAGGACAAGGCTGCTAAGGAGACAGAAGGAAACAAAATATAATGAAGGAATACCAGGTGGATCTGAATCGGCAAAGAAAATCCTCTAACGATGCAGTTCAAGTTATCACTAGACCGTGAACTTGAGTTTATAGAAGCGTGTTGTAGGAGGCCCAATATTGATACCTCATCAATACCTCTTCTGCAGCCTTTTCATCAAGATAAGTTTGAAGTAACATTTAAGAAATGGAAAAATCTTCAGAAAATGATGAACTACATCCTCCACTTTAGCATGAGTTCTATAACAATATTTCCCATTGCCACACAGCAGTTACCAAGTGTATGAGCAAAGGAATTGGAGAAAGCGGAATATATGGTCGAAGAAGAGGACGAGAAAGACTGAAAAATGCACAACCCAATGGTACAGCATAAAAGTGTTACCCAGGAAGGACATTCTTCGAGAAATGCCACAGAAGGACATGACTTAGATTCTACAGACACAGACGGTGAGGGAATTATACAAAGTGATTATGAAAGATCTCTTGTATAGGTTGGACCCACATCAATATATTTCCGTCGTGGTATTTTATTTGCTATTTACATATTATTTTTCAGCTTGTTATATTAATTTCACTTTAGTCACATATCCTTGTTTTATAGGTAAGTTGTATTGTACTATGTATTTCGTGTACCAAAAGATCTGCAGTTATATACATACCAACTGACCATTAAGAAAGAATATCTGATATTTCGATAGTAACTCCCATAATTTATAAATAACGATTTATAAATAACCATTAATAAATAATCAGTCATTTACTCAGTTTGTTTCAGCAAGCATTTGTACCGCTTGTACTTTCAGCCTATCAATTATACGGTGATTATTTTCCGCATATCTTCTTGGAGTAAACAATATTTCGCGACGTGACGTAGTTCTCAATGATACTGAGGGTCTCTGCAGTGAACCGAGTCGTCGCTTGCAAGGGGACCTGTTAATCACGGATTTTGGTGAGTATGTTGAAGAGAGACCTGTCCTGAGTGGTTGTCTGGCACCATTTCAAGCGACGGCCCCTAGTTTATCTGAAAAACGATGTTGAAATTTTGTACGTATCTTCTATACCCGCAAAGTTAGTATCATTTCGACGAAGAGAGCGTAGCCTAGCGGCTGAAGTTCACGGCTACCACGCTCGCGGTTTTCTACCCGTGTACTTTTTTTCCTATCGTTCGTATGTCTCACGATTGGTAGTTTTCCGCATATCAAAATGGTTTCATGCTCGGTTAGCATCTTCTGTCTAACGAAAGAGAGTTGCATTGTGCTTCGCCGGCCGAAGTGGCCGTGCGGTTAAGGGCGCTGCAGTCTGGAACCGCAAGACCACTACGGTCGCAGGTTCGAATCCTGCCTCGGGCATGGATGTTTGTGATGTCCTTAGGTTAGTTAGGTTTAACTAGTTCTAAGTTCTAGGGGACTAATGACCTCAGCAGTTGAGTCCCATAGTGCTCAGAGCCATTTGAACCATTTTGCATTGTGCTTCAGTCGAGGGACTGTGCACGTCACGTGTAGGAAAAGCAAGTAGCGAACGTCTCCAAATACTTGGAATTTTAACTACGAACTACAAACGGAATACACGTCTGAAGAAAGTTTGCTGTGATGGTACAGATTTACTAGTGGACCCGACAACGTTTCGTAGCTGTAAAATATGTATTGGAGTTGTATACACTCCTAATCTCCTTAACTCCTCTCTCTGTCCATCACCTCAGCCACATCTCTTTGTTCATCTCCTGCTCTTCCCCTTCGTTTGTCCATCTCCTCCTCCTCTCCCCCCCCCCCCCCCCCCCGCCCACAATCTCTCTCCGTCTCTTCCTCACTCTTCTCTCTCCATCTCCTCCTTCCTCCCCTCTCTGTCCATTTTCTCCCCCACTCCTTCTCTCTCCTCATCACCTCTTCCTCTCTTTGATCGTGAGCCTTATTTATTGTTATTGCAAACGAAACCTCGATTGGCAAATGAAGTCACTTAAAATGAATGGATGAATCGTTTGGGATCCTTAACATAAGTGGTATAAGAGAGACCTTTCCAGCTGCTGGATCTGCTAGGATAGTAACTTCAGCGATAGTGTTTCTCATAGTTCTGATCTGTGAGTGGGTGGGTCTGCAAAGTTTCGGGTTATTCAGAATCCATACTAGTATTCTAATCATAAGTCGATAAGTCATAAATGTAACCGTTCTCTTTCCTCTTAAAACTGACTGCAACGAGAAAAAAAAAAAAAAAAAAAAAAAACAGCACACCGTTGCGTATACAAATTTTGTTTAAAATTCTATATAGGGATAAAGAATATATGTGGAAGAAATAACTTGTCTAATGGTTTAAATGTCCCGATATCTTAAATTTGAACCACACATTTTCGCAGCACATCATTTTCTTCCTCGCAGTCGGCTTTAACAGAAAATATGGACATTGTTGTTTAAAATAAATATATAACCTACGTCCGTCTGAATGTCAGCACAGCATCGTGGAACAGTTCAAAATAAATGGTCAAGAACATTTCGAGATTGTTGCTAACAACGTTTCCCCTTAATACAGGAATATTACACATGTACTTGCATATATATATATGTATATATTTTCAACAAAATATATAGCCATGTTGTTGTTGTGGTCTTCTGTCCAAAGACGAGTTTGATGAAGCTCTCCATGCTACTCATTCCTGTGTAAGCCTCTTATCTCCGAGTACTGCAACCTATATCCCTCTGAATCTGCTTACTGTATTAATCTCTGGTCTCCCTTTGCGATTTTTAATCACACACTTCCCTCCAGTACTAAATTGGTGATCCCTTGATGCCTCAGAATGTACCCTACCAACCGATGTCTTCTTTTGGTCAGGCTGTACCACAACTACATTCAGTACCTCCTCATTAGTTAAGTGATCTATCCATCTAATCTTCATCATTCTTCTGTAGCACCATATTTCAAAAGCTTCTATTCTCTTATTGTTTAAACTTTGCTGTCTCTGCCAAAATTGCAATGTTATCGGCAGACCTCAAAGTTTTTATTTCTCCTCGCTGGGCTTTTCCCCCTTTACTGCTTGCTCAATATATAGATTGAATAACATCGGGGATAGACTACAACACTGTCTCACTCCCTTTCCGACCACTGCTTCCCTTCCATACCCCTCGACTCTTATAACTGCCACCTGGTTTCTGTACAAATTGCAAATAGCCTTGCGCTCCCTGCATTTTACCCCTGCCACCTCAGGAATTTGAAAGAGAGCATTCCAGTCAACATTGCCGAAAGCTTTCTGTAAGTCTGCGAATGCTATAAAGGTGGATTTGCCTTTCCTTAACCTATCTTCTATGAGAAATCATAGGGTCGGTATTGCCTCGCGTGTTTCTACATTTCTCCGGAATCCAAACTGATCTTCCCCGAGATCGCCTTCTAAAAGTCGTTCTGTAAATGACTCGTGTTAGTATTTTGCAGCGGTGACTGTTAATTCGGTAATGTTCATACTTATCATCATCTGCTTTCTTTGGAACTGGAAGTATTACATTCTTCTGAAAGTCTGAGGGTATTCCGCCTGTTTCATACATCTTGCGCGCCAGGTGGAAGAGTTCTGTCTTGGCCGGCTCTCCCAAGGGTATCAATTGTTCCGACGGAATGTCGTCTGCTTCCAGCGCGTTGCTTCGACTTAGGTCTTTCAGTGCTCTGTCAAACTCCTCGCGCAGTATCATATCTCCCATTTCATCTTCATCTACATCCTCTTCCATTTCCATAATATTTTCCTCAAGAACATCGCCCCTGTATACACCCTCTATATACTCCTTCCACCTTTCTGCTTTCCCTTCTTTGCTTAGAACTGGGTTTCCATCTGAGCTCTTGATAATCATGCAAGTGGTTCTCTTTTCTCCAAAGGTCTCTTTAATTTTCCTGTAGGCAGTATCTATCTTACCCCTCGTGATATAAGCCTCTACATCCTTACATTTGTCTTCTAGCCATCCCTGCTTAGCCATTTTGCACTTCCTGTCGATCTCATTTTTGAGACGTTTGTATTCCTTATTGCCTGCTTCATTTACAGCATTTTTGTATTTTCTCCTTTCATCAATTAAATTCAATATCTGTTCTGTTACCCAAGGATTTCAACTAACCCTCGTCCTTTTACCTACTTAACGCTACGGTCGCAGGTTCGAATCCTGCCTCGGGCATGGATGTTTGTGATGTCCTTAGGTTAGTTAGGTTTAACTAGTTCTAAGTTCTAGGGGACTAATGACCTCAGCAGTTGAGTCCCATAGTGCTCAGAGCCATTTTTTTTACCTACTTAATCCTCTGCTGCTTTCATTGTTTCATGTCTCAAAGCTACCCATTCTTCTTCTATATTCCATTCACCTGTTCTTGTCAATCGTTCCCTAAACCCTCTACAACCTCTGTCAGTTTATCCATGTCCCATCTTAACTTCCTGCCTTTCTTCTGTTTCTTCAGTTTCAATCTGCAGTTCATAATCAACAAATTGTCGTTGGAGTCCAAAGAGTCCACATCTGCCCTTGGCAGTGCAGGCCGGAGTGGCCGAGCGCTTCTAGGCGCTACAGTCTGGAACCACGCGACCGCTACGGTCGCAGGTTCGAATCCTGCTTCGGGCATGGATGTGTGTGATGTCCTTATGTTAGTTCGGTTTAAGTAGTTCTAAGTTCTATGGGACTGATGACCTTAGAAGTTAAGTCCCATAGTGCTCAGAGCCATTTGAACCATTTCGCCCTTGGAAATGTCTTACAATTTAAAATTTGGTTCCTAAATCTCAGTCTAACCATTATATGATCAATCTGAAACCTTCCGGTGTCTCCAGGTCTCTTCTGCATATATTCTCTCAAGATTCTTAAGCCAAGTGTTAGCGATGATTAAATTATGCTCTGTGCAAAATTCTACCAGGCGACTTCCTCTTTCATTCCTTTCGCCAGTCCATAATCGCCTATTACCTTTTCTTCTCTTCCTTTTCCTATTATTGAATTTCAGTTCCCAATGACTATTAAATTTTCAGCTCCCTGACCTATCTGAATAATATCTTTCATCTCATCATACATTTCCTCAATCTCCTCCTCATCTGCGGATCTAGTTGGCATATATATAGCCATATTCTGTCAGAATGTTTATTACAGCACCGTGTAAAAATTTGAAATATATCTGTCAAGATCTTTATGAGATTTTTATTAACAGCGTTTTCCCTTTGTGTATTACACATATATTTATGTACCACATATAGTACTAAAAAAATATGTAGCCTATGTCCGTCCAAACGTTTCTTAGAATACCGTGTAAAAGTTTGAAGTAAATCGGTCAAGGAGTTTCTGGGCTTTTTGCTAATACTGTCTACCCCATACGTGCTACATATACATTTATATACCACAGATATTAAGAAAGTTGCCTGTATCCATTCGAACGTATGTTATAGCATCGTGCAGATATCTGAATGAAATTGGTCAAGAATTTTTCGAAATTTTCACTGACTCACGTTTCTTTGTGTATCATACATAGTTTATAGGCTGAAAAGAATGTAGCATGTCCGTCAGAGTGTTTATTGGAGTATTGTGTAAGGATTTGAAGTAAATCAAGTTCTTTTCCGATTTTTCCTGACTATGTTTCCCCTTTACGTATTATTTATTTATTCATTTAAAACGTATGTAGCCTATGTTCATCCGAAAGTTTATTGGAGTATAGTGCAAAGACAGGAAAAAATCGATCAAGAACTTCTCGAGGTATTTACTAAAAATGTTTTCCTTTTAGGCACTACAATACCGCGTATTTATATACCATGTATGCTAAAATATCTAGGTTATGTCCGTCTCCTCAGCGCCGCGGCGGCGGACGTATGGCTCTTTCTCCAGCAGATACTCCATAATTGACGACCTTTTACAGAAGCTCGAAATTTAGCGCGGACTTCAATGCGAGATGCTTATAATGGTATCAACAACGAAATTTTGTCTCGAAACCTGGCAGAAAATCCGATGAGATTTCTGGTCGTATGTGAAATATACTGGTGGCAGGACACAATCAATGCCTTCTCTGCGCGATAGCAATGGAAATATTATCGACAACAGTGCTGCCCAAGCAGGGTTACTAAACACAGCCTTCCGAAATTCAGCCTTTCTCGTAGTTTGTAGGTAAGCACATTGCTGTTGCTTTAGAATTTGGATGCTTTATTTATAAAAAATTTCATAAGTGAAATCCGTTCAAATTCTGTATGATCTTCACTATCCTGGCTTAAATCTATGGCCCAGAAAGGGGTGAATTATGCTACCACAAAAGTCTTTGGTCACTTACCAAATACCATCAAAACTCTGACAGATAGTCAACCAGAATATAAAAACAAATTAAAAGAATTTTTGAATGACAACTCCTTCTACTCGATAGATAAATCTTAAATATTAAGCAGAAAACACAAATTAAAAAAAAACGAATTATGACCTCTGAAGAGCCTTTTGTTAAGGTGACACGTTCCACATCATTACTATGTGTGGTATTCATGGTCTATGGAACAAGTATTCCTCTAATCTAATTGCCAGTCTGCATTTTCTATTCTCTCTATTTTGGCCATAGTCAGTTATTTTGCAGACAAAATAGCAAAACGACTACTTTTACTGCCTCATTTCCTCATCTAATTCTGTCACTATCTCCTGCTTTAATTCGATTACCTTCCATCACGTTTGTTTTACATTTGTAACTCCTCTTGAAGACACTATCCACTTTGTTCAAGTGCTCTTCCGAGTGTTCTGCTGTCCATGACGAAATTAAAACGTCGTGGAATTGTTGTTGTAGCAATATCAAAACAGCAAAACAGTTTTGTCGTTTGTCTCTAATATCCTTTCAATTGAAAATCTGAGATGGGTCTGAGTTCCAAAAGCTCCCATTTGGGTTGTAGTTTTGATTTGCCATGTCTTTTTTTCAACGTCAACAACTACTAAAAATGTGAGTAATGAAGCTGTCACACAAACAGTACTGTCAATTTAGTCGTTGTAGGCAGTAGATACCTTTAATGAAGAGGTGGCGTTTGTATGTTTTGTGAGTAATAAACACAGATTTTCAAATATTTTGAGCTTTATTTAGAAATTTTGCTTAATTTCCTCCGCCGACCCCACCACCCAATCTTCCACGAAAATAATATGAGTTACCATCCACCACTCCTCCTCCGTGTTCATATTGAGTGTACGCTCTTGTCACAAGTATCTACAGTTAAGAAGGACTATCATTCAGTGCGCCAAGAGGAAATGCTACTTGGGCCACTCAGCATTTCCCAACCATCGTCGGTGAGGATATTTTCCTGTAGACAACAGCATTGTCAGTGATAGAAATGACAAGCCAGTTGACCGTATATGACGAATCACTTATGTATACTGAGATATCGGAGGTTATATGAAGCTTTCTGAAACCACATTCGATGCTGCTTCCGTTTCTGTTGACCATTCGCCTTCAAGTACAACGTACGTAGAACTATCTGTCAATATTCGTATTGAATACATATTCATACAACCGAGATGAATTTGTTATAGAAATCTGGAAGAAGAAGACAGCCTCTTTGGATGTGTCTAGCGTTTTTCAAGATATCAAGAGTGATAAAAACGAGCCATATTAGATACGAATAAGGTCTCGCAAACTCGTGCTTACGTTATGAGAGAAGCTTCGTTTCCTGTAGGAATACAATCACGTTAGAGCGTAGAATGTACTCTGAAATAAATAACAGTTACTGATTTTTGACTGCAACTTAACTCTTTTCTTCTTTCACCTTTGTTATACGCTGAGGGAAAAAATCGCAACACCAAAAATTAATTAATGTAGAGTAACGAAATTTCAGGAGTACATTTGTCTAGGTAACATATTTCAGTTTTTAAAATTACAAGATCACTGGTTAATGCAAGCGCGAGGTAAGTTATTGCAAATGTTAACTGCTGGTGCACTAATAACCGGTGTAACAGCCAGAATGTTGAAAGCAAGCATGCAAACGTGCATGCATTGTGTTGTACAGATGCTAGATGTCAGTTAGTGGGAGAGTTCCAAGCCTCTTGCACTTGGTCGGATAATACAGGAACGGTTAATGCTGTTTGTGGATGACGCTGGAGTTGTCATCTGATTATGTCCCGTATGTGCTCGATTGTAGACAGAGCTGGTGATCGAGCAGGCCAAGGCAACATTTCGACACACTGTAGAGTAGGCTGGGTTACAACAGCGGCATGTCGGCGAGAATTATCCTGTTGGAAAACACCCCCTCAAATGCTGTTCATTACTGGCATCGCAACAGGTCGAATCATCAAATTTACGTACAAATTTTAAGTCAGGATACGTCATAAGAAATCGCACACTAGACCATCTAGTCAAAGATGAAAATTCACCTTCGACTGGGTCTGAATGTTTGTCTAACAGCCGGCAGATGAACCTTGAAGTGATCGCTGTCTCAATAATCTACGTTTACCAGTCTTTGATGCTGGTCCCTATTTTGTCTGGACCAAAGGTGTGTAACGTTCCTTCGGATCTTCGGTCTTGGCTGCGGTAGAGCAATGAGATTGTTATTTCTTATGTATCGATGTCGACGTTACAAACAGAACATTCATGAACTGAACTCGCGACTTGTGCGAGATATTTACTTCACCAAATGTCGTAATTAAATCGTTTATAATCGGTGGTTTATCAGTTGCTATTTAAATATTAATGATAAGTTCAAATTAGTTCCAGCGACACCAAATTCCCTATAGACTGGTTGTAATCTCAAATCTATAATCAGTCGTAACAGTGTTATTAATTCCTAACGTCAAGGAGTTTCTATATAAGCTCTGTGCGCTTCAGTCAAATAATATCGCAGCACGTTCTCTCTAAAACAAAAATATTATAAAACTTGAATGATAAATGCTTGAATTGACACGGTATGCTGGTTTATTACACAATATTAGTCACGTCCTAACAGAGCCGTGAGGAAGAAGCTTTCCCAGGTGTTGGGGGGAATTATAAATTATGTGCTTCGTAACTATCGCCAAGTTCCATAATCCATTAGTTATTACCAATGAAATTGTCTATCTGTGCTCACTTCCTAAATAGTGTTAACTTCAGGTGATCTAATTAAAAGTCACTTCTGTCCAATATATGCAAGATGTCTATCTGAATTCTAAATAACGTAATATTTGAAGTCAAAGTATCGTTTGACTGCGTCATAGTAGATCGCAATAATCAATTCTGAAAAAAAAAACAATCTAATTGCGCCTACATATACAAGCATTCAAAAGTATGACCTGCTTTGGCTAACTCTCGTAACGTAGTGACAATTGATTGAATTATCCTCAGCCATTACTCACGAATCTCAAAGAGTATTCACACGGAGTATTCTTTTTGAACGTTGGTTCTACTTTGCGAATTTGAAATATAATGATTTTGCTATTTACTATGATTTTGAATTTTGAGTTTGATTTTACTGGAATCCTGTCTTTCTTTCTTATGTTAATAAATTACTAAGTATTAGATTCCTGATTCAATTACTGGTTAATATCCAAATAATAGTGTTAACTGGAAATTTGTTTGCTTGATCATTTTTCATGGAATTTGGAACTTGTTTTGAGGAAATCTTTGGGAATTTTGGAGCTAATTTTTGATTTTCATTTCTCGTCCGAGGAAGTGGCATTACAGGTGGGAATCTTCCTATACGTCCGTCATGGAGCCTGAAGATGGCATAATGTAGCTCCGAAACTGGTAGCCCAACAAAATAATAATTTGGAAATTTAGATGGCTGAAAGATATTTGATTTCACAATTACATTTGTCTTCTCAAAATTACAAATTATTTGGCAAGCTGCATTCCTGATGGAGGTTAGATATTACACATGGCAAACACATCAAGTAGTTCAATACAGACAATGAAATCGAATAATAGTACTTAGAGAGAGAGCACGAGAGCTAATGGAGAGGGATGAACCTCGAAAATGGAAAATGCAAGCCACGGGTCAGAAGAAACAGGGGCGGCTTGTTGAAGCTCATTGCATTACTGCTGACAGACATGCGGTGGTGATTGCGGTCGAAGCATTCGGTATGACTCTATGAGTGCAGCTATCCAACTTGCTACACGCCCCGTACCACCTATCATGTTACTCTGCTGCAATCTGCTCGACACACAATGCTGCTTGCAATGTGATACAGCTACTTACGATGTGACATATCTATAGTCTTCAAACAACTGGGGGGCAGAAGAGCGTATTTCCTAGCTTCTATTGCCTCGGGCACCCCCCCCCCCCCCCCCCCCCCCCACAGCATGCTCCGGAGACGATGTGGTGCCCGTAACCCACATAACTGGGAGAGGAAGTAGGCTAACGGTTCTTGTGACGTCAGACCATCGGTGCGGCTCAGCTATTAGAAGTTTAGTTTACACGGCCTTCTTCGGCACCATTTCTTCGAACATATGGACAGTCGGTGTCCCTAAGCGTTGGCGTGCTGGTTTTAAAAGTAACGGCCCAACTTTAAGAAAAATGTCATCTTGAGCGACTGTTACAGTAATTGAATGGCGAACAGGAAAAATGTTTAGGTCCATCCACTCGATAATCCGCCATGCGGTCTTGACATTAGTAGTGTTTATTGGATGGAGAAAATTAGTTTTGATATGCTAATTGACTGATTTAATTACGGAGGTTTTCAATTACACTATTGATAAGTCTGTGTCTGGTACCAATAATCTCGCCAGCAACATGAACCTGTAATGCGGTGTTCTGAATTAATTTTATTTCATTCTCTGTTTTCTGCTACTAGCAAGGGCAGCCTGGGTGGCTTCGCCACGTGTTCGTCTCTCCACGAAAAGCCTACGTGTTAGGTCGTGCTCTTGTAAGAGTGGTCTAGCTTCTGTACAAGTTGTAAATAACCATTCACTCCTTGTATTTTACCGCTGCTACCTTCAGAATTTCAGTGTAGTTCAGTAACAGCATCAAAAGATTTCTCTAAATCCACAGATGCTATAAACGTGGGTTTGCCTATCTTCAGTTTATCTTGTAGGGGAATTCGTAAGATTAGTATCTCTTTGTGTGTTCATACATTTCTCCGGAACCCATACTGATCTTGACAAAGACAGGGTTCTATCAGTTCTTCCATTCTTCTGTAAATAATTCGGTCAAATATTTTGGGAACTGATGTTTTGATAGTGTTCACATCTGTTAGCACCTGCCTTCTTTGGAACTGGAATTATTAAGTTCTTCATGAAGTCGGAGGGTGTTTCGCCTGTTTCGTATATCCTCCGACTCATGTGAAATAATTTTGCATGTCTTACTCTCCCAAAGATCTCAATAATTCTGGAATTATGCCTTCTACTCTAGGGGCTTGTTCGGATTTAAGATTTTCAGAGCTCTGTCAAATTTTTCTTGCAGTACCATATCTCTCATCTCATCTTCACCTACTCCATCTTCTCTTTCAACAATATTGTGCTGATGTTTGTTTTGCAGATAGGGATCCATTATGTATTCCTTTGAGCTTGTAGCTTTCCCCTCTTTGCTTAATACTGGCTTGCCACCTGAGTTCTTGGTATTCATAGCAGCTTCTCTTTTCTCCAACGGTCTCTTTAATTTTTCTGTATACAGCGTCTATCTTTCCCCTAGTTACACATGTTTCTAGAGCCTTACATCTGTCATCTAGCCTTTCCTGGCTTTACATTTTGCACCATCTGTTAGTCTCGTTTTTTAGACGTCTGTATTCGCCAGTTTCATTTGCTTATTTGATTCTCTGATGCCTTCACTATTTCATCTGTCAAGACTAATTCTTCTTCTCTTGTGTTCCGTATCGTAGTTTCGGTCAATTGTTGCCTAAACCTCCCTTTGAAACTCTTAAAAGCCCCTGGTTTTTCAACTTATCCAAGTCTGTTTCCTTAATTCCTACTTTTCTGCAATTTTTTCAATTGTAATCGGCAGCTCATAACCAATAAATTATGAACAGAGTCCAAATCTACCCCTGTAAATATTTTGCAGCTTAAAATCTGGTTTCGAAATCCGTCTTATAGTTATGTCATCAGTTTGACACAGTACTGTAACTCCAGGTCTCTTCCTCATATACAGCCTTCTTTCATGATTTTTAAACAAAATATAAGCGATGACCAACTTAAATTCAGCGCAAAATTCTACCATGTGGCTTCCTCTTTCATCATTTTTCCCCAGTCCTTTCTTCCTACTATTTTTCCTCCTCGTTCTTTTCCTACACTCGAATTCCAGTCCCCCAACACAAATAAATCTGCATCTTCCTTAACAAATTGAATAATTTCCCTCATTTTAACATACAATATCTTTATCATTTGTGGAGCTAGTTGGCGTACTACTGTGGTCGGTGTTGGCTTCTTGTATCTTCGCTACGATAATTCGTTCACTACACTGTTCACAGAGGCTTATCTGCATTCCTGTTTTCTTATTCGTTATTAGACCTACTTCTGCATTATCCCTGTTTCATTTTGTATTTACAATCCCCGTGCTACTTGGCCAGAAGTCCTTCCTGCCATCGCTCATCACTAATTCCCACTGTAACAAACATATCTCTTTTTAAATTCTCTACCCGTTAAGGGACCCAACAATCCACGTTCCGACCCGTCGAATGTCAGTTTCGTTTTTCGTGATGACGACATGCTGCTGAGGAGTCACCGGCCAGAGATCCGAATGGGGACTATTTTACCTCTGGAATATTTTACCCAGGAAGATGCCATCATCATTAAGCGATACAGTAGACCTATTTCTCCTCGGGAAATAATAAGTGCTATCGTGTCCCTTTTTTGCTTTCAGAGAATCGTAAAATATACCATCGTGTAATACTACGAAGCCATACGTATGTAATGCAACGAATACGTGAAAATAGTGGCAAGATAAATGAAGGAGTTAGTGAAAGGACTCCGGGAAACGGCACCGCGTCGGGGACGAAAACCACAAGCTAGGCTCTAATTAGCCCTATCCTACATTAATGCTTATCAAATTGATCTAAGAAAGAGCCAAAAGAATTCGTTGAAGCACTGCTAAGATGGTAACAGGTCAGTATATCTCATACGAAAGTATATCAGAGTTAGTCATGAGTTTGCTGGATAGATATTCGAGATATGCTGGACAACTGTCCCGCTACTTCCATCGTATATCTCGAACAGAGATACGAAAACAACATGAGAAAATTTATGATGCATACGAAAAAACACCAACTTACTTTTTCTTCGCTACATATATTGTTGGTGTAAAACAGACATTGGTTAATATAGAATGTTTCTGGATATTGAGTTTCCAGACAACAGATCATTCCAAAGGTTTGTAATCACCTAATTCAATGGAAATTAGTTTGCTGTTATTTACTTTTTGGCGGGAGTATTTTCAAGCCATTCACATACTGGTTAGGAGCTGAAAATGACATTAGTACTGAAAATATAAACATTCACACGTACTTCATAGAGAGTGTTGAAGTATTAAGTTGGAAATGGCAATCATTTGGCGCTTATTAACATTAAACAAACATTGAAGTTTTAGAATATATTTTCTGACGGTATTTGTTTATAGTACCACCTCTTACAGAAGCGACACGTGGGCGATAAACGTTTCAGACAAGAAGTGTAGAGAAGCATCTGAAGTGCGGTGCTACAGAGGAATGCTGGATGTTAGACCGAGTAACAGCTGAAGAGTTACTGAATTGAATTGGGGAGAAAAGAGTGTTATGACACAACTTGACTAAAAGAAGATGTCGGTTGATAGGACACATCCTGCTGTATCAAAAGATCGTAATTTGTTAATGGAGGGAAGTGATAGGGATAAAAATTGCAGAAGTAGATCAAGACTTACAATAGTAAGCAAGTTAAAATGGATGTAGGGTGCAGTAGCTATGTAGAGATAAAGATTCTTGCACAGGATACATTAGCGCGGAGGGGGACTGAGGAATGCAACAACAACAACATTATTTTTGTATGAACTCTGTTGGATTGTAGCAGCACTTCCTGATCTTTCACATCGCTCTAATTTTCTCTCCGGGGATATTTTACTTTTTTCAGTCCATTTCGTCCCTGGCATCTTTGGAACCTCACTCCCTGCCTGTACTACCCACAGTTAATCTTTTACCTTAACAGGTTCCTGACTATTACTTCCACTTTTTCTAATTGGGCTTTCTGCAGTTCCTTCTTAACTGTTTCGATCCAGGTATACTCTCTAGTTTACCGGTGTATAATGATAAATTCATAAAGACGATTAAAATTTTATGACAGATAGGGACTCGAACTCAGATTCCCTGTTTATCGCGAGCAGTTTCCTGATGATACCTTCAGTCTTAACTGAAACGTCTGTTGTCTCTGATATTCGAACACAGCGAGATGTTTCTGGGAGGTAGGCAAATTAATTTTACTATAGACGTCGATATCATTGTTTAATATACAAATCGATGCAAACTTCTGTCGTAAGTATGCAATACAGGTGATCATAGAGAAGCAATTACTTCAGTCAGCCTGTTTTATAAGTAATAGAAGCATTTATTTTGGCTATAGTTGAGCACAGTACTTATATCTAACATATAGCAGCAAAGGTTCGTCATATACCATTTGTTTTGGAATGAAGAAGGTAATCGGGAACAAAAGGAGGCGTTAACCATTGAGATAACACTCTGTTTTTCTTTTATGCAATCTATTCTATACATTATTGTGAACACTACATTTAAGAATTAGCTGAAATTCTATGAAAGCTTTTCAAATTCAATTTTATGATTCATTATCTAGTTACCAGTCACCTGATTGTAAAAATGTAGGTAATTTTGTTAAAAACATTTTATTCAAAGTCGAATTATGGAATCACGACACCTATTATATATGTACTGCAAAAATTTCTACACAAGCAAGAATTATTTATATTAACATCCACATACCTCATATGGAAGCTCCAGTTTTTCACTTGGCAACAGACAATTAACTTTTCCAAAAAAAATATTTTGTGCATAAAGTCATTGACGAAAGATAGCTCCGAGTTCTAGAACTTTCTGTTAAACTGAAATAAATTTAAATAACCAACATTATATTATTTGTTTCAGTTTTCTACTTTCGAAAAATATATAATATTGTCAAAATTAATGCACTAATCAGAAAACTATTTTAATTAAAAAGTTTATTTGTCTCTGAAATTCTCACAGAAATGTGGGCGGTGAACATGAAATTCATCGTCAGTGTGTGATTTTTTTCGACCTGTAAACGTGTTACGTCTCATCTCAGTTTCTATTTCGTTTTCAGTCTGGAAACATGCAACGACTGCTCCTGTGAGAAGGTGCTTCGACGTAAATAAATGAAGACAAAGACAGAGAAACGTATCTGAATCATAACAAATACGGCCTTGGGCAACGAGCTAAAAACACGAATAAAATATGGGTAATAATCACTTTGTTTGTAGTTAGTTTGTTCCAATTTTAATTATTTCGCCCACGAATCGCGATCACTTATTCCTAAAATGCAATTTATTTTGTTTGATGTTTAATTTCGTGGCGTACTGATATGGAAAGGAGCATTACAGCTACTACTAGAGATCATCCACAGGGTTTGTGGGAACAGCACTATTGGGGAATGGAGTCAATGAAGGACAGTGGTTTGCCGTTCCATAAAGGATATATTGAATTGATTGAATACACTCTATGAAATGGTATTAGTGCAAACCGTTCAGATATGCTGAACCTCCAATATACTGAAAATGTCCCGACAGTTGAAAATTTCAGCCAGACCGACATTTGAACCCAGATTTTAGTCCCATACATCGATTCATTTCTTTTGAGGACATTTAATTCATTTCATATATCATGATCTTGTTTGTAAGGCTTATTGTTGTGACGCGGCCATGAAATTTCAGTCTTCATTTTCTAATGGATGAAGAACAATTTTTCAGTTATTTATATATCACGAAATAATATATTAGGCTGTCGCATATGAAAATGTCAGTTATTATGTCAGTCCCTGCATGAGTAATGTGATGCAACAGTAAACACGCGACAGTGTTAAGTGAGTGCGCAGTGACAGTACTTTGTACCGAGGAAGTGCCAAGTCTGCTTGTGTGCGGAAGGCAATAGTAGAAGCTCAGTGTGTGACTTGGCGTACGTGTTATCAGTGAATGAAGGACTGAGGCTGTGTGTAGTTGTCTCTAAGCTCAAGGAAGACCATGGCCAAACACAAAATATCAGCTGATCTCAGCACGTAAAACAACATGTACTCCATTTCTTCCAATAATTACTATGAACCCTCTTTCACTGTTACCAAACCACCATTTTTAATTGCAGCTGAATCTCCGTGACATTTTTACATAAGGAATCCAGATGTATTTTCGGTTTCACTTCAACTTTTCCAAGCCAGCCTTAAATATTCGAAGGTCTTTGTACTGTACATCAATTGTACAGCATATGCTAGATGCTGGCGGATTTATGGTGACAGTGTTGATAGTGATTAATAATTAATTCTGTGGCGAATAGGCAATGAAAATGGAAGCTGCCAGGTGGATATTAACAAAAATACCGCCCACACAGCCGAAAGCCAGCACCCAGCAACATGCTACGAAAGTAAATATGTTAAATCTGCA
This sequence comes from Schistocerca americana, assembly GCF_021461395.2. Classification (NCBI taxonomy): domain Eukaryota; kingdom Metazoa; phylum Arthropoda; class Insecta; order Orthoptera; family Acrididae; genus Schistocerca; species Schistocerca americana. The sequence continues at coordinate 266,344,855 of NC_060121.1, read as the reverse complement.
TGCTCCATCTGAAGATAGACCTGAAAATGCTAGAAAACTGGTTTATGGAAATGAATAAATGCTTCATATATGTCTGGTCGCAGTTATGTGTATTTATATTCCACTGATATACAGCCACTTACTCTGTAATATCTATGATGGATAAGCTCATTTGATTTTAAAATGTCCTCCCTCGATTATACACGGTGTTACAAAAAGGTACGGCCAAACTTTCAGGAAACATTCCTCACACACAAAGAAAGAAAATATGTTATGTGGACATGTGTCCGGAAACGATTACTTTCCATGTTAGAGCTCATTTTATTACTTCTCTTCAAATCACATTAATCATCGAATGGAAACACAGATCAACAGAACGTACCAGCGTGACTTCAAACACTTTGTTACAGGAAATGTTCAAAATGTCCTCCGTTAGCGAGGCGTATTGTATCACAGCTGTCCACAATATGAGCACGAAGATTGGTTGGTTTGTTGGGGGAAGGAGACCAGACAGCGAGGTCATCGGTCTCATCAGATTAGGGAAGGATGGGGAAGGAAGTCGGCCGTGCCCTTTGAAAGGAACCATCCCGGCATTTGCCTGGAGCGAGTTAGGGAAATCACGGAAAACCTAAATCAGGATGGCCGGACGCGGGATTGAACCGTCGTCCTCCCGAATGGAGCACGAAGAGTCTCTACATTTGGTACCGGGGTTGCGTGGACAAGAGCTTTCAAATGCCCCCATAAATGAAAGTCAAGAGGGTTGAGGTCAGGAGAGCGTGGAGGCCATGGAATTGGTCCGCCTTTACCAATCCATCGGCCACCGAATCTGTTGTTGAGAAGCGTACGAACACTTCGACTGAAATGTGCAGGAGCTCCATCGTGCATGAACCACATGTTGTGTCGTACTTGTAAAGGCACATGTTCTAGCAGCACAGGTAGAGTATCCCGTATGAAATCATGATAACGTGCTCCATTGAGCGTAGGTGGAAGATCATGGGGCCCAATCAACACATCACCAACAATGCATGCCCAAACGTTCAATGAAAATCTGTGTTGCGACGTGATTGCACAATTGCGTGCGGATTCTCGTCAGCCCACATATGTTGATGGTGAAAATTTACAATTTGATCACGTTGGAATGAAGCCTCATCCGTAAAGAGAACATTTGCACTGAAATGAGGCTTGACACATTGTTGGATGAACCATTCGCAGAAGTGTACCTGTGGAGGCCAATCAGCTGCTAATAGTGCCTACACACGTTTTACATGGTACGGAAACAACTGGTTCTCCCGTAGCACTCTCCATTCAGTGACGTGGCCAACGTTACCCCGTAGAGCAGCAACTTCTCTGACGCTGACATTAGGGTTATCGTCAACTGCACGAAGAATTGCCTCGTCCATTGCTGGTGTCCTCGTCGTTCTAGGTCTTCCCCAGTCGCGAGTCAAAGGCTGGAATGTTCCGTGCTCCCTAAGACGCCGATCAATTGCTTCGAACGTCTTCCTGTCGGGACACCTTCGTTCTGGAAATCTGTCTCGATACAAACGTACCGCGCCACGGCTATTGCCCCGTGCTAATCCATACATCAAATGGGCATCTGCCAACTCCGCATTTGTAAACATTGCACTGACTGCAAAACCACGTTCGTGATGAACACAAACCTGTTGATGCTACGTACTGATGTGCTTGGTGCTAGTACTGTAGAGCAATGAGTCGCATGTCAACACAAGCACCGAAGTCAACATTACCTACCTTCAATTGGGCCAACTGGCGGTGAATCGAGGAAGTGCAGTACATACTGAAGAAACTAAAATGAGCTCTAACATGGAAATTAACCGTTTCCTGACACATGTCCACATAACATATTTTCTTTATTTGTGTGTGTGGAATGTTTCCTGAAAGTTTGGCCGTACCACCCTGTATATGTGGAGCCAACCAAAGCGGCACCTATCGACCACTTCCGTTTTTCATATCGTCGATGAAGAAATAATACCGCGTAACTGACCAATTGCCGATTTTTCGTTTTTCAGTCAGATGATGTCGTTGACTGTACGCGCATCTGCTCTTAACGCCATAATGCCAAATTTTTAATTACTTACGATGAAATATTATGTAAAACAATACCGCGTACTTGACTGAGCAAATAAATAAATGGCAATACTGCGGAACTGTAGAGAATTAAATACCGCGTATCTACAATCTATGGATACTGTAAAAAAATACCGCGTAAATACAAAAGCGCGCGCAGCAACAGCACATTGTTACTACCTTATTACGTATTTAACACTGCTCGAAATGGTTCCACGCTTATAGCTTCATTCGTGGTCATGGACAGCGATATAGATGACGATCTTCTTACTGAAGAAGAAATTGTTTCCCAGGTGAAATCAGCTTATGAAAGCGGAGAATCGTTCCTGAGAGTGACTGACAGCGGTAAGAAAATTGTCTTATTATTCACCTTTGAATGTTAGTAGCACCGCAAGTGTCTTATTGTGATATAAATCAGAACGCTCCCACTTCACTCGTTCTGTGCTTTATTCATTTCTGCCAAAGATTTCTAGACTGTCCACTTTCTTGTAGGATCTCCCGTAAATGCAGAACAAATAACAGGCGAGAAAAGTCGTAAAGCTGAAGTTACATTTACCGAAGAAGAATTAATTTCGTGTATGGGTTGATCGCTTACTGTTCCTGCAACATATAACGACGCAGGTAAATTATCTTAGGATTTTTGTTAATAGTGTTACTGATGCTGTCGTTCTCATAAATACATGAATTTGAGCTTCATCTTTGTCTGCTTAAATCAATTTATAAATATTTTTCCATCTAGAAACTTCAGTGGCTGTATCCAACAATGTTCAAAATGAAGCCACAGTCACAGTTTCCACTAGAAACGACAGTAATTCACACTCATTGCTATGCGATGGTGCTCATTGTTTGCCAAACACTCTGGATATACAGGGTGTTACAAAAAGGTATGGCCAAACTTTCAGGAAACATTCCTCACACACAAATAAAGAAAAGATGTTATGTGGACATGTGTCCGGAAGCGCTTAATTTCCATGTTAGAGCTCATTTTAGTTTCGTTGTTCCACCTACGCTCAATGGAGCACGTTATCATGATTTCATACAGGATACTCTACCTGTGCTGCTAGAACATGTGCCTTTACAAGTACGACACAACATGTGGTTCATGCACGATGGAGCTCCTGCACATTTCAGTCGAAGTGTTCGTACGCTTCCCAACAACAGATTCGGTGACCGATGGATTGGTAGAGGCGGACCACGCTCTCCTGACCTGGGGGCATTTGAAAGCTCTTGTCTACGCAATCCCGGTACCAAATGTACAGACTCTTCGTGCTCGTATTGTGGACGGCTGTGATACTATACGCCATTCTCCAGGGCTGCTTCAGCGCATCAGGGATTCCATGCGACGGAGGGTGGATGCATGTCTCCTCGCTAACGGAGGACATTTTGAACATTTCCTGTAACAAAGTGTTTGAAGTCACGCTGGTACGTGCTGTTGCTGTGTGTTTCCATTCCATGATTAATGTGATTTGAAGAGAAGTAGTAAAATGAGCTCTAACATTAACATATTTTCTTTCTTTGTGTGTGAGGAATGTTTCCTGAGAGTTTGGCCGTACCTTTTTGTAACACCCTGTATTATCGGAAGATCACGGGAGCAATAATGATGCTGACAGTGAAGGCCAAGAATTTTATGGTGACGTAAGCAGTGACAGGAAAAGGAAGTCTAAACCACATCGTGAAGATAGGAAGAAAAATGCCAACAAAATTTTGAGAATGCGTGGACAGGCGTACATTGGATACAAAAGAAGTCGAATTGGTAAAATCATTCATGATACTCCAAGAGAGGCACGAAAACTAGGTCCAACATGTACTTCGAAGATGTGCCAGAAATCCGTTCAAAGGAAGTGTCATCAGTTTTCTGCTGATGATAGGCAGGCAGTATTTAACACATTTTGGGAAACGACGTCATGGGATCAGAGGAAAGTTTACGTTATCAACCTTGTGGACGTAATTCCAACCAAACGTCCAGGGAAGAACACTGGCGAAACTAATGAGAAAAGTGAGGCTCATTTATCATTTGAAAAATGAGCTAGGGAAACATAAAGTATGCAAGAAGCTATTTCTCACTACTCTTGGGATTAAAGAATGGACTGTCCGATATTGGATGGGTAATTCCACACATAGGATGAGTCCTGATACAGAATCGTCACGACCTCGAATCAAACAGACGAAGAAGAATGATGAGAGAACCTTCATGAAAGAATTCCTGGACTCTCTTCCGAAACTTCCGTTGCATTACTGCAGGAAATCCTCTTCGAAGTTGTACCTTGAGCCTATTCTACAATCCAAACAGCTGTATGGACTGTATGTGGAAAAATGTCATGCTACCTTTAACTTGATTTTAGAATATGGTAATATTAGCTTATTTTCCTCCAAGGGAGACCAGTGCGACTTGTGTTGTAGTTACAGGGTTGGTAACTTGAGTGAAGACATGTGGAAACAATACACAAAATGGAAAGAGCAGGCAACAATGCAAAAAGATGCTGACAAGAAAGAAGCCCAGCAGAAGCTCTGCTCAGTGTACACCATGCACTTACAGGCTGTGAAGGTAGCTCCATTTTTAAGTTCAAAAATTGTTCAAATGCCTCTGAGCACTATGGGACTTAACATCTGAGGTCATGAGTCCCCTAGAACTTAGAACTACTTAAACTTAACTAACCTAAGGACATCACATACATCCATGCCCGAGGCAGGATTCGAACCTGCGACCGTGCCGGTCGCGCGGTTCCAGACTGAAGCGCCTAGAACCGCTCGGTCACAACGGCCGGCCATTTTTAAGTGCAAGTGCAGTTTATTATAAAACAAAGTTGGCTGTTCATAACTTTACAATGCATAATTTAGAAAGTCGTGATGCAGTGTGTTACTGGTTCAAAAAAATGGTTCAAATGGCTCTGAGCACTATGGGACTTAACATCTGTTGTCATCAGTCCCCTAGAACTTAGAACTATTTAAACCTAACTAATCTAAGGACATCACACACGTCCATGCCCGAGGCAGGATTCGAACCTGCGACCGTAGCGGTCACGCGGTTCCAGACTGAAGCGCCTAGAACCGCACTGCCAAACCAGCCGGCGTTACTGGTTCGATGAAACGCAAGGTGATTTAGTTGCATCATGTTTTGCCTCATGCATCATGCACACCCTATCCAGAACGATTAAGGAAAATCCCGTTCAAGTCGTTCCGTATTCTGATGGTTGCACATATCAGAACGCTCTTTTAAGATAAGCAATTGATACTGGAGTATTGATTACACAAAAGTTTTTGGAGAAACGCCATACTCAGATGGAATGTGACTTAGTTCACGGTTCCATTGAGTGCAAGCTTAAAGGACTTGAAGTTGCACTTCCTAGCCAATACGCTATGATATCTAAAGAAGCGAGAAAAAAGTCACAGCCATACGAAGTCCATTACCTAGATTATTCCTTTTTCATCAACTACGCAGAGAAAAGTCTGTGGCTGTACGGCACAATTAGGCCTGGAAGGGCTGTAAAAAATGAGCCTACAGTTACCGATCTGAGGGTCCTACAGTACCGCCCAAATGGTGTTTTTTACTACAAGTGCTCTTTCAACGAGGTGTGGCAATAATTACCGCCGGTGATGTGACCGAGCGGTTCTAGGCGCTTCAGTCTGGAACCGCGCGACCGCTACGGTCACAGGTTCGAATTCTGCCTCAGGTATGGATGTGTGTGATGTCCTTAGGATAGTTAGGTTTAAGTAGTTCTAAGTTCTAGGGTACTGATGACCTCAGATGTTAAGTCCCATAGTGCTCAGAGCCATTTTTTTCTATCGTTCCAGTCTCGAACGGCGCGCGGGAAAAACGAGCACTTAAATTTTTCTGTGCCAGCCCCGATTTCTCTTATTTTATCGTGATGATCATTTCTCCCTAGGTAGGTGGGTGCCAATAGAATGTTTTCGCAATCGGAGGAAAAAACTTGGGATTGAAATTTCATGAGAAGATCCCGCCGCAACCTAAAACGCCATTGTTTTAACGATTTCCACTCACTCCAATTCACGTACCATGTCTGTGGCACTATCTTCCCCATTTCGCGATAATACAAAACGAGCCGCCTTTCTTTGAACTTTTTCGATGTCATCCGTGAGTCCCACCTCACGCGGATCCCACACCGCACAGCAATATTCCAGAATAGGGCGGACAAGTGTAGTGTAAGCAGTCTCTTTAGTAGATCTGTTGCACCTTCTGAGTGTTCTGCCAATGAATCGCACTCTTTGGGCCGGCCGCGGTGGTCTCGCGGTTCTAGGCGCTCAGTCCGGAACCGCGAGACTGCTACGGTCGCAGGTTCGAATCCTGCCTCGGGCATGGATGTGTGTGATGTCCTTAGGTTAGTTAGGTTTAAGTAGTTCTAAGTTCTAGGGGACTGATGACCACAGCTGTTAAGTCCCATAGTGCTCAGAGACATTTGAACCATTTTTTTGAGCAGTCTTTGGTGTGCTCTTCCCGCAACATAATCTATGTGATCTTTCCAATTTCGGTTATTTGTAATTGAAATCTGTAAGTATTTAGTTGAATTCACAGCCTTCATATTTGTGTGACTTATCGCGTAATCGAAATTTAGCTGATTTCTTTTAGTACTCATGTGTATAACTTCACACTTTTCTATATTCAGGGTCAATTGCCACTTTTTTTCGTACCATACAGGTATCTTACCTAAATCATTTTGATATCTTTAAGAATATCAGACCCATTAAGCCAGGTGTTCTTTTAATTTCTGTATCACCAACATGTGTTACATGATTTGTTAAACTTATGAGACGCTTATCCAGTATATCTAGTTTATCCCTGAAGACCACATAAGTTCCGTCTATCTCACTGTTTTTGTGACGGGTAATGATAGCAGTAACAGTATATCCCACTTCTTCTCCTCCTCCTCCTCTTTCTCCTCTTCTGCCTAAATGTGTCGTATGCGGCAGCTGTTTAAGACACGTTTAAACATTAATTATGCTAATTTTAGCAATAATGATCTTCGCTGAGGAGCCTTCAGTGCCTCGATTTTGTCGACATGCTGTTGCACACTAAACACGCTTTGTGATAGTGTACAACTCATGTACTCTCACACTACTACTGACGATGATTTGCTGCTTTTTAACTGTTCTATCTCAGTCCCATATCTATGGACTTGTTCATTCGTCTCCTCCAACAAGTATTCACATAATTCAACTTTCATAGCTATTTCCTTGATAAACTTATCCAGTTCTGTAAACCTTAATTGAGACTTTGTTGTTGCTTCAGTTTTTCCCTCAACATACAATTCACGTAGCTGGATTCTTTCATTCAACTGTTCCACCTTAGATTCAAAAATTTCACATTTTGTAGCTGCTACCCTGGGAAGACTACCTACTCAATTCTTTTAATTTTGTGTTGAAACTTTTGCTGATTGCTTCAATTTATGTATCAATGTATAAATTGTTTGGTCTGTGGATCATCTCTTCAGAATGAGTGCATGACACAGTTATACAGGGTGTTTCAAAATGAATATACCTGTTTTAATACATTATAGCATTTATTATATTCAATTTAAAATTAGAGATAGTACATCAAATGAAAGAGTAGCTCAAATATTTTTATTTGTAAACCTGTTACAAGCTCTAAAGCCTACAGACTACGGTCTACTTACCAAATTTGCAAACAAAAAGTTGGTGCATGACAATGAAGCTTTCCTGGATCGTGTCGTCTTCAATGATGACTCGACATTTCATGTAATTGGAAATGTGAACACACATATTGTATGTGTGTGGAGGTCACCAAATCCCCACGAAATGGCACAGTTGAAACGAAACTTCTCTAAATTAAATGTTCCTTGTGTCATATCCCAGCGGAAAGTTTAAGAGTCTCTCTTTTTGCTGTGCAGTTAACTGTAGCTGGTGCTTCGTATCGTGATGCGTAGGAAGTGTGGCTCTTTCTGTAGACTGGAAGAAGCTGAAGAGCAGAACTTTATTTGGCAGCAAGATGATGTGCCGTCTCTGGCGTGACAGACTACACGATTGATTAAACGACGTTGGTTGTAAGGCGCGGAATGACAGAGCTTGTTACGCATGATCTCCACCGTCACCTGATCTGATGCCAAGCGATTTTTACCCTTGTGATTCATAAAGGATCATGTGTATCAACCTGCGCTACAAGCTGGAGTACGTGACTTCAGAAACAGTACTGAAACAGTTGTTGCAACAATTACCTCTGACACAGCAATCAAGCTTCGGGAAGAACACGCCTATCAGCTCGATGTGTGCTGTGTGACGAATAATGTTCACATCGAACAGTTGTAAGGAAAACTATTTGAGTTGTTCTTTCATTCAATATTTTTACAATAATGTAAGCTGAATGCAATAAATGTTACAAAGTCTTCAAACCGGTATATTCATTTTGAAACACCCTGTATATTGGCACACTATATTTTAAAAAGAAATTCCTGGAATTTTGCAAAAATTGACGCAATGTTCACAGTGAACCAATCTAAAGTCACTGGTTTTCAAACACATTTATTATTAATCTTGACTGCATTAATTGTTGTAAATGGCCAGTTTCAGTTCAACGTGAATCATCCTTAGATCTGTAGACAACAGTAAAATAACTAATTAGGAGATACTGCATGAAATACAAAATGATGTTGGAATGGTAACATTTTGTGTTTTGTAGAGTGTTCACTAATTTGTTATTTTAGTGTTGTCTACAGGTCTGAGGATGGTTCATGTAGAACCAAAACTGGCCATTTAAAAAATTAACACAATCAAGACCAATAATAAATCTGTTCGAATACTACTGAAACCTGCATCTACGTAGCCCATCGTTCAATTTTCTTGTTTTATAAGTAACCAGAAACCCGTACTGTGTGTGATCGCAGCAATCTCTACATATGGTTATAAACTCATTGAATGTGGTCTCATTCCTACGTGCACTTTATAAATGAGATTTAAATTAATATTATCTTGTTTGAAAGCTGCAATAAGGTTTGTATTATCCCTTATTAACTGCTTCAGAATTCTGGAATATGTTTGGCTCAAATAAATGTCATCAACCCTCATATGATGACTGAAACAGAAATATTTCCTTATTTGATCCTGTTTTTCCACTGCAATCGCTGTGCTCTTTCTGGTGGTGGGTTTCACCACCTTCACTGAATGTCGTATATGTTACATCATCAATTCTAGGAAATACCCCCTGTAGTAGCTGTTACTTGCTGAAATTGTGATTTTCAGTGTACGTACACATGTTCGAAGGGAATCCCATTAGGATGTGTTAGCAATCACAAAATAACATTTGTCTTGCCACAGCCGAATGAATCGACAATTATCCACCATACATTATCAAGTATGAGGAGCCATTCTTCTTCTGCTTCTTCTTCTGGTTTTCTGTAACACTGCAGGGCCAGTTACTACAAAGCCTTTGTGATGGAGGTTTTTCGTCCACTCAGACATGATAATGACTATAAATGAACGTTAGATGTAGGGAATTTAATAGAGAAAAAAATAACGCATACAAGAGTGGACAAAAATAAGGAAGCAGGGCGAGAAATGCGTACTTGAACATAAATACAGATGCTACCCGAGGTTACAGGTTGCGCTGTTGTGTCTGACAACCAACAGCACCTGTTCTATATCCTCAGTATGTTGCAAGTGTCAGTCATCATCAGAAGTTCTGTGTAGTTGCGAGTGGTTTATTTCAGAGTTAAGTGAATTCGAACACAGCCACGTTGGTGCTGCTCGTATAATGGGTGATTACATAACCACCTTGGTGTCTCTGTATCGAAACAGGGAAAGTAGAAAAACATCATCCATTGAGTCACAACACGGACGAATGTGTGTGGTGAGTGATCATGACAGATAGCTATTGAAGAGGATTGTGACGAAAAATAAAGTGCACAAAAGCTGCAAAAGTCAACGTGGAACTGAACGTCGCACTTGCGAAACATGTGAACAACAAAACAATTTGAAGGGAGCTCCATAAGCAGGGAATTACAAGGCGAGCTGGAATTACAAAACGATTCGTGCCCGTAACAGGATACTGTGATGCCAAAGTCATAAAACCGCGGTTGACTCTTATTTCCTAGTGTTTCCAACTTCTAACCGAATGAAACATGGAACTGACTCAGTGATGATTTGGACAGTCCTAATGTGGTATTCGATGGGCCTCATGGTTTCTCTCCAAGGTACAAAGTCAGTTCCCCAGTGGTGATGCTGTGTTCCAAGACGACAAGGCCCCTGTCTAGACAGCTCGTATCGTCCAGGACTGGTTTGTTGAACACTATGATGGATTGTCGCATGTCACCTGGCCACCACAGTCACCGGAACTTAATATTACGTAGCCTTTGTTGCTTACTTTGGAGAGAAGGGTGCGCGATTGCTAGTCACCTCCATAATATTTACCTGAATTTGCCTCTATTTTGCAGAAAGAATAGCACAAGATCCCTTAAAACCGTATGTGACCCGTATTTATCCATACCGAGACGACCAGGAGCCATTACGAATGCCAACTATTTCCTACACGTAATATCTTGCGTGTTTTGTGTTTCAATATTTTTGTCCACTCTTCATACTTTTCATATATAAATTATTACATATTTTTGGATATATGTACATGCTTAAATAGGAACGTGGTTTAGTGCTCACATCAGGTGTGCCTGATTCACATATATTTCATGTATTGATGCACAGCTTGGGCCATCTGAGTGGCGATTTCTTCCGTGGGATGAAGAAGAATTTGGCGCGCCAACTCCGTCAAATAGATGCATGTTTATTCGTAGAATCTGTATATGGATGGCTGCCAGGTTAGTCGCTTGTCTAGAGCATCTGGATTGTATAGTTTACATACAATAAATTTTTAAATGTTTGTTCCTATGGATGCGTACACCCCCTCTCGATAAAAAAGTCTAACCTTTCGTGGACAATTATAGTGGTAATCGCGTGATCACCTAATATCAGTGAGGGAGCATGAGCGCCGGCCGCGGTGGTCTCGCGGTTCTAGGCGCTCACTCCGGAACCGCGCAACTGCTACGGTCGCAGGTTCGAGTCCTGCCTCGGGCATGGATGTGTGTGATGTCCTTAGGTTAGTTAGGTTTAAGTAGTTCTAAGTTCTAGGGGACCGATGACCACAGATGTTAAGTCCCATAGTGCTCAGAGCCATTTGAACCATTTTTTTTGGAAGCATGAGCAATTACATTGAACGTGGCAGCAATGTAAACTGAAGTAACACATAGACAAACCAGCTCATCCATTGATTATATGACTTTCCTACCATTATATCGACGATTTTCGATAGCCACCCTTGAGTAGAACTCGCGAACCGACATCATTCCCAAACTGACACGTTTGCTATCACTGCTGTTAAAACTGTAGGCTGAGTTAAACAGCATTATTTTCATGTCAGGTGGCTGAGATGGCTTTGGCTCGCCTGAACGTTAAAAGAAAAAAAGGAGTTTAGTGTATATGTATGGCTCCATCATACTCCTACTATCACCACCACAACCATAACAGCTAATACATTTGAAGACAATAAACACGATGCACGGAAGGAATTATCTGAATAGGACGGAAATAAGTTCTTGTGATGTACATGTACAGAATAACAAATGATTACAATTTCAGAAAAATTGGATGACTTAGTCAACAGAAACAGCTTCACATACTGAGCATGTAATTAATGCATTGGTCCACCTCTGGCCCTTATGCATGCAGCTATTTGGCTTGGTACTGGTTGACAGATTTGTTGGATGTCCTCTTGAAGAATATTGTGCCAAATTCTTTTCAGTTGGAGCTTAGTTCGTCAAAATCCCGAGCTGGTTGAAGGGCACTGTCCATATTGCTTCAAAAGTCCTCAATTAGGGAGAGATCCGGCACATTGCTGGCCCCTTGCAGGCGAGTATTAACTTGCTGAAATGTAAGCCCAGATCGACTTGACACGAAGGGCAACAAAACGGGGTGTAGAATATCGTAGACGCTCCGCTATGCTGTAGGGGTGTCTCGGATGACAACCAAAGGGGTCCTGATATGAAACAAAATGGCACCCCAGACCACCACTGCTGGTGTTGGACTGTACGGTGGGTGACAGTGCTTTGGTATTCCATCACTGTCCGGAGTGCCTCCGGACACGTCTTCAATGGTCACTGTGGTTCAGTTTGAAACGGCACTCATTACTGAAGACAATTCTACTCCAGCCAATAAAATTTCAGACCGGATGCGCCCAACATTACCGCAAACGGGCGTGTTGGTGTACAGAGGTCAGTGGCAGTAGCTGCAGTGGGCGCCATGAGTTAAGCTCCCTTCCTGTGAGCCACATTTTAATGGTCCTTGTGGTCACTGAAGCACCAGTTGCACATTGGATCGATGATAATAATGAATTTGGGGCTCTGGGTGCCTCTCTGACGATTGCTCGGCCCTCACGTTCAGTCGTCTCTCTAGTTCGGCCATTTCCTTCTTGACGCTGTGTTCGGAGCACCAGTTGCACATTGGATCGATGATAATAATGAATTTGGGGCTCTGGGTGCCTCTCTGACGATTGGTCGGCCCTCACGTTCAGTCGTCTCTCTAGTTCGACCATTTCCTTCTTGACGCTGTGTTCGGCCATGGCTCACCTATTCCTGTCAGCATCGTTAAATAGTGGCATCGCCCCTGTTCAAATGTCGAGCGATTCGCTGATTGCTTCAACCGGCTTCTTTGGGCACAACTATGTGTCCTCTCTCAAATGCTGATATCTGCATACATTATTCATGCACCTACTGGGAGACAGTTACTGTCCAACTGAGTACACAGAATAAAATTGCAAAGACTTTATGCTCCGTTACCGACATGTCCCCTGTTCTCCATCCTTACCAGACGCGCGGTGAATGTGCGCTGCACCACACATTCATCCATCGGTTGCCAAAGTTAACAGTTGCCTTTTTCTTCTTATCTGTATGAATAGCAATTTGTGACCAATTTGCGTAGCTCCTACGTTGTGCGTCTTTCTTTCTTCCTTTCCTTTTTTTTTGTGTGTGTTTACTTGGTGCCTGGAAAATTGCTGTCCTTCTCGTTTTGACAGTTCTTACGTGACTGGGATAGTACTTTTTCAACCGCTTTTAGTATATAATGTTGGTATATAAGTGTACAAAACTTTAAAACTCGAAAAAAAGCTCATCATCTCTGTTTTCAGGTATAAAAGAACCACATCCTGGGTCTTAAATTTACTTCATCGCTATCGCTCGTGACGATACAGTTGAAAAAAATTAATAAGGTTATCATATGCGGTGTTAAATGTGATACGAGGCGGGTGAAAATATTAGTTGTTAATTCAACTGCATGCAACGAGTGTATACTGCAATTTCTGAACACTGAAACACCATTCAGTAGTTTGACGTCGTCCATTAAGTCACTCCTAAAGGAAAATGATGAGTGCAGAATGATGGTGTTATGCTGTGGCAAAGTCGTGTGACTTTGAGGCAATGAATGGTGGCGACAAAAATTTTGTTCTGTGCATCTGAATGCTCACTGCAAAGATATTCCTAATCTACGGCTGTTAGAACAGATTGTGTTGTTGTTCAGCTAAAAGCTTGAAAGAGGCGTGTTAAATGGTACTTCAGTTTTTGCTAGAGTTTTGTTTAACTCGCGACCTGGTCTTTGTAAATCTTCTCAAAGACGTTCCATAAACCTTATCGACACACAGTGCAGACTCTTTGAGTGGTGTCTCTCTGAGACATTGCAGTGTAGCATGCTTACCTTTGATGAGCTCCGCACGCCTCCGCCAATATGAAGCTGTCAGTTAGTTTGAGCCATGCTTACGAGTGCTTTGAAAATGCTTTTGTTCTGAGAGAAGGGGGAGGGTCTGTCGAGCGATGAGTTGTAACAGTTCAAAGGCGGTGGCAGCAGTTCGAAAATCTGGTGAGATCGTTTCAGTTGTTTGCAGCGATTGTTCGTATGCAAGATTCTGAGTCATGTGATAGTTGCATCGCACAGTTTATTTGGAAATCAGTCCGTGTGGTAAACTTGTGATGAATTACATAGGTAAACAGATATTGATGTGCGACGTATTGCGTTGGAAAGCTGGAAGCTGGCTACCAATCTGTGTTGTAGTCTTTCAATGCGAAATATTATACACTCATTTCCGTCAATCTCTCCTGCTCTTTAAATTATTCTATGATTTGGTGGAAATCGTGTGCAGTATACTTGAATATTTGTGATTGCTCGAATTTCGATTTCTGGGCTCATGTGCACTGCGAATCCCACGTGGGTTGGGTCTACTGTTTTTGATTTAAAGGGAATATGTACGAGGGCAGTTCAATAAGTAATGCAACAAATTCTTTTTCTCGGCCAATTTTGGTTGAATAAACCGGAAATTTCTTGTGGAATATTTTCAAACATTCCCGCTTCTTCTCGTATAGTTTCATTGACTTCCGACAGGTGGCAGCGCTGTACGGAGCTGTTAAAATGGCGTCTGTAACAGATGTGCGTTGCAAACAACGGGCAGTGATCGAGTTTCTTTTGGCGGAAAACCAGGGCATCTCAGATATTCATAGGCTCTTGCAGAATGTCTACGGTGATCTGGCAGTGGACAAAAGCACGGTGAGTCGTTGGGCAAAGCGTGTGTCATCATCGCCGCAAGGTCAAGCAAGACTGTCTGATCTCCTGCGTGTGGACCGGCCATGCACAGCTGTGACTCCTGCAATGGCGGAGCGTGCGAACACACTCGTTCGAGATGATCGACGGATCACCATCAAACAACTCAGTGCTCAACTTGACATCTCTGTTGGTAGTGCTGTCACAATTGTTCACCAGTTGGGATATTCAAAAGTTTGTTCCCGCTGGGTTCCTCGTTGTCTAACCGAACGCCATAAAGAGCAAAGGAGAACCATCTGTGCGGAATTGCTTGCTCGTCATGTGGCTGAGGGTGACAATTTCTTGTCAAAGATTGTTACAGGCGATGAAACATGGGTTCATCACTTCGAACCTGAAACAAAACGGCAATCAATGGAGTGGCGCCACACCCACTCCCCTACCAAGAAAAAGTTTAAAGCCATACCCCCAACCGGTAAAGTCATGGTTACAATCTTCTGGGACGCTGAAGGGGTTATTCTGTTCGATGTCCTTCCCCATGGTGAAACGATCAACTCTGAAGTGTATTGTGCTACTCTTCAGAAATTGAAGAAACGACTTCAGCGTGTTCGTAGGCACAAAAATCTGAACGAACTTCTCCTTCTTCATGACAACGCAAGACCTCACACAAGTCTTCGCACCCGAGAGGAGCTCACAAAACTTCAGTGGACTGTTCTTCCTCATGCACCCTACAGCCCCGATCTCGCACCGTCGGATTTCCATATGTTTGGCCCAATGAAGGACGCAATCCGTGGGAGGTACTACGCGGATGATGAAGAAGTTATTGATGCAGTACGACGTTGGCTCCGACATCGACCAGTGGAATGGTACCGTGCAGGCATACAGGCCCTCATTTCAAGGTGGCGTAAGGCCGTAGCATTGAATGGAGATTACGTTGAAAAATAGTGTTGTGTAGCTAAAAGATTGGGGAATAACCTGGTGTATTTCAATGCTGAATAAAACAACCCCTGTTTCAGAAAAAAAATGTGTTGCATTACTTATTGAACTGCCCTCGTACATAATTTATTTGACTTTGCTGTGACTCATCTCTGCTTTTCCTCATAATTTACTGCATATTTTTACGTATTTATGCTGCATTCCTTGTCTGACGCCATCTTATATGCACCTGTTGAGGGCACTCCCCTCTTTCCTACGGTTACAAGTAATAGTGCAAATAATGCAATAATTCAAAAAAATTGTTCAAATGGCTCTAAGCACTATGGGACTTAACATCCGAGGTCATAAATCCCCTAGACTAACCTAAGGACATCACACACATCCACGCCCGAGGCAGGATTCGAACCTGCGACCGTAGCAGCCGCGTGGTTCCGGACTGAACCGCTCGGCCACAGCAGCCGGCTGAAATAATTCAGTTGGTAGATAGTTTTCCCACATTAATAATGATAAACGTACTGTGCATGAGGCAAATCCAAATCTACAGTTGAGCCTCTAGCTCCTATTGATGATCTAAATGATTTTCCCTACGTCGACGTCTCTACTTCATCAACACAAAAGTGCGCTAGCCATCGACTCCCTTAAACTATCAGCAGTTGGCACAAATGGAAAAACAATTCTGCAGACGGTAAGCCCTAACATAGTCATGAAATCCAAGGCACGAATTCGTTAGGCAGCTCCAGGACACGATAATACAAAAGGGCAAATGATCAATTTTCTAGTCGATTCGTTATTGTCCAAATTAATGGACATATTTAACCATTCTCTGACACCGAGGATCTTCCCGACAGCCCGGAAGCATGGACTAATAAATCCATTACTCAAGAAGGAATCTGTCAAACAGTCTTCTGACTACAGGCCCATTTGCATTCTTCCAGCATTATCCAATGCTTTAGAACATTTAGCCCACGAGTAGCTTACCAATAATTTAACATACAATAATCTTTTAGATGAACACCAGTTTGCACTCATCTGGGCCCGCTGCATCGTATGTTTGTCATCTAATAACATTGTCATATT
Source organism: Schistocerca americana (assembly GCF_021461395.2). Taxonomy (NCBI): domain Eukaryota; kingdom Metazoa; phylum Arthropoda; class Insecta; order Orthoptera; family Acrididae; genus Schistocerca; species Schistocerca americana. The sequence continues at coordinate 266,328,244 of NC_060121.1, read as the reverse complement.
AGGAGACTAAAGGCGCTGCTTTATTTAGTTATGTTGTTTACTACCACAGGTCCATTCGGCGTGATTACCATCTTCAGGTTATCAGTGAAAAGTACATAGTTTGGTACAATACACTAAGGTGACACATAATCAGATAGCATTATGCACATATGCACATGGCGGTAGTTGTTGTTGTTGTGGTCTTCAATCCTGAGACTGGTTTGATGCAGCTCTCCATGCTACTCTATCCTGTGCAAGCTCCTTCATCTCCCAGTACGTACTGCAACCTACATCCTTCTGAATCTGCTTAGTGTATTCATCTCTTGGTCTCCCTCTACGATTTTTACCCTCCACGCTGCCCTCCAATGCTAAATTTGTGATCCCTTGATGCCTCAGGACATGTCCTACCAACCGATCCCTTCTTCTAGTCAAGTTGTGCCACAAACTTCTCTTCTCCCCAGTCCTATTCAATACCTCCTCATTAGTTAGGTGATCTACCCACCTAATCTTCAACATTCTTCTGTGGCACCACATTTCGAGGGCTTCTATTCTCTTCTTGTCCAAACTATTTATTGTCCATGTTTCACTTCCATACATGGCTACACTCCATACAAATATTTTCAGAAAGGACTTCCTGACACTTAAATCTACACTCGATGTTAACAAATTTCTCTTCTTCAGAAACGCTTTCCTTGCCATTGCCAGTCTACATTTTATATCCTCTCTACTTCGACCATCATCAGTTATTTTGCTCCCCAAATAACAAAACTCCTTTACTACTTTAAGTGTCTCATTTCCTAATCTAATTCCCTCAGCATCAACCGACTTAATTCGACTACATTCCATTATCCTCGTTTTGATTTTGTTGATGTTCATCTTATACCCTCTTTTCAAGACACTGTCCATTCCGTTCAACTGCTCTTCCACGTCCTGTGCTGTCTCTGACAGACTTACAATGTCATCGGCGAACCTCAAAGTTTTTACTTCTTGTCCCTGGATTTAAATACCTACTCCGAACTTTTCTTTTGTTTCCTTTACTGTTTGCTCAATATACAGATTGAATAACATTGGGGAGAGGCTACAACCCTGTCTCACTCCCTTCCCAACCACTGCTTCCCTTTCATGCCCATCGACTCTTATAACTGCCATCTGGTTTCTGTACAAATTGTAAATAGCCTTTCGCTCCCTGTATTTTACCCCTGCCACCTTTAGAATTTGAAAGAGAGTGTTCCAGTCAACATTGTCAAAAGCTTTCTTTAAGTCTACAAATGCTAGAAACGTAGGTTTGCCTTTCCTTTAATCTTTCTTCTAAGATAAGTCGTAAGGTCAGTATTGCCTCACGTGTTCCAACATTTCTACGGAATCCAAACTGATCTTCCCCGAGGTCGGCTTCTACCAGTTTCTCCATTCGTCTGTATATAATTCGCGTTAGTATTTTGCAACTGTGACTTATTAAACTGATAGTTCGGTAATTTTCACATCTGTCAACACCTGCTTTCTTTGGGATTGGAATTATTATATTCTTCTTGAAGTCTGAGGGTATTTCGCCTGCCTCGTACATCTTGCTCACCAGATGGTAGATTTTATCAGGACTGGCTCTCCCAAGGCCATCAGTAGTTCTAATGGAATGTTGTCTACTCTTGGGGCCTTATTTCGACTCAGGTCTTTCAGTGCTCTGTCAAACTCTTCACGCAGTATCGTATCTCCCATTTCATCTCCATCTACATCCTCTTCCATTTCCATAACATTGTCCTCAAGTACATTGCCCTTGTATAGACCCTCTATATACTCCTTCCACCTTTCTGCTTTCCCCTCTTTGCTTAGAACTGGGTTTCCATCTGAGCTCTTGATATTCATACAAGTGGCTCTCTTTTCTCCAAAGGTCTCTTTAATTTTCCTGTAGGCAGTATCTATCTTACCCCTCGTGAGATAAGCCTCTACATCCTTACATTTGTCCTCTAGCCATCCCTGCTTAGCCATTTTGCACTTCCTGTCGATCTCATTTTTGAGACGTTTGTATTCCTTTTTGCCTGCTTCATTTACTGCATTTTTATATTTTCTCCTTTCATCAATTAAATTCAATATTTCTTCTGTTACCCAAGAATTTCTACTAGCCTTCGTCTTTTTAAATCACGTACACAGGGTATAAAATGGCAGCGCATTAATTAGCGGAGCTGTCATTTGCACACAGGTGATTCTTGTGGAAAGGTTTCCGACGTGGTTATGGCCGGACGATCGGGATTAACACACTTTGAATGCGGAATGGTAATTGGAGCAAGACGCATGGGACATTCCACTTCGAAAATCGTTAGGTAATTCAGTATTCCGGGATCCAAAGTGTCAAGAGTGTCCCGAGAACACCAAATTTCAGGCGTTACCTCTCACCACGGCCAACGCAGAGACCCAAAGCCTTCGCTTACCGACCGAAAGTAGCGGCGTTTGCGTAGAGTTGTCAGTGCTAACAGACAAGCAACACTGCCTGAAATAACCGCAGAAATCAATGTGAGATGTATGACGAACGTATCTGCTAGGACAGTGCAGCGAAATTAATCGTTAATGAGCTATGGCAGCAGACGGCCGCGCCTACTGCCTACTGCGCCTCTTCCGGGCACAAATAACTGCTCCAACAAAAAGTTTAACATCTACTACAACATCATCAAAGGAGCAGACATATCCAGTAGTCTGACAGCATCTGAGACATCGATGTCATATGGATATCAAGGTCACATGATGTACATTACAAATCATAAGTCCATGATATGTTAAATTATATGCTTAAAATTTGAAATATTGTGCCAAACTGTGTACTTTCGCAGATAACCTGAAGATGGCAGTCACGCCGATACGGTCTACAGTAATAAACAATACAATGAAACTCATTACGTAATGAATGTCGATTTGGTTTCCAGCAAAAACGCAGCACAGCGACTACTCTTATAAAAGTGACTGAGGAAATGAAACAA